>NC_082357.1:9825370-10425370 GCF_027477595.1 Haemorhous mexicanus | reverse complement strand
GGTGTGCCTGGTACTGAGAAACCTTCTGGAAGATGGAGCCCCAAGCCTGGCTTGGATGAGCTTGTGATCTTCTGCAAGGTGGCTGTTCAGGACACAAATGAATGTCACACTCTCAATGCTTTCATCACCATCAGCTGATATCTGGAAACTAATTCTTCCCTTTACTCTCTTGGCCCAGCTGGTGTATAGGTTCCCCTGGTGGGATTTACTAGCTTTTGTTAAAAAGACAATTTCTCCATTTCTTTTCCAATATCCTCCTGGCACTGTATACCCTAAAATGCTTTTCCTAGCAAAACCTCCATATCAAAAAAGTCAGTTACTGCAGCACACGAAGCATTAATACTTCAACATGCCAAATAAATCATGGATCAGGACTGAGTATCCTGAAAAAAAAAAGTGCCATTCTTCCTGTTTTTTCTGCAATTGTAGCTCTACTGTCACATTGAATCAGTTCACCAACCCCAGCACATGCAAAGAGAGACCCAACAGAGAAACTCTTTCCTCAGGTGGTGAGAAAAAGATAATTTAAATTGTGCAGTGGGCAAGGAAGATCACCACAGTTAGAGTGAGCAGAGACCTTGCTCTCCCAGCACAGGTGAGCAGCAGGGAGCACCACCCTCCTTCCTTGCCCTCACTGCCATGACCCTTGGGAAGGAAAAGCAGATTTCTTCCCAAAACAGAGGCAGGGTGAGCCTGGAGCCTCCTCCTTCCCTGTCCTGCAGGGTAACCCCTGACCAAAAACCAGCAAGGATCCACCCCTTCACACTGGCCCAGGCTGAGAGCACCTTGTAGAACCTCGTGTCTTGTTCTTTTCTCAAGAACCACACAATCTGTACAGGATCCCTGCCCTCCCTAAAGCAATCTATATTGCTTGTCAACGAATTTTCACATTTTAAACTCTGAAAGTGCAGTTCTGCCAACATTTCCATGGTGCTTCGCTCCCTCTTCTTTTTCAGTTTTATTCATGAGCAGTTCCCACCAGTCACCAATTTTTAAAAGAGGATTTTACAACACAGCATTGTTAATTTTAGCACCTATGTGTTATGCTGCTATGTCTGATATAACCAGTGCTGCTGGGAAAATGGAGAAAAATCTGACAAAAAAAAGTATCTTTTAAGAAAAACTAAGCAAATTTCTTCTGGGTTTTCTGGCTACCAGCTCTCTCTCTGGCTCCAGTGTAAAACAATCTAAGCAAATAGTATTATACTTCACCAATCACACAGACCACCAGCAAAGCTTTTGCCTTCTGTCACAAGATCCCCTCCATGGTGGAGAGTGTTTCACCTGTATCCCAGCTCAGAAAATGCCCAAAGCCTGTAAATCCTTCTGTTGTTTTGCACTCCTCAGAGAGATGTTCACCACCAATCATAAATCCATGATGTTGTCGTAGGGAACCCTGAGGGAATCTTTTAACAAAATCTCAGTGGTGTTAGCAACTGATAAATTGCCATATGTTAGAATCATTCCCTCTCCACTTCATTTCCTCCTGGGGCATTTCTAAAGCAGCCATACCTGGCTTATGGGGCTGTGTAATTGCCTGATAATTATTAGATTAGTGCTCCTCCAGTCTGTAGGTGCTGCTCTGGCCTCTGTGGTAACATCTGCAATCATTTAACTGGCCAAGCCTGCTGTCATTCTGCAGTGAGAACATTGTGATGTCAAGGGCTTGAAATGAATTCAGTGAAATATCCAGGGATAGAAATAAACTGGGGCTGGTCCTTGAGCACCTGGCTGGGAGGAGATTACACAGGATCACAGTGAGGGTGGATGTCCCTGGGTCTGGGAAATGCACTTTACCAGCCCCAAGAACCAAAACACTGCCACAGAGACCTGGGTTTGGTCTGATTCCCTCTGCCTTGCTTTGCTGTTGGTTTTGTTCCTGTTTTTAACCCACAAGTGCAGCAGCACTGCCTGATTTGATGGGAAGGAATGAAAAATCCAAGCTCCAAATGAACCTCCCTTCCGTTTGTGGTCATGCGTATTACTTGTATGCAGCTTGATTTTTTTTTATTTCTTTTTTCAAACCCAAGACAAAAGCCTCTCATTTCAGCACCTTGTTCACTTGCCTTTTCAACCATCTGGGTGCTGCATTTTGCAGGGTCCCAATTTAGCTGTCCTTTATTCTCACTAAACTAAGGAACTAACAAGGGAATGACATCAGCACCGATTTCTGGTGCTAAAAAGAAAAGCAGTAAGAACAAATCATAACTTGCACTGAATAATTTCCAAACGCTTCTGGCTCTCTCCACTCAGTCATATGCATGAAACCCTGCTCCTCTCTTCTGAACTGTGGGACTCTGTACATGAAAAATCAAAAGGAAATAGTTCTGCAGCTGTCAAATGCAGACTCCAGTGATAGCCAGCTCTAAGCTGCCTGAATCAAACAGAAGCTTCCTGGCTTAGTTTGGATTGCCTATATCCACAAGTTTAACTTTCCCTAGTGCTGCTGACATAAGTCTAACTCTGTCTTTTGAGGCATTGTGTGGATGCCTCCAAGTCCAGCCGATGAGCTGTGCCACTTCAAAGGAAAACCTTCGCAGGAGAAAATTAACAAAGATGTTTTTGGGGGGAACAAGTTACTTTTGTTGTTTACTCTTTGTCCCAAGTGAGCTCCCAGTACAAAACAAACACCTTCCACCTGCCTAAGGAAGCTGATTTTTGTCTGGCTGAGGCAGCAGCTGAGGCAGCAGCACAGTTGCTTCCTTTGCACTAATGAGAGAAAAAATGAAGAAAAAATGAAATTGGCTTCTGAATGAAAGGTGAGTCAAAAAAAAGGACATGCAGAAGGGTGAACACAGCTCCCACCACAGCTATTCCATGCCAAGCCCCAGAAGGAGCAAAACAGCTGCAAGCAAAGCCAAGCCAGGTTTTGATGAAGAGTCTGTTGGAGATTTTTTTTTTTTTAAATTCATTTCAGAACTTGTCATCTGGGTTATGAAGCTGAAACTGAAGGGAACCTTTTGGGTTTTTTCTTACAGTAACAGCTGCTCTTGCTAGCAAACACCTGCACCACCTAGAGATTTCTGGTTACCTCCATGGCTGCTGCTACAAGAGTAAGAATAAATAGTTTGGTAGAGTTCCAGGAGAAATTAATTAATTTCATTTTGAAAATAAATTCTGCACTTTGGCTTAGAAATATTTGAGCCTTTGCCTATTTTCTTTTGGCTACTTTTTGCCTGCCTTTGGCTGATCAGGCCAGTCCCACTGCACTCTGATGATCATTTCCACCTGCAGAGCACAAATCCCTCGCCACAGCTTCGACATTTGCTCCTACATCCCTTTCTGGATCTCCAGCTGAGATCCACACATTTGCATCCAGCATTCTGCTGACCTCATCACCCTTCAGCTGCCAGTTCCCTCCTGCTCTTGCAGTGCTCCTGGAGTAGGTGCTCACCTGCTAGGAGCAAGAGCTGCAGCAGATGGACAGAGTGGCTGGGGACAGATGCCCTGTTCATATGGAGCCATCCCCTCTGTCCCTGTGCCACTGGCTGGGGGGACATCTGTGCTTTGCTGGCAGCTCAGAGGGTTGAACCCCAGGGAGGTGGGCAGTGGGGCTCAGAGCAAGGCAGTGACCTGGGTGGGGGTGGAAAAGGCCCTGTGCTGGCTGATGATGTGATAGCTGAACTATCCACAGTCCTCACGGCTGGGGAACGTCCCTTAAGAGTGGAACAAAGGATTTTGCATTGCTTTGTTTGAATTCCAAAAAATTTTAATGCCATGGGTAAATGAGAAAACCTTGACCTCTGAGCTCCAAAGTTCATTTCTGCCAGAAAACTGAAATGGGAGCTGCCACAGAACAGTTAGTGGATTTTAACAGTGTAGAGGAGAGAAGTTAGATTACTTTAAATGGGTCATGACCCTGTCCAAATGCTGCCAGAAACACCCCAGCCTCAGGATACATCTGCCCAAGTAGTCTTTTCTTCCACATTGTTTAGTTGTACATACAATAATGTAGGTGCCAGCTGTGCCATTGCTGCTGCTTTTGATCTGTAGTGTGCCTTACTATACTACCAGCACAATGGACATTGATTCTGCACTGCTTCAACTGGACTCCTTCAGTAGAATCTGATTCTGGTCAGTTAGGAGTGGGAGAACTCCTGCCTATGTTCAAAGGCCACCAGGCATCAGCACTGGAGGGGAAGAGCTCATACTGTGTGTGGGATTTCTTCCCCTGTAGAACACCTTGTTTTGCAAATCAGATGAGTACAAGGACATAGAGCCTCTGAAATACTCAGACTCCAAAATCAACATAGTAATTACCTAGCCTGAATGCACCCTTCTTTGCTAAAATCATCTGTTTAATTGTTATTGTACAGCTCATCCTGGTGGGTGGATGTTGGGTATCAGGTACATTCCATGAGCTTGTTCTGAGTCCTTCCAAAATGCAGTTTGAAATGTGATGGCAGAAAATCCACTGATCAATTCCCAGTTCAGAACACTTTCCATGCACTGATGGTGTGCTATTCCAGTCTTCTCACTTTGGTTTGCAACATTTCTGTAAGAAGCTTTGATTCAGACAATACCCATTACTGCTGCCTGCTGATACAGACCCAGAAAGTGAAGCAGATTATATTGTAAAAGCCTGAATAGCATTGGTTAGTTAGAGCAGCTGTTGGCAACAGTTCAAATACAGGAGGAAAAAATGCTGCTAATATCCACTGGACATAAATTACCAGTTTAAAACCAGCACCAGTTCACAGATTTAAATGGATTTTTAATGGACTCCAGCCTCACGATTAGAGCAATGAGAGGATATGATTCCTCTATCCCCCATGGCATCATAAGGGCTTCATTGACATGTTCCCTGGTGATTTATGGTTCACTGCCTTAATCAGAGCTCCAAGCACTGTGGGAAAATGCCCAGGCAGCAGAAGACAGATCATGCAAAAGCACTTGCTAATTTGGCTTTCTGAGCAGTACTCACATGTATCAGCCTGCCCGTGCTCAGGCTGACCCTGCTCCAGAGATCATTGACCCAAATTATTTCTAGGTGCATCAGTCACCCACCAGTTTTAACACCAGAATTTCAACCATCTTGTAAGCTGCCTTTCCTTTGGGTTGTTGTTTTCTCTGCAGCCTATAGACATGAACATGGTATTGCAACCTTTGGCCCCTGTACAGTGAAGACTTGATGTGCCAGATCAGAAAGGCAAAGGGGCCAGAGCACAGACACCCTGGTCTCAGTGGTCATTCAGGGTGTGCAGAGGGGACTGCCCACAAAGGGCAGCACCCACACTGCTGCCATTGCACACAAAGCCCAACAGCCTCGCCCTCTCTCAGCCATGTATTCCTCTCTGCCTGCTCTGTGCAGCAGGATTTCTAGATGGCATTTACTGCCATGGGCTTGAGAAGAGGAGAAAACATTATCAGCAGTTATAAGGGCTGGGGTTACTGGGAGACAGCAGGTCTCAGAAGGGGAAGCTATGGATGAAATCCCCCATCCCTATAAACCACATGGAGAACAGGAGTAAAATGTGTGTGCTGAAAGAGAAATCACTGCTGTGGGCAGTTCCTGTGCTTTATGCACTCAGTCATGCCCTGACTCTATTAAATGGTTAAATGGAAATAGTGCAAATGTGGTTTTCCAGGAGTTTATCCTTGCTTTTGATGTTCCAGCGGTTACAGCACAATCATTTTGAAGCGCTGTGATTTCTTTCAACAATCAGAATGATTCCCACAGTGAATCTCTTTTCCCCTCCAGAAGCAGTGTGTCTTATCATAGCCTTGTCCCTCATTGGTAAGTCAAACTGTATCTGAGATGTCAACTCCTGTCACACTTATCTGGGATTTCATGCATGTAGCAACACAGGGTTTTAGCTCACAAGCTTTGAGACTGCCCCTATATTTTAGGTTGTGACTATGGTAACTGTTCCATAAGTTGCTTCCTAACAACCATAAAATGAAGCAGATAGTACAGCAGATATCTCTCCTTAATACCCTTTAATTGATTCTATAATCACACTGCAAATTAGTCTGGAACAATCAGGAGTGCCACCATTTTCACTTGGGTGAAAATTTCTAAAGCAAAGGAAGTTAAGTCAAAATAAAGCATAGAGTTATTTCAGAAAGTTTAGTATCACAAAGACAGAAGTGATGAGGGTGAAACAGCTCCAGTTTCATCAGAAATCTCTTGACTGGCTGTGTCAGAGCAGACAATTTTTTTTTTTTTCCACACAAAAGCTGCTGGGACTAGGGATTCACACTTTCTGATAAAAAGTAAGATTTTATGTTTCTTTTTTTTTTTAATTTCTAAGTAGGCCAGGCTCTGAGATTGTACCAACTACCACTGTGGTCTCAAACTAAACAGAAACTCTAATGAGTCTGGTGAAAACTTGACCAAAAGAATTTTGTCCTGTATTTTTCTAACAGACCATGGAAATTAAAGCACAGCTCTATAAACTTCCTCCAAATGGGCAAAATTCTAGATTTGTATAAAAAAGAATCACTATGTAATTGACACCAAACTAATCAAGAACAGTAAAACCAGCTCATGAAGCACTGTTGGCACTCCCCAGAGTCCCTGCACATTTCAGAGGTGCTCCAGCTCTGAGCTAGCTGCTGCCAGAAGCCAAGCAGTGCCCTGACATCCTGGCTCCCCAAGGGATGCTCAGGTGCACACTCTGGTTTAATTCAGACAATCCCTACAAAGGCACAAGCCCTGACACAGCAACACATTCACATTTTCCAGGCTTTAATGGTGTGTTATTTATTGTCTGTGCTGCTTAGAAGGTTTCCTTTAAAAGTCTTTTTTTAGCTAAAAGGTTGTACACGGGCACCTGAGAGGATCTTGGTTTTACAGTCACCCTCAGGCTCCTTTAACTGCTCAAGCAGCTGAGGGATTTCCTTGCAGCCAACGAGTCTGGCATCCTTATCTTCCCCCAGGGATGTAATTTTAAAATTAGTTTGCTTTCTTTTATCTCAGACATAAAGTATACAACAAACAATATCCTGACTGAAACTTGAGTGCTTTGGATGCTTTACTGGAGTGGTGAAAACTCGCTCTTCCCGATGGAGGTGCCTGGAGAGAGCTGACTGCTCACTCACTGTCACTTCCCTCCTCAGAGAAAAATTCAAATTAAAACACTGTGATCTTTCAGAGACTTCCAAGGTCCCTGTCATTAGCAATTAGCAGGACTGCTGAGAAATACCCAGAGCTTAGTTACAGGGAGATGTATCCTCCTCTAAGAATGGCAGCACTGTGGATGTCACCCCTGAACGTGCACAGGGTCGAGAGCCACGGCACAGACTGGTGAGCATCCACCCCCCCAAACCCAAAGGCCCCCTGCAATCCTCTCTGCAGCACCTCTGAGCTGGAGCACGGATGTGTCATCCTGGATTTCTCTCTGATGGGAAAATAGATGAGAAACATGAGAAGAAAACACCCACTTTGTTTTAGCTAATGGTAGGATGATTTATAAGCACGCTAGTAGCTCAGATTGAAAGTCTGATTGACAAGGAGCTGATCATCCTCCCTCCATCACTCCAAGGGAGCAATGAGTTAATATTTCAGGCATGATCTGAGGTGGCAGCAGGTGGGCGAGGTGCTGGGATTGACACTAATGCTATTCTGACAGGCTGTGACTTTCTAAGTGCTTAAGCACAGGGTTAGGCTCAGCCACGATCTTAGATCAACAGTGGTGGCACTGCTAGAGATCAGAGCCAGAGAAATAAGGAGCTGCTTGGCTGAAACTCTTCTCCTGTCCAGAGGAACTTAGGCCAATGCTCTTGTCATCTCCTGGCAGGGCCACGTGTCACAGAAAGGGAGGGATGAGGAATGAGGATTTTGGAGCTGGCCAAATAAATGATCTCTGCTCAGAATCACCTGATACACAAAAGATTGAAATCCTCTTAGAGGTGCCATGGTACCCAAACAAAGGATTGAAAAAGTGGTCCAAGCTGCCCACCAATTTTATCCTTTCTCAGAGATATTCAGGTTTCCTTTTTTTATTGTTGTTTTTCCCAGGTTCGTTATAATTTAAGTCAGCCAAAAACTCGTGGAGCCCTTCTAACTCTCTAACTTGTGCTTCCTCTAACTGGGAGAGGACTGGGGAAAATAGCCTGAAACTTTGAGATGAAAATTCTTCTTTTGACTTCAGTGGTGAGTAATTCATTCTAGCACTAAATTTAAACTCACAATGCATCAGCAATGACCTACAGAAAGACAGAGCCAAGTGGCCAAGCAGTACTCAGCCCTAGAGAAGCCTTATTCACATCCAATTTCTAAATATTCTTTTTTTACAACGTGAATCACTGCAGAGCACAACAGCTGGCCCCAACTTACCCCACAGAGTTTTGCACAAATGTTACAAAACACAACACCCCACATTTTCCCTTTGTAAACTGTACAACAGAGCAGATATTGTATATCTACAATATACAGGATTGTAAATATACAATATCAGGGTATCTACATATTGTGCATATATACAATATATAATGTTGTATATCTACAATCAGGAGTTATTGACAAGGATAACTGAAAGCCTCAGGATAACTGAAAGCTTCAATCCCTAAAGTCTCTTCTTTATTACAGCTTCCCAGCAATGTCCACTCCCTCAGCTGTGCCTCCAGGAGCTGTGGGGCTCAGACAGGCAGACAGACAGACAGACAGACAGACAGACAGACAGACAGACAGACACAGAGCTAACTCGATCTGCTCCCACCACTCACCAGGGCTCTGCTGCTTTCACAAGCCCTCAACGCTGATTGTGCCAGCCTTATCCTGCCAAAGGAGGAATTCAGGAGTCCTCTCCTCCCCTTTCCCAGGCTGAACGACCTCAGAGAGGCCAAGGCAGAGCAGCGTGCACACCCCTGACCGTGAGTTAAACCCTTTGTAGGGACCAGGCAAATGGGAAAAGGCTTCTGGTCCTGAGAGTGGCATGAGGTGCAAACTGCTGAGGCCCAGGAGCACTTCAGAAGCAGTGAAGCCACTAAACAGAGCCTGGATCAATTTGCTATCCTCACTTGGAGCACAAAACAGGAGCAGTAAATTGGCAGCACCAGTGTCACAGCGTGGTTTCACTTGTCATACACCAAGGCCTGAGGCAAAAGCTGGAGGATCACCCGAAGACAGACTCATAGAAACACAGCAGGAGCACAGCATTAAGTAAGTAGATTTCAGAGAAACATAATAGGACTGTTTTTCAGAAAAACAACTCTTTATGAATATGAAGCCTGTTTGCCAGCCAGGAGCAGGGGTTTCTGAAATCCAGTGGCTCAATGTGCTGAGCACAGCTTTCCTGGCTGACCCAGGCACTGCACAAACTCCAGCTGCAAATGACCCAGTCTTTCAGACCACTTTTGACTCAAATATATTTGTGGAGATGAGAGGTAAATTAATAGTCAGAAACATTTTTCCACTGTGTAAGTGAAACTGCACTTGTAAGGAATATCATTGTACTGACTCTCAGGCATAAGATTAGCTCCTCAGGCTGCTGCTCTGCATCTGATCCCACAAGGTTTCATGAATTCCTAAGCCAGAAGTTATACAAGCCCCAAAGAAAAGAGGTCCCAGATTCTGGGACAGTCCTTGGAGCATCTTAAAGAAAATCAGTTCATCTTTCAGAGATTCAGTTCACCCAGAGTAAAATGAAGACACCATTCTTTTGCCTGTTTTTACTATAGATGTTTTATGTTACTCAAAATAAACCCAAAATATAGCCCCCAAGTATTCCAGCAGAGTATATAACTATCTAGGAGTGCAGCAGAGACAGTAATTAAAATAAGAAAATGAATCATGAATTTCAACAGCCAATTTAAATGCAAACTCTTCAAATGTGGTGCACAGAAGCATCCTACAAGGGTCTGGGAGGTTGGCAAAGCAGATTAGTAAATGCAGGCAACGGCACGGCCATGACCAGAGCATCTCATCTGCTGTGGAAATGCAAAGCCATCTGGAGTGACAAGCTGGAGAGAGCAAAGGTCCCCCAGGCCTCTGCCAAGTCTCTATAAAGTGCTATGAAAACGATTAAACAATATGAATCATTTAAGAGCAAAACTATATTAAGATGTGAGTAAGCATCCACTCATATTTAAACTGAGGGGATGAGAAAAATGTGGTTCATGATTTAGTACAGGTCAGGTCAGACTGAGAAGGGGGTCTGAGTTTGGTACCTTTGAAGTGCAACCCCTGAAGGGCAGACAAGTACAATCACAGGTTACTTCCTGATTGTGTCCTCAGCTGTTTACTGATACACAACATTCCAGCCAAGTCAATAAGATCCAGACCATAAAGGGTGAGATTTTCTAAAACATTTACAAATATTAGTGTTCAGCAATGTTTGGACTTTTTGTGAAAATCAGGCTGTCTCTCATTTGAGATATTAACTGACATGATTACTCCAGAATAAATCCATGGAGAAATAAAACTTATTTTTTAGGGGGTAGATGCCTTGGATCATGAGGACACTGAAAGAGAAAAGGTGATGCTCTGGATCAGCATGGCCACAGCATTGGGGTGGGAAAGGCTTGGGAAACTTGGGAAAGGCTTGTTTCCTGATGTAGGCTGAAGAGATGAGGCTTAAATTCCTCAGGCACTTCAAACCATTCCTTACAAACATCCTAGAATCCATCACCAGCACCTGAGATCATGATGAGAGCCCTAAGTGCTTCAGCAGCCATTGCAGGCAAGACCACTTTTTACTGAATGTTCAGCCATAAATTGCTGCATTCCATGGCATGCAAACCTCAGCCAAGGACACGTGGCTGGCACACACATGGAGCTGCTGGTAGGTCCCACAGACAGACAAGTATCTGTCTTCTCTGCCCCCAGGTGCAACTGCTACACAACCACTCTCTGCTTCTGGTAAGATTTGGCAGCAGCAAGAGAAGCTGAGACTTCCACTTTTATCACGTGGAAGTCTCAGGTTCTCTTTCTCAGATGGAGGCATGACAGCAAGGCTGTATCCATAAAACAAACTGCAAAATAAAAATTATCACAGCTGCAAGAGAGGCAAGAAGGGTTTCACACCAGAAAATCCCCCAGGACATGGAGGAATGGACAAAACCAGACTCTGGGCCCCAGCTGGGTCTGCTTCCCAAGGAAAAATGTCATGGGAGGGGAGGGGATCAGGAGTGAGGCATAGCCTATATTAAAAACAAGTAATTTGCAGTAATCTACAGGTCTTCAGCACTGGGAGGAAGTCTCAGAATTCTGCAGCACAGGAAAGACTGACTGCAAGAGGAAAAACCTCAAGGGAGATCCCCCATCTGCAGGACTCAACCAAAACTCTGCCAGGCAGTGCCAGGCAGCATCTGCTGCACACAGCCAAAGCACATTGGTGTGGGACAGCACAAATCTGCTCCAGCCCCCACAAAGTGCCAAGGGACAGTGCCAGCCAAGGCAGGGAGGCAGCTGGACCCACGTGTGGCCCCTGGGCAGAGGGCAGCAGGAGAGGGGCAGAAACAAAGCACTCTCCCTGTTTTCTGCATGCCATGGACCCAGAGATTTGATTTCTGCTCCTGGTAACCTTCATGTGATGGATGTCACAGAGGAGCCCCTGCCTGCAGGATTTAGCACAGAGAATTCAGGGGTCTGGGAAAAGGAAGGTGGCAGGAGCTGGGCTTGCCATGGGTCTGTCCAACACATCCCTCGTGCTGCCCGAGGCTCTGTCTGACACAGAAACCTTCTCTCTGCTCACTATTTGTGCTGATCAGTCAATGACAGCAAGCTCAAAACAAAAGATTTTTAGTCCTTGAAAACCAGCACTGTATATTTACCAGAGGCAATAATGGCAATGTCAGTAATTCATTTTCTTGGATTTTTTTTTTTTTTTTCACTTTGGCTTGAGATCTGTCAGTATGTTGGGGGATGGTTTTCAGCTTTTTAAGCTCCTAAGAACATTTTTGTGTTTGTACTTCATTGCTAAAATGTTCGTTTGGAGTTTTTAGAAGTGCTCCTACAACAGAAATTGAAACAGGCTTTTGACACAATCAAAGCACTTAATCCCTCGTGCTTTAGGAACAAAAAGAAATGTCATCAAAATTGATTTTCCAAATATTGGGGAAAATGGTTTTGCAATTGAAAAAGTCTTTTAAACAAAATTATTCTGAGCAGTTCCAAACCTCTCTTTTTTTTTTTCCCACTGCTCTCTCTCACATGGGATAGAAAAGTTTATAAACAATAACAAAGCATAAACACATATTCAGAGGACCAGCTCTTTCACAATTGTAGTTTTTGAAAGCACTTTTCCAGCTCTCATGCTGGACTTTTAACATGTATAAATCCATGGCCCTTCCCAGCTGGGAACACACCCTGGCTCAGTAGAAAAAAAAGCTACAGAGACTTTTCTGCCCAGGGAATTCAGCTCCTGGAGGAAAAGGATAAGCAACCTATCAACGTAAATCAGGAGAGCTTTCCTTGTGCACATGGGAGTCTCAGATGATATTCCAGAATAATTATGACATAAAACACCCAAAATTCATCCCTAAAATAGAAATGTTTCAACAGTTCTTCCAACTCAGGTTTAACCTGGGCACAGCACAGAAGTCATGGCTCTCTCTCATGGTGGAGCCTCAGTTTCAGCCTCCCACAAATCACTGTGACTTAGAGTGGTGAGGAAAGAAAACTTTGCTCCCTTTCTACAGCATGTTTTCTTTTTTGCATTTTTCAAAGCAGGTTCATCTCCTTTTGCCTGTGTGGCAGAGCCACTGAGCCCTGTTGGCAGCTGGAATCCAAAGCCACAAAGAGGAGGAATCCCTCAATTCCTCATTTCTCAGGCTGGTAAATGAGAGGTTTGAAGAGTCAGGTGTGAAGCACTGCTGCAGGTAAATGCCAGCTGCCTTATTACTGCTCCCTTTCTTTTTTTAGCATTACTAGCAGTAAAAATAAAAGTATAACTAGGTAAGGTGTTTCCAGTTGCAAAATATTCGAGATAATAACTCAGCCCTAAGGCTCTTTGTCAAATAAACATTGTTAACCTGCCTTTACACGTGGGAAAAGTGAGCTGCAGAGAGGAGGATGATTCACCTCCTTCTACTGAGAAATCCCAGATCCTGAGCTGGTTTTCTACAACCTTCCTTACAAACAGAGAAGTGAAAGGGAATATTTAAAGGACACTTTATGCAGACACTAAAGTAAATGATAAGCATATAGGGAGGCAGGCAGGCTTATCTTTCCTTAACAAATTGACTTTTTTTGCTCATTTTAACCTTTCATCTCACAATCACAGAAACTGTCACTCAGAAGATGGAGTTCCCCAGATCTGGGTGAAAATGCTCTGCATTTGACACTAGTGTGAGCTTTGTTCCTTTAAAATTCAAGCAGAGTAAAAATTTTACATACAGCATTTTTTACTTTCTTTCCAAGGCTGCTGCAGAAACACACAGTTACACCATGCTCCACGTTCAGCTTCACTCCTGACAAGAAAGCTGCTGCAGCAAGAAGCTGACCATCAGCTCCCAAATCTAGGGACGGGGGGAAATACTAAAAAACCAGAAAATCAGGTCAGAAGGGATTTCAGACTCTTTTATTTCTCTTCCTACAGGGAATCTAAGAAACCTGCACTGAAAAACACCTTTCTAGGATTGTATCAACTCAGCAAAACTGCCTGAGACCACAGAACTTTTTTGCTGATTACTCTGTAAAAGCATCACTTCTCCTGAGTTCCCAAAGGTAATCAGTAAACAGAATAGTGATTTTTAAATATATTTTTCTGCTTGGCTGCTGAACCACATGCACTCTCTCTCTCTCTCTCTGCTGAAAGTCCTCCTGGAGACTTGCAGGAGTACATTTTTAGAGCTCTTCCCCAAGTGGCTGCTGAGAGCGCCGGGCAGCCTGGTGGAAAACATCCACCTGCTCCTCAGCAATTCCTTGGGAGCTCCTGCTCCTCCTCCTCCTCCTCACCAGTCACCATTCAGATCTCCAGCTAACACAGGTGAGCGCTGAATCAATTACAGAGTTGTACAAATTTATGGCAGCTGAAGGTGTTGCTCCCAGTTATTCACACATTCCTTGAGATTCTGGGATAGCACCTCTTATTCTTTAAACTCTCGTCCAAATTAGGGCTGATCATCAAGGGAAGCTACAACCTGTCACACAGCACTCTTCTCCAAAGTGCTGGGTTCCTCTCTGAAAACACAGAATCCCTTACATATCACTTTAAACAGGCAGCATTTTTCACAGTGTTGAAACCCTGGAACATAGACATAGTTGACAAAAGTGTTATGCAGTGAGATAATAGGCAAACTGCCATTCTGGGCACCTAAATCTCTCAAACACAAACAAGACAAACAAAATAATGATGTAACAGACATCAGGCAATGAATGAGAATCATGAAATATTTATTTTATGCTGCTGCAAGTGCTAGTGACCAATTAAAATTATAATTCTGAAGCACAGGTGACATCAGAACAGTGTTGGCCAAATACAAGTCACATTTTAGCATGTGAATGCTCGGCCTCGAGGTCACAGAACACAAAGTATATTTTTAATTACCAATTAAATGTACAAAACTGCTTCTCATTCCATGTCTGTGTCTCTGTTTTCTGAACTGGGGCTGCTACCAGCTTGTAACGTTTTGTTTGGGAATAGCCTCGAGATGCTACAATGCCTTGGAGACAAGTCACAAGCTGCTAAAAAGTGCTAGTCAGGACTTTGCATTATTTCAGAATTGTCTCTCCTGATGGGAGATTGATCTGTGATAAAAAACCAAAACGCTGGCACAGTCTGTGTTTACATCTCAGCCAGCTTGCTTTGGACACACAACATGGAATTGAGTTTAACACTTCCACAGGAAGAGCACAAATCCCTAAAGGAAGATTTTGAAAGAGCTGGCTGCTTTCTGCTCATCAGTGCAGCAACAAAAAGCAGTCACCATAAAGCTCCCATGATCTGCCTGGAGCATCCCATACGCTGCTCTCAACACCCAGGAGACCTCCCAGCAGCTCCTGTCAGGTGTCTGCCATGCAGAACAGGATGGAAGTCATGTAAATCTTGTGGAAGTTAGTTACAGCCATGCCCTACATTTGAGGGGAATCTTTAATCCCTCAGAATTCACACAGGAGCACAGATTTAAGATCACTTGGCATATGCATGTTGATGTAAGTCACCTCTGGGAAGCATTTCTAAGAGAAATTCTGGTATCCATCTTCACCTTTGGGGTATTCCCATAAATCTGAGTGACAGGAATCTGACTACACCACTGAGACTGAGTCCCTCTGCAAGGAGTGATTCATGGAGCACTTTCCTCTTCTCACTGAGCTTCTTAAGAGAGACAGAGGCATGCCTTGCCTATCTCCAAACTGATGCATTGAAGAACCAGCATTTTGAATTTCCACAAGTATTTCCACTAATTCACAGTTGTAAAAAGTGGCTTAAGTGTCCTAAAAAGGCCCTTCTTACCACTCCATGAAACCCCTTCACTCAAAGCAGAATTTTGAGATAAATTAAGGAGATAAAGGAAAAAAGGAGAAAGCAAAACTCACCAGTGGTGATCCTGATTAGAAAGATGTAAGAGAAGCAGGGGGATTTCCTGGGCTCATGTTGGCATGCCTTTTCCTGTCCCAGTGCTCCTGGAGCACCAGGCTCTTTGACTCTCTCAAACCTAAGGCAAAACCCTGCCCATAACTTGTTCTGTAACCACTGCCATTACCAGCTCCTTCCATGATGCTGCTGGTTTTGTACCTTGCATCCTCATGGGAGGCATAGCCAAGGTTTTTGAGGTAGAGTCACAAAGTAAGGGACAAATAACACCAAATTTAAATAGCAATGATGCATTTGACCTTGATGGTAAGGATGTCTTTCTAATAGCAATTTTAATGAAGCCCAGATGTGGATTACTCACAGAAGTTGCTGGATCTTTGTTACAGAAGGTTCTCAAGAACAGGCTGTACACTTTGTGTCATGCCCTATTCAGCTGTAGTTGAGTCTGCCCTGGGGCAGACCCAGGCTAAGGGACCTCTCAGTGTTCCCTCCTGCCCTATTATTCTCTCCTGAAAAAGAAACTCAGCTATAACCTCAAAATAAAACATTTCAGCTGTGAAACACAAGTTGAGCATAAATTCTTTCTCACAGATGTTCTTTCCAGAGCACCTATGTTGCATCTACTCTCTTCCCAGTAGTCCACTGGGGGCTCCTCAGGCAATGGGAAGACTCAAAACCATGCCAGTTAATCTTTGAATTTAAAAAAAAAAAAAAAAAAAAAAAAAAAAAAAAAAAAAAAAAAAGAAAGGTGAATGTTGGCAAAACCTTCCTTCTTGGTTCCCATTCCTTCGAATTCCCCAGAGACTCACCCACCTTTTCCAGTTAAACGATTCTGTCCCTGCTGTGCTTTGGATAATTTTATGTGACCTTTTCCACAGTGCTTTTCCCAGGAAGTTTGGAAGAACCATTCCCACAATGAGGAACTTGGAAGAAGAATTCAATGTCAATGACAGCCTCTAGCTTAGGAAAGATAATGGCACTATTAAAAGGCATCCTAGGCTATTTATTTCCACCATTTCAGGGTACAATGTTAACTGAGGGAGTTTGCTCTTCCTTTCAGCCACAGGTCTGAGTTGTTGCACTGTTTCCCCAGCCATGGCCTTGTCAGAGTTAAGGAATACCTCTTCCAGAACACCTGAATACACCCTCTTTTGTGCATATTTGTATAATATGTCTGCAGATTTGTTAGTCACTGCACATGAGTTTATTTCCCAAAAGAAGTTTGCCATGAACTACACTCAGCCAAGGAAATTAACACTGGAAAATGAATATCTGAATGCTTAAATCCAGCAGCTCTCTGGCAATCCCATATTCTTCTGTGGCATTTGAATATGAATCATTTCGGTGTTGTATCAAGTACTTAATGTTCTTTTAATGCTGAGTTTCTCATCTGAATTTCATTGGGACTTATTAAAAATAGTCTTTTTCTTTTCCTATCATGATTACAGTAACTATGTATAATTATGTGCATAGGGTAAATATGCTAATTGTATAATTACAATCAATATTCAAGTAAATCGTGACAGAGACTGCACTTAGGGCAGGCAAGAGACATTCTGATGGGTACAACACAACTAGAACCACTCCCCTTACTTCCCATTATTAATATTTAGAGATAAATACAATTTATCTAGCCTCCAGGTGACCCTTCCATTCAAAGGCTGGACAGTGTCCCTGCTGCCATGAGAATGGACATTAAAAGGTGCCTGTAATAACTGCAGAGTAGCTTTGTCCAGGGGTATCATCTGTATGCTGGGAGCAGAGCAACCCAAAGGTTAAACTGGGTCTGCTTACTGAACTTCCCAAATCTGCAGAAGACTGACTGAAAATGCAGAATTTTATCAATAATTGCTTTGCTTTGTGGGGAGATCTATTAGGAAAAATGAAACAAAGATTGTACTTAAGCACTCAGGGGAGAGAGAAAGGAGCAGAAAATTCTCTACATGAGGCTGCTTTAGTTTTTTGAAGAAAGAAAGGGGCAAAGAAACCTAAGAAAAGGTGCAGGATTCATTTCTGCCAAAGAACTGATTACTTGATTACAATGCTAATTACTTCCCATCCTTAATTTCTCTTACTGCCTGTGCACTTGGATTGACATCTGTCATTGTGCATTTGAAGATCAGCCAATAGCCTGGGATGCTGTAGTCACTTGGGTGTCCCTGTGCTGTCATGAGTTTTGTTCACACAGCATTGAAAACAAAAGCTGGGATTTGTTTCATAAAGGTAGGCATGACCTTCAGGGAGGCAGGGTGGGTGGGAAGACAAGAGAGGGAAAAGGGATTTATGTTTGTCTCTAAAATAGGAGAGAATTCAGCTCAGCTAAGTTTCCCATTGATTGAAAAAAAAAAAAAAATAAAAACATCCCAGGGCACTAGAAAAAAGTGAATGGAAATGATGCTGTCAAGAACTGTGGTACTACTGGGAGGTTTCAGAGCACTATTCAAAAACTAAAAATATTCAGGTTGCAGCAGAGTATTAAAATAATGCTGATGCCCATGAAAACATTCATTTATGAGGCAGAGGGAGACAGATTGAGATAAAATGCAACTTAGCATCCTGACCTGCCATTAGCACTGTGGAATTGTGTCAATCCTGACACAAGCCAAGAGCACTGGGCCTGACCTCAGTGGGATTCCTGTCAATGGTCCTTCAGGCAGGAAGCTCACCCAGCCTGCTTGGCATGCAGAACAGGTCACCCCAGGCTCAGCTCACCCTCCTGAGCCTGTGATGAGCAGCAGGCTCGGTGGCTTATGTGACTTCCTTACACAGATGACATGCACAGGTTCAGTCAGGTATGCAGCTCCCTGAGCTGGGCCATAGTTTTGCTCAAAGGAAGGTCAAGAAGAGGTCCATGAAGGTGGCTTGGCACAACAAAGGTCCAGCAAAGTACAGCATCTGGTGGAGGATGGGACACTGCCCTAGGAACCTGGTTGTTGGTGACTTTTCACCTTAAGGCACTCAGCTTTGAACATCTTCAGCAAGTTCTCAGGATCTCTGAGCAGACCTAAGCCAGCCTAACCTGGCTGGATCTGCCCAGCACCTTTCAGACCATTGGCTCCCCCTCCCCTAATTAGTGTGGGTGCACTACAGCCCTGCATCATAAAAGGCCTGAATCCATCCCTAAATTACCACTTACACTGGGTCACACAGAAATGAACTTTTATGCTCCTCCAATTTCCCAGAGACCTGAAGTAACACACATAAGGAAGGAGCCCTCCTGGGACCCAAGCCAAATGCTCTTATTGAAAACACCCAGTGTGTATTAAAGGCCAGATCCTTCAGTGTGACTGGCCTGCTTTCAGAGCCCGTGGCTCACAAAGGCCCCAGCAGACTGCAGAGAGGGAAATTGCCTGATGACCTCTTCTGCTGACAGCCCCTGTTGCTCATCTCAAACACTTCTGATAGAACACAGCACATTGCTTTAAATATTTTATGCACCCAGTGATCATGGGTGAAGCAAAGGACTAACAAGAAATGACAAGTAAAATAACTACATTTCCAGACCTGACAACACTCTTTATTTTTAATTTTGCCAGGGTTGGGGATAGATATTAAAGTACAACTTTGACAAGAGATTAAATATGTGAGTTTAGGAGTTAAGTCACATTATACCCAACCTGATCTGCAAGTTCATTTGGAAACAGAAGGAAGTAAAAGAAATCAGGCCAAGAAATCTGGTGTTTCCTTGCATTGCCCCAAATGCTCTTTTTTTTCTGTGTGAATTTTCTCTTGTAAAAATGCACGAATTTCTTCATAGTGAAACCTGATCCAACCATAAAGAAGCAGACTATAATGATGGTAGGAAAAGGTGTCTAACTAGACTAAGTAAGATGAAGTGAAATTTCCCAATATTTCTAAAATACTCAGTATCTGAAATACCTAAATGCAGTTGTTTGGGAACAGTCTAATGGATGCTCCTATGGAAAATAACTGTAAAATATTAATAGCATACTCTACTTCCATTAATACTGTATTTTACTATAATATTTCTCACCTCTATTATTTTTGTAGTCCCTTACTCCAGGCAGACTTAAATACCTGAATAACAAACAAAAGAGGGAGGCAGTGGGGAGGAGTGAGAAAGATTAAGGGGAATGGAATGAAAGAAAGATTTTTCTCACAGGAAAAAATTGTGAGAGATCTTTCAAGTTCCCATGGCTAAAAAGCAAGTTTATAATCAAAATGTGTCTGTGTTAATGAAGTGGTTTTAATTTCTGCTTGTGCAAGTCCAGCATCACCAGACAAATATCCAGGTGACACTGAGCATCCTGTCACAGCTCCCTCCCAGGGAGCCTGGCCAAAGCTGCTGAGTCACAAATTACTTTTATATTTTAAGCAACGTTTGGGTCATTTGGAAACCTGATTTCACTGTGCTTTAGGATGAATATGTTACAAAAATTAATGAAAGACTGAAGATTTCTTACATTGGAGTGGGTTTGGGCTCTCTGTGGAACTGCAGAGGTGCAGGTGAAGTGTCACTTCCAAGTGATTCTCCTTCCCAGATTCTTTCTCCTTGTGAGCAACTTTTTCAGAAAGGCACAGAGATCCTTGTGCTTTGCACAAATCTGAGATTCTCATACTAGAACGTGTTCCTTGCAATCAGCTGGCAGTGCTCAGTGAGAATGTCAGCCTGACACAGAATCACCCCCTGTGGGAAGCAGCTCTGGTACAAGCAGCCCCCTGGCACACAGGCAGCCAGAGCCTGCTGAGCTACAGCAGCTCAACTGCAACAAAAAATACTGAAAAGGAAGAAGGAGCAGACTAAAGAAGATTTCTGGACTATGAAGTCAGCCCATTAATGTGACAAGAACTCTTGAGCAGCTGCAGGTGCTCTTGCAGGGACGTGGCCCGTGCTGCCCCCAGTGCCAGCAATCCAGCCCCTTCTCCCCATCCCTGTCCCCACAAAGAGATGAGATTGTGATTATAAATTGATGCTATAAAAAGAAAGTGTGATATGATCACAAATTAAGGCAATGCTTCCTCAGTGGTCATGCTGAGAACAAACTTCTGCTACCTCCAGTGAAGCCTGAAAGCAGCCTAACGACCTGACAAAGCAAATCATTAGCAGCATCTCACCTAGGTCTTAAAATATTTTCATTGCAAATGACTCTCCCATTAGATGAATGCCCCTTGCAGAAAGTAATTACCCTTTCTTTGAACTTGCATTTCAGTAATTTGAAACAATGAGAAAAAATGACAAAGAATAAGCACCTGCTTTTTATGACTTCTCCCCCTTCCCTCTGCTGGTACCACATCCATAATGGAGTGAGGGGCAGGTGAACAGCCTGGATTTTCTGAATGAGAGTTCAAGGAGGCTGTAAAAGATGTCATGACCAAGAGGGAGCTCCCACCAGCCACTCCTTTACTGCTGTGACATATGTGAGCTGCCAGGACCCTTGGGTCCTTGCTGGAGCTCCGAGGGCATGAGCCAGAGTGCACAGCCCAGCACTGCTGTCTGTCTGTCTGTCTGCACACTCCCCTTGCTGAGGGCACAGCAACCCTTACAGCTCAT
This sequence comes from Haemorhous mexicanus, assembly GCF_027477595.1. Classification (NCBI taxonomy): domain Eukaryota; kingdom Metazoa; phylum Chordata; class Aves; order Passeriformes; family Fringillidae; genus Haemorhous; species Haemorhous mexicanus. The sequence continues at coordinate 10,404,436 of NC_082357.1, read as the reverse complement.
CTCAAGCATGCACCCTGGCTGCAGGCTAGATTTTCTGAAAGGTTTTCTTGCTGCGTGTCCCAGCTAAGCTGAGTGTGAAAGCTGACAGGAGACAGAGCCACGGGATCTGGGCTGACATCCACAACTTCTTCAGCTCCCAGAAACAAACACCAACTTGTAGCTCTGCATCAGCAAATTATTCATTTATTTTTTTTTCTCTGTGGGCATCTGCTGAGAGATACTGGCTAAAATTACAGTGGGTACTCTTTCTGTATGCACCCTGTCTGTATGTCCCTACATCTGTGTGTGTGTCTGCATTAGCACACAGATATTTAAAATGGAAAGGAAGAAAATGGAACTGTACATTAATAACTCTATCTTAATTCGTTGTTTTAAATTAATGTTTTGGTCATTCCCATTGGGTTTGACTCAAAATAACAAGCCCATCTCTCTGAAGAAGGTATATCCAGATGCTAAAATCAGGACAACAATACAAGACCATGCTATTAAGGAAAAAAAGACAATTCTCTGCACTAAGAAGTCAATATAGCTCTTCTGTGATAGAAATAAAGTGTGTATCTGTCTCTGTATAGGATTTTTCTAGGCTTGGGAGAAAGCTATTACAGAGGATGAATCAAAAACAAAGCAACATTTATTGGTGCTTTCTTTAAGGGAAGAGAAGAGAGAATAAAATTTGCTCTATCATAAAATATTTACATGGGTTTTTCTGTAAATCACAGTAGAGAGAAAATAATAGGACAGCAAAGGAAGATGATGTTCAAACAAAGATTCTGAAAGTGATTTTCTTCAGTACAGTTAGAAAGAGAGAGAAAGAAATGGAAAGAGAAAGAGTGAGACTGCACACACCATTTGAGTGTTTTATCCCCTGCATGTTAACGAGCCCTGCCTGCACTCCCAGCCCTCCAGCAGGAATTGCAGCTGACAGCAGGCATCCCCAGAGGTCCAGCACAGCTTCCCAGAGTCCTGAACACGCCCTGGCCCCTCGGTGACACAGCCCTGGGCTGCTCTCACCTTGTGCAGAGGAGCTCAGGGGGCAGCACAGCCCAGTCCTGGGGCTCCCTGAGCACCTGCTGGGACAAACCCCTCACCTCCAGCACAGCCAGCACTCAGTCCAGAGCTAAACCCCTCCTGCATCATCAGCAGCCTCCTCCTCCTCCTGCCACAGAGCCCAGCATGTCCTGCATCACCCTCACACAGCCTTTTTTACATGGTGACAAAACACCCCAGCACAGCCAAGACCTCTGCACCCCTGAGCTGTGTGACCTGTCCTGGGGACAAGGGCTCCAGCCCATCCCCAGAACACCCATGGGGGGGACAAGGGCTCCAGCTGAACCCCAGAACACCCATGGGGGGGACAAGGGCTCCAGCTGAACCCCAGAACACCCATGGGGGGGACAAGGGCTCCAGCTGAACCTCAGAACACCCATGGGGGGGACAAGGGCTCCAGCTGAACCCCAGAACACCCATGGCAGGGACAAGGGCTCCAGCCCAGCCCTGGAGCTCCTGTCCTGGGGACAAGGGCTCCAGCCCATCCCCAGAACACCCATGGGGGGACAAGGGCTCCAGCCCAGCCCTGGAGCTCCTGTCCTGGGCACAAGGGACCCAGAGCTCCTGTCCTGGGGTCAAGGGCTCCAGCCCAACCCTGGAGCTCCTGTCCTGGGCACAAGGGACCCAGAGCTCCTGTCCTGGGGTCAAGGGCTCCAGCCCAACCCTGGAGCTCCTGTCCTGGGCACAAGGGACCCAGAGCTCCTGTCCTGGGGTCAAGGGCTCCAGCCCAACCCTGGAGCTCCTGTCCTGGGCACAAGGGACCCAGAGCTCCTGTCCTGGGGTCAAGGGCTCCAGTCCAGCCCCAGAATCCCAGTGCTGGGGACAGGAACTCCAGCCCAGCCCCAGGGGAGCCGAGACAGGTCAGGGCAGGTGGAAACACCAGCTCAGGGTCCCCAGGGTGTCCCCAACCTGCACAGCTGGGGCAAGCTTGTTGGCACCACCCCCACCTCACAAATCTCTCACTGACACCACTGCAATCATAAAGAGTTTGGGGTTTTTCAGCTGGGGTGACTGGTTTCAGGGTGTTTAAAGCTAAGCACAGGTGTAAGGGTGTGCAGGATCATGGCAATAATTCAGAGCTAAACCCCTTTGGATTTCAAACAGCTTCAGCTTTCACTATGAGCATTTCTACCATCTCTACTAATTGCACCCAGTGGAATTTTCTGGAAGGACAGCTTTAATTTCAAGGGGAGAAAAAATATATTACGTAGACTTTTTAGAGTTTTGAATTAAAAAAATATCAAAACAAACCAAATCAAACAAAAAACCCCACATAGTTTTACTTAGAAAACACCACAACATTTTCTACTTAACCACTTCTAGCAGATTTTTGTCCACTCCAACTTTAAATTCTGCTCAGAGCTGCTAATTTCAGGGGGGAAAAAAGGAAAAGATTCCATAGATCTCATATAACTCAGATATTGCAATGCAAAAAGTGTCTTCAAAGCACAGATTTGGGCAAGGGGCATCCTGCAAAGATTTGATGAGAAGTTTTATACTTAAGCAATAGCTTTTGTGTTGTATACAAGGGGAGGGAATAGCTATTCAGACAGAAAAACAGTGATCTATTTTTCCAAAGAATGGAGCCTCTGAATATAACAAAGCTGATCTGCAGCACAAGAAGCACAGTGGATCACTGACATCTCCCCTGTGCCAGGTAACATGCACAGAACCAATTTCAGCTTGCAGGCTGTGATGGCTATTTACTCTTTTTTGTCCCTGAAGTCTGTTTTCCAGCACTGTCATAAGGTGACAGGACTTTGTGGGGGACAGTCCAAGATGGAGATAATGACCAACATAAGGACTAGAGCAGTTTTTTTAGTGATTGAGTATTTTCCAAGACTTGTATTTAATTAGAGCTGGAGTGTGTCTCTGGAAATGTGCATGTGTTCTCTCCTCTCTATTATCTGTCACATCACATTTTTGCTCAACACAATGCAGCAAACCTTTGAGTGATTTGTGGAATATATTAACATAGTTTAACTCAGTGTGCATAAGCTTTACATGCTAGTGCTGTAAGAGAAGGTGATAGGTCAGAGTAAAATGGATGATTTATAAAAAAAAAGTTGATTAATTTCTGTGGCACTGCTTCAAAAAGATCTATTGGAACAGAAGACTCGACTCACTCCTTGTGAATATCTTAATTACACAGAGTGAAATAACAATGCTGGGGCTGTGATCCTCCCTGCTCCACCACACATTACTCCTACAAAGCCAGGGAACAGGCTGTGGTTTTTGTAATGTGGGGCTACATTTCAGCACTCATCCTACACAGCCTTGCTGGGTCCTCCAACTCAGCTGTCTCATCTTGGAGCTCTCATCTTCCTTTGTTCCAGCCACCCCAAACCAAAGCTCTGCATGTTCTGTGCTGTTTTTCTCTCGAAGGATGGCATGACATGTTAGAGTAAATCTTTTTTTTTTCTTGGGCTGGCCCCCAAGGAGAGGCACAGTGACTTTCACCTGGGCACGTCAAGGCTGAGCAATACCCAGGTGTCTGTGCAGGACAAGGCACTCTGTGACAGTGACACTGAGGGGATTTCATTCAGCCACTGCTTCCAGGGGGGCCAGAACCATCCTCCAGCACTATCAGCTGCCTGGGGAGGGGCAGCCCTGCCACAGCCCCCAGGCCTGGCTGTGCTGCTTAAGAACAGCAATCCACAAAGGCAAACATCAATTTGTCCTGAATCTCAGTCTCTCTCAGCTGCCTGCTCATAATTCTGAATAAAACAGCAGCCAGGCACCCCCTGAGCATCCATCAGGGCGTTGCTGCCACTCTCCCTGTGGGTTGCTTCTTTCTGGTGGAACTAATTGACCTCTGACCTGTTTATTGCTTTAGTGCCACCAATTTATCACCAGTTTATTCATCAACATCTGGTGGTCGGAAAATTGTATTTTACATTATTGTCTCTCAAATGGATAGCTAATGCTGCTTAATGGGGCAGTTATATGGTATTATAGATTCATTTTTTCTCATTTTGCTAATGAATGGAGAATCTTCATCAAATAAATATTTGCCAGTTGGCTTAATATCAAAGCTGCTAATTAAAAACAGAAAAATGTTCTATATATGGAGAGCTGATGGTGGTAGCATGTGAGTTTAAAGTAGTATCATTTCAGCCATACTGTACTTGCACAGAGGCCAAATTGGCAATCAAGTGATCAGTGTGAGGGAGGTTGAGCTGTATTTACATATTGTCTCAGTAAAATGCTACTGATTTATTTCTCTGGTGCCAGACACAATACGAGCATAGCTTAAATTGGCTTCTTTCCTGGCTTTTACAAAAGAAATGGGAGAAAAAAAAAAAAAGAAGAAAAAGAAAAAGATGGAAATAAACAAATCTTGGACAGAGTGCTAAAAAATCTGATTCCCTTCACCAGCCCACATAACTTCATTTTACAAAGGGGATGGGCAGAGATGGTGTGACCTGGCATGCAGAATTCATGAAACATCTCTGCATAAACTTGTGCATTTGGAGTAAACAGCTCAAGCTGACAAAGTGCAGCACTGAAGGGAGAGCAGGCTGCACTGCAGTGTGTGTGCCCTGGGGCTCAGCTCCTGCCCCACATCTGGGACTACTCAAGTCAAGGCTCTTCCACGAGCTCCCCAGTCCCAAAGGACAGAGAGTTTACAGTGAAAAAGTTGTTGGTTTACTACATACAGAAACATTCATGCATCTCTTACTGTGGGAGCCTTTTCTACACTAATACCTCGTGGTGACAGCTGGTAGGAGTCAGTGCACAGAAGCACCTCAGCTTTTCTTACCATTAAAGTCTTTTCTTCTCAGGTCAAGATCCTGCACAGGGCTTAAAAAATCACCTTTACAAGCAAAACTGCTGACTTCCAGCGTGCAGATGTACAAGTGTATTTTGTTTGCAGGGCTGGAATTTGCCTGCAATCCTTTATTCCAGGAGCTTACAAATAAGTGAGTGTTACCCTGGGATCAAACAGAACCATTCACAGGCCTGATTCACACAGGAATTCAGGAGGGGTTTGCCAAAGAGCTGATGTGAATGTGAGTGAAATTTAACCTGCATTTCTCACATATTCCTTCCGTGAAAAGGTGCACAGAGGATGCTGAGAACATTTTTTACCCCCTCATGTGATGTCTAACAAGAAGCTGTAGTTTCCAGCTTAAGACTTCATCACTTAGCATAGCTCAGCCATGCCATGTTTTCAGCACAATCCACACCATCTTGAGGCAAAGCAGTAAAGGTGCAACAAAGACAAATTATTGTAATAGTGCTATCAAAATGTGAAAATCTCTATTTTTCCAAAACCAGATAGAACATACTCTAATCTAAAGCTACTGAAGCACACAGAAGCTGTGCCAGCTCTAACATATCCATGGGCTTCATGGACCATTAAATAGCACAAATGGCACTATGAATTATTTCTGAAAATGTCAATATGTTTCTAATACCCTGGGCACGATTCTCCTAATCTATGGGTGCACATTCCCTGAGCCTAGGTCCCAGCTCAGCTCCCCAACACCCTCTTTTTCCATTTAGTGGATGCAAGTCACTGGAGCAGACACAGCCCACACAGCCCAAAATTGCAATTTTACTGCTACACTTTAGAGAAACTACCAAGGATGCTGAAAGCATGGGGTGAGCAGTCCTTAGAAATGTATACAGTGAAAAGTATAGGAAAGCCCAGGAAGTCAATATAAAAGTGTTTGGTTTATTTATTTTGAGAGCTCTAATGCATTCTTGAGTGAAGAAAATAAACCAAAGAAAATAGAGAAAGAGGAGGTGGGGGGAAAGCTGTGTCAGGCAGATTGACATGGTTTTCTCTGCCACTTGTTTCTAGATCCATTGGCACACAGATGATGGAAGTGCAGAAGAATTAATGCTTCACTAATACAGTTTATGTGAACTTAATGTAGAAGAATCATGAACCCAGAGTTTTTAAGAAGTGAAAAAAAAAGCCTAAGATATATCCCAGGTTTAACATTACACTTAAAGGACACCTACTCTTGAATTTTGTGATGGTTCAGAAACACCTGATTGCAACATTTTACTGAGTTTGGAATTTGTAATGAATTCTCCCATGAGGCTTTTGTTGCAAACTTACTGAGAAACAGCTGTCCAACTGTAAAGTGAATCTCTGTGCTGCCTCTTTTCCAGTGTAAAATAACTCGGGTTTTGCAAGAAAAGTGCCTAACTTGGCACAAAAAGCCCCACCAAAACAAAAATCCAGATCAGCAATATGTACTGAAACACACAACCCTTTAGCCAGGAGAGATCTTTGCTTTATGGATATATAAAACACATGCTCTTGCACCAAGCTTGAAGCTTATTTATTGTTCCCAAGTGGCTACTGAAAACTCCTTAAATGTTGTTTGATGGAGTAGTGATTCTTTTCTGCCTTACTGGTGTAAACTGAATATATCTAAGAGCAGAATATATTGGCAATAAAAAGGGTTCTTTTTTTCCCTCTTTTTTCTTTTTTTTTTCTTTTTTTTTTTTTTTTTTTGAGATCTATCAAAATAAAATATACTTGGGAGGTTTTGAAGTTAAATTTTAAAAAATCCTTTGGATATTGCCTTTCATTTCTAAGAGCACAATTTATATTCAATCTGAGGGTTTGCACGAGACACCTCAGGTGCTCTCTGTCCCAAATTCACTTGATTAATGTTGTCTTAAAAGATTTGCTGAAGAATCAGGCAAATGTAATTAGAGGAGAGGTAGCTCATACTGTACATAGATCATCAAAGGATAACTAGAGAACCTTATATATTTTCAGAGGAGACAAAGAATCTCCATACAATTGAAATAATCTCAGTAGATTTAAAAAAAAAGAATTATAATCATAATTAGGAGAAAATAATGAAAGCTTGCATGAGTACATGCCCCAGGTTCCCTGGTATTTTATCAGCAGAGCTGTCCCACACAGGGCATGATGAAAACATCTCTGGGGCTGAAGGGAAACAAAAAAACTCTGCAGAAATATCAGCCCATTGTTTATGGCTGGTTTCTCCAAAGCAGGGTCCTGCAGGAAACCAGGATGTGCCCTGGAGCAGAGGTGGGGAAGAGGAGGAGTTGCCCATTGTCCCCTGGAGTGAACTTCCACCAACAGCATGACAATTTCCAGAGAACCCTGAATTCCTGTGTGGGTGAAATCCTGCAAGAAGTTTCTACATTGGGCTCAATTCTGAGTTTTGACCACTGAAATTCCAAGTGCTAGAGGTGACTCAGCTAAACCAAAGTGCTTTTAGGCAAGTGCCAACACCTCTGTCACAACTGGAACCACTGCTCTTGGAGCTGCAAATGTAAACTCCAGAATGACTCAGAGCAAATACGAATAATTTTGTATTGAAATGCAAATTTTAAGGTTCTTTTTTTTGTTTAAATCTGCCAAAATTCACTTTTTTTTTTTTTCCATTAAACATGAAACAGTGCTTAATGCAGTTGGAAAAAGGCCATCATATCCCCTCTGAGGTTGGTAATTTCTGTTAAACATGTGGTTAGAAAAACAGAAGCCTATAAGACCACAACCAGTCATAGAATAAACATCTTTTCAACACAAAGATGAAAACAGCACTTTGATGGGACACAAATGGCCTCAATACTGCACAGGCATACCTCCACACTTCAGGATTTTTTCTGTCCCACTAAAAAGTTAAGAGATAAGGAAAATAAATAAGATTCACCAAAGCAGTGTCATAATACTGAAATAATTAGAGTGGGTTAAAAGCCCAGGTGAGCTGCAGGCAGGGTGGGGTGCAGGCTGCTCAGCATTACAGCTCTTCCTGCACAGAGCACCACAATTCCTTTTTCTCCCTTGTGCTTCATCTGGGGCATTGTGAATTTAACAAAGGCCGAGTTTCTAAAGGCACTTTCATGCCTGCTGTACTTTTCAAGAGGGCCTGAGACAGTAGGTGTGAGGCATTAATTTAATTTTATTGCACAAACTCCTCCTGCAGTCCCTGCTGAGAGACAAGCACTTCCAAAAGGTGATGGTCCCTCTGCCTTCAGAAGGAAGGGTTTGTTTGGGGTTTTTCTTCTGGAAGAGCACTTCTTAACAGCAAACATTTCAGCCAAACAACTCAACCTGTCAGATAGCTACAGGCAAATCCCAGCCCAGCTGTAAGAAGCACCACGAGCCCCAGAACAGCAGTGTAATGACAAATACCTCAAATATCACAAGGCTACAGACAGAGATCATAGGGCAGAGATTTGTGATAGAAGGGAGATGTTTGCAGCAGTGAATGCTAAACCTCTCTTCTGCTGTTTGTCACTGAGGGGCTTGCTGAGCCTTGGTGCAGCTAGAAAGATCTGCAGTCAGGTTATCAACACAGGCCAGTAAGCTGGAAAAGGACTGGCATGTCCCTGGCACAGCCACAGCAAGCCCCTCTGTCTGGATGTGTGCCAGAGCCAGCAGCAGAGCTCCTCTGCCCAAATACAGATGTTCCTTGGCCTCTTCCACTGGGGGATTTGAGCTCTTACAAGGAATTACAGCTCTGACCTTTCTGCCAGACAAGGTCTGGGCTTGCCCAGGCAGATTCATACCCTGATGCTGCCTTCAGCTGCAGAGCAGTCAGCAATTGCTCCCTACACATTTTGCACTGATCCAAGAACTCCAAGAGAAATGTTTTGTTCATTTGTTTTCACATCACTGACCTTTGCAGTGACAACTCAGCAACCCACAGAGCTACCCATCCATGCAGTCCTGGCTGGGAAAAGGTTGGCTGGTGTTCCACAGCAAGAGAGCCTCACAGCTGAGTGGAAGGGTGCTTTTCCCTCTCCACTTGAACTCAGCTGTGGGGAGGCTGTCTCTAATATAGATGTGGCAGAACAGAAGCCAGCGAGGCTGAAAGCCACCCCATTCCCACTGCAGCCTCCCAGATTTCTTCAGGATTCAGTTCTATGCCCAGTTAGAGATGTAAAATGGTAAAAGCTAAAGAAAAAGGTCCAAGAGCACTCCATTCACTCCAAGGACTCCCTTGCAGGCTGGCAGCCAGGCTCACCCCATCCCCAGACAATTTTCCTCCCTCTTTCCCAGTCTTGAATCTTTAATTCTTCCATCTAAGCCAGGGACTCAGTGAGTCACTGCCCATCTGCTGCAGCTCAGAGGGTTGGCTGCTCTCTGGGGGAAGAAGGACATCCTCAAATGGAAGGAACTGAGCTCAAACATCAGCTCCAAGTGCCACTGTCCCTGCTGATTTGCCTCTAAGGGAAGTAGGACCAGGTTAACATGGAGAGACAATAAATTTCAGTAGCTTGATAACCAAAGCAGACAAGTCTGCAAACTCATGACAGAGTCCAGCCAAGGCACTTGCTTTAACAAAAGATAATACCAACACCTACAGAATTTAATTTTTCTCCATCTCCCATCCCATCACTGTCCCCAAAGCCCCATTATTGTGGTGACATCACAAGAAAAGCAGGGATCTGGGCTGGATAATTCACCAGAGAAAACAACTTGTCTTTTCATTAGGAAAGGAGCTCCATAGCTCCAGTGGCTCTGAGCAGCACAGGAAACAGGGATCCTTCAGGAGGAGGGAGGGAGGGAGGAAACAGCTCAGACCTGGGCTAAGGACACTCCATTGCAGCTTCACTTCAGAACGTGGCCTGGGTTTGGATTACCAAGGTGCTCAGGTATCCAGAAGTACAACTTGGCTGCCTAATTTGATTTTCAAAAGAAAATTAAGTGGATTAGGGGTTAGATTTTTTTAAGGGATTTAATTTCCTACAGGGACAGAGGAGTACCCAGTGGGAGAGTATTACAACTCAATTAGGATTATAACAAAGAGCTTATGTTTGTTTTCCCTATTCACACAATTTATAAGGGGTCGAAGGAATTTTGTACAAATAATCAAATTACAGCAAACCTAAAAACGCTTGGTTTCTTCTGGTAGAGATCAGCTGTATGAAGTTTCAGGCCAAACAAAATTTCAGAATATGATCACTACCAACAAAAAACAGAGCAAAACAAATTCAGGAAGTTCTGCTGCAAAAATGCCCTAACCACTGGGGTTTTCTATAAAATACTGGTATTTCACTCTAGGCATTTACGCTCAAAATCTAAAAATAACCAAATGCTGACCTTTTTTTTCTTTGTTCTTGTTGTAAATATCTCAAAGGAACCTCAGTTTTTGGTCCTTTTTTTACCCTCCCTAGTGGGGAATATCTCACTGCATCCCTCCACAATGAAGACAACCTCTCTTGGTTCTCCAGTCCTTGCTACATTCTGAAACAAAAAACTGTACTGAAATCCACTGCCCCAAGTATTATCTCATCTGACTTGGGAAGGAAGGATAACAAGCATAATCCTGCCATTTTTCCTGAAATCCTAAATTCTCCATATTCATGGACAATTGCCAGAAATAAATTCTCCTTACGACTTTAACTTCTTTTTTAGCTTTTCACACATCTTCTACAGAAAGCATCCACCTATTTGAAAGTGAACATTTACCAAAGTTGGTACCCATGCCAAAACCTTTAATAACAGAAACTGAGACAATCTTCTACAGATGTAGGAAAGTAAAATTCAGAATCAAATATTAGGATCTCTCACAGCTTCCTGCTACTTCTGTCTAAAGCAAACCATTACAGAGCAACCTTTTATTTCCAGATTAAATACACTTGGGGTTAGGAAGCTGACAGAGGCTGGAGCCAGGACTTTGCCCCATGGCTGTTCAGAGGCTTCAGTCTGGTTAAAGAATTGCAATACACTGATTTTGTACACATGCTCCTTAAAAGCTGAGCATAACTTGAAGAATTCCATTTTTACTGTGGAATGTTACAAAATTCCTCCCCTGAGGCAGGCGTGTTACCTCATTGAATTAAAAAACAATAAATTGAAAGTAAAACATAAAAGAAAGGGGGAAAGGTGTAAGAAACAGATAGAAAGGCACTGAAGCTGTAGGAGTTCTGACTAACCATCTTGGCATGTAGTCCCAGTGGTGATGAGAAATTGTTCTGTGTGTTTTATTTATTTTTTACACGGCAGAACAAGAAATGCACTTGAGGCAAAGTTGTAGAATGTTGTTAAATTAGTGGGCTTATTTTATTAATACCCATGAAAATAGAGTGATGAGAGAGAATTATTCTACTGCACAGCCAGTGTAAGAGCTCACAGTAGCTTGAGTCCCAGCCCTGCAGTCTGCCACTTGTACTCAGGGCATGTGAGCAAACAGCCCATGGCTCAACACAATACCCCAAGGTGGTATTTCTGTACTGGGAATTGCCTACATTGCTTTTTCTTACCACAATGGATGAATCTAGTGAGCTTTATTTACAGTACATCAAATCTAACAGACTATTTTCCATATTTTGGCCTTGGGATGATGCATTTACCTATGTGTGTCTTCTACCTTGTACCCTCGTGATTAGGTAAATGATCTGGAGTCAATTAAACATGCAAAACACACTTTACCATGGCATATTCCTTAACAGAAACTGAACTCCAATGTCATTCATCCCCCAGACAGTATTTGTAGCCAGCAGAAGAAACTTAATGTGCACAATTCTCTTGATAAGAGTGAAAATTAGAAACATGGAGGTTTACTTAAGCAGATTCAAGTATCCCTGGAAACAGGTAAGCAAAGCCAGACAAACTTTGCATGCTCCAGCTGACAGTGTGCTCATAAACCAAGTTCTGGTTTTCTGTTTGCAGGGTTTGGACTCTTGCCTGAAGAGCCAAGTTAGATTAATTTAAATCTCTGAATTAAAATTTCTCAGGGAAGACAAGAGAAAGCTGCTGTGATGTGACCCAGGACGGAGCAGAGGCAAACAGCAGCCAGGGTTTAACTGAAAGATGCAGGTTTGCACCTCCAGTCACCTTGGGTACAGATTCCCTACCTGCCTTTGGAGGTCCTGCAAAGGGCACCCATGCACAGGGAGACCTTACAGAGTCATCCCAAGCCAGGGCTGGTTTGTGTGTGTGGATCAGATGCTGCTCATGGCTTGACTTTCACAGCTAAACCCCATAGCTGCAATTCTGTGTGCTAGTGCAATTTTGGTGGGCGTGTATTTTCTGAAATTTTGATTTAGTCACATAAGGCATCAAGAAGGAGCAAATATACTTTAATTTGTGTGTGTGTGTGTGTTAATTTATTCTCATTCTGTTACCAGAGGGAGAAGAAATCTCACAGTAAGACTGTATTAATCTGTCTTCCTCCAATGCCATTAGTAAAATGTCATTTTGATTTGAACCTGCTGTGCCCTACTTGAGCAAAAACCCCCATGCTGCACACACTATAGATCAGTGAGTGTACATATATATATCAGAGAACTTTCCATTAACTGCTAAACTGCATAATGGTGTTTATATATGAGCATGGCTTAATTAGCTGCATAATGCAAAGTGCAATGAAAATGCAAAAGGGTTTGGAAGGGCTGAGCTGCAAGACTAAGCTGGATCTCAACACGTCTTGGGAATACTGAAGTTAATATAAAGAGGTCAAAGTCTCACCTCCCATTGATAAATACAACATGAAAAATAAATATTGAGTGTGGGGTCCTTGTCAGACAGACTCCCAAGCCCACTGAAGAAGGCAAGGCTGATGGATTGTTCCCTGGACAGCAGCAGTGCTCTGCAGAGGTGTGCACACATCTGAGTTCAGCTTGCCTTGCAAAGCACAGCCAGCACCCCTCTAAGTCACTCTGGTGGAAGAATGTTTGCACAGAAACATGTTTGTGTGCTGGAGAAGCTTCCCCAAGACACAAAATGTCAGCTGTGACAAGCATGAGGGAAAACATCTTTTAGTCCAAAGCAGCAGGTTTTTGTGAGTGTGAATGGAGCAGATTCCTTATGAGGGAAGAGCCTTTCTGAGGCTGTAGCTCCTGCAGGAGATTATGCAGCTCAGGGAATATTACAGCAAAGGGAGGGTGGTTTGTTTGGAAATGCACTGACAGCAAGCTGAAAACAACCCCACATCTGGGGGAAAAAAGGTTTAAGTCAGTAACAAAACAGAAGAAATTAAGAGAGCAATTAAAAAGCAGCCTAAGGTCAGCCACAGCAGTGGGGGGAAAAAAACAAAAAAAAACAAAAAAAAAACCTTTCTGCAATGAAAAGGATGAAAACAAGCCCAAAACAACATCAACAGCAAATAATGCTTATGGCTGCTGATTTAAGAGCATTGCAGGGAGGGAGAGCCCTCTTTCTGTGATGAGCTTTGGACAGTCATGGTCAGAACTGCTCACCCAGGTCCCACCTGAGGATGCTCCCCCTCTGTGAGCCCTTGGCCAATGTCTGTGGTCCCCTGGCAGTGCTGGCTGCAGGAGCAAACCCACTCACTGGGCCACTGCCCCCAGCCCCAGCTCTGCTGGACCTCCCTTAAATCAATCAGCTCCTGCACAGAGGCCTTGCAAAACCTTCAGTACCCTATCAAAAACATCATAAACTCTTCAGCAATCACCTCTGGCACATGAAAGAGAAGCTGGCAACATGTGAAAGTTCATTGCCTGCTTGCAAACTAGCTGAATTCTTTTGGCAGGCTGCAGTCTCCCCTTGGATGCATTTTCTTTCTGCCTAGGGACACAGTGTGCAGAGATGCACTGGAAAAGAGAAACACTGGACTGAGATTCCTCTGCCCTCCTCCATTTTTATTCCATCAGGTTCACCCTTGTGTATATATATTTATGCAGCACATATTAGTTGATTTCTACTCAGTTTAGAACCAAGTGTTAAGATATTCAGTTGCACTGGGTCAGAAGCAGCAGCAAGTGCTAGACATGAATCCCTGGCTGTGCCTGAGCTGCCTTTCCAGGCTGAGCATGCAAACTTCTCCATCACTCTTCAAAGCCTAAACAATACCTATAGGCCACTCCTTTGTGAGAAGGCTCAAGAAGACTTCACAGAAATTAGGTTGTCTCTAGAACAATTTAGAAGTTTGTTGCTGACCTTATAAATGTCCATGACAACTTTCTAAGATCCTCATGTGTCTAACTCAGTGAGCTCTTCTAAGTTACTTTAAAAAACAAAAAATAAAATAAAATAAACCCCACAAAAATGACCAAGCAAATGTGCACCAACAAAGGCATAGCAACCCCATTTAATTCTGCTCCCCATGTATGCCAGATGCTAATTAGGAGCTGGTCCTCACCACATAAATGGGATCCAGCTTTGCACTTTACCAAAACACAAAAGGCCAAATTGCAACCCAGGGTTTCCTTCTGTCCTACCCTAACAGCTACAAAAAGCTGCACAGCTGAGATCTGGATCAGATTCAAAACTTTCCCAAGATGTATCTCTGTTCACATCCTGATTTTTGAATCCAGCTCATCTCTAATTATTATTATCACACAGAATGTCACATCTCAGGTTATGCACTTTAAATTTCTCCCTATAAACAATTAATTAGCTGGCTACAGCCTTTCTATAAATAGCTTGTACATATGAATTATTCTCATCTGCTCAGACAAACAAAAATCCCAGCTCTGGTTTTTGTCTTCTGATTTTTCCTAGTGGTCTGCAGCTGTCAGGCAGCCAGACACACATGTGTGCTCTTCATATTTGGAGATAAAAATAAGATTATGGGGCTAATAGACAAAGTTTTTTTGGTTGACTTAGTGCTTGAGAAATCAGGTTTTCCCCAGAAAACATCTGAAAGCAGCACTTCTATCAATTTAACTCTGGCAGAGAGCTGCCTCCTGCACCAGCTGAACTGGTGTTCACTGAACAGCATGGATTCCAGGGTCTGAGGCATCAGGCTTTTGGGGGGCAGTTCACAAATGGCTGCCCAAATTAATTTTGCTGGCAGTTTTTCCACACTCATCCTATAGGTGCTGACAGGCAAGATCAGGCCACAGCTTCAGCTGTGCTCCCAGCAAGCCACCTCTTGTCTCCAGACAAGTTCTTTGCTCCCCTGCTCAAGGTTTTCACCTCCACACGAGAGATGCCCAGGGAAGATGTGCAGCCAGTCCCCTGCCATGCCAGGGCACATTCCTGTCACTTGGCTTCACTTACAGATCAGCTGAATGGACACAAAACACCCTTGGCCATGTGTAACGTGAGGTGGGCTTTGTGTGTGTGTAAATATATATGTGTGCATTATATCTATATAAAAATATATCTCAATGGGACCAATAATTGCACCAGTCACAAATACACAACAAAGCAAATCAGTGTGAATCTAGCAGAGCCATCCCTTTCAGTCTGTGTGCACCCCACTGTGAAATGTGCACACTGAGCATCTTTGTCTCATGTGTTGAGGCTGAGTAAGAAATATTGGTAAAGCACTTTGGAAGATTGTCAAGCAGAGCAGCCAAGCGTGCTGCTCGTTTTGAAGCACTAATCTATGTGTTTTTCCCCACAATCTAGCACACAATTGTCATTGCACCCAGCCAGAGAGAAGAAACTGGGATTATTGGATATTTTCGTGTTTCACTGCATAATGCTGCCATCAGAGTGGGAACAGCAAGACTCTGATTGTCCTTGTTTTGTGGCCTTGAAGTTCAGGGAGGAATCACTCTGATTGCCTCCCTCAGACCCAGCCCAGGATGAGCAGAGCCTTCCTGAGCTTGTTGTGATTGTGCCACCCCATCAGCCAGTGAAATGCCCACAAGCACACCAAACATCTCCAGGGTCCACCATCCCTTCACCTGTTTGCTGCTGCTTTTCAGAAAAGCCTCCCCAGGTGTGTGAGCAAACCTCTATCAGCAGTGCTTCAAACAGCCCCTTTGTGCCCACGTGGGTGTCCAGCAGCAGACCTGGAGGCTCTGAATTCTGCTTCTGGCATGATTCTTGGCTGTCCTTGGGCAAGTCCATTTTGCCTTGCTTTGAATTTTACTGAGGACAACTGTGTCACAAAGAATTAGCTTCCAGGTTTGGAAATGGAAACAGGCATGGGGTAGTTACTGAAGTGATTTCTTAAGTGGAAGCATGTGCATCATGTTTCAAGCAGCTTTCCTGATTTCACACATTCCTGTTCCTCTCCCTCACATAAAATGTCCCTGACACATGAGTTTTCCTTCTGCTTTGTCAAATTAGTTAGCTTCTGACATTTTACATTTCTGTTATTTCATGAAGGCCACCAAAGCAGTAATCTCTGTGAACTAAAAAATTCTCATAATTCTGGAGATGAAACCCTAGCTTCTGGTTTTCTATTCTATATCACTCAATAATATGAAATGCCAACTTGTCTTATTGACTCTTAGCCCCTTTTACTTCAGTTATTTAAGTGGCTTAAAGACTTGTGCAATAAAGTCACATAAAGTCTCAATTATTCTTCATTTATCTATGCTAAACTGTTTTAGCCAACAACTGACCTTGATTCATTGTAAGTATGATTTTATCTGGTTACATTTGCTGTTGGAAGTTATTGTTCTTCTCTCATCCATGCTTTGACCAATACTAATCCACTCTGTTTTTCATTTTCTAGGCATCCCACAGAGTTCAGAACATTATTGATATTCAGGATTCATCTCTTCTAACTTGAGTTTCTCCTAACTATGACTGCAGACAAAGGCAACTTTACTGTAGAGAAACACTAATTGGAGATGGGAAAGCACTACTCTGTTAGATTGTGTTGAGAATTCCTCTCCCTCTCTCCCCAAAGGCAAGCTGAGCTATTCTGTGTGTTGGATTATGTACCCATGACTGAGACCTGGGCATGTCTGAGCCTCTCCAACGACAGCACAAATCCCAAGCAGAGACAGAAAAGCCATAATTAGCAGCTGTTGAGTTTGTATGAGTTGGTAACTGGGATGAACCACATCATCCCCAGGCAGGCTTTCCTGTCAGTGCAGCCACCAAGATCTGAACTAAACAAGAACAACCTTTTTTGGGTTTTTTTTTTTTCCCCAAACAACAAGAAGGAGGACACAGTGGACAATCACCCCTGGAACCCTTCTGATGGGGCATCATATGGAAGCAAATTTGTGCATACACAAAGCAGGCCAGAGGCAGTGGGGAAACTCCAGTAATTGACCCGTTGATTACAGTAGCTGTGCAAAAGAAAAAAAAAAAAAAAGACAAATTTGTTTGTTTGTTTTAAATTCCATTAGACCTCGTGGGAGAAAAGAGAAGGTGGAGTCACTGAACCAACACTGAACCAGCACAAAACCCCCATGGCTCAGCAGGGAAGGGACTGCTGGTTTCCATGCAGCCATCTTCCATCCTGTTAAAAGGAAGTTGGGATTAGATCCATCCTCCAGCCCCCACACACTGCTTGGGCAGAGTTTGAACTCTGTTAGCTCTGAAGCAGGGAAAAATAAAAATGCCCTGGACCACAAAAGAGCAGCCAGCTTCTAGGGGAACATTTCTTTATTAATAATGTCAGCCAATTATTACAGCTCACACTATTATCAGCACCATTATTTAAAGTATAAATTATGGTGAAATTCTTATTTAGGGAGAAATCTTTGACAAACTAATATTCCTTTCAGAAACAATTTTAGTTTTAAAGAACTACTTTAATGTTATACTCTTTTTAATTAAGAGTTCAACAGTAATCCAGATGGAAATTCTTCTTAATCTAAATAACTCTGTATGTTCTTTTTCTTTCTAAAATATGCATTTCAAAAAAGAAATTAGTTTTCTTTGCTTTCTCCATTATGAAAAAAAAATTCCCATCCAGCTCTAATTGATGTTCAACTTCACATATCTCTCTGCAGCACCAATCTGCAGGCAAATGATGCTGCAGCTGAAGGTGAAGAGGGTTCTATAGGTGTTATTCCAGTATGACACTCTGAGAGTGTGCTGGGTCTGTATAGCACCAGTCCAAAGTGGTGCCCTACTCTCACTACCATAACTAAAAAATAAATTATAAATGTAAATGAAACATTCACCTAATACAGTAAATGATTATCTGTAATTTCTCAATTTTTTCTGTCTTTTTATTTTAATTCCTTGATTAACTTTTTTTATTTTTCTCCTAGTTCCTCACCTTACAAATGACATTATGTTAACACTCCTTTTACTACTCTGAATATCTGCTTGGCAGATCTGTGAGGACTTTGCCTTCTCACCTGTCCATGCAAAGCTCAACGTTGTTGTGAGAGGTTTAGATAGTTACTAACACAATAAAGTGTGAAAATGAACTATAATGGTATTGCTGCTATTGGATTCCCTGGTGCAGGATCTGTACTGCATTTTTTGCAACTACATAGTCAACCACTTTTATTAATAAAGGTAAATTTAAAAATCAGTATGCTCACTCATCTTAAAATTCTTATTTTGTGAGCAGGTTTGTTTTCTTCATAGTAGTTTTTTTTTCCTCTACTATTTTCCTATCTCTTTCCCCAGTGTTAAAATATTTTCTAAATAAATGGTTTGACATTTTCTCTGGTATGTACCTATACCCCAAAGAATTCTTTAATGGCTGTTTATGTCTCAGAGAAACTAGTATTAAAGTGCAATTTCTCAAGTAAGCAACATGCTGATGCTCAGTAAATGATACAGATTATTTTAGATAGGAGTAACTGAGCTGGGTAATTCATCAAACCTACCTGACCTGACAACTCCTTTCATTATTTTAGATCAGTAATTGAGATGCCAGAAGGTGGGATGATGATGATGACCTAAGATGACAATACCAGTCCACTTCAACCAGCCTGCACATCCTTATCAATGAGTGATGCTACAGGCTCACACCTCAGCCACACACAAAGTCCTCTGCTGCCTTTTCCACAGGATGAGGATACATTAATTAAAATCCCTAGGGATTCATATATGACTTCACCTGAACTCCTTTTTTTGCTGTCATAAGCAATGAGGTGCCCCAAGAACTGTCCTGGAGGCAGCAAAAGGACAAATGCAGCCACAGATTTTCAGAATAAACTACACTTAATGGTGGAAAGTTTATTTCCAAGAGAAGAACTGATACTCAAATTTTCTGCAGCTACAGACACCTTTAATTAGAAAGCTTATTTTACTTCCTGAATATTCAGAGAACTTCACACTGGCTTCAAGCTGGTTTCATTTTCCAATCTCATATTACAGCAGGAGCTACACATAAAATGACAGAGAAGTTTTATCTGTGTATTTTGCTAGAGCTGGAACTGCACTTCTCACAGTGAGGTGTAACTCTGGAGATATTTCCCCACAGCAATCTCTGCATTTGCTGGCAGCAATCTCAGGCTGTTCTCTGAGGTCCAGGAGCCTGCACTGGGGGGAAGTGGCAGAGATGCAGCAAAGCCAAAGTCAATTCCCTGGCAAGGAGAGCAGCTGCTCCAGCAGCTCTGGGGCAGTGCCCCCATGGCCTGGCTGGGAGGCACAGAAGCACCAGGGCATCTCCAACTCCAGAGTTAGGGGCTGGAGCAATTCCTCCCAGTACCATGCAAGCAGCATCAGGAGCCATTACAACAGGAAGATGATGATGAGATTAATTTTTCTGATCACATATCACACTGCCCAAGTCCCCCCTGCTTTTTTCCCCTCTGGCATGTGAGTTAATTTATGTGAGGAACTTTCTGCCTCGTGTCCCTAAGGATATAAATAAAGAAGAAAAATGCATACCAGATACACTGACTGCCTGCAGTTTACTTTTACTCTGTTACAAAAGAGATTATTCCACTGGCCAGAAACTGCTCCTTCTTGCAGACACCCAGCCCACTACCACCACCTCCACCTCACAGGGGTTTCATTGCTCTGTTTGCATTTTAAGTCCTTTCCAACCTAGAAACACATAGAGAACACTCATCTTCACCCCCTTTAGTCCCAGTTCCAAAATGACATCATGACTATCACTATTTAGATGTGAATGAGGTAAATTTTAATACAGATATATGCCCCTGGAATGCACACCCAAATGGATCATATCAGTACAGGGAGATTGCTTTTCTAAAGCCCCATCATAGAACCATAAAGGTGGTTTGGGGAAAAATAAAAAAGAAAAAGTCCAACAAAAACACCAAGCCCCAAAACAAATACAGACATCAGTCTATTTTTACAGGCCTTTAACACATTAGGCTAAATAAGGGGAAGGGATATCTTGGTTTTGTTATAATTTGGAGAGAAAATAAAAAGAATCCTACTTTGTCACTTGATTTACACCACATGGGTTAAATATTTGATGCAATTGTTGATGGAATGGGTCTCTGAAAAGAACATTAAGTTCTCCAACTTTGACAGGCAAAGTCAGTGATTGGCATTTCAAAATAAAAAAGGCTGAAAAGGAAATAAAGCCCAAACAATAAACCTTTCACTTAACACACAGCTTCACATGGGCTGCTTGGTCACAAAGCTCCTCCTCATCAGGGTGAAGGTGGCAATATTCACTGTGTCCTCAGAATCTTTAGGTATTAACAGCAAGGAAGAGATCAGAACTTAGTGTGCTCCTCACTAGGGAAATTCTTAGCATCAGCTTCTCTACCCAGTGGGTAACCAGAAATTTGGAATTTTGAAGAAAAATCTCTCTTCCCATTTGATCCATTCTTGTCTGGATTACAGAATAAAACACATGTTGCTAGAATATGAAACAAGATGTGCCTGAAACAGAAACAGGGATGTGCAACTGCCTGGTTTAATTTCTGAATTCCAGCAAATTACAGTTAACCAGACAACAACAATTCCATTTTGTAAGAACTTTCAATGCAACCACAACAAACTGTGGAGAATACTTTCCAAATGTTTTCTGCTTAGCATGGGAGCAAAAATAGATGCATTTTAAAATATTGCCACACACAAAAAAAAAAAAAAAAAAAAAAAAGCCAGGCAAATATCCACTTTCTGAATAAAGATGCCTTTCCATTTGGAAAGAGGATCCAAAAGTGTTTTAGGTGTATGAAGGAATATGGAAAATTTGAGCCTGTTTCTCATCCCAGATCAGGATTGTTCTACTCTTCCAGAAAGCTGAGAAAACTGTTCTTATAAAAATGAATAACCAATGTGAGCAGAATTACCTGAGTGTAGAGGCAACATCATATATTCTTCCCTGTAACTGTTTGCTGCTGCCATAATTCTGTCTTAAGTACAAATGACTGCACTGCTTTCAAAGAACTTGCTATAAATGCTTTTTGCTGGAGGAGAAGATAAGTGCTAGCACTATAATTCAAAAGCAACAAAAGCTGCACACCCTCCTTAGCAACACAACAAACGTGGGACCTCCACTCCCAACAACACCAGAGAGATGGGGTGGCTCAAATTCTTTTTTCCTCCAAGACCAGAAAGAAGGGGAAAAAAAAATATCTGATAGCTTTTCAATGAAACAGGCTGAGCAATCACATTAGGGGATGATTTTGGTTTTTAATGTGTTGGTTAGGCTGTGGACAAGGGATTAGAGAGAATAAAGTTTCTGCAGCTCAGTGAGCACCGTGAGGAGACATCAAAGCAGGGATGTGTGAGACATGTGTGACACACATCCCACATCCCTGCAGCTGTGTGGGATGTGTGTCCCTCACCCCACACAGCTGCAGGGACAGTCCTGTGTCCAGCCTGCAGCACCACACCTGGGCAGAGATGCAGGGCAGCTTGGGAGGATGCCAGCACACCACAGTCAGGATGAATGGGAGTGTGGAAATTTTGCCCAGAGGCAAGAGGGAAAGAACTGAAAACTGCTAAGTCTAAAAAAAATGCAGTTGGAAAATCATGGGAAAGATGACCTGAGTAAGAGTTTTATCTTGATTGTCTGTCAGTGACCCTGAGTATGCTAAGACTGAAAATCAAAATTATTGAAAATGTATGAGAGGGTTTTATCCCTGTAGATCTGAATTTTGCTGGTGAAGTCAGTCTCAACATTAAAAATTCCCTCTTGTCATCTGTTCTCATTGGATCAGGGAATTCACATTATAAAGCTCCTTGCCCAGATCTGAGGAATATCCTATGCAAAACAAGCAAAATCAGACAATCCTGGTTAAATTTGTGAACATGAGACTTCTAAAGTTCCACTAAAAACGTGTTTCCCTTCCTTCAAACTTCTGGTCTCAGACACATCACTGCAGAAATAGCCTTAATCCTTAATTCAGCTTGCATTTAACTCTCATTAAACTGGTCAAAAGTTCCATAAGACTGAATGGATTTACACATCCTCTACTGAAATGAATTCTAAAAGTTAAACTTCCATAATTTTGGAAAAGTTCCTTTGAACAAAACATGCATGGAGCCCACAGAAGTTGTAGTAAAAACACTTATTCTAAAAGCCCAACAAAATTGAATGTGGCACCTTTTAGATAGATTTCTCCAATCATATTGCACTATAGCTGCAAGAAATGGCAGAGTTCTGCTGCTAAATTTTACAGCTGCATTCAACAACTTAAAACATTCAGCAAATCAAAGACAGCTCGTTGCCTTGAGTTAGTAAGAGGAGGAGTGCAAAAATTCACAAGTGCAAGAAGAAACACTGAGTTAAAGGAGTCTCAAATCTGGTGGGTTTTCAGTCCTGAAGTTTTTTCAAGTCCCAGAATAAGTTCACTGGTCCAACACCTGCACAAAGTGTTTCTAAGGAATCCCAAGCTTTACTAAAACCCTTTTTGTGCTGGACTCCAACGCCCAGTGTTCAATCTACCTGGGCAGCAGAAAATGCTGAGATACAGGGCAACAGCTGAGGGCTTCCAGCCCCCACAGCTGTGCTGCTGGCTCCTGAAATCATCACCAGGGCTGGGGGCAAGAGAAGGCAGGACAGAGGTGTCACCCACACACACAGCCCTGGCTGGAGCACAGCAGCTCTGCCAGAGCTGCACTGCAGGGAGCAGCAGCCCCTGGGCACAGCCTTGCTTGGAAGACCTTGGCAGTCTTCAACTACAACCCCTCCACAATCTGCACTGCTACTGGGGGACCACCTGAGGAGTTTTCACTTTCTTTTCTTTGCTGTCCTTTGTAGCACAGCTCAGAAAGTATAACTCACAAAACAGCATGGAAATCACATTTCCTCTCTGCCTCTGGAATGATTTCATCATATCTTTCTCTGTTCAGCCTGTGAAACAGATAATCCTCTTCTCTTATTTTCAGCCTCTTCATAGATTTTAGGTTACCTGTGCTACTGATCTCTCTGGAAAAAGAGCACCAAAACCAGGTGGTGACAGGTTCTTGTCAGTCTGAAGAGACTTAAAAAAAAAATAAACCTTGACCCAAATTATAAAATTCATCTGGGCTTTTGCATTCCCCAAGGTCAATGTTTCAAGATTGAAGTTCAAAGATGAACAAACAAAAAAGATTGTTTTCATGGTTTACCCTTTTTTTTTTTGGGGGGGGGTGGTTATTTTAAAAATTTATACAATGTTTAACCTGTTTATCTAAGGAGACAGCACAAGTCAAATACTGACTAACCCAAACAAGGATTAAGGTGGAGGTTTCCTGAAAAAAGGGGCATAATTTCAGAAATATTTGAGCACAATTAACTTGGTGACCTCCTTAGAGGGGAAGAGGTTTGAGAAGACCTGTTCATGGCACAAATGCTGCTAGGAAGTAGGAGACCTGTAAAACCTGAAATTAATGGGATTCTCTGGGACCCCACCTTCCTTTCTAACAACCCTTCTTTTAAAATGACATTTCTTTTACAACACTTGTGATGCAGAAGTATTATCTTTGGAAATAGGGTGCCATATTGAATGGAAGTGAACAGAATTTGAAGTGAAACAGGCTATTATATTAGCAGATATTATGAATTTATTACATCTTGCTACTCCCAAATATGCTACCTTGCCTTTTGCTATAGTCACTTCCAATAAGACATCAGAATCCTCCTGATGATGGATGTGCAGCCCTGTCCTGGATGCAATGACTCTGGCCTTTAAATTCACCATTATTTCCTCTTCAGGGATTTAATTAGAAGATGTGCCCCAAGGCATTCACTCCCCATTTCTGCACCTTCCAAGACTGACCTTTGATTTGTTGATTTTCGCTTGCTTAAACACATCCTGAAACACATTTTGCAAACTGAATTAATTTTCATTCTCACTTTTCCCATTTCTGCTAAAATGGTCCAACACACTAACTCTGGTTTTAAAGACTGGCTGCTAAAAAAGAAATTTCCTAAAGTCTAAATCATTCAGTGTAATGCCTGTGAAATGTGCATAATGGTTGTTATTAGGAGTTGTCATCTAGGGAAAAACACTAAATACATAAACCCACAAGAATTCACAGTAATTCTAAATATTATTTTCCTCCTGGATAACCTAATTTTAGCTACTAAAAGACCATCATAGCATTAATACTAATGTTTGTATTTTACATGACCCAAACTGTAGCTTAGAAAAACCCCAAGCAGGGACTAAAAATCTGAATTGCTCTCCTTGATCAGTATGGAAAAAGAGTGAAATCTAGGAGGAAAGCAAGCAGGGAGGAAGGTACAGGTCATTGCATGTTCTGCCTGAAAATTGAGTTTGTGGGGGTTATTCACTCAAAAATGGGGTCCAGAGCATCCACCTACAGCAGCTGGGGAGATTTTCCTATCTGTTCTCACCCTCTGCAGTGCCCACTTGTCCCACACACCCAGCTGGGAGCACACAAACCATCCACCTGTGCTCCTCCACCACTGCTCCTCCTCAGCACCTAAGGGGGCTGAAACATTGCTCATGACACAGCAAACTTCACACACCCCAACTAACACTTCAGAGAGCTCCAAACTTCAGAAAATTCCCCTGGATTTGCATTAACACAATGTCAATAGGAGCTTTTATCTTCCATTCACATGCTCATCAGATATTATGACTTAGGGGAGATTTTAGCAGTTACATCTTCGTAAGCAAAACACCCACATTGCTTAGCAAGCACAATACTGTTTTTTTTAATACAAAGTGACTCCCAAAAGCCTAAGTCAGAGACACAGAGACAGAAATGTCTAGTGACTAATTTTTTAGTATGCACTGTAAGATTTCCTTTGCACTTGCATGACTGTGCCTGCCCAGAAAAAAAAAAAACAAAAAACAAAAAAACAAAACAAAACACAAAAAAACCCCAAAAAATAATAAATAAATCAGAAAAATCAACTTGGATTTTTTATCTCCCCATGCCATTGAGAGGGATGTGGGAGAGCAAGCCCCCCTAGTTTCACACCCCAGTTCCCTGGGCAGTGGGTGCTGCACTGGGGACAGAGAGCAGGGCAGTTCAGGTGTCACATGGGGGAGGTTCTGAAGGGTGCCAAGAGCCCATCATTTATAAGGCAGCTCCTCTTTGCCCCTCGTGGTGTCCTGCACACCTTCAGAGGCTGACCAGCCTAGAGCTGCCCTTCCCCATGGGCACAGCTGCCAACTCCTTTAAATGAGCCTAAAAACCTCTAAATTTAACTGCACCTGCCCAATGGCTTTGTTCCCTCACAGAACTGCAGTGCCCCCTAAGCCCCAGACCCTGCCAGAGTCTGGATCCAAGAGTGAGACAGCTCAGCCACTGTTACACCTGCAGCCAGGTATTTTCTGGGTCCATACTGTTATCTGCAAGTCATGACTGGGAACAGAGCAAAAGGCTAAGCCAACAGGAGATGCTCATGCTGCAATTAACATTTGTGTTCCCACCACACAATGTCTGCAAGGTAATTCAAGATAGCTGGACCTTTCCAGTAAGAAGAGCTAATCCCAGGTAAGAAACATGTGGATGGAGAACTCAAACCAAGCTGTAAATATGCTGAAAAGTCTCAGCTCTACTCAGGCTGTGAAAATTTCATCACACAACCATAGTTTCAATATCAGTTTATAGTAGTGCAAGAGTATCCCTCTTGCTCATACCTGAGGCTAGCATCATTTCCATTAGAAATGCAAAATGCATATAAGCAGTTCTCTCTTTACCTTGTATCCATTTGGAAAATAAACCTGGCATTTTTGGTTATTTTATGGATTTTTAAGAGCTAGAATAAGCAGTGTTTACAAGAACAGAATATAAAATCAATTCAATCTTGATTACATTTGACTTCAATGAGTACTAAGTGATGCTTTTTCCATTTAATCAGGGAACAGTGTTGAAGCTACACTATTTGCATTTTAATAAAAATTCTCTCAAGATCCAAAAAAGTAGCAGCACAGCTAAGTGCCTAAACATTAGAAATTCATCTTTCCTGATGAATAGTAAGATCTAACTTGTTTAGATGTTATTTTGCTCTTAATTGTAAGACTTATTTAATAAATGGAACCAGACTGAAAACCATCAAAGTTGCTATCTACCTTCAAAGCAATTATAAAAGGTTCCATATGCAGATCTCTCCTGGAATTTTGTGTGTTCACACACAACTACATATGTGTGTGTACACATATGCAAGCACACACTTATATATGCACATCTCATCCAATTTTGCTGCAGGCAGCAGCAAATGTCCCTGAAAGAACTGAATAAAATCTCTTAAAACAGCATAATATTTTAGCTGTTATAAAAGTAATACAGCACATCATTACCCTCTAACATTAATAAAGGATGAGGCACAAGCTCAGAGAACACTGTGTCAGACTTGTTTTACCTCATGACAAGATTAATGTTTTTCCCAGTGCCTAAAAATGTCAAAGTGGACCAAAAATAATCCTGATATAATTCCATCAGTTTTAATGGAATTGTGCTATAGATTAATTCATGGCAACAACTTAATTATTTCACTCTCTTTCTTATATGGTGGTTTTATTCTGAACAGTGAAAAAGGAACAGCAGTGGGACCACAAACAGCAATGAGTTTCCCAAAGTGTCCCTACTGAATTATCTTTTAAATTACAAAGTCACATTAAAACTGAAAACTGGAAAATTTATATTACACTGCCCTTTCATACAAATCCACAGGTTTGCCAGCAAAGCAACTCAAATTTGTATCATGAGGATTACAGCTGAGACTCTCTAAAAGAAGAAGGAAAAAGGTGCTGATTTCTGGTTTAAAGCAAGCCCACAGACACATAAAAAGCAGAGAGGAGCTGGGCAGTGCATCTGTCCAAGGAATGACTGCATAGTGAGATCTGGAAGGCCATTTAAGGGCTTTGAGTGCCCATTTCCATTACAATTAGCATTTAGTTCCCCTGGGTGGCTTTGAAAATCTCAGCGTAGGTGTGTACATAAGCTCCATTATGGCTGAATCCTGAAACTGTTCAAGGAACATTAAATTTTATGTGCCATGTTCTCAGCTGATGTCACTCAACAAAGCCCCACTGAGGTCTTTAAAGTGCTGGTGGTGGCTGCTGGAGGATCTGACGTGGAGCCTTCACATCTTGCTCCTTTTATTTTTGCCTAGTTTGTACACTTTGGATCAATAGCTTCATTACCAATAATGATCATTTGTAGATTCCTCGCAACAACTGCAAATTAATGAGATGTTGAAGGGTTCAATTGATTCCCTTGCATGTCACAGAACTACTGATCTGCCCCCCCAGCAGCTCTGCCAGCTGGAGTTGTGAGCACTCAGCACGGGGGGACTTTCTCCTGAACTGAGCTGCAAATGGTGAAATGGCTTGAACTTTGATGGAATGGCAGAGAAAAGCTTGCAGGGCTCCTTGCTGGGTTGTGTTTCCCCAGCTTGCTCCCCGGGGAAGGCTGGCAGCCCCACCAGGCTCCCAGCTCTGGCCCCTCACTGGCTGCAAACAAGCCAAGGGCTTTCCCTGGAGCGTGGAGCCCTGCCATGGGCTTGTCTGGGTGCTCCAAAGCTGGGCTGCAAACACCACCCTTTGCTGGCAGAAGAGCTGCAGGGCCCTTCCAATCCTGTCCCTGTCCCCAGCAGATCTGGAGCCATGATTTGGAAGAAAGGAGTCACCACAAGGAGTCAGAACTGGGAGCTCCTCTCCAGTCTGACAGCTGTGATTTAGTGTCACTGCTGCCCATAAAAGATGAGCAGCTCTCACAGCAAACAAGCATTTTGCCTCTGTGGAAATCTAAACAAGATGTAATATTTTGTAGTACTAATCCTTCCTCATTGGCAATGTCTTGGGAAAACATGATTGCTTTGAAAAGATGTTCCTGGCATTAAAATTAGACAGGACCTTAGTCATCATTGTTTAATCCAAGTATTTTTACATAAGCTTTGTTTCAGTGGTTAATGATTTTTGGGGTTTGTTTCTGATTATGACACCTGTTTAAAACAGCAACGTTTAATTTAATCAGCAAGTTCAAGCTCCAAACCTTGTCTTTTTAATTAAACACCATTGAAGGCCTGCAAAAAAAAAAAAAAAAAATTACTCATTTGAGCACTAAAAGAATTTTGGAGCCAGAAAAAGTGTACAAAAAATTAAAGAGTGTAGTCATTAGCTAATTAATTTAAAAAAAATAGTAATTTGCAGCTTCTGAATTTGACCAATACAAAATATCTACTCCTGTCCCAACCCAGTACAAGGAAACAGAAGCTTTGTGATCTGAGGGCAGCTGTTCCTCCCCTCAGCAGCTCAGGATCTGACACTGCCAGTGCTGACCCTGACTTGTACCCAGCTCTTCAGCCCACCCTGATTTCAGATAGACCACTTAGAGCTGACAGACCTCTGGGGGTCATTTTAAAGCAGTGACACTAGGAGAGCAATCCTTGCATTTCCCCTGTTACTGCTGTTCCCTGGACATTCAGGAAGCAGCACTAGAAGAAACCCAAAGGAGGAATGAAATGTGCATTTGTGTTGAGGGCACAAAGCACAGGTAAGGGTGACACAGATGTCACCTGCCATGTCCCACACCTCACAGTGGCTCCCACAGCAGCCTCTGCTCAGTGCCTGCAGCAGCAGTGTTTGTGCTCATGCCTTGCTGCTTTGGCATATGGAACAGAGTTTGTTTTCCTGTTTTGTGTTACCATTATTCCTTCCTCCCTTTGTTTCTTAGCCTCTCCCACAAAGCCCACATTAAAACTCCACTGTTCTCCAGTCACTGGATACATCAAAGCCCATGAGGGATCCCAGACACTCCTGTGCTGGGAAGGATGAAACAGTGGTTGACTATCAGGTTCCTAGAAATGTTGGGAAAAAAGAGCATTCCTGGCCCATCTTTCACCTGAAAGAGGTGTGACACATTTTGGGATATCTACAGGAAACCTGCAGGACTGGCTATCCCTGGGCACCCTCAGTGCAGGAGCTTCCCAAACCCATCACAGCATTCCAGGAGACAAAGCAGCTGCCACAGATCCTACCCCAGACTCCCAGCACTGCTGTAATTTCAGCATCCTCTCTCTTTTGGTGGCTCAGTCCCACAGGTGCTGTCAGAAGGAGACACAAAGCCATCTTCCCCACCATGGAGCTGTTGATGATGTTCCAGACCCTGCTCCTCTCACCACCCCACTCCTCTCTGCCCTACAGACAGCCCTGCTATGGCAGCCCCTGTCTGATGCTCCTCACTGCCATGCCTTGCTTGGTTTTCCACTTCTGTTTGAAGCATAGCAAGTTCTTTAAAATCATTTTGGATGTCATTCCTGAAAGGATGCACACCAGGAATGGAATATATTGAAAGCAGCACTGCATATCCACACTTTCTCTGGTTTTTCCTCAGAACAAGGCTTGGCTTCTCTCTGGTTGGATCATCTTGGGGAGCCACCTGTTCCACATGGCAATATGTCTCCAATGCACAGGTGCAGTCCATCACTGAACAACACAGAAAAACTCTGCACCAAGGGCTGCCATGTCCTCAGCACAACCTAAATGGTTTTTCCTTCCCTGCACAGTCACAAAGCCCATAACCAGGCCTGAAATAAATGCCCTCAACTGAGTTTCAATGTGTCCATTCAGAAGAAATATTACTAAAATTAATAAGAGTAAATTAACTGCACATTGAGGTCGCTGCTTCTGAATTTTTTAACCAGTGTTTTTAAAGCACTGTCTGATAATTGGGTATTGATTTCAATGCCCTACAAACTGACCCACAGTGGTCTTTGTCTCTTGCTTGATTCTCCTCCATTAAGGGGGTGATTATGATAGTTTCAATTATTTTGCAATATTCTTATTTCAGAGGGAAGAAGAATCACAATCCCCCCTGAGCCCTTTTTTCACCACAGACCAAATCAGAAGGATATAATTACTTCCATGCTGATCAACATCATAATGGA
Organism: Haemorhous mexicanus; assembly: GCF_027477595.1. Classification (NCBI taxonomy): domain Eukaryota; kingdom Metazoa; phylum Chordata; class Aves; order Passeriformes; family Fringillidae; genus Haemorhous; species Haemorhous mexicanus. The sequence continues at coordinate 10,374,593 of NC_082357.1, read as the reverse complement.
TTTTACTTTAGCACCTACCATGAAACCCTTCACTGTAATTAACAGCCAGAAACTGATAGCATGAACACGATTCATTGCTGCACAATCAGATCTCTGTTTTATACATCTGCCCTCACTTCATGGCAGAACCATCATCTCATGATGAGCCACAGCCTCCTCCATACAGAGAGGTGAACCAGCAGTGATGCCCCAGAGCTCCAAACTCTCAGGAGGAGGCCCCTGATGCTTCAGGTGCTCTTCCATGCACCCAGACCCACACACCCACAGCAAGATCTCAAGCTCTCTCAGGTTCTCAGAGCTTTCAGCAGCAAGAACAAGGCAGAGGGGAGATGATCACAGTACATTGAGAAAGCCCTAGAAGCTGGGACTTGTGAAGAGGGATTTGGTCCCCACACAAGAGTCCTATTAATGCAAAGTAGGATTCCCTGCCTTTCACTTCCACACCCCTGGACCCCAGCACTGAACAGGATGAAGTCTGAAATGGGAAGGGATATTACCAAATAATGTCTTGAAAGTTTCAAATCCCCAATACCTGTCATATTTCTGACTGCTACAGCTACACCATGTTCTTCTTATTTTCTGTCCTTTTTATGATTCTAACTTTTCAAACACCTCCAGTTTCCCCACTCAGTGCTGGCTGCAATGTGTGTCTGCCACTGCTTTCAAAGCTTATTTAGAATGACAGAACTGGGGGGAATTGGGACAAACAACCATTTAGCTCACTCCCTGCACTGAGGGGGGATAAAATCCCTGGATATTGTGGGGATTTTCCCTTAATTTGGTGGTATTCTGAGGGCACTGTGTTCATACAAGTTAAATCCCAATATTAACAGACTTTTGGCCAAGAAAAGACATTGAAGTTAAAAAAGCATTGCAATGCTACTGAAGAGTCAGAGGGATGTGAAGGTGAGCAAAGTGAGAGGGTAAGAGCTACAGATCCCCTGGGAAAGGAGCAGCCCAGGAGCACACTCCCTGTAGCACCTAGGGAGGGCCCTGAACAGCTATAATGACACCATGATTTCCTACTGGGCTCTCAAGAACTGTGAATAGCTTGATAGTGTTTAATTACTTCACAGGAAAGGTTTTAAGCAAGGTTTTCCCCCCTCACCACTTTCAGTCCACAGCTCAGGCCACCCAGATGGAGTCACTGGAGGAGATGCTGCTTTCCCCAGCTATTTGTGCTTCTAAAAGCCCTGACCTGCTGCAAACAAACAGCATGGCCTGTGCAGCCAGAGCAGGCTGAGGCACTCAGCTGCCACCCTGCTACCCCATATTAACCACCCCAGTTCCTCCAGACTGGCACAGACAAGTTCACCCTTTTAGCTGCAGCACTAAGAAATAAAACATGTTCATTCTCCGAAATTTTTGTTACCTGTCTCTTCACAAACTAATTTTTTTAAATTGTGCTATCTGTATAAACATATTAAAACTCCAACTTCCCTTACAAATCCTATTCTTGCAGGATATTTATAATTCAAATAATATAAATCAGGTTTCCTGTAATCCCCCCTGAGCAGCCTAATTTGGAGCAGTGGAGAGCAGAGTGCTGCCAGGGTGATGTGAAGGCATCAGGCAGCAGAGGGACCTTTGCAGCACAAGGTACTTGCAGTGTTGGGTGGAGCAGTCCTGCTGCAGGGGGGGATGGCTCAGGGCAGCTGCCAGGAACATGCCACTAAACACACACTGTTAATCCTCAGTGTGCTGGGGACAGAAGGATCCTGGTGTTGCTCACACAAGCACACCTGGACACTGCCCAGAGTTGGACATAACAACTGGTGCTGTGTCTGGGAGAGATTGCTGCAGGTTTTCATTTAGAAGCACATAAAAAGACCCTCTGTGACAGACAGAGCCCACCTCAGTGTGTTCAGGACACTGGGCTGGGAGTCACAGAACATGAATTCTGAGCCTGCCTTCACCACACATCTTCTGCCTCCCTGATCTTTAAAGCAGGGATACTTTTGCTCAGGTAGAGATCATGTAGTTCACAGCAGACAGCTTTAGGCATCAGTACAGGCTCTGCACTCCCCAGACACTCAGAAAAAAGCCAGACCCTGCAGAGGATAACTCAAAGGAAGAGTCTGAGCTGTAATTGCACCTTCAAGTTCCTCTTCTTGCAGCTGAGAGAGCTGAGGGTTCCAGCATCCCAGGGCAGGTTGCACCACCTCTGTCACTGAGGCACTGCAGATATCTGGCAGCAGAAACTTCCTCTCCCACCTGCAGATGACAGATGCTACTTCAAAAAGCCAACAAACAGGAACAAACCAACCTGCACAGTTATTAAGGTCATCTCTGCTCTGCCTGGGGTTGCTGATGCACTCAAACACCTGCCAAACTCACCAGCAGCACTCTCTTTGAGCAGGGAGTTTGGAAAAGCAGTGGATCAGTTCAGTGCCCTGCTGCCAGGTCAGCAATTTGCTACCAGGGAAAGGAGCAGGTGCTTTTCCATCCTCAGTGCTGCTGAACCAGGAGTTACCTTTGCCAGTCAGGGCAAACATGAAGTGACCCCTGAGAGCTCAGCCAGTCTGAAACCCTCACTGCCACTGTTACACCTTGATACCATTTTTTAGTTGCAATTGCCACACACACACGTGGTGCATCTGTTGGAGAAAAATGTATTTTTGGTCATTCTCACACATCCTTATTCAGATCTCTGTACAACTACCAGCTCACAAGGGATGGAGCAGTTATTCCAAATTCTCTGCTGTTTTTCCAGCCCCTGATCATCTGTCACACCAAGTGAATGTGACACTTGCATTTCTCAATGTCTACACTTGAACAGTGCCTAGGATGAAACAGTTTCATATGGTTTTGTCCAAGCTTGTGCAATTGTCCCTAGCCTGAGACTGTTGCATCAACATATTGCAAAACACTGGTGTGACACAGGGCAGCACATGACTAAAAGCACAGAAAAAGCCTTTATGTGTCAGTGCAAATATTACCAGAGGAAATCCCTTTCCAACCCAGCTAGAATCTGAAGCAAGGTTTACGAATTCACAACAGAATTTTACCTCTAGACTGGGAATAAAAACAAGCATCAAACTGATTAAAAATTTTCCTGTCAGTGTGAGATGTTTTGTTGCTGGTTCATTTTATTCTGGGAAACAGCTACAAACCTGTTAGACAGCAGAGAACAAAAAGTTTATCAAGGCTGGTCTCTGGAGGACAAGATGCTGTAGGGACAGCCAAGCGCACAGCAAGGTTTGGGAAAATGCTGCCATGCAGCCACAGTGTTTTGTTCTCAAAGAAAAAATCCTAAAGAAAATTAAACTATTAAAAGTGTCCTGATTAAGTGAATAGATGGCCCCAGACAGGTTTGCATTATAAACATTAATTGCACATTAGCTCAACTAATTAAAAAATAAATACTGTACACGGCAGGAAGCTCCTTCTTAAAAGCAACTTCTGCCTTGGGAAATGAGCCAGTTCTTTTTTAAAAAAACCAAAAACACAAGCCCTGGAGAGTCAGTGAAATGCCTGCTCCAGCCAGGGAGGCTGAGAACACCGTGGAGCAGGAATTACTGCTGTGCCAACTGTGCAGAGCCAAAGTGGCAGCAAACACCAGGAGCCACTTAATGACAGCATCCCCTCATTGCCTCTGCCTGCCCAGCCCAACAGAAAGCCTGGGATGCCACGAATCAAACAACACCAACACAAAAACCAGTTCACTTTCTGGGCTTTGGCAGAGGCTTTGGGGAGCCAGTGCTGGGGGAAGGCTGCTCTGTTTTGGGTGCTGGAAACTCTGGGGCAAACCCCAGCCTTGTGCAGGTTTTCAGCTCCTCCCTCCCAACCAGGATAGTGCCAAAACTGCCAGGAGCTGCCTCGGGGCACACTCTACAAACCCTCCCTGCTTTTTCTCCCACATCCCCACTGCTGCCTGCCTCAAGATATGCCCCCAGCAAGAGCCTCCACTATCAGCACAGCTTTTAGCAGCAAGCTCAGAGCCTGCTTGGGGCACACTTCATCACAGGAGGGTGCTGCCATGCCCTTCTAGCTCCCTGTTAAGTGGTTTCCAAGGAACCAAGCAAGATAGGAGATATTCAGGTTCTTGCAGCTCAGATGGGGTCAGGACTGAAGGATTTTGATGACCCAGTTTGGCTGTGGGAGATGGTCATGAGGCTGATAAGCACTGTGAGGCTGAAAGATGCAATGAAAAAGGGAAAAAATAAATGAAAAAACACCCAGCAGCCCATCCCCAGAGCAAAGCCTAGCTGGCAGGAGCCAGGCTAGCCATGGCTGGCCTGAATTCCAGAGCAGTGCTCAGGACACAGGGCAGTTTTGGCTCTAACAAGCATTACTAACCAGATTCACACTTGCTTGCATTTCCTTAACAAACAAGCAAATGCAAGAATAAGAGATTAAAGATGCTTTCAGACATGACTGTTAGCTTTCTATACCTGTGGACACAAGGACAAAACCTTGACTTTTTTAGGCAGAGAAGCACAGACACTTTGACCAGGGTGACACTAAGTAGTTAATGCAATACTAGATAAAAATCAAGATGCCACATCAATTTGTGTGAAAAGAGTTGTACTGATATATCTGGGTTCACATCCAGGCTCTGCCATAGACTAGCTACATAACCCCAGGCAAGGCAGCTCCTTTCTCTACTCCTTAGATCCAGGAAAAACCATTTTTCTTCTGTCTTTTATCTCTTCTCCATTTAGCTCTTTGGGGAAGGCTCTTGTGCAGTCAGCCTTTGTGTAACACTGAGCACATAAAAGACCCAGTCTCAATTTAAGCACTAGTGTAATGCAGACAATAAACAATCATCATTAAGCCATTAATTCACTTAACAGCCTTTTTCTCTCTTTCTGCCAACACACTTTCTGAGTTGGAAGGGGTTTTTTCAGCTGGGAGGTAAATTTGTAGTGTCTTGCAAAGGGAAAGATTATGTGCCTGTGTATTCATAATATTGAGTCACAATAATAAATGACTGATAAATTTCTTGACAAGCAGCACAGATCTTCCCTTCAAGTCATGCCACATCTTAACAGCCAGTTCTGTTGAGGGGACTCAGAGGAATTACAGAGCTAGCTTGGATGCCATTTAGGTTCCACTGCTAATCCAAAACCTGCTCTCTAAACACACCAACTGCAGGATCACTTTAGCCATTACTCCATATCAGAAATGCATCAATCTCCTCTCGGGGGGGCTGCTGCTGTGGACAGGGCACCTTGTACCTCTGCATCCAGGGGCAGCCTGAAAGTGCCCTGGCTCACCACATAAGGAAAGACAAGCTAGCTGTGTGATAGCTGTAGGAGAGCAGCGTGGTAACTGCTCACCAGAGCACATCAGCTGTTTGCATCCACACCCTGCACCTTCCCCAGGTCCCTCCCAGCCTCCTGCCGGCAGCTCCTCCCTCTGCCAGCAGCAGGTTTTGTTCCTGAGCCATTGTGGAAGCAGCCAGTGGGGCCCAAAGAAATCCCCCACGTGCACCACAGCCATCCCATCCTTCTCCAGCCCTCCCCACCTGATTTCTTCACATCCTGAGGAAAGCTGGCACAGCAAACACTCTGGGCAAAAACTGGTTTGTCCCTTGCATATCTGCCTGTGGAATTTGGAGGAGGAAAAAGACAAGGGAAGAGCTGCTCTGTTTCTTCATTCCTGCCCGTGTTTCCAGACAGCCAACTCACTGTTTGCTCTGCTGCCATCCACCACATATTTGTATTTACTCCCCTTGCTCCCAGCAGTTTCTTCCTCTCCACATTCACCCCCAGTTCTGTTCAGGTCCCACCCAACACTCCAGGACATTTCAGACCCCAAGCTGAGACTGTACAGGTTAAAGTTTACTCTTGTAATTTTTACTGAGGGTTGGCCTCTCCTGCTGCTCTGGAGGAAGAAGCAGAACAAGTGCCTGCCTGAATCAAAATCAGAGATCAGGGACCTGGACCTCTGTCCCTCTCCCAGGGACAGAGAGGTCATCCACAGATTCTTAGCAATAGCTAAGAATCATCCATAGATTCTTAGCTATTGCTAAGAATCTATGGATGACAAAATCTTAGCTCATCTGAGGCAGCCTGTGCTAAAGGAACACCCTTCATTCATGCCATTCCTGCCAAGGGAAAAGAGTTAATGTCAGCTATTTAAAAATTATTACCATCCGTGAGAGTGCACTTCCCAAAGACAAATAATGCTAACACTGCTGAAAGAGTATTGATTCCATAAAGTGATCAGAAGGGAGTGCTTAATTATTTCCTGAGGAAAGGAAAAAAAAACATGCTAATACCACAGATCTCCATTACATAAGACCATTTCTAAGAATAAAAGCCTTCATGTCAATTCTAGGTCTTCCTTCTTTCACAGCCAAATCCATATTCTTTAGACAGTTTGTTACAGCTTCTCATAAATCCCTTTAGAAATGTAATGCAAGCTACCCTTTTTTTTCATAAGCATTTTAATTCTGATGTGGGTTCTGTGTTCTCCAAGGCAGACACATGCATGAAGTGCATGGTGTGTCTCCTGGGTGATTGCAATGAGTTCAGCACACACACTCAAGGATAACCACAGCAATAATTCTAGTCTAGGATTTGACCCCAAGTTACTCCTTTCAGATGCAAATCTTCATGTTACTGTGTATGTTGTCATTAATAACTGCCAAGAAATATGTTTTAAAGAGCAGAGAAAACAAATTATTGAGGGGATGGGGGAATGTGTTTGAGAATCAACATGGATTAGTGAGGCATCCTGATCCAGGCAGAAATCCTGAAGGATCCAGGCTGTATCTGATCACCAAGGGTTGGCCAGAGGTGCTCACAGATGTGGCTACAGCTTCTTCCAGGCAGGCAGGAGTACTGCTCCAGCAAGCAAAATGCACAGCCTGGGCAGAGTTAGAGCTCTCCATTCTCAGAGCAACTTAATTAAAAATCTCCAAGTATCTAAAGAACAAGAGGTTCATTGTTTCAGGATCAGCACAGGAATCCATCAGGGATGGCCAAATCCCCCCCCAAAGGAGGAGAGATGCCTTTTGCAGGGTGGTTATATCTGATTTCTGGGAGGTGTCAGCAGTCAGGAGGTCAGCAATACCTGGTTTGGGGGGTGGTGGAGGGAGGGGGGAGTGTTTTGGGAAAGGTCCAAGGACTACAGAAGCCAGGGGTTAGGTTTAGCACAGTCTCATGCAAATGTAATGAAGTCTATGTTTTGAACTCAGGGCTAAAAGTAAAAATGGTCTTATTCTACAAACATGTCAGGTCAATCCCTTTACTAGTAATTACTAAAAAGATGCTCTCCCAAAAAAGCACAGCAAATTACAGGACAAATCAATATGAGAATATATCTAAAGAAAAAATTTTAAAAATAAGGCTCCAATTTGTGATTTATGCAGAGAGAACTCATGCTGCCAGAGTTAAATTGCCCTTGCTATTGCTAAGAATCTATGGATGACAAAATCTTAACTCAGAAAAGATGCATCCAACACAGATAATTCTGTATTAGAGCTCATCTGTGTGATAAGGAGTAAATTGATCACAAAAAAGGTATTATCCAGAGAAGAAGTGATCATTTCTTGATTGCATTTTTCAAGCGCAAACAAAAAACTTTTTACTTTGCCAAGACTACTAATGTACAGGCTTGCTGCTTTAAAAGGATCAATTTCATGAAGCTAGGAGAGGAGAAAAGGGAACAAAAGAGCCAAACCAGTTGGGAGAAAGAATTTTATAAGAAAAATGTTACAATAATTGGGAACAGCTTAAGAACATTTTTCTGGATGTCCAGAAAAACCACAGTCTGAGTCAAAGAAAGCTGCAACCACTAAAAACCAAGCTGGCTTAGGGGGAAGCAGAAGAGGTATAAACCATACATAAAACTAATGCATTAGTTTTAATGCAAGTCAACACACAGAAAATGCCAAAAATACACAGAAAGACCATAGATGTCCCCTTTTATCCATCTGTGTTTAAAAGAAAAAGAAAAAAGAAAGACAATGGAAGGAAATATTTAGATATAATAGGAATAAAATGGAACTGTAAAGTGATACTGTTCCTCCAAAGACTCTAGTATCAAATGGTCAAAAGTAACAGAAAAGGAAAGTGTTTCCAGTGAACATATTGCCTGTATGTGAAGAAAATTATCACAATGCAGTGATATCAATGAGTGAGTGTTAGCAGTTACCAGCAGCAATAACACCCTTTGAGGTTTTGGCAATTGTTGGAAAAAGGTTTCTTTCAATGCTTACATTACACCGGAAAGACTTTCTAGACATTCTTAAAATGTAAATCAGCATCTCCTTGGCCTTCTGTTGATTCTCCATCAGAGATATGTTATGAAACCAAAAGAGCTTTCACATCATCTAAATAGAGTTTATTTCCTCTTTAACTCAGCAAGTACTTATGTATTTCTGGTACACCCAGCTGCCTAATTTGGCAAGAGTTGTCTCTTTCTGCTTTCAAAAATAAACAGAGACACATGAGGAAGCTCCAGACTAACACACAAGAGAACATCCTTCTGTTCTCAGTTTCATGGGATACCTTGAACAGCATCCTCCTTCTCTTTCTACTCCTCTCTCTAAGAGAAGTCTTTATGAACTGGGGCTGTGAGAGCTTCCAGTAAGAGTGAGCAGTCAATAGCTGGGGCCAGGTCAGAAAGTTATTAGCCTTTCTCAGCTTCCTTCTTGAGTTACCAGTGAGATTTTTGGGAATCCTTTCATAGCAAAGATGGAAAAATGCATGAGTAGAGGATTTGAGCTTTTCCTGTCTGCTCATCAAAGACTGGTTTTTGAAATAAGCACTTTTCCTGCTGAAGGGTTCTGGAGAACCTGGTGGCCTGAGCAGCTGCTGCTGTGATGATTATTGGGCAGGAAACTACTGAGGATTTGATCAATACCTGGGATTGCATCAGCTCAGAACTTATCCTCTACAATAAACTCGTGCAGCTACCCAGGTGGAGTTCACTCAGTTTTGCATCTAAAACCATATCCAGAAAATCTGATTCGAATGGAATTAATCCATCATTCACTGGAGACCCCCACTTCCCCTCCTCTCAAAGCTACCATTTTTCCATCATTGCTAAATACCACCTGTCAGGAGCTGCGTTTGATTGAGATGCGGAGGCATCAGTAAAATAATTGCTGATGTCAGGTAGCATTCTTGGCTTAGTGTTCATTACCATGTATGACTTAATTAACAATGCCTCCATACCAGAATAAATCAGCTCTTTTTTTATTTACCTGATGTCTTCAGACAATTTCATGGCTGTGACATGGGGGTCCCTTTATTATTTCTCCCACAGCATCAGGTTGGTGTGAGCGTGGACTCATTTTCTGAGAGAGACCCCCAAATCCCTGCTGGCAAGCAGAGGAATGGAGATGCAGATGATCTTTGAGCCAGCCTGAGTTTAGGGAAGCTTTACAGATATGGCTTATGTAACAAAGGGATTAGAAAGACACTTATTAGAAGTGCCCCAGCACCAAGAAAGAAACTAAAACCTGGTGAATTAGGTGATGTAATAACTTTGGGGGCATACAAAGAGTCAAGTCAAGGTGTGAACCATCTCCTTATGACAAACTGTTGCACTTTTTTGAATTAAGTGGACAAGAAATAAGTTCTTTTAAAATTATACTTAAAAACCTGGATAAAGCTTTCCTCTAGCAGAACTTCCACTTACAGCAACTGAGGATGCCTGAGCTGGAAAGCAGAGAAAAAAAAAAAAAAAAAGAAACCACATTTCTGTGCTCCTCTCTGTTCCCACCAGAAGGAGAACAGCAGATTTCCCTCTGCAAAGCACTTTAGTCAGACAATGATCTCACCTAAGCCCCAGCAGACTCAAAATTACTCATGTGATGTTAACAAAATCATGCCAGATCTGTACTCCTGGATGCAAGGCCCACTCCTGGGCTGTGTTACCTTCCCCCAGCAGAAAGGGCAGCACCCCAAGGCAGAGCTTTTTCCCTCTCTCCACACAGTGTTGGGAGAGTCACTGTCTGGGACAGACACTGTGAAATTAGCTACTCACATTCTCATTTCAAAATGCAGCTTAAGCATTCTAGACAACAGAATAGATAATCAAAAGGCAGCTAATTGCAGAGCATCTCAAGGTCTGGCAGAACAAAGTCTGGGTGCCAGCAAAACACCCAGGTGAGAGCTGTTACAGAAGAAAAGCATTATTCCTCAGGCACAATCCAGACAGGAGGAACAGGCAGTCACAGTGGGATTTCTTATTATTCACAAGAAAATGGAAGTGGTTTCATCATTTCTCAATGATGGATAAAGTGCACAGAAGCAAAAAGACAAGTTTGAGACTAGATCCAGCATTAAGTGGTGTTAGAGCTGCACGGACATCATCTGAACAGCTCACTGGGAAAAGCTACATTTGAAAAACAAATACTACGTTTTTGAAGCCCTTGTCTCATCTCATCCAGACTTTCATGTCATGTTGGAAAGGCCCAAGATTTAAGCCAGAGAATGCACAGATGTCTGTCCAATAAGCCTGAGTTCATGGATCTGTGTGCAGCTTCAAAAATACACTGAGAACCAGCCTTATCTTCTCCCTTCATGTCCTCAGGAGCAGAGACTGCTCAGAACACCTCACTCCTCCCTAAAGAGCTGCTTACTAGACAGTTAAACAAAAAATATCATCCATGTTGTGCCATGCCTGCCAATGAGTCACTGACCTGAGCCAACCTTCTCATGACCCATTTATTTCTTCCATTTGCCATAGAAATCTCTCAGAGTCAAGAGTAAACCCAGGAGACTTTTCTCATTCACCAAAACTTCCAAACAATGTCACTCTCTAAATAAGCTAGAAAAGAGCCTCCCTCTTTGAGGGTGCAGCTCAAATCCAGCAGTGAAGTCCTGTGGTCCCATGGAAGTTGCTAGGGAGAATTTTTATTGAAGACATGCTTACATCCCAGCAATCCAGTCCTCCCAAAATAACCCTTGGGAGTGCTGTTAATCTAATTTGGGTCTGTGACTAACACACACACACGTTACAGTCACTGCACAAGCTTCCAAGTCTACATATCATACAGGGCAGCATTAAAGTATAAATAACTTTCCACAGGTTCATTTACCTTCTTTAGAAAACCTGGACACCTGGCTGAACCATGTCAGAGTCCATTTTATTTTAAAATAGTCCTGGGGTTTATTGCTTTTGGTAATGTTTAAGGGCAGCAAAGTAAACTTCTTAAATGTTTTTAACAGCTCTGTTGTGACAGATACACTGCAAGCCTCCTACTTTTGCCTTGAGGGCTGCATTCCACTCCCATTTGTCAGGAAAATCTGTGATACAATGAATGACACCCTCATCCTTTTATAACAGGTAATATTGGCCACTGAAGCATTCATGTTGTGAAACTCCTACAGCCTGTTTCTTATTCAGCTGCAGCTGAAGGAATTCAGGAGAAACTTCCCAAGCATCCATAAAACCATATCAATCCAAGAGAAATCAAATCAGAACTGTGGCCTTCTCATGCCACTTACAATTTTTTTGCTCTCCAACAGGCTCACTAAACATCAGTGAGTTTACAGCCTGTTAAAGTCAATGAAAAATGCTTCCATTTTCCAGCAGGTTTTTGGTCTCAATTCACTGCTTCTCTGCAGAGCAATTCCTCTGTTCTGGTCAGAGGAGCCATGGCCTTGGACTTTGACTTGGAATCCCCATCCTGGTCTGTAAGAGTCAACCCACCTCAGCCAATTAGGTTATGGCAGCAGAGGACATTTGAAGCATAAATATTTAAGGGAATTGTAGGTCTGTTCCTTGCTGCAACCCAAGGAAAATTAATTCAAGCCCCGTCCGCTCCCCTCTTTTTCAGTTTTAAAGGAAGCCTGAGGGTAGTGCTTTTACTTATTATGACAGACAGAGTTCTCAGCATCTGTTTAAACAAAACAGAACAAAGGGATTATGTGTTGCCATGCAACCAATAAAAATGATACATTTTTAATAGCTGAGACCAGAAAAAGCAACTGCCATACGGGCTCAGAAATTTTCAAAAGAAAAAAAAAAAAACAAACAAAAACAAAAACAAAAAAAGAGAGGGTAAAGCCTTGAGTCAAAGCCCTTTTCACCAGAGGGGAGGGGCACCAGCCTTTTATTACTGGTATGGTATAAACCCAGTATGGCTGGCAAGAGGACTGCTTTCACCAAGTTCTCCCAGTAGGCACAAGAGATGTTGCTCTTCCACAAATACTTTGGATTTTTACTTTGCTGACCTTGCTGAGTTTATTTGCCCCATTTCTTTATGCACCAAAACACTTGACCTTTCATTCTGTGGGATGGAAGCTAAAGCACACTTGGGACAGCTCCTGATGCCAGCACCTGGGGGTTTCCAGGGAACATCTGGATTTCCACATGTGCCAGAGCACTCAGGCTGACCTGGGTAATACTGGGAAAATCAGAAAAATCTCTGGAGCAGGATCATGGAGTCACTTGTTCCCTTCACTTGTTCCCTTTTCAGTAATCAATCTGATTGTATAGCTTGGGCACAGTGTCCACAAAACTCCTAAAGGAACAATTTTAAACAAGACACACCTGGTAAGAATTGTGAAGCTTTCCTGATGCCTGCAGAGCAATGCCCATCCAGAAAACAGGAATTTGGGTTGTTTGGATATAGGAAATATTATTTAGTACAGTGAATGGCTGAGATTTGCAAGACCACAAGGCACAGTTGATGGAAATGTTTAAAGCTAACATGTTTTAAATCTCAGCTATAGGTAACCGTCTTAAGACCTCTTCAGTGATACAAAAAAATATATAATTTTTAATATTAACCTGTCTGGAAAAACAGAAAAAAGCCTTGAAGCAATCCATTTTCACAAGATGAAATTTTTCCCAGGAGAAAAGAAAAGCTGAAACCCTGCCTGCAAAATCTGGTCTCCAGAGGATTTCAGCAGAGTTTGAAGTGTCTGGAAAATTAAGTTCTTTGGAAAAGTACAAGACCCCCTACTGATATTTTGCTACTGTATCTTATTTATAAGAGCTAAATTGCTGTCCCATCCAAGGCTGTCACCAGCAACAAGGATCTGACTGACCCCACACAATGTTCTTATCCCATATATATTGAAGCCTTCTAGGGGCTTTTCTCCTGCAAGGAAAAAAATATTTCATCACCCTTTTGACTTCTGAAAGCAACTGTCTTCAAGAATGTCATTGATATATTCTTACCATTTTATAAAGAATTTTAGATTTCAATCTCAAGATTAGGAGTGTGCAGGGTCACAGAATTAGCCAGTGAGTGAGGAACACCTCTGTTCTCCCAGTCCAATCCAACTCCTGACCAGCAGATCTGGTTTTGCATTCAGAAGAAATTGAAAATGAAGCTTCCATAATCTCCTCCTGGGTCTCAGTCAAAGCTGAAGGGAGCTAGCAGGAGCTTTGGTTTAAGGTTAGCTTTGTTTGGATCAAATCCACACTGGCTAGGTTTGACCATCCATTCTCCAGACATCCAGCTCAGGAAAAGCCTGGAAAAACTGCAAATCCTCCTCCAGGTGTTTTATGACACCAGCAAAGGTTTGTCTGGAGTTGAAGCCAGATAGCTTTAGGGCTAAGTCATCTTGGCATGTTTTTGTCTTCAGTGCCATAAAAGTTTTGTTTAGAAGCAGTTAACAACACAACAGAGGCTCGTGTCTCTGCTGTTCTTTTCCTGCTATGCCCCTCAGTGTGAGAGTGATGGATCGAGACAACATGAGATAGACTCTCCTGTGAAATAAACACTGACATGGCACAAGACATATAGATCTCCATGTGCAATGATTCTAATTACAACCAAGCAAATGAGCAAGATCAGTTTCTTCTTTTATCCTTTGTGTCATATTCAATAAGTGATCCATTCTTATAAAAAGGATTATTTGTTTTTTCAAGTTGGTAATCACCACCATCAATAACATTTTGGCAGTTATGGAAGTCATGATACAATTAGAAAATATTGAGGCAACAAATGATTTCTCATTAATACATAATGATCATCATTAATACAAATGCAATTTAAAGTTAATTTAGAAGAATGGCTACATTAAGATAACTATGTTTCTCCAATTAAAGGGCACAAACATCCTCCACTCAACCCACGCTGAGTTATTAAGTTGTGCTCCTTGGTGAAGTTTTTTCAGAGTTCTGATTTCAAATTTTTTTCTCTTCACTCTGCCAATATCTGAATTTTAGGGAAACTACAAGAATGGCAGGGAGAAGAGTGAAGCATCCTTGTGATGACTTGTTCTGTCACATTCATATCTACAAGTGCAGTGAAAGAAAAGAAATGTAACAATCTGAATATCCTGGATGTTGTTATAAACCCAGGCAAATAAAAAGCTTTGTCAGGAAAGTCATTCTTCCACATAAAATGTGAATCAACAATAATTTTTACTGGTTCCAGTAGTTTGCTTCCTTTTCATGTGACAGGCTTCACTGACTGCAGGGTAGAAAACAATATTGACCCTCAACAGAGAAGGAAAAATAGAGTACAAGCTGTAGGATCTAAGCAACACTCAGTGTACTACAAAGAAAAAAAAAACTGAAAAGTGTTCAAAGCCAATAGACAACAAAAATTTCACCTAATTGTCAGAGGTTGCTATAAATGTTAATAAGTAATCCACTATGCAGAAGGAATACCATAATATCTTAGATAAAATCCATAAAATCCATAAAATCCTGCTACTGGCAAAAAACAGAGATAGAAGACACTACCCATGGCTTTGGCCAAGTGAACACTGAGAGGCTGTTCACTACAACAGCCAAATTATAGAACCACTGACCTTAAAAATCACAGCCTGAAGGCCACTGGGCTCATGGAAATCTTCCCATTAACTTCTGCAGACTTCAGCTCAGGCCTCAAAGTGAGCTTGCATTTACCCTCTCCTGTTCTGCAAAGCTGAAAAGGATCTGAAAATATGATTTCTCTTACACTTAATCATAGTGGCTCTGTAGCAGTATTCCTTCAAAAACCGCAAAATAAATATATTTTCCACATACATGGTGTCTTGGTTTGCTTTGGTTTTCATTTGTTTGGGTTGGTTTTTAGGGAGTTTTTTTGTGTGTGACAATTTTGGGTCTGGGATTTCTTTCATTTATGTCCTCCTTCAAAAAAATCCTGTTTAATATATTCAACAGACTGTGCAATTTTGCATTTTCATGCAACTTTGTGGAATTAGTTAAATATTCATCAATAAATTTTAAGTGCACTTTTCTAATCAACAGATGGGCAATTATTCTCTTTTAGAGGGAAAAATATAAAACATAAAGTCATTGTCTCTAATTGATCTCAGTGTTTCTCAGACATGGGATCTCTGCAGTGGAGGACCATTTCTGTACTAGCACAGAGCCCAGCCCCAGGTTCCTCTGCAGATAAGATTTCAGGGTGAGCAGCAACTCAGGTGAAATCAGAGCAAACGTTTTAGTTTGAACACCTGCCTCTTTGGGGACTTTCCAAAGCCTCCCTTCCATTTATTAGCAGGTAATTCCTGCCAGAGCTTGAAATGCTCCCTCCTGGCAGGCTCTGAGCGTGCTGGCCTGCAGGTCACTGAGGGGCAGGGCTGACTGGAGCCCGAGCAAGTTCTGCACCGTGGTTTTGGAGGTTTGTGAATATCAAAGAGCAAATGCTGCTCCGGAGCCCCGCGAAGGTTTCTGCTCCACAAGCTCGCGGTCCCAGGGGCGCGGGGAGCCTGCAGGAAATACACCAGAGAACCCGCTGCTAAAATTAGTCTGCAGTCTACCAGAGCAATCTGCTCTTCTCTTGTGGAAAATTACTGTGTACTTAGCATGTTTAGAGGAAGGATTTTCAATCTTTTGATTTATGGACCCTAAAAAAGGGTTCCGGTGGAGGCACAGGAGATGCACATTCTGTGGAATGTGAAAATTTGCTTTTCCTGGACCCCTTCAAGGCAACTGAGAAACTTCAGAAGGTCCACAGACCACAGATCAAAAATTACATGTATAAAGCAAAATATAAAAATTCTCCTCCCAGATAATTTACTACATTTTCTCCCTTTTGCCACACCCAAGTGTTCACACTCACCAGAGTTAATGATACAGGAAAGAGGACTCCACAAATTACTCACATTTCAGTTGGCATCCAGACCAAAGATTAAAAAAAAATTCAGGTTTCTATGGCTCAAATATATTTTCTCACTCAAACGAAAACTTAATGTAAACAAAGGTCTGGAAAAGCACAACCAGCAGTGCTCTCCTCTGTCACCCAGTTCTCAGGAGCCAAAACATTAATT
The DNA here is from genome assembly GCF_027477595.1 of Haemorhous mexicanus. Taxonomy (NCBI): domain Eukaryota; kingdom Metazoa; phylum Chordata; class Aves; order Passeriformes; family Fringillidae; genus Haemorhous; species Haemorhous mexicanus. Next base: position 10,358,448 of record NC_082357.1, on the reverse strand, counting down.
CAGAAATGGATATCCATATTTTGCCAAGACCACCTGGACCCTGGCACCACAGAGGTGAGGATTCATCACAACTGAACCCAGCTAAGCAGCCTAAATGCCAAATTAGAAACTCACTCCCCTCTGCTTTTTGGCCAGTCAATACCCAATTGCTTTATACAGAAGAGAATATTATCACTTGCAAAAAGAACTGTGTCCAAATCCATCCCTTCTGCTCACTTTACCTACTGCTCCATGGGATAGCCAAGGTCTCCAGAAGGAAATTACACAGGTTTGGCCTTTTTGAGCTGACAAAATGTACTTACCAAACTACTATGTTTAGTGTCGAAAATGTTTATTGTTTTCCCATTTTTCTCCTCTTAATACTGGCAACTTCAAGTCAAAAAGTCCAACGATGTTGCTCAAAACTTAAGTGTTTTTTTCCAGTTCTCTCCCATGCAGCTCTCTCAATGCCATTGCCAACTTGTTATTCCCCACTGTATTTGTGTTTTAAGTATCATATTTACCATAGTGGTCTCAGATTCCTCAGTATAAAGGGGTAAATGTATGTAAAACAAGCTCATTTGTTATGCAAAACCATAGTATTTATAAAAATAATTAAAAAGCCTCCTTCTTCTTTTCTAGACCACTTGACTTTTGCTTTAACAAATGCTATTCTCCTGCAACAGATTAATCACTAAAAAGGGCCAGAAACTCTCTGTGTCAATTACTATAATTTGAGCTTAGCAGGAATTGCTATGACCAACAGCCCTGCCTGACCCCTTTTATGACAACTACTAAAACCCCATGCTGGAATACTGCAGGGACAACCTGTTTGACCTACAAACATAACTTGATTCAGGGAAATAATGCTGATCATGACAGTGCTTTGAAGCCAGAATCAGAAGTAATTAAGGACATACTTAATGCATATGCCTAATTTTTAATTTTTTTTAACTGGGATGTCCACTGAACACTTTCAGGGTAAAAAAGCACTGACTAAATTATATCTCTCCTCACTCACCACCCAGCCAAAAACACATCCAGTCTCTATTTAAAGATTTTTAGGGATTAAGACTCACTCACCATGCGTTTTTGATCTAGTGCTTCATACACCCTTTCTGCATCCTCTTCATTATTTGAATGCCTTTAATTTCACTCAGTCTTTATTACTTTGAGGTCCTAGTCCTGCCACGTCCTCCCCATACTTTGACCTGTTCTTGGCCTTTCTAAATTACTTGCTATTTCATGTTACTCCCCAATAATAATCATATACATTTCTGCATAAGATATGTCTTTTTAGAGACAAGAAGAGGGGGAGTGTGATCTGCAGCTTTAGTTTATCTGAAGCTCAAGTGACTGACACCAAGACTTAATTGTAAGCAGCACCCACAGCCTTGATGAGCAGTAGGACACTGTAGAACACCCAGAACCCATCAGCCAAACCAGAAATGTTTTAGCCCTTGGTCCCATCATCTCCCAGACAATGTCATTGTTATAACCATGCAGTTATCTCCACAACAGTACCTTGAAAATAATCTAATCCTCAGGTTCCAAGAGCACAATAGCACTGTGGCCAACTGCTCATCACATGGCCCTGCTTGAGCCAGAGCTGGACCCAGTGACCTCCACAGGTCTCTTCCAACCTCCATCATCCTGCAGTTCATTAATTACATGTTCTTAATAGGAAACTAATGGGTGCACTGCTAATAATCCTTTGCACTGCAAATGGTCACTGAACACTTAGACCTGGGAAACTGGATCTGTGAGACAATAATGGCAAATCCATTAATTTTTCTAAACTTTTTCCATCTGAGTTAATAATGAAAGCAGACACGAAGAGTTTGCAGGTGCATATATCCTTGCAGGCTTAAACATTCTTAAAAGCTCCTTCATGCAACTCTAAAATACATACAAACTTTTATTTTGTTACTGCTTAGCATGAAAGCATCTGTTTGTAGCTGGTATTTTAAAAAGCGTTGCTTTGGATTTTGTTTTGCTCTGATTGATCCATTTTCTTGTCTCCCAAATTCCTCCTACCAGCAGACCGTCTGTCCTAAATTTAGTCTTTAATTTAGCACAAACCAGGTCAGATATGCTGAACTGCAGAACTGCAGAGGAAGTCCAGAAGGAAAAATTTCTCACAGATTGAGGAGAAGTGTGTGGGAGAAGCTGTTGTAAGATTTGGGTTTATTTCCCATTATCCTACTCTGATTTGATTGGTAATAAATTCAATTTATTTCTCCCAAGCTGAGTCTGTTTTCCTGGGATGGCAATGGGTGAGTGATCTCTCCCTGCCCTTATCCTGACCCACAAGCCTGGAGTGATATTTTCTCTGCCTGTCCAGCTGAGGAGGGGAGTGAGAGAACAGCTTTGGGGGGCACCTCATGTCCAGCCAGGGCCAACCCATGGCACACAGTGACTTAGGCAATAACCTTAAAGGGTTAATCATTAACCACAAACTTTGATCATTGTTGTAGCTGCTGTACACTAAAAGTCCATACTTCTACACTGAACACCCTTGCTGAAACACAGTATTGAAACCCAGGAAAAACAAAGAATTTAGGAAGGCAAAAGATCACACTTAATTGTCCATGAAAATTTTAGCCAACTGCAGGTGTACTCAATTAACATCTCGTTAAAAAAACCTCTTGAACTTCAAATAAGCCGTCAGCCCTGTATAGTGTAAATGAAGGGCATAATTGATAGCCACAGCAGTGCTGGGTTAAGTGCTTTAATAACATTCTGGCTCTCCAGAGAAAGTCAGCTCTGTTTCATCAATATAAAGAATCCATGCCAAAGAAGTTTCATAGTTTAAATGAGTTTTCTGTAGCTGCAGCAGAATAAAGGCAATAAAGTCAGGGGGAAACTCAGCATAATGCAGCATGAGCTTTTTCTGTTTGCTCCTGGAATATTTTCTTCTATTTAGACTGTTTTCAAAGCAAAAATGCAGCACACATCTTATTTACTTTGATAGACTGATGGGTACAGATTATCCATAAAGCACAAAATACCAGTGCATTTCCAAACACACAGCCTTGGTTCTGATCTCCTTCATTAACGTGTCTTTGCCAGGGCTCATTTTTGAGGCTGATTTTGGATACACTCACCAGCAACTGGCCAGCACTGGGTGGTTATTTCCAAAGCACCTGAGGCAGCAGAGTTTGGTCCTGCAGGCAGATAAATTCCCTTGACAGAATTGTTTCACAAGTGCCAGAGATCAGTACCTTGTCCTCTCTGCTCCATCCAACCAACCCCGAACTTTGGGAAGGTTTGCACATAGAGCAAAGTCATAAATCTACACCCCTGGTGCATTGATTGATGAGAGATGGAGGAGAAAAATATAACAAGCTATTTGATCCCTGGCCTTTTGCTCACTGTATATTGCTCTGGCCTTTGTACAGCAGACACTAACCAGGTGCAGCAGCTGTAAAAGAGCATCCATTTTCCAAAGGATCCTATTTTCTGTCCTCGAGGGGAAAGGAGGACTTCACAGTTCTGCTGGACTTTGAAGAGGTCAGGTACCTCCAGCTTGCACTTCAGTCAACATTTTCTCCAGTTCTGATGGTTCATCTACCCCAGAGCTCACAGCAGGACCCAGGTTCTGGAGCTGCTGGGCCTGTCCCCTGCAGGTCACTGGGGTCTGCAAATTACTTCTTAAGTGCTCCATAACAGATAATCGACCAAAGCAATTCTCCAGTTAATTTAAATTAGGTCTGCACCATCCCTGGAAATACTGGGAGGTCCAGAAATTGAGAGAACCAGTGACTGATACCTGGGGTGGAACCCTGGTACCCAACTCTTCATGAAGATTCTAATACTACCTGGAAAGTTGTGATTACACCCTTGGCTTTCCCCTGCCTTTTCTGTATGTTTCTTAGCAACTTCAGACTAATTAGGCATTTCTGTGGCCTCTACCCATCCTTTGTCCTGGTGCACCCAGTGACCTCCAGGCCTGAGCTCTCATCCTCACAGGCCCTGAATTCTGCAATCCCTTTGACCCTCCTGGATGAAGAACATTTCCTTGACTAAAATATTCATGCTATTTCCTCCCCCAAGCCCCCTAAATGACTGCTTTTGCAGCTCCCTGAACTTCATATCTGTTTAATCACAGGCAAATTTCCCTACTCTCCCCCAAACAAAGACTAAATATGGTCTTTTCCTTTGTGAACAGAGAATCTCAAAGGGTTCCCAACACCCAGCTCTCAAGATGCATTTGTCTTCACAGGGGTGGATTTATGCCAGTTCTCTTTTCTCCCAATGCTGGAAATGGCTGGTGAGGTAATTTGGCACTTACTCTATTATATTTCATGACCACACTGTGCTCTGTAGCTTACAAGCAACTTATTTCTCATATCCTTATGGTACAAAATGCCACCATCTTAGTACTGAAAGTGAAAATAACACCTCTGATAACTATATTGCTTAAAAAAAGTCGTGCCAACTTTTAAAATCAAAAATTTCATCCCATTGACTTTCTATTTTATATTTGAATGGACCCCTCTCAAATAATACTTGAGGAAATAGCAATCCCTACATTACATATGCATAGGATGCTGAATCAAAAACATTTTAACTGCAGGAAAAAGATCTCATCGTGAAAAATGAAAAAAAAAAAAAATCAGAGTTTCTAATGTTCAGCTCCTATGTTATTTTCTAAAATTCAAGGTTGCAAATGATAGCTCTGGTGTGTGAAATTAAAACCATGCAATTAGGTAATCAAATGAAAACTCCAGGAATATGGTGGGTTTTCCACACCTGTGAACTATCACTCATTTTGTTGCAGTGGCTGGCAAGAAGCAGTGATCTTGAGTTGACAGAAAGCCTCCCAAAGTGGGAATAAGTTTTGGATCAGTTCCAAAGCCCACTATGAAAGTCAGCACAATAACAGCAGCTGCAGGAGATGAGACTCTCCCAAAGGCAAAAAGTCTTTGAGCACTTCAGGCATAGTGTGGAACACCTCCTGCCTTCTCCCTTTTTCATTCCTACTAGCAAGGATCACCACATGGATAAAAGGCAGTAAGATTTACTGGCTGTGACCACGTAACTTTATCATATTTTGATCATCCAGTGGCAGAGGAACTGTACCTCAGAAGTGCCAATCACATCATGGGAAGGAAATTGTGCTCCTTTTAGCTGTGGCAGCTCTATCTCCTGGGAGACAGCACTAATATTTTTCAGCAGAATTTATCCTCTGTTATTTTAAAAAAGGAAAACAGAAGGGGTTTTATATTTGACATGGCTGGAACTAACTTATTTGCTTATCTTGAGAGTGTTTGCCCTTTTCAACATTCCCTGAATTATTTTCCCTCTCATGTAGCACAGCTAAATAATCTGCTTTACAGGGACAACCAGAGTTAAACAGGAAAGTTTTTTCCAGCACCTCAGCAGAAGCCAAAAGACTGATTCTGAAGCTGCACTTGCATCCAACTCACTCAGAAATTTCTAACTCCACTAAAAGGAGAAGTTCTGTAGGAAAGCAAACAAATAAAACAAATCGAAACAAAAAAAAATCAAAACCCAAAAAAACAGCAAAGCAGCCTTTTTATTCAAGATACAGATTCCATGAGCAGTTCAGGATTTGGAGACTGACAAGCAGTAACTGAGGTGCTTCATGTTGACCAGCCTGCTGCTGCTGCCAGCAGCTGCTTCCCATTCCTCCTGCCCAGCACAGATTCTGTCAGAGTCAGGATGTGGGGCTTTAAGATTTAGGCAAAGTTTTTGATAAAAAATAGAATTAACTTGATACAAAACCCATCAATAATCTCAGTCTCATATGGGAAAAAATGAAAAAGAAAAAAAAAGAAGGCATAAATTCAATAGGAAATCTGGAGGTGCAAATTGCAGAGGAAATCTGGCCTTTAATTTTTAATATATGAGAATCGTGACTCAATTGTGCTGCTCAGCCAGAAGTTCAAGGAGATTTAGTACCTACAGTTCAGGCATTGAATCAGTCTTGGAAGCCTATCAATTGCATCATTTAAAAGTGGGCTGGGGAAAAAGCATTAGAGAAAAACTGCAGGGAGAAATTTTCCAATGGTCAAAAATGGAAAGGAAAAAAAAAAAAGTATTACTATAGAACTTTTAATGCATATCATTTTATCTTTCCAAGAGACATGGAGAAAATACTGTTCAAAATTCTACCTGGTTGGCAAACACAAGACAGTGGCTCCCTAAATTTTTATAACCCATAATCTTCTGAAAAAGATGATTTTCCATGTCTTGTGAAAAGATTGTGGTTCCTAACCTCAATCACTTTGACTAATTGTTGGTTACTGATTCTCTCCAAGACTCTGACACTTTAAACAAATTGTGTTTCTGTACTTCAACTTAAAATAATCTTTCCTTAGACAGTGAAAATGGTGAGATCCTGGACCTGCAAAGAAACCAACACAGAATCCTCCACTAAAACTCCTCTCAATGATTTCAGTCCTCTAGTACTCCAAAGCTCTCCTGTTCCACTTCCAAACACCTGCCATGTCTCACTTACACATCAGGGGGAACCCTCTTAGCTCGGCCTTTTCTGCTGCATTTTACAAAACCTACCTAAATAAATAAATAAATATATACATATAAAAAACAGACACATACATTGGACCACCCATCTCAGCCCTTCAATTATCTTGCCCCTGTGCTTTCCCCACAATGCAGCTACAGTTCCATCTTTAAAAGGAAGGATGGGAGAGGAGTTAGAGAATTAAACACTAGTGGCTTTAAAGCTCCCTAATTAAATGCATAGGGCATCATATCTGCAGAGCTGGATTGAAAGACTTTGGGTCATATGCTTTATTAAAGCCTAAATGAGCTCAGTGATGAGTGGCATGTTTTTGACAGACAAGGCTCCTCGGGGTAATCATTAGGTGTGGCCACTGAGAGCAGAGCTGAAAGTGTGCCCTTTGTTCCTAGAAAAATACTTGGTGACATTTTCCTCCCTGCTTCTGAATCCCCTTGAAGAAGGACCAGCTGGTTGGCATTAAATGTCACTGCTTGCAGTTAAGATCATTTTAACTACAACAGAAGCCATTACTCCATTGGAGGCAGTGTCCCAGTCTTGGAGGCCCCTCTTCCTTCCCCCAAACTACACCCAGGTGAATTATTACCCTTTAACAGTCCCCAGCCCCACTTCAATGAACAGCTTGCTAATTCTGGTGCTGGTGAAGCTGGACATCAGTGCTGAGTGTCCCACGGGAGCCCAAAGCCTCCAAGTCCCCTTCAGGAGCCCCCAGAGCTCCCTGAGCTGTGCTGTGGCACCAGCTCTGCACCCTCCAGTGCAGCCCCCAGAGCAGGCTGGCAGCAGCACACCCTGACTGCTCCCTGCAGCAGCCACTCTGCAGGCCATGGATCCAGCTGCTAGCCACAAGACAAGGCTGCTGCTCAGCCCTCCAAAAGAGTGAAACTGAGCAGCACAGCATCTGTTGGAATTCAGTGACAATGATCCTTAAGATGGAACATCACCTGTAAGTCCAGTTGGGCTCTGCAGTGCTTTTCAGAGATAGTTTTGGGGGTCACCACAGACTGAGCCACAGCTCTGATTCCCCCCAGTTCCCACTGCAGGAAAGGGCAGGAGGAGCAGGGAGGGTTCCTGCAGGTGCCAAAGCAAACAGGATGGGCTCGTGGAGCTGCTCTAATTCAGCTTTACATGTGACACTGATACCCCACTTTGACACCTCCAGCTGCAATCAACCTCCACACTGACAGAGCCAGAATTACCTGTTCTCCCAATGCCACCTGCCAGAGGGGCATTCAGGGTGAATTCAGCCTTTGCAATTTAAATCTTTTCCAAGTAACCCAAGGAGTTTTAGTAGAAGTGGTGTGCTCAGCATGAAGGCACAAGATAATATATAATATACAGGAAAACAACTTGAGCAAGGTGGTGGCCACCACACTGCAGCCATCAGGACTTGTCCTGAGAGCAAGAAGCAATCTGGTGGACAGACCTCATTTAAAAAATCCCTCACACACCCATCAGGTGTTTTTGAAGAGCAGTTTGGTGGAACATGTAGTGTAAAGTTCTATGCAGCCTCAGTAGATGATTCCATGGCCAAAACTTCTGCCCATCCCTGCTCATTCCCAGGCAGACCATGCTGGAAAGGGATTGGCCTTCACATCATCAATCCATTGCTGATTGAGGTTAAGCACAGCTGGAAGATTTTTTCATGCAAGCACAAGGGGGGAAGAAAACCCAAACATTATTATCCTTCTTCAGTCAATTTTGAAAAATTATTAAAAGAATAAGTGTTCTGCCTCTGGCTGTGAAACCTTAATATGGTTTTAAAGTTTTCACTTCATAGTCAGGGGATTAAATTCTTTGAACACAACGTGGTGTACAAAAGATCATCTAGTCCTGGCAGGACCCAAGCAGTCTGAGGCATAAACAATCTGTCAGGAGACTAAGTCAAGGATATTGTGACTCATGAAGAATATTAAAAATTAATGGCAATTTAAGTAATCATTCCTTGGTTTAACCCCCAGCACACATTGGTTATTGTTTTTCTGCACAAAATAATTGAGCATTTGTTTTAGCCACTTCAACTCAGAATTTAGTACAGGTTCTAAAGAGACTGAAAATGCAAAGTCTTCACCCAAAAGTTTGTGCTTCACTTCATCTTGTTTTGACCTGTTGCAAGGATCACTGAGCTTAAGAAGGGATTGGTCCAGAAAGTTTCCTCTGTTCTGGTTAAATTCCTTTGAAGTCAGTGGGAGTCAGCACACATACTTGTGGGTACATTCATAATTCTAACAAAAATGTAGTCAATCCCTGAGATATCAGGAAGCAGAAAAACTTAAACCAAACTCTCTGAAAAGTAAATGTGTTCAGTGTATGTACATTGCAACTAACTAGAAAAGAACTCTTTCCACACACTCATGTAAATAGATGGGTGAAGGAAAAAAAAAACATTGTGTGGAAAGTTCAAAGGTTCAGCAAACATCTCCTTAAAAAGCTGTTTGCTCACAATACCAAAGAAGAGTGAGCAGCCAAATTAGGCTGTTTACAGTTTAGCTGTAATCCAGGATCAATGCAGTGGCATTCTGACACTCAGCTCTGCTGTACATTGATTTTACAGGACTCACCACTGCACAGAGGTCATTAAGAAGGGTTTACCTCTTGTGTGTCTCTTACTTACAGGCTTGTTGAAGTATTTCTGTTTGACTGTAATTAGGAAAGCAGGAATATCATATATTAATCTACTCAAGTTCTTTAAACAAAGCATAGCAGTGGAGATTATGTTCCTTTCTTACAGCCTTTAGACCCTGGAATTAGCCAGAGAAAACTCTGGAGTTCCCAGTTCTTGCTCCTCTTTAGAAAATCTTATCATCCCTTCCACAAGGATCCCCTGGCCCAGCTCTGCCTCAGGAGCACAGGTGATCACAAATTGTACTTCCTTGTACAATTCTCTTATAAATCAAAAGAAATTAAATTTCACTCCTGCAAGAGAATATTTGCCTGAAACCAAACCTTAGCACAGCAAATTAACACACACCAATAGTTGCTTTCCCCACTCAGACTCCACAAAATCCACAAAAGTGCTCAAGGAAGGTTTTGGGCTTGTGCTCAGAAGCATCAGAGCACTTTCAGTGCAGCCAAGGAAATGCCAGTTTATCCCAGAGAGGTTCTTGGATACCAGGAAGGTTTATTCACTGGAAGGGTTGTCAGGCACTAGCCCAGGCTGTCCAGCCACCATCCCTGAAGGTATTTCAAAAATGTCTATTTGTGGCACCTGGGGACATGATTTGGTGACTGACTTGGCAGTGCTGAGTTAACAGTTGGACTTGATGCTCTTAAAGGTCCTTTCAAACCTGAAGGACTCCATGATCCCATTGGTCCAGTTTATCCCCAACCCAGATAATAAAACAGCTGTGTTATCAAAATAAGTAAATACAAAGGGAAAAACCACCTCCTCATTTGCACATGTCTCTGCTTGTACAAATGTCAAGCTTCCAAGTAAACAAGGGATAGAAAAGACAAGTAGACAAGAGCCTATGGAATTTTCAGCACCACTTTACTTGTGAGGAGATGATGAATCCCCTCTGCAGCTTTGTCTGCACACATGATGACAGAAAATATATTTCTGGCGTGAAATCACATAACCCAACCCCCACATGTAAAACATGAAGAGCACAATTAGTGCTCCAGAGATATTCATGTGCCTTCCTTTACACACCCTGCCTTCACCAGAGGAGAAGGCAGATTCCTGTAGCCTGCCTACAGAAATAAGAAAATGGTCAGAAAAAGCAGAGCATTAATTGGGAGGTTAGCCTGGACAGCCAGTCAGACTCAATAGGAGAGTTAAAAAATAGTGAAAGTTGGCATCTCTGTCAATACTACCAATTACTTCTCATTTCCATAAGTCTTTCCCCCAAATCCATTATGTTAGCAGCCACAGAAAGTGAAATGGATTCTTAGAGAAGCCATCAGTGCTTCTATCTGCAGAACTAATGAAATTACTGATCAATAAGTCTGTACAATGTCTGCCCCCAACTCCATCCCTTCTCTGTACTCTGGTCCTACTCACCCAGGTGCCAAAGTGACAGAGCTGCAAAATGAATCTGAGAGCACAAAACTGTGCAGAGCTGGGCTGCTGACCTCCACCTGTCTCACAGCTAAGCCTGTTGACATTACCAGTCTGCTCAACTACTGATTTTAAGAGAAAAAATAAAAGGAAAATAAGCTGCCTGCATTCAAGTCAAGAAGTTTTTGGCTATGGTCTCAACAGAAGCAAACAAAAAAAATCACCTACCATATTTTTAAAACTCCTATGCTTCTTGTGGATCATCTTGCTCTTGAGAATAGAATGGAAGGGCTTGAAAAAATCCCTAGCTAAGGCTCTAGAGAATCCCCAAAGATTCACAGCCTTCCTGATTCATCAGAGCACACATATGAGTGGGCTGTGGAAAACCACCCCAAAATAGCAGCTGTTGCTCTGGTGGGCTTGGTCCCCCTCTGCCTACACACCACAATTTCTGCCATTCCTGCCCAAAACACCAGTGCCTCCTGTAGAGTTTATGCACTCCTGTGCTATTCTGTGACAACAATCTGTCAGCATTTACTATGGCAGGATGACAATGATCTTTTACAAAATATTGTAAACAATGCAGAAACAGTTTTTTGTCTTGCAATGTATTTTGTTAGAAGAGTGACAGAAATCCCAGCAACTCAATTCTTGGATGTTCTGTGCACATCCAAACCCCAGCATATTGAGAACAAAGAATTTGAATATAAAACAGGCATGGCCATTCCTTTCAAATGAAAAAAGATGAATTTTCTCTTTAATAGTACCATAATGGTTTAAATGTAAAATAACAAAAAAAAAAAAAAAAAAAAAATATCCCAACCCTGCCTGTGTATAATGTTGTATGATAGCTCCTGGGTTCCAGGAGGCAATTTTTTATAAGATGGTAGAGAAGTGCCTGTCCACAGTGTGAACACCATTCACAAGAAGTCAAAGATTCCCTGGCAAGTGCAGAAGAAAGGAAATTAAGTGCTTCGTGCTACTTCTGTACTCTAAGATCCCCACACTGATACCACAGGCAGCACAATTCACTGTCAGCACTATCAACCCTCTCATCACACTTGCAGTGCTATTTGAGCTCCTTTACTTGGCAGTTGCCAGCTGAGGACATCACATATCTCTGCTCACATTCCATGAGCCAGCCCTGACCCAGGAGCTGTGTCTTCAGGAATGGCCAGGGTGCTAGAAAATACTCATGGTAACTTCCCAAAAGAAACTGCTGGAATAACAGCAGCAGTCAGTGTAGCAGATGTCACCATTTGAAGAGGGTAAATACATATTCTAAACTTTCCAACAGGTTTTTTACCATGAAAGCCCAAGGCATATCACAGTAACCACATCACAGCCCCTGCAGAGGTGAGGTCATAGGACATCCATCACACAGAGGATACTGGGAAGCAGACATCCCTCATTACATCTCTTTCCAAACCCCCAGGGAAAGGAGAGGCAAGCACCAGGCACATCCATCTCTCCTGCTGCAGCTCTGGGTCAGTTCCTTGGCACAACCCCTGGGCACCCCCAGGATGCCTGCCCCACTGACAGGGTGGGGTCATGGTGGTGTTTGCCTGCTTTGAAACACCACATCAGAGGACAGGAGCAGCCCTGACACCGAGCACTTGGTGCCTCACAAAAGCTTTGGTCTCAAACCTGTCATGGTGAGGAACGTGGGCCTGGCCACAGAGGTGTGGGTGAGCTCACAGTGCTGGCAGTGACAGCTTTGGGGCACTGGAGAGGGGCACAGTGCTGGCCTTGCCACACACAATGGAAATAGCAGCAGGACACGACTCCTGCAGGACATGCAGGTGCAGTCCTGCTGCCTGACTCAGCTGTGGCAGGTTGCAGGGCAGGGCAGCAGCTGGGACACCACCAAGCAGCAGAGGAACCCTGGCCTCAGCCCAGGCATTGGTCCAGACTCTACACAGGGAGCTCTTCATTTGCATCAAAAGTGAAGACATTCATTTGCAGCACCCTCACTGTATTTTAAAAGCACTTTTCAGCATAAATTTCACTTCAAAGTTCAGTGCAAATCAAAGCTTCTTGATGTGATTGAGTTCTGTCCTTTTCTCTCACATCCTTCATAGCAAAATGCCTACATCAAGCCACTTCAAATTATAACACCACTAGATGCCATTTCTCACCTCATGAGATCACCTGCATCCTTTACTAAATGCTTGTTTTATATTTACTTCCTGCATGTTGATACTTCATCATAATTTCAGGTAGCAGTGCATTTAAAAGACAACATTATACATTAGACTTTTATCAAGCACGGCCAATTATGCAAATTCCTCCAAAAATTATTTTCAAAGAAAAGAAGGATTGATTGCAGAGATTTACCATTTATACAGACAGTGATTTAGGAGGGTATTTCAATTGCTAATATGCCTAACAAAGATGTGGGGTTTGTTTGTAAACTTCAGGCCTACAAAATTGAATGTCAACACCAGATAATTATCATGTCCTATCCAAAATGCTAAACTTAATCGAAATACTCTTTGTGGTAAATCAACAGTCAGCATTGCTCTTCATGAAAGTTGATTATGATGCTGCCTGTTTGTAAAAAGGAAGTACCAGCCACACAAGTTCCACCTACCTCAGGCAAAAACAAAGCATCACATTTCTCATCACAGCCTGGCTTGAGAACTGGGACAATGGCATTGCATTTGATCAGCTCCATAGGTGCTGGTGCTCAGGGCACTGGTACCTGTTGGAGAAGATGAAACAAGAAAGCCTTACAAATATGATTGCCTGGCAAAAGATTTTGAGAATATAGAAACTATAAGCGAGATTGAAATGAAAGCAAGCTTTGACATCCCTTAGTTACTGAACAACAGGAAAACAATGGTGTGGCCAGCTGAAGGTAATCCCCTTTTGATGAAACAATACCCTCTGCAAGCAGGCAGGTCCAAGGGTCAGAGCAGACCCTGCCAGCTTAGCAGAAGGGGTCCGAAGAGTAGTTTTTTTGGGTTTAAAATATAGCACAATATAGTAATGTAGTGATTCTTATAGGCTGTATGTAAATGCTATAGGATTTGTATGCTGTACTAGATTGGTTAGTGAGAATCAGAATATTCAACACAGAAGATGATTTATTGTATTGTAACGGGAACTTCGCTCTCTTATGCTCTTGCTTTTGCTCTTGTTCTCTTGCTTTTACTCTTGTGCTCTTACTTTTCTATGCTCTTAGCTCTTGCCTTTTTACGTTTTTACCCTCTCATCCTCTCTCTTCTCTCGGGCCTGCTCCGAGCTGCAGCTGGCAGCTCCCAGCAGGGCCCTGTACCCACGCCCTTTGCAATAAACCCAAGTTCCACGACTTGGCTTCAGAGATCTCTCGTCTCCATCCGTCCCGACCGTGCTACCCCCAGTCTCGCCTACAGGTACCCAACTCGTCTGGATGAGGGCCAGATTCCATATTTGATTATGGCCTCTGTGCTCAAGCATTAACTCAGGACACCCCCCACTCTTCAGCTTCCATTGTTCTCAGGAAGACACTCCACAATAAATGATTAACTATTTTTTCAGCAACATCTTATGTTCACCTAGAAAATTTTTAATGCTGCTACTAAGCTTTTTCTCTTTTGCCTCATCCTTCTCTTTTTCCCCATTCATTTCTCCTTTGGTTTTCCTCTCTCTTTTCCTGCTCTAATCTTTCAACAGCAGTTCAGACATTAAAAATCAGTGTGTAGAGGGTGACACCTGCAATTTCATTAAGGGTACTCTGTGCTGCTGTAAGCTGATTTTTCACCCCTGAGACCACCCTAACTTGGAAATATAACAAATCTACACAGAGACTTGTGCTGTGCTCTGCGCAGAGATTTCCTGTTTAATTTGCTAATCTCTCTCTGGTGTTAAGATCACAAAGAACAATTTAAAGTGCCATAACACAAGAGCAAACATATATCCTGTTTCCATTATTTCTACAGCAATCAAATCCTACTTGAATACAAGCACACCCTTCCTGGAAAATATCTTCTGAAAATTTTGACTTTCATACCAGGAAATAATTCTCTTTAAATTGTGAGTCACAAATACTCCAGGCAAAATCCAAGATGGTTTGCTTCTCAAATGCTTTCATATGTCTTACAGGAACTCCTCTTCCATTGCTTCCATTCATTCCATTCATTCCCCTTCTCTTACAACATGGTTAGTGGGAGATGCCTCCTGTGCTGGCCTGTGAAAAACATCCAAGTCATCCAGGCAAATTTTACATTGTGCAAGCCTTGATGTGCAGTTTGCAACACCCAAGAGCCTTCTGGTTTGCCCTGCACTCATGTCAGACCCCAGGAACTGAACCAGCCCTAACCTACATGGCTCTGGCTTGCCCAAAGTGGATGGGAAGATGCCTTTTGCACAGTAACCAGTTTGCAGATTGAGATATTGTTGTGAAAATACTTCCTAAGCCACCCCAAATGTTTTGTCATTCCATGGCTGGAGCACCAGGATTCTAATTTACCAGAACAGAAAAGGCAAGGCTGGCTCTGGTGATTCTTGCACAGCTCTACCTTCCAGAAAAGCAAAGCAAAAAACTCCAGGAATTACTAATAACTTCCAAATTACCTCAGGAATAGACATTGCTGTGGTAGAAGAATGTAGGGGGGATCATAAGAATGTTTATGGCTTCCACTAGGAAGCCTCAACACACTGCAATAACAGTTAGATGCAGTTTCTTAAATAATTAGATGATAACACATAAACAAGCAGCAGCATTTTAAGGCATGCTATTTGCATTTGTTCTGCAATAATAAATACACTTGCCCTATTCTATTTTAAAATTTATCCTTCATAAAATAGAGAAACACAGTTTGAAAATCAACAAGACAAAAATTGCATGGCTGTTGGGAGCAGAGGGGATCCATATTTCCATGCTGCCTCCATGGATAAAAAATCCATCTCACCTGGTGAGTCTTCTGTGAGGCCTCAGAACTGGGCCATGCATGCAAGTTTGGGTTGAAATTGTTTTCAAAGCTATTTGCTCTTCTCTGTGCTTGTCTCTCCCTTTGATCCTTCCACCACTCCATGCCATGTCCTGCAAGCTCCCTGGGTTTTCCATGTCTGTGGGACACAGGCTGCTCCTCCTGCTGCGTGCCATAAACAAAGAATCTGCTCTTACTCAGAATAGTTTATTCTCCCAGTAGGAACAAGGCATAACAGAAAGACAATATTAAAATAGACAGTGTTAACATATGTCTCTTACTTGGAGATTGCTGTCTCCTGGGGATAGCCAAGGCAGCCTTAATTTTCCAAACAACCCAAGGAAGTGTGTGCACATCTAGGACATCTCCCTCCAGGACTCCCTCGTGTTGGGCAGGAAAATCCTCTTAACTATCTCCCACAGGAGAAGGACTGACTCCTTTCACATCTGTGACTGCTCAGGCTTTCCTCCTCCCTAACCAAACAAGTGGGATGAATTCAAGAGGAGATCAGCCTGGAAACTTGAGTCCTCTCTTGGTTCTCCAACAAGCACTTTCCATCTCAAGTATTCCTCTTTTTCCCCCACCCTGTCTGTCAAGAAACCCCCTTTGAGTAAACTCCTGTGTTCCTGCAGGAAAGGAGCATTACCTTGGCCAAGAGGTGTTCCCTGGTTGTGCTCAATGCCAGCACAGCTGTCCCAGAACCATTCCTGTTCCTCATGCCCACACTAAAAAGTGCCAACCCCAAAACTTTCTTCTTCTGACAGTGAGAACACAAAACACAAATGGCTCTGTGTTACAGATGATGCTGTTTAAATACAGACATCAGGCACCTGAAAGCCAAAAAAATGTCATTTTTAAAAGGATTAAACTGGTGGTTTTGTCAAAGCCAGTAAGAAAGTCACAAAGCAAATAGATGGTGATGCAATATTCTGGGTGCTTTGCACCTGTATCAGAGCACTGTGGTTTGATAGCAGCATCATCTCCCCTCACTTCTTTTCTCCTAAAGGATTTTAGTATCCTGTGATACCTGGCTTCTCCTTTTCACTCTGTGTAGCACTCTCCTGAATTATATGTGCATATTCCTGCAAATAAGGGGTAAAAAATTGCCTTCTGTTTGCCCTTGAGCTATTTACAGGCCAATTTTAATGATGGACATGAGAACTAAGAGTTTGCCTGAGGGTCTGAGTTCCCAGCTCTATCTGACTTCCAGGCAGTCCCCAGCCCCTCTGAAATTCACAGCAGAGTTACCATTTCAAACAGCATTTCTAATGTTCTTTAAACAAAAGAAATCATACAACAATCCTCAAAACTAAACCAAGCCCATGTCAAACAATTTATGCAAGTCTCAAGAAATGAAAACCGAGTGAAAATATGACTAATTGACTAGGACTCTGTTTCCTATAGTCTCATGGAATATTTCCTTTGTCTGAAACTCCCTGGGGCCTGTGCTGCTGAAAACACTGTCAGTTAAAGCTCTTCCACTTCCAGGAGCTGCCTCAGGAGTGAGATTTGTGCTGCTGTCACACACCCTGCTCTGAGTGTCAGCTGCTGGATCTCCTCTCCTGGCTGCCACTTTGGGACACCTGAAGGACCACGAGGTCACCCCTGGCAACAGCAGCACTGAAACAAGGAGAAATCTCCTCTCTGGTAAGGATTTCCTGGTGGGAAGCAGGGTGAGAAGGCACCAGCAGCTGCACTGGTGCTGAGGAAATTGTGGTTTTATTCTGGGCTTTAGCAGCCAAGCTCCAGGGCACACAGGAGCACCACGCTGCAGCACCAGCACTTCCAAACCCAGATTCAACCCTTCTGTCAAAATAAGCCACAAAAATGGGAATTATACCTTGGGATGGCTGTGGCAGGGTGCCACAGCTCGGATCTGCCTTCTCACCACCCAGCACACAGCCCCACAACAGCTGCAGCAGAGCTAAGATAATATTTATGCTGAATAAATCTTCAGGAGGAAATTGCACTGAAGGTAGAAGTGTGCATATAAATTCAGCCATCCCCAGCCCTCCTGCTGACACACACAGGGAAATTCACACAAACACCTCATAAGATCCCAATTGCATCAAAAGGTCACCAACCCCCTGGCCACCATGACCAAGGCTGCTTGGTACCTGCCATCTCCACTGATTTCATCGAGGGGGAAAAAATAATCTAAAAACTGGTTTAGCTCAACTGGTGAGAAAGACACTGTCAGACAAGGAAGGTGCTTTTTTTTTCTTTTTTTTTAGTATAGACAGTGCTTTTCTTTTTACCACTCAATTTTCTTTCCTTGCCTAAAAGGGAAAGATTTTTCCCCTGTGATTTCTGAACCTTAGTAGTTATTACACTCAGGATGATCCAGAAGTGCTGTACAAGCTCAAGTCAAGTACTGGCTGTTCCCTTTTATGATAGCTGAAGACCTGGTCTCAAAGTTTTACATTTGTCACTGAAGTAAAAAGTGAAATATTACTGAGCCATTTCTACTGTAGTCCCATTTCAAAGGTGATGTTTCTTGTAGAAATTAATTCTTATTTTATTTAATTTTTTCCTATGTCTGTATTGTTTTCTTAAGATGTGAATTTTAAAAGAAAAATCCTTTCAGGGGAGGCTTTTGTTTTATGCTGCCTCATCTTTTTTGGCAACAGTTACAGTAACTAGAGCATTGGTTTTTTCCTTGGTTTGATTTTGTTTGTTTTAAAAGAGAAACTGTTACCAATATGTCACCGAGAATTCATTTAACAGAGCCCTCAATGAGTACATTTAAAGGGGAGAGGAAAAGATTGTAAGAATGAAGAATGTGAAAGAATTGTTGTTATGTTGGTGTAAGCAGCCATACATCATTACTTAGCTTAAAAACTGAACTATAAAAAAAGACATAGCAACATCTTTATAGCAATAAACATATTTTGTGAGACATAACTCTGTGTACCTGAGACACGGCCCTCTTGGGTAGAGCATGAATTTAGATTATGAAAATATTACTTACTCTTGAACACTTCCTAAATGTCTCCAGGAAAGCAAAACATACATCTCTCCAGAAATATTGACAGAGTTATTATTAAATATTATATGGAAGTAGCTGTAAACAACCTGGTGTGACAGAGGGTGCTCTATGTAAAAGATTGTGCACACATTACTAGAGGGGGAAAAAAACAAAACCAAACCATTTGAAGGAGTATTCTGACATCATCTGCTCTTTTTTTTTTCCCTCATTGGTCTCATTGCTCTTCCAAATCCCATTCCAGCACATGGATAACACTCTGCCAGGCCTCAGAGGCTGCCAGGCACAGGGACTGAGCAGGGCTGTCACACCTGAGCAGGTCAGAAGGGGCACTTTGCTGTCCTTCCCCTTGCACTGCCTGGCACAAGGAGCAGCAAGGCTCCCAGGAAGATGGGCCAGATTATGGTTCTGTTTTGTAGGGTGTAAATGAAGCAGGAAACCAGTGAGCACTGGGAAATGCTCATTAAAACAAAGTCCAAGTGTTGCCAGTGGTTTTGTCTGCAGGCCTCCCTCCTGTGTGAGGCAGCACTTTCCAGGTCCCACTGCCTTCAGAATGGGGTGGGAGAGAAGCCCTGAGAGCTGCCTCCCCCAGCCCAGCTCTGGGAGCCACTCTGCTACTCAGAGTGGGAGGAAAAACCTGCCCATTTCTGACCCCACCATGACTTACAGTGAGAAGCTGATACCTGTGCACTGGGAGCAGCTTTTGCACGTGGGTGTGGTTTGCAAGGCATCGAGACCCTGCAATTTGACAAATGTATGGGGCACTACCCTTTGCATGGCCCTCTCCCCATCTCTCCTGCTCTGAGGATGGTCCTTGGTGCTTCCCCACGCCAGCAGCAGGGCAGAAACCCCAGCCCTGGTGCCTCTCACCTTGAGGAGGCTGTAAAGACTGGAAATAAAGACATTCCCTCTCCTGCACATCAGGTTTAATTACTTTTGCTCTGCTGATCCCCACCTGGCCCCAGATAAAAGCATCATCTCCATGCAGTGAGTTGGGGAAATAGCACAGGGAATGAGGCAGGGTTTGCATGGAGAGCTCTGCACCAAGAATTTCACATCTCTCATCAGGGAGCAGGCTCTGCAGTGAGTCAGGTGAGCCAATCAACACTGCTCAAATTGTGCAAAATTCATCCAGCTTAGCAGTGAGCCCCCAATGAAGAATTAGTTAAATAAGTTATAAAAAGAAATTCAAATGCATCAGACTATTGCCACCTGTTTGCAAGAAATTTATGAACAAAAATGAAGTTTCGTGAATAAATTATTCACAAGTTATCTCCCCATTGCTTTTCATTAACTTTGATAAAACACACTTTCATCTCTTTCCCTTGCAAATCATTTGGACAGATCAACCTTTTCACTCAACATATTTTAACTAAACAGCAATAAATCCTGAGCAACCAAGCAGTCTTTATGCCAAGAAATCAGTGCCTACAGTAGCCTGCATATAACAATCTAGGTTTCATTTCTTTGCTGAGCAAAACCAATTCCATTTCCAGAATGCCATCACTGGTAACAGACATTTAATAGGCTGGCTTTCTCCAATAAGCTGTATCTTTGAAATAAATCTTGCTGACTCTAATGCTTATAGAAACACTATCTGGGTGTGCTGTGAGACACTTCTAATATCTACATCCCAAAACACCCTTTCCAATTTTGTGGCAAAGAAGCCTTCATGAACAATATCGAATTCAGTCAATCAGATTATTGCATTAAGAAGTCTGTGTCTGGCTGCTGGAAGGCAGCCTGAGTTTCCTCTGACTCTAAAAGAGCAGAATTAGCCACAGATTCCACCTCTGTCACCTGTAGTCTTAACACCTGCCTGTGTCACACCATAAGACATTACAGTATTGTTGTTAAAAGGAAATATGTGGAAGCTTAATCTAGCCTTGAAACAACATGCAATCATCTGTGGACACAGGTGTGTGACAGCTGAGGTCCAAACAAAGGCACTGGGCCTCACTAATTAAGCTTTTTCTCACTGTAGCAAAGAATAAAAGATGCAGCTCTGCTTTGCCCTCAAGTGCATCTCAGCCCTGGCTGCAGAGGCAGCAACTGCAAGTGAACAGAAATATTCACTCAGGGTGCCAGAGCCCAAAGCCCAGCGAGGTCAGGGGCCAGGGAAGAGGGAGCAACAGCTGCTCCTACATCATGATGCTCCTGCCACCAAAAATCCCCTAAAATTATGTATCATCTTGCAAGGTGCTGGTGTTTCCTTACAAAACCAAATCATGCAAAAACTAAGTTTTACAAACATTCAAACACATGAACTTTTCTTCTTTACACACAAGCCAAGAGAGACTATGTAGCCATCCACTGTATTTGCCTTAAGCAACTCATTTCAAGTGAATAGTCATTCATAAACACCAAAGTGCACACGTTTAGGCTGTAATAAGCAACTGGTTTTCTCCAGCTGCAATACACATTACACAAAATTGTTCCATTTACATCAATTATTCTGAACAATAGAAACCAAGTCATTACAGAGAGCACTGTCCAAGTAACATTCTGCTCCATTTTTTAGATGACATTCACCAGGATGGCAATCCAACACTCACTCCATTATTGTTCTAACCACTACACCATCACCCACAAAAAAAAGCCTTCAAACAGAATCACCATCTATAGAAATACCTTGGGAATTCTGGTTTGCAAAGCCATTGCTATATTTAGTGCAGAGCATTTAAGATGGGTGCAATAAATTAGTTCTCTCTCCTCATGGACAGTAAATATTAGGAGTGAGGAACCTTTGGTATAACTCATGCATCTGCTCTATTTCACTGTGTTTATCAGCATTTCATCTGTTCACCCATATGGGCTGCCTCATTTTTATAAGGAATTACTCAATATTAGAGATTCATGTGCTGGAACGTTCCATACACTCTTGATATGATGATTATAATTAGATGTGTGAACCAAATTGATGCTTGTGAAACCCTGAACAAATAACCTGCACAGCCATACAAGAGCTTCAAATTTTAATACACCCTAATTTATGTTTGGAGTGCTAAAGCACTAATAATACCAAGGAGTAATTGGCTGGCATTTAAAAACCCTATTAAACTAAAATATGTTAACATAAACCTGTTGTTAGCAGGGAATAACCAGTTGTCACCTAGAACACTGTTCCTCTTCCACTTCCCTCAGCTTTTTACTCTGGTCTGAAAATTCAGGCTCCAAACAGAGTCACTGTTTGGGAAAATTTGGGGAAAATCTTGTCATATTGTTGGCCCTTCTAGAAGTGATTTTTTTCTTTCTTTTCCAGCACAACCAGTTTAATCCATTCAATACCCAGACATACTTTCAGTGCCACAGTCTGCCCTTCATCACCCAAGAGATTGCTCAGAAAAACCATTTGCCTGAGAATATCCACATGCTCATGTTGTGAGTGACAAGGTGGCCCTGGGACACGTCCCAGTCTCACTCTGACCCTGGCTGTCTCTCCTCCTTGCCCAGTGTGAGCAGAAAAAAGTGGCAAACAGCTCGAGCCAAGTTACACAGGAACCCTGAGAGTGCTCACAGGAATCACACAGCACTGAAATTCACACAGCACTGAAAATATTTTTCCATGAAACTTTATCTGTGTGGCCTAAAATGTGAGAGGCTGGAGAGCTTTCCTGTCACACCCTGCTTCCAGCCCCTACCCAGGCCATAAAGTGCCACCAGCTCCAACCTCTTTCTTTAACTCTTACCTACAACACTCACCATGCCCAACAGAGTATTTTTGTGATAGTTTATAGAGACATTTTGGGTCTTTTGCTTCATTAAAAAAGATATAAACAGAAAAAAAAATCTTACCACTTTGTCTTTCATAGTTTAAGGAAAACTTCTTTTTCACTCCTTTAAAGCTATTTGAACACTGAGGATGAGCATTGTGCTTAACTAAATCAAGGGCAGCAATGACTGGGCTCATAATTCCCTTTTTAGGGCAATCACAATAATGACAATGGGTTATATTCATGGGATTCATGTTTTCAGGTATAAAACAGAGGCCTACAGCATCAGGAGCTTACCTACATATCAGAGCAAAAGCATATTCAACTCCAAAATGAGCAACTACAGTGTCTGAACATGAAATGTTGATTTTTTAAAAAAGATTAGTCGGTAATCTGAAAGGAAATATAGCTAGTTTAATAAACTTCTCTTTAAAGACATCCATTAAAAGCCAGAGATGCTTTCTCCAAGTGAAATTTAAAGTATAAAACAAAAGACAGGCATAAGAGATTAATTTCCAAAGATCCATCCAAAATATCTATTACTGATTTTCATAAGCAGCTTTCAAACTGGCAAGGATTTTTTATCACCTATACTTTCTATTCTCACAGCAGGATCATGACACACACACAAATTAATATTTTTAGCCAGGACAAAGCACCACACCCTGACACCCAGCTCAGCAGTCCCAGTGCCACCCCCTCAGCAGCACCTGGTGCTCTGATCTGGTGACACCTGACATGGTTAAAAACCAGAGGTGACTCCTGCTTGGGAGAAATGGCTTTTGCTTTCAGCTGCAGTGACACCAGGAACAGGTGAGCACTGAGAGTGTGTCCTGTCTGAGGCACTGCAGACAGCTAATTATTAGGTGGGAGATTGATAGAACTTGTTAAACACACAGAAAAACTTTTTAATTAAAGCTATTAGAACCATAAAGCCCTTTGAACTCTAAGGGAAGAAGGTTTGTCTGGGTTCTGGGTTGTTTGTTGGTGGTTGTTTTTGTTTGGGTGGTGTTGGGTTTTTTGGGTTTGGGATATTTTTTTTCAAGGGGAGGGTGGCAGTGGTTTAAAATTTTATATAGCCATAAGTCCACCCCCTTCTTTATTTTTCCTGGTTTGGGTAATGAACAGACTAATGAGTTTTCTTGGCTTGGCAGTGAGTGATTGTTTTTTAAAGTTGTGAGAGAGGCAGCTGGTAGCTGCTCTGCAGAGGGGAATTCATCTGTGCCTTACCCAGAGCATCACATCCCTCTAGTGAGCACCAGCTCCAAACAAACTCTACATCAAAGACTCAAGATAATTTGTGCTGCTTCAAATCCTTAGTCTAAGTTTCCAGCAATTATTTTTGTAGAAAAGAATAGAAGTTTCATAGTAATGAGGCAGCCAGGTTTAGGAATCTGAGTATAAAAAAAGAAAAAATATGGGAATCAATGAATTCCCTCTCATGATTTTCTTATTATGTGTGTATACATTCATAATTATATCTCTTCACAAGAGAATTTCAGCATTCCTTTGGGATGCATATATTTATGTGAGTGCATGTGTGATAATATGTATATTTTCACAAGAATCTGAGTGTGCAGTATCTCAACAAACCCTTTAAATTTTAATGCTTAATTTCATACTGACATTTTAGTTTCCTGTGAGAGGTTCTGAACGTGACAGGAATTTCAGCAGTGTAAAACTGCCAGAAGGCTTCTACCTGCTTGAAAAGAACTAATGGAGCTATTATTGTTTAATAAACAATATGCCTGTACCCCAGATAGCTCCTCTGAATGAACTGAATGTCCCAGAGGAATGGGATTCAGCATCATTTTTAGATGAGATTTGCAGTTCTTCTCATGAATGAATTTTTTTCTTTTTAAGCAAGAGATATTTAATTGAGTGTAATTAAATCACTCTACAATCAACACAGGTTTTAAAAGTGAAGTGTTCCTTGATGAGTTTGATAAAGTAGTGTTGGGAAAAAGCACGTGAGAAAAGCAGTGGCCCCAGCTCTTAGGTACACATGGCAACCTCCTCATCAGCAGGCACTTGGATAATATTCCTGATAGATTTGGGTTTTGTTGGGATTTATTTTGTCTGCCTAGGTCAAACGAGACTGATATATACTTAAAAATTCTTCTGATTAATATTACTGCCCATATTTAGAACAGCACCCTTGCAACCTCTTTTATTCTGACTTCAGCTACAGAAGAGCCTCACTGACTTGTACTTTGATACTCAGTAATAGTCACCAAAAGACTCATGCAATTTTCATTACACTAACTCAATAGGAATCATTTAACAGGCACAAATCTGTCCCTAGCTTTTAAAGGAGACATGCAAAACATTAATGCTGCTATGGATTCATAGGGGTTACCACATCTCCACTTAGTGCCTGACTGGATGTTGTTTGAGGTCAGGATTTATATTTGATGGAATCAGTGACATTCAACAGAAAAATCTCAGCATTTGTACAGAAATAAAGTAGACTCCAATTTCAATAATCTAAACTTAAACCTGATTTCCAGAGCAGCACTCTGGAAATTTGTGTTAATATCCCTGCTCTTTGAAAGATGACAATGGCTTTTTATCTGCTTTGCATATATCTGCATATCCTGCTAACTGCACATTTGGAATTTACGTATTTATTCCCTTCCAGACACCCAGGACAGTTTGCAAAGCCTGTATAAGTATTCCTACTGAATTCTTGCCTGTATGGACAGAGTTCATCAACAGTTACAGGAACAAAGCCCCCAGACCGCATAAGAATATAAGCTAGCCACCTTTGAAATATTCTGAGGTCAGCTCAAGACATGACCAAAATCAGGGTTAACACTCCCAGCTTGGTAAATCACTTTGGGATTTCAGAAGCCTTCCTCAGTATCAATTTCTTGTAGCCAAGTCTGCCTGGAAGTTTTAATTCATTTCAGCACAAGCAGCTCTCCACTCTTGCTTTACTTTATTTTCCTTGCTGTGAATATTCACCAGAAGAGACCCCAAAGGCGTGAGAACAAATCATGCAAGCTTGGAGAGCACTGCCGGGTAAGAGGACAGTGACTGGCAGTAAACACCAAGTTAGTGAGCTCTGAACTGAGGACTATATGCAATACCCAGAAAGTCTGGCTTTCTGTAGCAAATTGCAACACAGCAGCACATTCTCAACTAAATCACAGCATGGTCCATCACACTATATCACCAACTCCAGAGAAGGATAACATTTGGGATTCTGTTCAGAATCCCATCCAGGCTCTCTTTAGAGGCACTGTAAAACAACTTTGAAACTACTCATCCATTCTCACCTTAAGGCAGTTTTCCTGCAGTGCTGTTTTTATGGTGGCACTAAAGTCTCCATGTCCCAGCAGATTCCACTGGTGTGGGAGTTTTGTTATCAAGTGAAAAAAGTGCTGATACACAAAATTACTGTAGGGTTAGCACCTGCTAAACTGGCACTGCTGGATCTGAGTCTATAGACTGGAGAAATTGAGAGCAGTAATGTGACAGGTTTGATTGATTTAAGCACTGGGCTGATTTCAGCAGTGATAAACTGATCATAGTTTCCTTCTTCCCTACCCAAGAATGGTTTTGTTTTCTAAAATAACTTTCAGGCTTTAACTTGGCTGCAAATGTGAGAACTCCAGAGCAATTTTACTCTTTGTTTCTTTTCAAAAGTCAAGCATAATTTCTTATGGGTCCTTTCCTAAACCTAACAACAGGTCATTCATGCAAGTATTTAATTTTGTTTACATGGGTTTTTTCCCTTTCAGTAAATTTATTAATTGTTTTGACAGTTTCATAAATCAGACCCTTCAAAAAGTGTTTTTATTAATATGGCCTGAAAAAGGCCATGACATTTACAAAGACAAGAGAAAAAGTTACACTTTCATTAATTGAATAATTATTGCTGCCACCGGATTCTTAGAGAATGGTTTTTATCATAAGGATAAAATAAAAGACATTTCAACAAACAGCATATAACCAGCTACTTTTAGAGATTTTGTGATTGCATACAAGAACTCTATCAACTGCAGTTACAGCAGCATGTGGGAAATAGGGTAAAAGTTTTCAAAAATGTCCTCGTAGACCAAGAATTCAAAATATTTGTTATTTCTAGTCTTGAAAAAAATCCAAGAGCTTTACTTACATGAAAATCAGATCAACACTTCAGTTAGAATAAATTCCAAGAAAATAAAAAAGAGTCCTGAACAATGATATGATTTCAAAATAGACCCACATTGTACTGATTAAATCAGCATAACAAAGCACAGAAATATCCATTTTAATAGCTGAATTTCCCTTAAATGAGGTTAACAGCACCATAAACGAAGATCCAGGAATTATCCCTAGAAAAAGAGCCCTAAGAAGGTGAAAATATGCTTTAAGACCTGGCATGCAGCTACTTTAGCAGTGCAAAGTCTGTCCAGCAGGGCTGTCACCACGGGGGCTGCCCTTACACCCCTCTGTGTGCAGGAGCAGCAGAGCCCCCCTGGGTGGGGCAGGGGCTCTGCAGCTGCTGGCAGCACTGCTGCTGCAGCAGAAACCTGGCTCAGCTGGGTGTCACAGTGCCTCCCCACTCCCAGCCAAACATCCCAGGTCATTCCCGAGTCAGTTATTGAGCACACGATCCTTGGAGCAGCCTCATGGCTTAAGAGGGTGAGAAAGTAGAGCCCTTGCTTTTTTTAATAATAAACTTTCAGTTCCTTGAGACCATTTTACTATTTTATGCTAAGACCCTCGGGAGGAGATGCTCAAGTAGTTCATTTATGGAATCAAGCAGAATTAAAATAAAAATTAAAAAACCAAACTCAAATATCCAGAGTGCAGAAAAGATCTCACAAACCTTCTCTCAAATAATGCCTGCTCCACCTGTGTTTGACAGAGGGTCCTGGAAGGTTTTGAGTCTGCCTGGAGCAGCAAGTGTGATGAGGCAGGTGTTACCAACACCTTTTTACAGCAGAACCCTCTGCAGGGTGCCAGAGCAGAGCCAGAGAGAGGAGAGCAGCTTCAGAGCAGCTGGGACACCTTGCCCATGGGCATGGACTACTCACCTCCCCAAAAGCCACAGCACTTCCCTGCTGAAATAAAATGATTGTCACTTCTCTAACGATCAGAAAGAGAAGCAGCAGCCTGTGGGAAGCTGGCTGAGGGCAGAAGCCCAGAGCTGCACGTTTGTGCCAGGCAATGAGGCAGCAGCAGCATCAGAGACTCTCCCTCCCTTAGCCTGCAGCCTCAGCCCCACGGGGCTGGAGCTGCTCCTGCAGCTGCCCCAGGATTTACACAGACACACCCCAGGTGGCTCTCCTGCCAGAACAAAGGCACTAAAACTTCTCCTGCTCTCCACTGACTCGGGCATTTATCCCAGACAAAGAGACATAGATCAAAATCCTGTAAAACCCATAAGATTATGGATAGCAGGCACCATAGCCATATAATTCTTCATAAGTGGCAGAGCTGCCAAATCCTACCTAGCACAGTTCCAGCCCTGCTCTGAGATTAGCATGAGTCTGAGAGAGATGCATCTGCATTTTTTTAATTCCCTTTTTTTTAAAACCAAACCATACAGAAATCTTTTCCTAGCTTTATTAAATCAAATGTACATGCAGGGAAAATAAAAGTACAGATGCACCATTTGAATACACAAGTACAGTTTCCACAGAGAACTGTGAATCAGGTTTCTTCTGCTGTTATAATTTACAATTACTTATCACGTTAGCTCTTAATTGTCTTTTCAGAGTGCACTCAATTACAAAATTAGAATCCTTATCTTCCTGTAACAGCCACCTTCTAGACAGATCCACATAAAATGTGCAAATTGACTAGAATATTTTTCCTTATACTGTTCCTGTTCACCAAAAGGTTGTCTTAATCCAAGTTTAAGTATGTTTTTGTTTTTCTGCTGAAGAAAGCAAACTGACTGCTTTCTGGAAGTGGCTTATTAGCCATTTGCTTAGACAGAGACCAGGTAGTGTCATGGATTAATTCTTTTACACAAAATCCTAATTTCGTTTTATTTTTTTTAATACCAACTTTTGGCAGCAAGGCATTCTCTACATCCCCTTTTTGTATGACAGCAATCATTCACTCCAAAAGACAGAGGAAGAAATAAATGTTTCCTATTTCATCCTTTCCCCATGTATTTTTGAAAGCAGGGAGAAATTCTGAATGTTTTGTTCAACCCCCTTGTTTTATGGATGTGGTCATCCACTTCAAAAGGGCTGAAACAATTAACAAAAATCACTTCCTGCTTTGACTGAAGCATTCATAGATACTCCCCACGTACCATTGACTCATGCTGAGCAGGAGGGTAAAAAACAAAAGCTCACCAAAATCCCCCCAACTTTTGCAGGAGGCTGTTTTCCCCAGCTAATCAAAGAGGCTGAAATGCAGAGCCAAGGCTCAGGGCTGGATGCTTTGCAGCTTTAAACACGACTCAAATGCACTGGATGTATTGTGATTGAGAAAATAAAACCTGAGCACCTTTCAAAGGCTGCCAGGATCAAATCTGTGTTTCATCCAAAGCAGAAAACTTTGACATCCTACAAATTCAAGCAGTAATAGCCTGTGAAAAAGGACAGTTAAATATTAATGCCTGTACAAATAACAGGCCTCACTCATTTGGAGTGCCATTTATTTCCCTCTTCCATGCTCTCCTGAATGTATTTGCATTTTCTTCTTAGAGGAGACCTAAGTAAGGCTTTCCACCCCAACTCATAAAATAGTTTGTACAGCCCAGTTTTCCACATCTCTCCACTGCCATACACATGAACACTCAGGCTCAGGGGCTGAGTGCCAGCACTGCACCAGGGCTAACAGGAACCTGCACACACCTGCAGATTGGCCCAGCAGTGTTAGTTTCCCTGATGTGGGAGCCCCTGATCCTTGCCCAGACTCTGTCTGGACACAGCTCCCCAGGGAGAGATGCTCATTGCCCTCTGAGAGGGGCTCAAGGCTGAGCAGGTCCAGGCACCAGCTGGACAAACAGCTTTGAGCTGTGCAACTGGGGCTCCACCACCTCTGCTTGAAGGGTTTTGTAGCCTCATCCCAGTCCACAGGAGAAAAATGTATTTCTATCAATGCCTGGAAGGAGCCTGCCCAGAGAGTTCCTGTCTGACACCACAGTGCACAAAGGGGATGGTGTCCAGGTTGTGTCCAGATTTAAGGCTCAATCCCCAAAGAACACCAATTTCTCAACATCTATGCTTGGTTGCTTATCTCAAAAGCTTCCCATGGACAAACTGGTTGGGGTCAGATTAGAATGAAGAAAGATGGGTTATTTATGCACCAGCTCAGAGTCACTGGGAGTCTCTTATTGGACTTCATGGTTTTAACAGCAAAGAAATGGTGGAAAGGGATTTTTAGGATGGTACAGATGGATAAGTGCATAATTCTGTCAGTCAGGCACTGTGTGTTGCAAGAAAGGCATGAGAAAGGTGAGTGGAGCAGACAGCAGAACTGCAACTCTAAATGAAAAGAAATACATTGGAAAGAAGGAAAAATTCTACAGTTTCAAGAGAGTTAAATTTTTAGTAGCTTTCAGATATTTACAGAACTCCCTGGGAAAGGCCAGAGCTGTGTTTGGGTAACCCTTCATTAACACACATTTTATCCACTTTCCAGCCTTTACTTTCTGTGACATTTTTGCTGTTTTGTAATTAAAAGGTAGCTGCATAATTTTGCATACATTTAAGGCAAGTGGTTAAACATTATTAATTCCATTGGTATTCTCAGTGCTAACAGTAGCCATTATTAACCTATTTGACAATATTGCAGATTCCTTTAGCATTAATGTGATTGTAATATGTAAATCCATGGGAATTCAATTGTAAATTACCATTATTCAATGTACTTAGCTTCAATGCATAATTCTGCAATTTTTGCAGAAGGAATTACATGTTGACTCATAAGACATAACTTTTCATGGCTTCATAAAACCAAATGTGAACAATTCGTACCTATAATTATATTAAAATGTAAGTGAAATATATAATGCAGCTAATTAAAGGAAATATACTGCTTATATCCTTAGTCATGTTGCTTAGAGGAAAATGCTCCATACTAAACCAGCTCTTTGCATCAGCTACTCACATAACACAGATTTACTTAAAAGCCAGCAATGTGCCAACAGGAGTAAAGGCCTTAATCTAAAGAACATTAAAGAGGAAGTTTTGACAATTTGAGTTTTAAACATATTGCTTTTCAATCTAACATGGAAGCCTCCAAGGGTCTGTTCCAAAGTCAGTCCCTGACTTCAGGGTGTGTTGGATAACATCCTGGCAAAATCCTTCCCTTGTGGGGAAGTCCCACAAGGAGCAGCTGAGGACACTTGGTCAGTCCAGCCTGGAGCAGACTGAGGTCAGCCCTCTCCTGGGGCTGCAGCTCCAGCCTCTGCTCCCTGTGGCAGGAGCCCAGGGAATGGCTGGAGCTGGGCCAGGGGAGGTCAGGCTGGAGAGCAGGGAAAGTTCTTCCCCCAGAGGGTGTTTGGAACAGGCTCCCAGGGCAATGGTCACAGCACCAGCCTGGCAGAGCTCAAGGAGCCTTTGGACAAAGCTCTGAGGGACAGGCTGGGATTGTTTGGGTGCCTGGGCAGGGCCAGGTGTTGGACTCTGTGACCCTCATGGGTCCCCTTCCAGCTCAGGATGTTCTGATTACACAGACAACAATTCCTTCTTAAAGCCCAAGGGACTCCACAGCACTGGGTCCAGGGCCTCAAAGGAGAACAATTTGAACCACTCTCACCCTGAAGTGGAGAGAGAACTTGCTCCACTCACTCAAGAGCTGATCCCATTACTTCCATGGGCTTTTTATGAAGCTGCTGGAGGAAGTCAGACAATACGTGGCATCAAAATGTCAATCATGTTCAACTCAGATTTCATTCTCTGCTCTCAGGAGTGTCATTGAGTTCAAACAGAGCTCTGTGAAATGATCAGAATTTTATCTACACACTTTAAAGGGAGTGATCTTTTCAAGTTATTCACTTGAGTAATTTCATTGATATTTAAATTTAATGGAATTGCTCACATATACATTGGAGGTTTGCAAGTTAGTAGTCAGTAAAAAAACCCCAAACTTTTATCAATGAAGTTCAGACAAGAACTTTAGAAAAGAAAAATTTTTGCTTTAGGCTGTGCAGTAACATAAAATTGGGCTGAAAATTTCATGAGAAGAGGCTTTCATGGTCTGCTCACTTTAGCCAGAAATATTGCAAGAACAATTTCTGATGATGAAGACTAGAGCTGTGAACTCAATATGCTGCTCTTTTGGGCACAAGGTTCATTTGAAATTCTAGAAATAGAGGGAATTAAAATGAAAATATTCTTGAATTTATCACCTCAGGATTTTTTAGGGCTAACTCATGAACCCATTCCAGATGGAAGTTAAATTTGCATCTGTCAATAACCAAGTTTCAGAACAGGGAATTAGTTCTCAGTTAAATAATCTTTGAGCCAAGGAGGACTGAAGCCTGATCAGGCTCTTAACAGAAAAACACCACGTTTCCTAGCTAGTTAGCAATGTCTTCCTCTTCTTAGAATTCATTCCATTCCCCCTGGTGTTTTTTCAAGCTCTCAGCTGCAGATTTCCTCAGCAAAACGGAGTACACAAACAAGTGGTGCATCTCTGACAATACATGTAACAGACCCTTGCCATCAAGGCTGAGGTCCACAGGGGCTGGGACAGCCCTGTTTTAACATTCCATCTCCCAGCAAAGGCTGGGGAGGAGAGCAGAGCCCAAAATCACTGTGCAGTCCCTGAACCAGCCCTGCAGGGCTGGGAGAACCTCACAGCTCTGGCTCCTTCCATCCTGCTGGCACTGTGTGCCCATGGATCAATACCTGCATCCTACAGGTGACACAAACCCATGTCCCACCTTCCTGCCTCTGCAGCCAGCCCAGTGGTTACAGGAGAGCAGGGAGCAGGTGATCTCACTGCACAAAGGGGATGTAATTGGGCTCGGTACATTCCTGAATTAATCCAGCATTTCAGGGTAGCATTCTTTGTGCTGCAGCAGATATTCAGGACCCTCACATCTATCAGTACAATTTAGCAAATGCCACTGAGTACTTTGCCTTTTCTGCTGCAATATCCTGCTTTACCCTTCTCTCTCCTTTTAATGACTGCAGGAACATCAGGTGTCCTTCAACCTTTACAGCCAACAAAGCACCAAGTCCACAATTGGCTCAAAACCTTTCTGTTGTGCCTGCAGCTACAGCTGTCCAAGGGAGATTTTTTGTCATTTTGGACTCAAGTCCTTTGAATTATTGATGGCAAAGACAGTCATACAATATTTAGTAGGTTTAGCTACCTCCAGACTGTGCAAAGTTTTAATCCTTCCTCCTCCATTTATAGCACACAGACAAGAAAAACCAAGCAGCTTAACATTTCTTTAGCTGCAAACTGTGTCTATTAGTTGGCATTCTTGCAGCCTTAAAGAGTGAGCACACAGCTTTGCAGCAGAGCTTCCTTAGGAAAAGGATGTGTTGAAGTTTGCTACCTACAGAGCAGAATATTTCACATGTCTAAGAAACAGAAGGGTAAGAAATTCCCCAGAGAGAGAGGGAGGGAGGGACAGATGATGCACTGGCTTCTGTGTTTCTGCTGATCACCTTTTGATACCACATTGGTTTAGCTGTAGGACTGAGAGCAGCATCCCTCACAATGAAGGGGGAAAGGGAAAGGGCTAAAGCTCAGTGAGTTCTCTGCAAGTGTGTTAGAAAACTGGAAGCAGAATAAGGCTGGATTGTAGATTATTCAACACACACATTTT
Organism: Haemorhous mexicanus; assembly: GCF_027477595.1. Classification (NCBI taxonomy): domain Eukaryota; kingdom Metazoa; phylum Chordata; class Aves; order Passeriformes; family Fringillidae; genus Haemorhous; species Haemorhous mexicanus. Next base: position 10,325,608 of record NC_082357.1, on the reverse strand, counting down.
GCCACAGGGAATAATCTTCCCACAGAACTTGCAGCTCTTTTGGTTTTCACTTCAATAGCCCCATTGGGAGGCTTTTAACATTGACTCCTTCCCCCCTCCAAGAAGCAGTGCAAAGCTGGAGCAGGGATGGCTGTTTGAGCCTGTTCCCACTGACATTAATGGTAAGCCCCACATTGCTTGCTCATGTCAACAGTTTTAAAATAAGGATCAGCCAGTGTTAAATACTGATCACTGTGTAAACCTGAGAAAAATGTTAACATTCATGGGAAGCCGAGAGCAATGTTTGGTTTTTCTACCCTATTAGGTTGCCCTTTCAACTTTCAGAATTTGTATTCACTGTTTATCTTTCTGGCTTGGCCAAAGCCTTCCTTTCCACTTGTCTGGGAGAAATACATGTCACAAATAATCCTTACTTTCTTTTTCCCTCCAACTTTACCCATTCTTATTGTAAGTATTATTGAAAAGAAAAAGGGAATAAAAACAAAGCCAGGACTCTGGGGTTGATAGATTTTTCAGAATGATCTGGCTGGGCTTGTCAGCACAGACTGCAGCTATCAAGCCCACTAATCATACAGTTCAGCTGAGGAGCACTACACCCAAATCTCCCCCCAGGGTTGGGCCCATTTGGTTTTAAAAGGGCCAGATTTGATCACCTGAGATGCACCAAGCTATAGTCAGAGACAAGGACTCTTCCCTCCCACTGCAAATCCATAAACTCCCTTCCTGCAGCAGGAAGGGTGGTCAGAGCCCATCTCCTCCCAAACATTTCTGAAGGAAACCCTACTGCAAGGGCCTTTGAGGCTGAAAAGGCAATGAAATAGTCAAATGAAAAAACATCAAGGGCCTGATCTAGAAGACAGGAGCTGCTTTTGAACAAGAGGGAGACAGAAAAAATGATTTGCACCAGATTGATACCAAAGGATATTCAGGTGGGACTTACCTCTGGCAATGCCTGTCTAAGTAAAGGAAACAAGCTGAATATGAGAACCCAAAAACAAAGTGTGGAAAAAGAGTAGAAACCAAATTAATTTGGTTTACAGCTCTGCCAAGCTGAATTCAGTCATAACTGTATACTTTTACAAACAAAAGACAATGTAAAGGACAAGAAAGAGGGCTAAAATAATCCATCCATGCACATGAATTAAATTGCTCCAGTGGTTCTTGGCTTCATTGAAACCAGTTGGACGCACGTCCTTGCTGAAGCCAGCAGAGTCCAGCTCACTCCCACTGCTCTCCCTATGGCTCAAACATGCATAATACATGTGCCTCTGACAGCTCCTCCCAGCCACAGAACTGTGTGTCCCCATTTATTAGGACACAGAGGTTTGAGCTGGGACTGGGAGTCAAGAGCCACAGGGTCCATGGCTAATTACCCTGTTAAAACAGACCCAAGAGTCCAAAGGAAGATTAACTTCTCTGCTTGAAATGAAGATCTGCTTGTAATTATCTTCAGTGTTGTTTCCTACTTCACTTGTTCATCTCCCAGTATATTTTCAATTACATCCAAGAACTACAATAAAACAGCATTTTATTGCTAAGCCAAGCACTCCAAAATTAAGACTTGCCAGAATTAGAACTGCCCATGCAACTTCAATTTGGCCCCACTGTATATAGGAATGGTTCTAATTACATGATCACACAATATTTTATCCACAGGACCCTTGATTAATTTGCATTCTGAACACACTGCTGGAGACTTTGGAACTATTGGAAAAAAAAAAAAAGGCAGTTTTTATATACCAGCTCACACACAGTTCTGAAAAGCAGAAAAAACTATTTCAAGACTGTATTTAACCTCATATTTCTACATATTTGGGGAAAGAGGTGTAACAGTAGTGACTGCCACAGCACAGTCACCCACTGATGTGAAAGAGGCTTAGAGCAGATAACTGATCCTGTTCTGGCACACACCTACAGGCTGTACAGCACCACTTGAGGAAGAACCATCTTGTGACAAGCTAGGAATTGAACTCTCTTCTCCATCTCCCAGCACAGGACAGGGTTCCCCTGGACCCACCCACAACCAAGTCAAAGGGAGCAATTTCCTGATGCTGTCCCTAAAACTGATCCAGCTCAGTGGGTGTGCACAGCAGCCTCACACACAGGGCCCCACCCGACTGCTCAGCAGAAAACCTGCAATTTCCTCCTCAGAGCCAGCTGCTCAGAAACAGAACCTGCAGTGGTTTTCCAGACTCTTCAAAGACTCATGGAAGTGGGCCAGTCTGTGATGCTTATTCCCAAAAGCCCTTTAACTGACTGGAGTCATAATCCTGGTGGGCACACGCTGCCCTGTGGATTCTGACAACTGACCCACATCATTCCCTGCAGGCTCCAGGGAGTTCCCTCTGTGTGCCCAGCCCAGCCATGCCCCAAGCTGAGCTCAACTGCACACCTTCCCCCTTTGGGGGATTACCCTACACACAGGCTGTAAAACCCTCTATCACCATGTGCTAGACTGATAAAGCCTGATAAAATTGGTTACTGATAAAAATAGGTTATTTCTAGCAAGAAATATTTTGAAGCCCTAACCATTTGATGCTTTTTTCTCATTTCAAGCCAGCACGTGCATTCATTGCTGCAGCAAAAACACCAGAACCAAGTTGCATATAGATCATCTTTTGTTTTCCATGGGGATGTGGCATAAACACTTGGACAGCCTGCACAATGACAATAAAAACCTTGAATGCAAGTTTCTCATCTAGAGCTAATCCAAACTCCAGCTGGATCAAATACCACTGGCCACAAGAATTTCCTTGCTTAACTCCAAAGGAGTTCACACTGCTCCCTCTTCTGAAATAAGTCTTAGGCAGATATTTATAACCTGTGGCACACTGTCTACGTGCCTGGGAGCTCCTCAGTTTGTTTTACTGGCATTGTTAAATATAGCTTTCTCTGTTCATAAAGCATCTAAAATAGATTCTCAGAAATATAAGTAAAGAGGGTAGAACTTGGTCATCTTTCCAGCCCACAAGGCACTCATTTGCTCTTTTTGTGGAGGAACACAGGAGGTTTACAATGAAAACAAACAATGAAATTATACAGAAATTGTAACAAGGAACGTCAGGAGCAGCTAGAGCTAATGAGATAGGAATAGAAAGTTTTCCTAAGGTAACACCTAAACTGTTCTTATAAAATACATAAACTACTGTAAAACTGTATTCTTTCAGTATGCAATTTTTAAAAACTATTTAAAGAGTTAAAAAAAACACATTTAAAAGGTTGCAATGATGCAGATACAAAAGCCACAAATGTTCCATACTCACTCTACACTCAGATGACTTTGGATTCTTTGTTCTACTTTAGGTAAATTATAAAATCAATTTCATTCCATAACGCTCAAAGAAGAGCTCCAAAATTCAGGAGAAAGTACAAGAGAGGCCAAAACAGATTTCCATTTGGATTCAATTCCAATTATATTCTTCTGGGCAGTTTCCTCCCTATTATTCTTAATTAGCTCCTCCGACACCGTAAATCATACACAATAGTAAGGGTGGTTTGGGTTTTTTTGGTTTTTTTCTCTAAAAAGTCTTCATTAAAAACCCCACCATGATGAACATGCTCTACTGACTACAGCTAAATATTCCCAGGGCTACAAATACACTTTGGTTTTAGGAGAACACAGGCAGACCAAGGAGGACTGAAAGGAAAAAAAAAAATTGAAAAATATTAAAAATTAAAAAAAAAATTCACAACTGACAGAAGCAAGGGGACAGATTTCCAGGAACTTGTAGCTGCTCACCTGTAGCACAGCACGGGGCCATATCCCACCTTTGCAAACCAGGGGCTGGAATGGAACCCCTTCAATGGCAGGCTCTGAAAGGAAGCTGCTCCTCTCCACACCCCAAAGCAGCCAGTGAAACTCTTGGCACTGTGAACCCAGCTGTGAAGGAGCAGTGGCAGCCCTGTAAAGGCAGGATTGGAACTGCAGCTGAGTTACTGCTGCCAGCCCACTCTTCCCATTCAGATCAGGGAATATTTTACCCTCTAGCACTGCTCTAGTTACCATTCTAGGGTACAGCAAAATTCAGCATTTTTCTTTGCAAAACAGATTTTCCTTTCTTTGGTTATTTATTAAAGTGTGATCCAACACGAGAATGGTTTTCAGGATGGTCAAGCAAGCACTGATGGGTAATTAAAAGTACAGCTGTGTTTGAACCAGCAGGTGACTGGGGAGGGAAGCAAGTTTACATTTAATGGCCTCTAAGCTTGAAAGGTAGAGGCAAGATGAAAGAAAAATCCAATGTACTGTAATTGTAAAACTATGTCCATGAGTGGGCATCTTCACTATACTACCCTTAACTAAAACATTGCCTAATTAATTACACTGCTGCCAGATGAATAATGCTCAGCTGTACTCCCTTCACACCTAGAGCACACAGCAGCTTGGGAATCATGTGAGGCTCTTTGATTAAATCCAACAAAGGTTAGTGCCATCCTGAGGGAGTTTTGAGCACATTATCCTTTGGATAAATGATTCTGAACTGGCACATGACTCTCCCTCCTTATTTTACTGGCTGTCTTAGAGTAGATGACTAAAATAAATAGTTGTAAGAAGGAACTCTTCAGGTGAGACTATGCAGCACTCTCTATCTAACCAGCCAGTGGCTGCTCTGACAAGAGCTATTTTTCTCCTCCTTTCCCCACCAGTGAAGCCACAGCTTTGCCCTTTGTTTTGAGTCAGGTCACTTAGTCCCTGTGGCTTCCAGCAGTAAAGATTTTGGACACTAAAGCAGGAGAAAGATTAGTATTTTTGTATTTTGAAAGTTAAGGACTGCTAAGCAAAAAGAGAATTTTAAAAATCTACAATACTGGTATAAAACTTCCCTGGAGGGAAGAATTAAGAAGGCAATATGCTCTGATTGTCACAACAACAAGATTCTTAACCAATGGCCCAATTTCTTTGTTAATTTGTAATTAAGACAGGATTGGTATTACAGCCAGCACTGGATACAGAGTTTTGAGCCTCTAGTCATGAGCTACACTTAATTTGTTTCCCCTGCTTCAGTTACTGGAACCCTCTGTATTTCAGGCACTCATTATTTCATGAACTGAGACATTGGCAAGGCTGGCAGACCAACTCCCTGGCTGTTTTGTACCTAGAATTAAGTCATTGAATTTACATCACAAAGAATAAATGCGTTTTAAACAGTTTAATTCCTTCCCTCACTCTCTTAAGCAGCAGACACCACGAGAAGCACCCACTGCAGCTCCTTCAATTGTTTGTGAAGACTGGAAAGGGAAAAAACATAAATCCACTAATTAACAGAGAAACAGCAATATGTGGAATCTGGCCTCCACTGCAGCCAATGGGATTTCTGCCAGCCCAGTGCACCCACTGAGTCCAACAATAGTTGTTGGAAAAAATGTTAATGGCTCCATTAGGAGTTTGGAGTGAGAAAACAAAGTCACTTGGCAGTTGGTTCTGGTGGAACAGGATGATGCATCAGTGAAACAGAGAACACTTACCTGGCACAGGATGTTTTGGAAAAATAACTCTGCCATCAGAGGGAAGGTACAGTAAAGGTTAGTTTACCTTCACAGCCTTACTGTTTCAGAAAATATTTGGCAGGAAAAATCCGAGTTTAACTGTGGAGTAAAGCCTTTAGATAAGCATTTCTTCTCTGTGTTTTTAGCTTTATACAAAGGGCAGAAGGCAAAAAAACAACTCCAGGTAAAGTCAGGGATCATCCTCAAGGGAAGCACTGTTGCAGAAGCACACACCAAGCTGTGAGCAGCCTTCCCTTCCTCCAATGTTCAGCCTCAGTCCCTAAAAATGCCAAAGTACCAGCCCTCACCTGTTTTCTCTTTGCAGGGTTTCCCTACTCAGACTTTTTCAGTTGTGCCAGGTCTTATGGCAGTTCAATACCTCTTGCCAAAGCCACAGATCCACCTACAGCAACACAAACACCCCCTGGCAACTCAGGTGCCTTCTCAGAGCTTTGTACACCTGCCTGAAATGCCTGGTTGGCTCTTTCTGCTTCTCAGCCCCTCCCTGCACAACATCAATTTATGACCTCCACCTTAGTTTGGTCCCAGGATGTTTTCCTGAAGGAAATAATCTGTCCAGCCACACCACAGGATACCAACAGGAAGACCAAGTGGTCGGATAAGACAATATTGCACTTGCACAGACTTTGTCAGACACAAAATCTCCATAAGGCAATCCAATAGTAATGAAATGAACCACGATTAATAATTGATTTTTTTAATGTTTACTGTTAGACATTTTATTTGTGTTTCTGCAAAAGCACCTGTTTTCTTTTGATATTTTGCCTCTGACAAACTCCTTCATAAATATTTCTACTTTGTAGTATAAAATATTTAAGCTCTTAATTAAACTGTCATTGAAGTTTTATGGCAATAAATGCACTGAAATAAATGACAGCATTTAACAAAATGTGCACATTTTTGTGGAGATGATCACTGCCAATGTTCACAGCATAATGTGAAGGATGGTTGTGTCTTCATGCTGCTCACAAGAAAGACTGTTTAATCACTGAGCTCTGAAGATTATTAGTTAAAAGCTGCTGATGGAAAAAGAGAAGAGGGAAGAGTGGAGGGGGGAAAGGGATTGACTGACATTCTGCACTGTGAATGCTCAAGCAGTTCTGAGCAGCAAAATGCTGCCATGTATTACTCAGAAGACCCTTCCCCTCTGACCTTGGGATTTTTCAAAATCAGAGCCCTGGTTCTTTGCATAGTTATGTCTAATCTATTTTAGAATTTGGAATTATATTTTTATGATCTACAAGCACCCTGGAGAAGTTAAATGTGATGGGGAATATTATCCCACTACTGAAGTTCTTGTCTATACATACAGAAATTTCTTCACATAAAGAAAAGACCCAGATTAAAAAAAAAAATCTTTTTTTAACAAAGATTTTTTTTATAAAAAAGGTCTTTAAAAAAGACAATATTTTTGTAGCATATCATTTATATATTGAAATTTCTGAGCTGGAAAGTTTCTTTAAGGGGGACCAGCTGTCAGATATAGGCTCATGTTAGAAGGAACAAGGTAACCTCACAGCCATTCAAAGACAACTCTTAGGAGCAGAAGCACTAACCTTTGAATAAATTAAAAATGAGATTTCACTTTCATTCAAAGGTGTTCTATTTTTGAAACATACATAAGAACTCTATAGAGTGAAATTGTTTGTGAATAGCTAAACTTCATGAATGGATAAAGAAAAAAAACAGCTGCCATTTATACTTCCCAGGAAAACATACAGAGGGACAATATATGGTCCTGCTGCCCCAGGAATTCTTATTTCTGCTCCTCCAGCAGCAAGAGACTGCTGAAATATTGTGCAAACATCAGGGAGAGAGACTGGAGCTGCACTGCAGATGGGGAGGTGCTGGGAGTTTGCTCTCTGAAAATTTTCAAGCCATGTTATAACCAAAAAGAGAAAGAGCTGCTTCCCACCCCTCAGCACTAGTGGGGCCATCCATCATAAAGCAGATTAGAAACCTTTAACCTTATGTTCCAGCCAATCTAAATATTTCCTAAGGCCATTTTATGCTGCTCTGTTTTATTCAATGGCAAGGTAATTAACAGCAAGGACAGGTACACACATGATCCTTTTCCTAATTCCCACCCTGCCCTGGAGACTGATGCCATGAACACCTCCTGCAAAGAATTAAGTGCCTTTGACTGCTCTGGAGTGCTCAGGCTCTGTGAGGGATGGCAGGCACTCCCCAGCCCCTGTGTCCCAAGGGCAGGGGTGGGATGGAGAGCTGCTCAAGCTGTTCCCAATCTCACTGTACACCTGGTAACTCACAGCTATTTTCATGGCTCTGCCTTTGTTTGGGGGAGAGGAAAGACAGCTTTGAATCCAGAAGTACAGACTTGAAAGCAAATCAAGCCTCTGTTACAGTTACATCAAGCCTGAGCCGTTCAGAATAGCACAGACTGAGGGTAGAGACCTCGTGGAGTGGAGCTGCCAGAGGCACTTTGTGCTCACTTGAGATAAACCTCACTGAAATATCCTGAATTACAATTGGCCAGTGCTGCTCAGTCCACTCCAGGATTGTTCTTCCAGCTGGGTGAGGGCAGAGTGTGCTCTCCCAGGTGTTGCTGCTCTGTGGGACAGCACAGCCCAGACTGAAGGAAAATACAGGGAAATTAGTACTGAATATAAATCAAATAAATATGGTCATAAATCAACCATTTCTTTCCTAACAGACATTGAGGTTAAAGAAGAAACTAACTGCATGAGCTTAGCCTGCTCTCTTCCCACAATGGCAGAGGAAAGCACTCACTTTCTTCTGGAATGTGGCCCTTTACATCTTCTCTCTCCCAAACAGCAACTTCCATGCTTTAAATGCAGAGCCAGAAAATATGTGCAAGCCAATGCCACAAGGTTATACAATCTCATCCTCATCAGCCCTAAAGTCAGGACACTCTTGAAGGAACCAGGCTGTCTTAGGAGACCAGGATTGAACAAGTTCCAGCAGCAGGACTAATTAAGGCTGACACTGATCTAGACAGAATCCCCACAGATGCTAAGGGTTTGTTTACTCTTAATTTCTTAAAAGTTTCACTGAAAATCAAGATCCAAATAATTGTTTGGGAGTCCATGAAGTCACAATGACATAGGGTAAGAATTCAGCCCACACTGAATTAGGAGTTGGCTTTTTTGGTAACATTCAAGGAATAATCCTCCTCATCTCACCTTCACTCACTCCCACTGGTTTGTTGCAACATGCACAGTTCCACTTCTCTTTGTTAGGAAAAAGAAACAAACAAACAAAAAAAGGAAGTTGAAAAGGCAACCCCTCTCCAGTTCTGCTTGTGTGTGAAATCTCTCTCCCCAGCCAGCCCAGCTAGCTCCCACGTGCTGCTTTGGGTGGCTCCAGCATGGGGCACTAACGTGGAACCACAAGATATTTAGATCCCTTTAGGATTTAAGGGGAGCTCAGCTGGGGCAGGCTAAAGGTTGAAGTAATCTTCCAAAGCCCTTTTTAAAGATTAGATATTGGTCTTCTACTCCTGCTCTGCTGATAACCACAGCACAGGGACAGAAAAACCAGCACATCCTTGGCTGAGCTTCTCATTAGTAAGGACAGTGTTATCTGGATGATCTTGCTCCCTTTCTCTCTCATTCTGGATGATCTTGCTCCCTTTCTTTCTCTGAGAGGGAAGGACACCACAAGAGACACAAAGGGATAAAATACTCCAACACTTCATAAAGCAAAACAGGTTTTTTTTTAATCAGTGACTGTCACTGGGCTGTAAATCCTCAAGGTTTGCACACAAGCCCAGACTGCAGACAGAAGCATTTCCCAGCCCCTCCACAAACTGCCCATGTGAGGGGTGAAACATTTAACAAGCATCTTTCAGCTCCCCAAGGTTCAAACAAAGCTTCTCATCTCTTTAATATCTAAGAGATTTCAAATTCCAGGACAGGGACATCTTTCCTTGGCTTTGTAGAGTAACAACCATGATGGGCTTCTGATCATGGCCTGAGTGCTGCCTTCATAAACACAATGCACTGCACACAGCTAGGGCAGAGAGACAGCCAGGGTCTGCTAACCCAGTATTTAATGTCCATTGCAGGACTAGATGTTTGGAGATCTAAATCAACAAACAGAGTTTTCAAGGTGAAAAATTGCAAATTTTTCTCTCTGTCTTTTAATATTCAGTGGGGTACATCACATCCAGAGACAACCAGCAGTAGCAGAAGGACTGAAATTGCAGCCTGGGCCAGGAGATAGGAGCACTGCAACATCTGGGATTATTTACTTCTAGTCCTGCATGACAGCAAGTGACTCACTCCACTGAAAACATTTAACTCCCACAGATTTTATTAATTTAACATTCTCACATACATTTTGGGGTTTTTCTCTGCCTCACATCTGTGAAAATTACCATCACAAAAACTGGAGACAAAAAGCAAGCTAAGGGCTGTGAGGGACTCAGGTATTCTAATAGCAGGGATAGAGCAGCTGCCCACTAAAAAAATAAATAAGTAAAAAAAGAGGTTGGCAGTCATTAAAACTGGCATCAAAATTCATTGCCTAAGAGGAAAAAAACAACATAAAATGGAAGGTTGTCCTCCAGTAGTTTTTATGAGACAGAACAAACAGACCAAGCTGTCTTAAGTGAGGCATTATCTTGCACTGCTTCACATGGGTTATAATTGTAATTTTGAAATAATGTATTAGGTACTGCAAATTCTTAATTCCAGTGGGTGGGAAATATTTTTACTGTTTCCTGTGATTTTAGTTAGTGCTTCCCCCTGCTAGGCAGCAGAGTATGTGTAGGAGTTAAAGGTTCCCAAAAATAAATATTTGCTTTTAATTAAATCCTTCCTCTGCACTCTGTTCAGGACCAGGCAGGATAAGGCCCCCAAAAATGCCTGTGCAGGCCATGCAGTGAGGAAGGAGGATTTACACCCCACAGCAGAGGGGATAAATCAAGTTCATGAAACATGTTATTTCCCACTGTGATGTTACACATACTGCTTTTGAGAAGCAGCAGGAGCTTTCCTTTCCCCATACAGCTGCTTTCAATATGCAAGAAAATGGTTTAAAAGCCTGAGAAGGCACTGAGAATCTGATACTGTAAACGTTTTTTTTAAGAGGAACCTGGACGAGGAGTGTCTGACAATAAAAATATCTCCTTGTTTAGGTATGAGAACCTCACCTGCCAAAGCTGTCCTTTGCTAGTCTTCCCTCTAAGAAATACTCTTCCCAGTGTAATCTGTGCTACTCCAGAGCAGATATATCTCGTTTAGCTACAGATTTTCCTTCTAGAGAATCTGTTTCCTGAAATAAAATTGTCAGCTTAGTGACAGTGGGTGCTACTCCCAGTGAGCCCATTGACAGACCATTGCCATGCAGGCCATGCTCCCCTCCCAGCAGAGGGGCAGAACCTCCTGCTCACCTCTGAGGAGATCACCTGGCTGGTTTTGCAGATGAAGCAAATATTTCTGCTTATTTCGTTTTCACTAGCTCAGCTTGCTGGGAAAAGCATCCTGTCCTGAAGATGTTTGGTGCTGCGAAGGTTCTAGAAAGCAGCTGAATCTTCTCAGCTGTGATTTCCCTGTTGCACATCCCTGGTGCAGAGTTTTCCTGACAAACAGGACACAGGACACAGCCTGGGCAGCTGGCAGCACTTTGCTGGTGGCTGTACCTTACTGCTTTTCCCACATTTTCCAGGAGGCTCAGAACACCAGAGCCAGACAGGCAGCACAGAAGGATCTTCCTGCACCCTGTGCTAGACCAGGAGGGCTGGCATGAAAGATCTCTGAGCCACAAGTCCAGGTGGGAGATTCCTTTAAAATGACAAAACCTCTCAAGAGCATGATGAGCTTCTCAATCAGATTTGTTATAGCTTTGCAATCATCTGCTCTTTTCATCTCAATATGATTTGTTTAAATAAACAACCAGCATGGCTTCAAGTGTCATTTCACCCAATACATGTGCCTCTAGACAGATGAAGAGGCAGGAAAGAGAATAATAGAAAACTGATGAGCAGAGAAGAAAATAATAAATAAGACCAAAAGAAAGAATGAGCACCCTTAGGGTTCAAGTCAGCAACCAGCTGAGAGGTCTGTGGGTACAGAAAAGATTATTTACATTGAACTATGAATTTTGAAAGTAATATTATATAAGCCTTCCAGCTTTAACAATTAAAGAGAAAAGTAATTATAAGAATTACCCAAATGTTAAATGGTTTGAAAATAACTGAAATATTTCTGTCTCCCTAGTGGGATATTTTGCAAGACCAAAACAAGTTTCTGAAAGATGGGGGTGGGGGGAAAAGTGGGGGGTTATGATTCATTTTAAAATGCAAATATTTTAATAGGTTTCTTTTAATATATATGTTAATGAGCTTCTAGATGAGACACAAACCACAGGCCAAGTAAGCAGATGTCTTGTCAACAAGGTCTAGAATTTAGAATCATTAGGGCTCTTTTAAGAAACATACTTACTCCGACATAAAACTGAAGCATATTTCAAATTCACACTGCTCTGTGTGACATTTTTTCCTCATTAAAATGAAGAATGACACAGCCAGAGAGAGGCCCATCTTCCCTGCTTTGTATTTGTAGTTCAAACGACATCTCTAGCAAATTGTCCCAGAGAGACAAAATATTAAGCACCTTGAGTGCTGTTCTGCATGCAATTAAATTCACAGCCTTAGGAAGTTTTTAATGTCTTGTGGTGACCAGTGAAATAATAATTAGTTGTTGCTCGTTGTTCCCATCCTGTTCACTCTCTCTTTTCTGCAACCTGTCCAATCCTGTTTAACTCTGCTTGTTTTCCTAGGTGTCAGTTCTTTTGCATTGTGCAGCTTTCACAATGGAATTCCTGATCTTCTTGTTCGCCCTTCAACTTGGAAAAGCAGAGAACCAGACAGACCTGAGGAAAGGAACCCCAGTGAAGGGTGTCTCTGAATCCACAGCCAGTGAACTGCAAATATCATTTAGTAAATACCATAAAACTTGGGTCTGGCTCCTGAGTTAATTACCTGTTGGACTGAGTCAATTTACTGAAACCAATAGAAGTTTTCCTGCTGCCCTAGGAGAATTTCTATCAAATCTTAAATTAGTCCTCTTTTAAACCCATTTCCTTTGGAGCACACACACACATCCATCCAAAGGCTCCATGCTTTGACTCTTATAAGGTAGTGAAATTTATACCAAAAAAGCAGCACTCATACACAATATGTTTCTTGTGACATGGTTTTTTCTCCTAAAATCTCTATAATTAAAAAGGAAGAATGTCAAAAACACCCCCACTGGTACAAACAGAGGAACCTGCCACATGAAATAAACCTTCAGCACAGAGACTTTGACCAACAAAGTGCTGTGAAGATATCCTGCATATTAACTAGTTGCAGAAAAGTGCAGAACAAAACCCAAAACTGCAATGGAATTCTAACATTTTAAAGGGAAAATAAAGGGGGAAAGCACAGCACATACTGTTTTCAATACTTTTTTTTTTTTCCCAAATTTAGCATCTAGAAACACCAAAAATTTTCCCTGCATTCCTCAGAAATCCATCTTCATTTCCTGCAGTATTGAATGGCCTCTCAACAGTAATAGAGCAATAGCAATGAGGTAAACCTATCACAGCTCTTATTAAGACCAAAGTGCTGCTTCCATGATACTTTAAGAACATTGCATCCCTTTCCCACCATCCATTTTCTACCTTGGTATGGAAAAAAATCACCCCTTTTTTGGCAATTTGAAACACAGAAGCACTTACTTATCTGTGGTTGGGTTTAGCTGCTGTATGGAACCATTTCACTGCTACAGAGCCCTGAAAGTTGAGATTCCATGTGGAGCAAAAGGATTCCTGGTCTGAGAAACAGCTCACACTGCTCTGCCTTCCTACAGCACAAGGTTTTGTTATATGGCTGTACTCTAAAATATTTTAGGATAAACCTTCAGGAAAACATTTACAGGTCATATTAAATAACAAATTGAATAAAAATGCAATGAATCTCTAACCTAAAATCCTGCACAGAGGACTTTCACACCATAAATCCTCATTAATGAATGACTATCATTTTGCACTCATTCTGATGAAGTTCATATCAAAATCACAAGGCTTAGCAGCCTTCACATGGTTAAAGGTTGCACATCTGCCATGGGCCCATGGAGGGACAGGACTGAGCTGAAACTCAGACTCGAAGAGCTTGGGCCTGTTATCAGAGAAATGGAGATGAAGGAGCCAGGGCCACATTAGAAACTGAAGTTTCTTAGAATCTGTTCCTAAACGATTTTCTCAGTAGCTGTGAAGCCCTGGATCCCATCCCACTGGTCCATTTTGGTGTGCATCACAAGTTAGTGATGACCATGGCTGGGATTTTCAGAGGAATCCGACCTTACAGTGAACACAGACATCCATTGCAACTGAAGTCTTTTTGTCTTGAGCCAGATCTAAAGATCTTTGTCTCTTTTTGGCAGACAGGACTGGATTGCTGCTGTACAGGGTCACAGCATCTCCTGTGCTTGGGAGCACACCAGACAAGACAGAGGTAGGTCATTGTTCAAAGGGAAATGCAATTTCTTGGCCAAGTTCACTCAAGCCAAGGTATTTACAAAGAGCTTTCTACTCAAGTCTGTTGCATCCCAAGCTATTTTGTTAGTTCTTACTGAAATAATAACTCAATGTTGGGTAGAGGGAGGGAAATTATAAGAACAAACCATTGCAATATTTGCATTGGATGTAAGGACACAACCAACAGCTCCAGAGGGCTTCATATCAGCAGTCTGTCTGATATAAAAGAAAAAAAAATAAGATATTCATACTTAAAAATTAACCTCTGCCATTTTTAAAAGTAGAGGTATTTGGGCCAGCCCTTGATTTAGGTTGATCTCTTGAGGAAAATCTAAACAAGAGCAGGAAAGACAAATTATTTCTCTAACTCCTTCTGCTATGTAAAACAAAACAAAACAAAGCCAAAAGCAAGCCCACTGTGTGAACTGGGGCTATTTACCAAGCAGATAAGAATAATACACGCTGAAGATACACAAACAAGTGTTTCCTGGGTGCAATTACATGAGACAGACCTGGCTTTCAGAGGGGTTTGATGCAGTTGTTTTGTATTCCAACTGCACCAACTGAGTGCCATCCAGAACACAAGTAAGCTGAAAGAGGTAGAAAAACAAAAGCATCTCGTTTGTCCCAGATGAATTCAACTTCGTTAGTTTTGGCAGCTTTTCAAAGATCAGAAAAAAAATTTGTTTGATCTTTCCTTTCTTTCCACTTAAGGTCAATGATTGGAACAGGATCAGCTCAGTGTGTACACCTCCAGTTCACAGTCTGTTGAATAAACATACTAAGTACCATTTTGACAGCTGTGGAACAAAAATAAAAAAACACCACGATTTTTCATAACAGCTTTACAGAATGAGGAAGATTGCTGCCTTCTGAGGTAGTTAAAAGCCCGGGCCACGAGGCAGAACAATTCTGTTCTAATTTTCTCCCTGCAACAGACCTACTTGCTGTCAGCCAGCAAGTCATTCCCACTAAAAATTTCAGAGAAATGTGTCACAATCTTGACATACAAACCAAGTTCACTTCTCAGAAAGTCAAATCATCTGCACAATACCTCAGGATCAGTAGCTTTCCCTACAGGCAGAAATGAATGGAAATAATAAAAAGAGTTTTTTCATGAAATAAACAGCCAGTCTTGTCTGAAAAGTTGCATCTGACTTGCCTTGTCC
The DNA here is from genome assembly GCF_027477595.1 of Haemorhous mexicanus. Lineage (NCBI taxonomy): Eukaryota > Metazoa > Chordata > Aves > Passeriformes > Fringillidae > Haemorhous > Haemorhous mexicanus. Next base: position 10,310,426 of record NC_082357.1, on the reverse strand, counting down.
TGCCATTAAAGGTGTAAATTTCAGAGGGTCTGGACAGATACATCAGTCCTTGAGGTGCATCAGGTTTTGAATTCCTATCTGCATCACTGCTGCTAAAAAAAAGCCCAAATCCTAAAGAAGATGTAGGTTTAAATAATGTTTAGATTGATAAGAAAATCTAACTGTTTCAAACTTTATTTGAGTAATTCTCTAGAAATGCTTAAGCAAAGAGCACTGTGGTTTGGAAAAAACATCCTATTATCACTTGAGAGATTTAAGGGGTAGATCAAATCCTCTAAGAGTCTTTAAAAACAAAAACAACTTTCCCCCCGCTCTTGCAATGGACTAATTCCATTTAGAAAATCTTTTGCTCAAAAGAAAGATAATCTTTCTTTCACAGAAAAAAATCAAAACTAAGTAATGTGAATATTGCAGGGGGAAATATTGTCCAAGAGGACCTTAGAGCAAAGGTTCATTGGATTCCTTACTGAGTTTTTAATGTTTCCATAGGAAAAAAAAAAAAAATCTCTTGTTCAAATACTGAACAATAATGTTGAACTCATTCAGTCTTATTAGGATTTCAAATATTCATCCCAGACCATCAGCATGCTTTAAGAGAGAGCCTGGGTCTGATTGGTGAAACAGAGTTTGTGGTCTGATAGAATTAAAAGCACTGAGGTTTCACCTCCAGTCACAGAGTACAGAGTGAAATGGTGAGTCTGATGAGCAAAGGAAATTTTAACCCATCTTTGTGTCTTCTCATTGCCACACTGGCAGAAATACAAACCTTTTCCCCTAGATAAAGTTGGAATAGTTGTAAATGCACCTTAAAACAATCTTGGTTCAGTCCACTGGAAGGGTTCAAATGGGAGCCTAACTCAGACATCTGCCAAGAGGTGAGACCAATGCACTGCTCTGAGTCCCTCCACGTGTCCACTACACAGCACTGTGGGGATCATGTAAAAACCCCTAAAGGTTATGGAGCCTTGGCAATCCCCCCTACACCATCCACAGTCAGACTCTGCCATGAGCACACCCACACTTCAGCACTGCCTGGATTAAATCAGTCGTGTTTCACCAGCTACAAAACAAAGGAGAACCAAGTTCACTGTCAGAGAGTTTCTAAAAATATGGGGCCATTAATCTTATCCCAGGGGACAGGTACACATTAAATGGATATAAATAGACATATTGCCATTACCATATTGCAGCTTGGAACAAAAGTGTCTCCTTTGCAGCCTGGGAAAAGTCAGGGTCAAGTCTCCCAGACTGTAGTATGGACATTCATCCCCCAAAAAAATATTCTTATCTCATGTGCTGTGAAGGCAGAAGTTTGGAATTACTTGCACACATATGGATTCGTAATTAAATATGGAAGGAAAAGTATAATAACAAGTTTTGAGACAGCAATACTGAGTGTTGCTGATGGCTCCATGAACACCAGCTTTAAGCTGCTCAAGCTTGTGCTTGGGCATTCTCTTGGATTTTGCTACAGTCTCAGGGTGTGCTTTGAATTTGAATAGACCAACCACAGAACTGCTCAATGTGATTTATTTAATCAGATTTCTCTGTGACTGATACAAAGTCTGATGCCTGCTTTTTATCTGAATGGAAGGGCCAAGACAGGTTCTTAAAATGAGTGGGGAGGTAAACCTAGGGGGATGTAGACAGGAATATTCCTCCCTGGCAGGTCAGTTCTTCACTCCTGTTTCTGCCAAGTAAACTTTGGGCATTTTTATGGCTGGAAAGAGCCAATTCAAATCTATTTTGCTCTTCTTTAAATAACAGAAGATAAAAACCTCCCCCCTCCTGCAAGAAGCCTGAAGCAACAGAAGAGACCCCACCTGCTGCACTGCACATTCAATAGAGAGAAGTAGCACAAATTGCAGAGAGCTTGGGGAAAGAATGGCCTGCTTTGCATTGCTCTGTACAATGACAAACCCAAGAGAAATGCCTGGTATAAAAAAGTGGTTTAAGAATTATAAAGAACAACACTCTAACGGAAAAAAAGTTGAAAACATTTAGTTATGAATTTTCCAACAACCAGGCAAACCAAATAATTGGAATAACTTGAAGTACTAACAGCTCCTCTGGATTAGTGGCATGCAAACTTATTTTAAAAAGCTCTCACTATTAGTCCAATCCTGTTCCTATTTAAATGAAATGAAAAATTCTAATCACTTCTTTAAAAATCAGAAGTCAGATAAAAAATAAAAATAACATAAAAATTATTACTAATGAGCTTAGTGCTTGGTGGAGAAATCTGCTGTGCTACATGGCATGTTTTCATTTTAAAATTAGTTCAGTTTTGATCTCAGGATTTGGAGTAAAAACCTGGTTTTTCAAGTCAATTTTATCTTTAACAATAGTTTTGGTTCATCCCACACATTATTTGCACATGATTTACTTGAGGACATTATATATAATAACTTCCAAGCATTTTGAGAATTTCAAGTAGATATCCTAGAAGCAGACCACACACAGAACCTCATCTATCTAGTGATTACAGAGTCACTGGAACTTCTGAAAAAATCTTCCCCAGAGGGATAAAATGAGATAGAAGTTCTTTTGATTCCAATTGACATTTTAGTAAATAAAGAAAAATGGGACAAATTCTTTTAAAAAATCCCCAAACATTAGAGACACTGAAAAAAAAATGAGTAGGCTCTACAGAACCTTAATAATCCTGAAACTCCTAGAGATCTAATAATCAAAAGAAAGTCTGCTATAGCAAAAAGTGTTATAGTATCAATAACAGTTAATGAGCAACTCCAGCAGCTACCTGCAGCAAAAATAAATCATCTTTTCCTTCCAGAGAACTGAGGTTCAAGGCTATCTGAGAAGCAGCACAGGATTGTAGGAAAGCCCAAACTGATAACAAAAGCTTGCCCATCATCTCAGCAAGGGAACATTTGAGATAACCAGGGTGTGAATTAGGCACAGCAGCCCCTGCTCACCCTGGGCTCTGCAGCTGCTGGCAAACACCATGGGAACCATCTGACCCTGGTCACCAGGCTGACAGCACAGCACCTCCAAAACCAGCTCATGAAACATACATGGGGCTTGGCCTCAGGGGATGAACCACACCTGGCCTAATTAAGCTGATGTAGGACAGATTTAGGTTTAACTTGGTCAAAAATGGAGGCAGCTCATTTGCTCCCAGCTGAAATTTACTTTCAGGTTTTTTTGTAGAAGCTCAAGTGTGGAGAAATCTCTACAGGGACAATGTTTCCTTACACTGGTACAGGCACAGGACTGGAAGCCACTCCTTGGATCACAAGGCAAGTTTTAGATAATTGGTGGCACTTAGGCCTTTGGGGGGAAAAGCCAATATTCTAGAGTGAATTCCTGAACACAGCTCAAGTCTGGAATGTGTCCATAGACAACAGTGGTTATGGAGATTTGCTTCCACTAAGAGACTAAGATGATGCTGAAGGAGACTGTGCAAGCATTCAGCTGAGTAAAACTCCTTTTTTTGTTGCAATTTTTCTTTTTATCTGTTTCTTTGTTACACCAGCAGGTTTCAGCAACATTCCCAAACGACTAATCCAGCAAATCTGGTGTTAAAGAGCTCCTGCAGGTAGAAAATGAAGAGGTTGTCCCTGCAAGTCATTGTGGGTTTTGCTCTTCAAGAATTTTGAAAAGCAGATTGTCAGTCACTGAAAACATCCAAGGACATGATAGCTTTCATTTTGTTTAGGTTCTGTTTGCTTTCAGAGAATTCTCTGTTCAAACATTCAGCTCATATTAATTTAAATTATCTGAAGCACTGACTGTAGATTTGAGAAAACAGTGTCACAGCTTCAACAGAGCTATGTTATGTTTGATACATAGCAAACCAGGAACCTTTATACAGCTCTGCAAAAGTGAGAGTTAGAATGCAGGGTCCATCAGTTCCAGTTTCAAATTAGTGCCCCTAGCATGTAGCAAAGGTAGCTGAAACCTTTGGGGATGGCTGGCAGTGCTTCCAGAAATTGTTCCTGCTCTTTCTCAGCCATGATATAGCCATTTTCTCCTGTATTAAGTGCACTGAAGGATTTATTTCCATCACTGACTCATTGTAAAAGAGTTCTGTGCTAATTACCACTGCATTATGAATGAACTTTTTATACATTGCAACCAGAATCCCTTTCTTCAGTCCCAAAGTTGTCTCCTTTTTGAGCACAGGAAAGTCCAACCCTGTCAAAGAACTCCATGGCTTCCATTTAATTTCAAAATAGAGGGAAATGGAATTTTCTGTGGATTAATTAAGAGCCAGAAGATTGTCTCAGGTTAGTTTAAAACAATGAAGTTGTGCATCCTTGCTGTGCTTTCATACCTTACAGTGATGCCCAACAGAACCAGAGAGGATGTGGAAGTCACACTGGAATATCTGAGATTTCCATTTTTTATGAAGGACTAATTTGAATTCACAGAGGTTTGCCCTACTATTTTAAAAAGTTGAGAGAAATAAACAACAAGCAAAAACAGTCTCCAAAAATGAATCCTTTTTCTGAACATTGCTCTGTTCAGAAGAGAAAATGAAAAAAATCAGCCTAGAGAGTGTTTAATTATTTTTGCCTGTTCTTAGGAAAATAGATGCTAATACAGTAACCAAGAAGAGCACAAATTCCTAAGTACTTCTACTTTCAAAGAGAAAACACAAACATTTATAAAACAGCAACCTCAGTGAAAACCTTTAAATTATTTGGAGGATCTTAAAAGACTGCACTCTGCAGCATAATAAAGGCAAATTAGTCAAAATGTATGCAAATAATATTAATGTCCCCTTAAGATGTTTTTAATTTTGGCACTGATTACACTACACTTGTATATCTTTATGACTTCTCATATACAATGCAATTTCACTGAGATGAAACTAGTTTTCTATCCAATTGATTTTTTTAATCATTGGAAGTTATTAGTATTTGTAATTTTTAATCTTTATCACTCACTGTCTTTAAATGATCATTTAAAAGTTGCTGATTAGATGAAGACTACAAAACCCATTATGATGTGTCAAGACTAATTGTTAAAAGATAGATAAAGTAATTACTCTTATTCTTTGTGACTAAATATCACATTTGGAGTATGAAAGGAATCTTTGCTCTTCAGTTTAACAGCTGCTAGGGCAAAGGCTGAGAGATGAACCACACATGAATTGCACCCTTGGCAATGCTGCTGTCACCTCGCTGGGTTTGCCCAAGATCACCTGGATCAAAACCTCCAGGACTGGCCACAGACTCTGGAATGGAGCTGAGTGGCAAAGCAAGGCAGCAATTGCCAATGTCAGTGCCCCAGCCTTGTCCTGGGTAAATTATCAGCACCACATGGATCAGTGAGATTCCCAGTAATCAGTGGGAGACCAACCACAGAGCCACCACCCTGAGACTGCAACTTCTCTTTATCACTGGAGAGGAACAAATACAGATCCCTGGGCAAGCTTCTCTCAACCTGCAGGCCCAGGTTCTGGGTCCCTGAATGAAGCACCTGGCCACACTGGAATAAAGGATGGCTCAGTTAGGGACAGATTCCAGTTTCCTGTCCCTTCTATGTCCTTGCCTTGTTGCACAATGGGTTGGAGATTGCAAGGAGCTTTTATTTTGCTGGATAAATGGAAGCTATTAACAAGGTCCTTGTAGTGGAACATTTAGGAAACATCATGGGCTCTTCATTAGAGTAAATGCCAATATATAGCACAGCCACTAACGTGAAAGAGCCAAAAACTTTTAGTAAGAAGGATGGAGGGAAAGGAGAGAATCAATTTTTTTTCTGCTTCATTTAATTTAAACATCTTACATCTCTCATTTGTGAAGTGAATACCAACTGAAAAAACCTCAGCATTAAGCTGTACACATAGATCAGTCAAGTAAACTGCATGCTCATTTACACTTGGTTTATAAGTTCTTTCCTGAAGTCACAACTATATGGATGTCTGAAAAAGCCATTTGGGATGAGTCCACATTCAGTGTTCCCTATTTGTGAATCACACAGTTTGTCCTTTCACCCACAGAAATGTAAATACAGAGCAACACCAGCAAGGTCAACATGGTCAACACGAAAAGTCAGTTTTAGTCATGGTCTGCATATTTGGGTTCAGCTTTCTCATAGTTGGCACAACTGCAGGGCACAGCAGAAAATGCTCAAGAGCTGAGCAGAACTTCCTAAGATTGATTAAATTCCCTTCTGTGTTCCCTCACTGAATATTATGGTTGGCAGAGGGCTTTTTGTGTCCTCTGAAGGTAGCATTGCAGTGCCAAGCCCCTTGAGGGCAAAGCTGTCCAGAGAACACAGCTCCTGCACTGGGATTTAACATTTCAGTGCCAACTACTCAAGGGTCCTATGGCTCATGTTGGCCCACTTGTGAGCAGCACAGATATTCTTAATAAATGCATGGTGCCTACCCCAGTGAACTCTGCTTGCCCTGTCATCTATCCATCTTCTCTTGGACAAGATTGCTTCCCAAATATTTAACCTTGTGTGTTTCTTTGGGTCCATTTGTGCTCAGATCAGTGACATTCACATCTTCCATAATCGAATTCTTCTGTTTGCAGACAGCTGGCAAAAGTTTACACAATTAAGGGGTAGCTGAGCAGTGCAGAATAACTTTGTAAGGCCCCATACAACAAAGAATGTCTCTCTCCATAGTAAATAATTGATTTCTCTTGGCCAAGACAACACTTTGAGTGTAGTGAAGTAAAATATTTTTTTAAGCGGTTGTTCTTTTTTCTTTATGCTGTATTTTAAATTGGGAGGGAGTGGCATTTGTATTTAACCAGACACCCTCCAGAAAATATGAAAATAAATATATAAATGAAGTACTTTTCCCTAAGAAAAACAATATCCATGTAAAACTTTCCTTATGTTCCCTTTTACTTTTGTTCTAGTGCAGAGGTTCAACAAGTTTGCTCCATGCTATGAGTAAAGAACAAATGCCAAAATATTTATATGGCACATAAATCACAGACCCATTCCATCAGCTAATGATAATCATTATTTTTGGATTGCTTTGACAGCAAACTTGACAACAACACTGTAGAGTTTAAGGAAAAGAAATGTTTTGCACTTTTTTTTTGGCTGGATTTCATTTTTCAAAAAAAAAGCCCGAGCAAATGAAAAATTTACACTGAGTGCTCTCTCCTGAATCTCTGTCCACAGATTTTGATTTTTCCAATTTGTTAGAGGTTAGATCAGTGCTTTTAATCAGGAGAGAGTTTGAGCATTGCAACCCCCTGCAGAAAGAAAGAGTTTTACTGGGAAGCTGCTGTATTTTGAAGCAGTTAGGAAAGCTGCATCCATGCTTGGGACACACAAAGCTCAGACAAATATTGGTTTATGAAAACCAGAATCTGTTGCTGTTATTGTTTTTGTTGGCTTGGTTTGGACTGGGACTTTATCTCACATATTGGATGCCCTTAGAAGAGACTTCTGAAGATAAGCAAACATAATGAGACCTCTCCCCATCCATTGGAAGAAACCTCCCAGAATGAGAATCCTGTCTCTAGGAAACATTTAAAGAGATATTATCAAAGTTACAGGTCCTAGCTCTAAGAGAAAGGAAACAAAACAATGAGAAACACAGATGAAGAAGATTTTCTTAACCTTGAGATTTCCCCCACCAAGCCATATGCTGCAGTTTCTCAAAGGGTATTGCTGCAGTGCAGGGAGAACAAAGAGTATTAGTTGAATAATCAGGATAGATTATCAAAATATATAAAATCAAAGTCTGTACCCTACAGCAAGCCATAAAGAAAAGCAGCCATCTGGAGCTCAAGAAATGTTTCTAGCTTTGTCAGTAAGACTTTATTATAAGCAGACAATATAGGCTGCTAATTAAAAAAGCTACAGCTAAGAATTCTCCCTCTCTCCAGGGATTATTTCCCATACATGCTTTAACATTTATAATTGTGATTTCCATAATCACATCTCTAAACCCCTGGGGCCACAGGAGACTGACCACAGGGACTCTGATTTCCCTTGTTCACATCCAGTATCAAGAACAAGTCCAAACCAAGAAGTGTGAATTCAGTCCTTGCTCTGTTCTTGTTTTATTGCCAGTTTCAGGAACCTTCTACATGTCATTGTGAAAACCAAAAGCCACAGAAAATCAACTGGAGATTCTGACATCATTCTGAGATTCTCAATCCCTGTGATTTCTAAATAATGCAAGGACAAACGGAGCTTGTTGTTCTCTACATAAAGGATACCCAGAGAGAAAGGTACTGAAGAGTAAAAAACAAAAAATAAATGAAAATCTGTCAAATTATTTCCCGTTTTCATTTAGAAAGGAAGAAAAATTGCACACTTTTTTCTTTTTTTAACCTGAGTGGGAAGTTTTGCTTCTGTTTTTACTGATAATGCTGAAGTTTTATGTTTAACTTCTGACCAGGAATAGACTTTCAAGAACTACATAATCCTGCATAAACATTCTTTGTGTGTTGCATTTAGAGCTTTCAGTATGAGCCATCATCTTCATAAAAATGTACACAAAGAATCAGGCCAGTATCTTTGCTCTTCTGGCTGATGCTAAGCCTATGAGCACCTTTCATGCTCTTCCAGACAAGCTTCTTATCATAACTTCCCTGGACAAATATTTCCTTTCTTAGCAAAAAAATCTTTAATATTTATTTTCCATTCAGTTTCTCACACTTCTCTACAATATATGTACCTCCAAGAGCCTCAGAAGTTCTGCACTTATTCAGCTGAACATTTTTAACAGGAACAGTCAGTGCTTAGAGGAGCTGCCTGTGAGGAACATCGAGGAGGTATGAAGCTCTGGGGATATGAAATCCTTGCACTATAATGACATTAGAACTCATGCTAGCTAAGACAACACATGTACATCTCCCATGGTGTGTGCTCAGTTCCTCCTCAGGGTAGGAAGTGCACTGGAACATGTTACAGAGCAGTGTTTCTCCCCCAAAGAGCAGCTTTAAAAAGAACAAATCACAGTGAGCTGAGCATGGTGGGGTCCCAGAGATGTCTTTGTTCTCTCTCCTAGATGCAGCAGAGACAGAGCTGGGAGCACTCAAAACCATCCCAAAGGTGACTTAGAGTTTTCTTTGTTTTCCAGCAAAAGATTTCAGACAGAAGAGGAATTTCAAAAGGCCAGAGACACATTCTCATGAGCAGACAGAAGAGGATGTATATAATTGCAAGCTACAGGCATATATTAATTTATGCATATGTATTTCTAGGTTCTCCTAACTAGGTGGTGGCACCTCCATTCCTCCTCTAGCCCAGCTCCTCCACCAGAACAAGCCCCAGCACAAAGGGCAGCTTTTCTCACAGTTTGGTGAGCATTTGGGGTGATCAGAAGGGCTGTGCACAGAGCTTTTTAAAGGTTCTTCACAGTATGTTCCAGTTTCCAGTTCAGGCACTAGTTAAAAAAAAAAAAACTGCTTTGTTCCACATGATGGAAGGTGCCCTACTTACTGAGAGACAGGTTACTTTTGGTCTTTTGATTTCCTGCTGGCCAGGATGTACAGATGGGTTTCAAAAAAAAAGAGAGGGAGAAAAAAAAAAGGACAGATGCCACTGAAGTAGAGAAGAGATTAACAGGGTCACTAGCTTGCACTCCTGGGGTCTGGTTGAAGGATTCCTGCTTCTCAAAGCTGTGAGTTGTGAGAGGTGACGGACTCATCACTCAATGAAAAGTGAGTTACAGCTTTGCAGTGTGAACTTACTTGGCTGCTTTCCATTGCCTTGGCTCTGCAGCATGTAGGGCTCATGGGAAAGCACCACTTTGATGTTTTCCTGAATTTTTCTGTGGAACATATTAGACATGAGGCGTATCAGATACAAGTTCAAAGCATCTGGGCTAAATTCACAGTTGGTATTGATGATTTTCTGCAGTGCTTCAGGTGACATTTTAAGCAGGTTATTTAATGTGCTAATAAGCATAGAACCCAGACTATTTGGCTGGGAACAATAGGTCTTTTGTAAAAAGATGTATAACATGGATTCACACTAAACTTGACAGATATTAGGCTAAGATACAGAATTACCTGAGGATTGTTGGGTAGAATGCATCTTCATTATGCCAAGGAGACAACAGAAGTTGTGTTGGTAATACAGAAACGTGGCAAGAGCTGCCAAAATGTGTTACATGTGAGATGCAGGACATCTTACACCAGGTATGAAAGTGGTCCTTGAACTGCAGGACCATCCTCTACAAAGGAGAGGACAAATCCTCTACAAAACTGGCACAGAAACAAATCATAATGAGAGGGGGGAAAAAGTTAATCCTGCAACATAGATTCTTTTTCCTGTTGTACTTTGCCATGCTATCTTTGCAAAATAAAGATTATGCCTACCTATGTTCATATCCTTTTGATAGCAGAAATTGGAAAGTAGGTCATGGCAAATGGTTTCTGGTTTGAAGAATAAGGAACACATATTTTTTTTAAGGTTTCAACTTCTAAAAATATCTACCTATTCTTTCTAGGCTCTAATAGATAGAGAGTTTCTAGGGATAGAGAGAGAAATCCAGGCTTCTTTGAGATGTTGGGTTTGTGAAGAGCCTCATGTCATGGTGCCACTGGGCTCATGCCAGCCCTAATCAACAGATGGAGATCAAAAAATCAGGAGATTTAATCTTCAGTTTAAATTGTGCCTTTCATAAACAAACCTGCAGCCTGCTGACAGAGACAAAACAACCTTCTTCCAAATCCCACCACCCGCCCAGCTCCTGGCTGACTCATGATCCCTGTGCATCATGACCTAGAAGAGAGTAAGGCAAGCTGACTCTCCTTACTTCCAAATAAAGTTTTTTCTGCACTGTTTTCTCTTTTATTTTTTTTCCCTGTTGCCCTATTTTTGTTTCCCTATTGCCAGTCTTGTCATCTGAAGGATTCATCAAGATGCAGACACAATCCATGGAATCTATGTGGATGATCCAGGCAAGGAACCCTAAGGCATTCCCTTTCAACACCCTCCCAAAGCCCTTCAGACCAGGCTGCCATCCCCACTGCTCTTCCCTGGAGGCAGGAATGCTCACAGGATCCTTTTTTTTTGGAGACAGGTACTGTGGATGACAAGGAAGCAGGAGCTGGGTACAGCTCTTTGCTCTCTGCTCCCTGCTATGCTGCTGCTGCTGTCATGGAAACATGACCTTCTCTGCTTTATCAATTGCCACTTTCATGAAAAGCCTGTGAGTGTCCCATAGGAAATCTGGCAATAGAGGTGCAGGAAAAAAGGAACAAGAGTGTTATAGACTGCAATGGCAGCAAAGGGCCAGGAGGAGTGTGGTCTGGGCATTAAAACAATCCTGCCTGAGTCCCAGAGTGTCATTTCTCTTGAGGAAAGGAGGTACCATTTTTAAGTAATTTGTCTTTCCATAGCCACATTTTAACAGGCACAGCAAGCTCACCTGTGAGATCTGACAGAAACTTCAGATTTTGAAATCACGGGGTTTTTTAAAGCTTGTACATTTCCTCACATCCCAAGCCTGCCCTGAAAGCTCTGTCACTGATCTAATGACAGCTCTATTAAACTGGCTCAGGAGAGGTCTGTGACTGGAAACAGCTCAGCCCAATCTTGCCCTTCTCAGAGGGAAGATCTGAGGCATTTGTGCAGTGAAGGTCTTGCTAAGTTCCCACTTTCCTTCCTTTCACTGGGGCTACCTCTTCCACTGCATGCACTGGCCCAAACCTGCTGGCTCACCTCCAGTGACCCCTGAGGGTTATCTTACCTCATTTGATGCTAAATTTTTCTACCACAAGATTCAGGTACAAAAAGAGCACTGAAATACCTCACACCTTACAAAGAAAAAGAGAAAAAAAAAAAAAAAAAAGAAAATGAAGCCAATTTCTGTCCCATTCACTACAAAATGAGCACAGCTTTTAGAGGGCTGACACAGTTTGGGGCACACCTTATGACTGAGACTATACCTAGAAGGTTGTGCAGCCACAGCCATGCAGAGGTAGTTGAGATCAGCTGTACTGACACAAACTAAGTTCCAATTGGCACATTTGGAGTGAAGAAAAGTATTCTGTACTTCAAAAAATGAGAAATGTGGCAAGTCTGTTTTGTGATCTCCTCAACTCTGGAACTAAAAGTCAGCCTTTTCAGAATTTTATTGAAAGCATACTGTTTTCTTTAGGGTCAGAACTTCTGAGCTGCAAGAAAACTCAGGGCAAATAGGAAGTCTCTGACTCATTCAGGTGATGGACAAGAACTTTGCTGTGAGCATTAGCAAAACCAGCAAGAAAAAAGCCCTAGCAGCCAACTGATGATCTCTGCCCAAACACTGCAATTAAATGTACAAGTATGGCTCATTTTGCTGACTTTGTAGTGAAAGAATTCAATGGGATACCCCAAAATTCTCTGTGTGAATCCCTCAATTAAATGAATGTCAGCAGAGATCACAAAGACCTGGTACCACCACCATAAAATACCCCAGTGAATTCAATGCATTAAAGGACTATATATCACAGGCACAGGCTGTATATCCTGCTGCTGCAGGTTACCAACCAGCCCTGTTATTCCAGTTTGTAAAATTTCATTAAAATATATTCTTCCTCCTTCGTTCCTGTGCCAGAGGAACACAGGCTTAACTGAGAACTTTATGTGGGACACTCTGGGCCAAGTTTTGCTGATAATATCAAAGTTAGTGATAAACCTCCTGTTGGCTTAGAGATGGAGCATTAAAAGTCCTAAAATAATATGAAGTAATATTAGATCTCTTTAAAAAAATATAGTGTGACTTTCACTTGAAAAACTACAGCTTCCAAGAGACTGGTTGATGTTGAAGTCAGAATATTGTGTTTAAATATTTCTCTGTGCAACAGAAGCCTTAGATGGAACTGCTGCATCTCCTGAGAATGCAGGGTTATATTTCTTTCTTCATCTGAAAGGTGATTTCATGCTTCAGGAAGTAAAGAAAGTTTGTGCATTGACAATATAAATGCAGATGCCTCCCATAATGATTGACACCAAAGGTCGTGCAAGTGGAGTTTCATTTCTGCTCCCTGTAGATCAGGCAGCTGAGCAAATTAACTTCTCTTCAGGAATTAGGAAGTCAAAGTCCTGACAGTTCTGGCTTCCCCCCTCAAAATGGGCTCAGTTCAGAAGGCCTCATTGAGGTCTGATCTGCTCCTCACAATTACCTCTTCTAATAGGCAATATGAAAGCCAATGACACTCAAAGTGTACTGTCATAGAGGGAAATTTCTTTCCCTGCAAAGGACATAAGTGCCAATGAAAGAAACTATTACATACAGCAAGCAGTAAAACACTGTCATAAAGAAGTATTAATTTCACAGAGCTGACAGAAAACTATCTGTGGCCCAATCCCAGATATATATCCCAAAATGAGAGACCATTTCAAGCTTATATCTGGAAGAATAATGCTGTTCATGTAGGGGATAGGCAGAGAAAATCCCTAACAAGCTGCTTTTGCAGTTTGTGCTCTCTCACCAATGAGGGAATTTTACAGCACAATAGAAAAGTCATTAAACTACAGCACAAATATTGTGACAAATAGTAAAAAAAGCAGCTCACCATTTCCCCTGCTGTGTATTTTTAGACTGTTGCTGAACTTTTTCATGAACAGAGATATACAATATACTATACATTAATGGAATTTCAATAGGAAAACAGTAATTCTTCTTTTTTTGCTTGACTGCAGGTTGATTTGGCCCTTGCAGACAAGACTGGAAAATTTCTTTATGGTCCTTTCTAAGCACACCAGGTCCAGCTCTGTCTCTGCTAGAACACTGTTTGACCAAGCCCATCACTTCACCAATGGATTTTCTACCACAGCATATTCCAGGTGCCATGTCAAGTTCCCACACACATGCACTCACCTATTGCTAATGACTCTGGTTTCCACACCTCTTTCCCTTTCCTTCCATTCTTGAGCACATATTTGCTCAGACAATTAAAAATAGCATTTATTTTAAAACTGCATTAATAAAATGCAGCCTGATAAATGGAGCTATTTTGATAGTAACAAGCTTTTCCTATACATCTAAAATATGTAATTTTTAATTAGTATGTATTTCAGACACCTGAGGTCAAAATAGACCATGGGAGAATAACATTTTTATCAATGCTGTGCAGGCACTGTAACTTGGACCAAAAAGGTGTCAATGACAAAATACAATCCTTCCAAACAGAGACAGGCCATCCCCACAAGGGCTCATCCAAAATAGCAAAGTCCTGTGTACCTATGAATTTGTGAGATGGTTTAAATATTCACCCTGTGAGGAGGCACTCACAGGAGCAGAAGAGTCAGGGGCTGCTGCCAATGCACTCCTACCACAGGCTGCAAGAGTTGGTGAGGATGGGCTGAGATACCTGGTCCCAGGAGCTGCCTGGAGTTCAGAGTGTGCCTAAGAACCTTTGGGGTACAGCAGGGACACAGCTATCCACAGAAACATGAGATTACAAGACATTAAGATCCTTTAAAAAATATTTCCAAGTCAAGGAAATTTAGCTTGGGGAAGCTGTTCTGTATTTGTTCTACTTTTAAAAATTTTGTTTTTATTTTTTTTCTTCTATTTTTTAAACTCTAGATCTGACTTTGACTATTTCAAACTAACCAGAAGGTACAGAAAATGTGTACAGTACTACACAAGCACCAGGCAGTGTATGACTGGGTAAATCCATTCATGAACACATTTCCAGTACATCCTCATCAACTACCCAGCACCACTGCTGGTGAGAAATATCCCACCCCCTTTTCCAAACTTTCTGACCTCATTCCTTTGATTCAAGGAAATAGTGCCATCATTGTGCTGATGCTTCTCTAAAGATAAGTGAAAATATATTTCAGAAGAGTCAAGGTTTGCATTTGATTCTGCTGTCAATAACTTGCTGCAGCTTTTTGAGAGAGAGCCTGGACATCAAATTCAGGCCAACACCATCTTCCTGCAGCCTCAGAAAGCATGAAGCATTTCAATCCTACAGCTGTAAAAATTTTCTTTAGCAAGAAGTTCCCAGAGCCTTGTGGGATCAGGACCTTCCATTCAGACCATCAAACCATGGGGGTGGGAGCTATCTGGTGCTGGCAGCACTGATCAAAGGGAGGGAGTGACAACAGCCCAAGCCCAGCACTCACAGCCATAGCTGAGGGAAGGATTTGCAATAACAGCATTCACTGTACAAACCCCAAAGAGCTGATCCAAAAGCAGAGATAGTCAGGTCTTTGTTCAGAGACTGACTGATAGCTTTGCTCAGGGTTCCAGGCTTTCACAACAGAATCAAAACTGGATCCTTTTTTAGACTGTCAAAGAGTTGATCAGCATTTCCATCTATGTAGACAGATGAAGAGATGATGTGTGTATCTCTCCTACAACTTTGTCTTCAGGAAGGACAGTGGGGGATGAGGGGGGACAGTGAGAGGAGCAAAGCACAAACAAAGTGGCTCAATAAAACACCCTGCAGGGAAACAATATTGGCTGGGAGAGGCATATGTAGGGCAGAGTACCTCACCAAAGAATCAGCCCATGATGTGGCTGAAAAACCTGTGTCTGAACAATAAAAATAGTAAATAATATTTATATGTATAATATTGATCCTTTCATCCTGTAAAATCCTTAAGTCCCTCACAATCACCAGAGACAGAAATCCATGGAATGCCACAGCCATTGAAACAAAGCAATATAGTAAAATGAGAAAATACCAAATGCCCAGTTCCAGGAAACTGGCAAAAAGTACCATGAAAAGGATTCAGTAGAAGTCAAATAAAAACTATATAACAATAATAGCATGTTTTCATTTTCCTTTTTTCATGTTTCTCTGGCTTGTTACTCATTAATAATCTTTGGTAAGATTCAGAATCAGACTCTCCTCCTTTCATTTTCCCAGGGCACAAACACAGAACATGATGGATGTCCTCATCCCTTGCTTATAGCAAAATGCTAACCTTCTGTATTGCTAATTCTGATCTGAGAAGGAAAACCCAAAATTATTAACTATTTCCTTTCCTCTTCTGTACTGTTATAATAATTTCAAGTTTCCAATTTCAGACTCTAAATCAGAGGAAGAAAGTAGATATGAAAGAAGTGCCAGTTCATTAAAAATAAAAACAACCTAGGTCATGTTTTACCTATAGATCAAGACAGCTGAATTTCTGTTGATCACTCCAGGGTACCACAGAAGGGGGGAAGAAAACCAGAAAACCCAGCTAGGTTAGAAAAAGGAGTGCAGAAGGATTAGAAGAAGGAGTGCACCACAGTCTTGTTCCTGCCAGTGGTGTTGTTCCCTTTCCCTCTGCTTTCTCTGTGTTTTACATTTTCATGGCAGCAAGGAGGAAGGAAGGTCTTAAGGGGGCTGGTGAGGCAGCTCCTAACCAGAACTGAATTTACATCTGGGAGAAAAGATTTATCAAGCCAGGGAAGAAGGAAAAAAAACAAGTTAAAATGATAAGTGATGCAACAAAACTAAAAAAAGAAAAAAGGTGGACACAGGGAAAGGTGCCCCTGTATTTTTACAGGATGGGAGAGGTTTAGGGAAGTGTAGAGGTGAGATATGGAATGTACCCACTGTCTGAAATCCAGGTCAACCCTTTAGCCCTGAACAGTTCTGCAGTCTGCACTCTGGAAGCCTTTAGCTGACTTCATCCATGTTTTGTGCATTTCTGTCCTCACACACCCACCATCTGGAGAGGCAATTCTAAGGGCAGAGCTGGGGAATGCCATCACAAGAAACTGGTCGTTTTGGGTTTTTATATGACTGAACTGCTGATAATCTGAAACACACTTTTATTGCAGCACAGTGAAACCTAGTGACAGATGGTAATAATCACTTAAATCTCCTTTATGCAACCAGCTTTTACATTCATTGAATAAATCATTAAATCTACAATATATTTCTCTGTGTGTTGTGCATTTCAGAAGCACTGCAGGGCATTTTGTGTGAAAAAGCTCACGTTCACTTACCTATCATTACCAGTAGAAATAATGAGTAAAGTCATAGTCCTTACAAAGTCAATGACAAAACCCCACTTCTTCTTCAGTGAGGACCAAGATTTTACCTAAAAAACCTACCCAGCAGAGCTAATCTTAAATTAAAGTATACTTTCAAACTGTGAAGAGATGCAGCTCATCAATAATCATTGTGACTACAGCTGGGAAAAGGACCAACAGATGTGTGACTGCCCATGACACAGCAAAGGCATCTTGGCAAGACAAACCTTCTTGCAATCCTGGTATTCATCTCCACAGCACAGGGCAGGCTGCTCAATCTATTTATCCAGCCCAGGCTCAGGAATCAGCAATTGAAGGTAAAGGATCCTATTATATGGATTAATTGAATAATCCTAGACACGCTTCTATGGGAAGTAGGTCTGGCTAAAATATAGCACATTTTATCAGCCAATTATAAATTGCTCTAACTGGAGGGAATCATTTCCTTTAATTTTCAGGGGACAATACTGGGGCTCATGAAGGCAGTTCCAGAGAAGCCACAGGACAGACAGCTTTTTGACTCCCTCTCTTTTAGGCCACATGATGTTTAAAAATCATATACTCCCAGAAATGGACATTTACAGCCCTTTCATGGACTGAGCCTTTCATGGGCTGAGACAACCTCCTCCTTCCTTTACATACAATAAAAACAAGACAAGAGAAACAGAAATACACTGAAGAACTAAAAGGCAATCTAATCAAGATATTACTGAAATCGGTGTTTTCCATACCCTCCACTCAGTCCTTACACAATTTCCAGGAGTTTATGGAAAGCAACATCATGACCAAGATCCTGTGCACACCTTCCCAAGCTAAGCTTCCTCCTCCCCCTGGAGGTGCACTCGGGTGCTTCCCTAAGGGTGGAAGAAGAGGGTTTGGGCTCTGCTGGGCTGTTACAGGCAGTGAGTGTGGGGGCACCTTCCTTAAGGTTACACCTGGGATTTGAGAGGTGACTGTGAGTGGGTGTTCAGGAGTGTGAGTAGTGTGCAAGGGTGTGAGAGAGTGTGAGTAGTGTGCAAGAGTGTGAGTAGCGTGCAAGGGTGTGAGTGAGTGTGAAGTAGTGTGCAAGGGTGTGAGTAGTGTGCATGACAGTGCCAGAGTGTGCACCACTGTGAGTGGTGTGCAAGGGTGTGAGTGAGTGTGAGTAGTGTGGAGAGTGAGCGAGCGTGAGTAGTGTGCCTGACAGTCCCAGAGTGTGCACAAATGTGAGTAGTGTGCAAGGGTGTGCATGAGTGTGAGCGAGTGTGCAAGAGTGTGCACAAGTGTGCGAGAGTGTGCAAGGGTGTGCGCGAGTGTGTGAGAGTGAGCGAGAGTGAGTGTGAGTAGTGTGTGAGAGTGTGAGTAGGGTGTGAGAGTGTAAGCAAGTGAGAGTAGCATGCAAGGGTGTGAGTGAGTGTGCAAGGGTGTGCACAAGTGTGTGAGAGCCAGCGAGTGTGAGTAGTGTGCAAGGTGTGAGCAAGTGTGAGCAGTGTGCAAGGGTGTGAGTGAGTGGGAGTAGTGTGCGAGAGTGTGAGAAGCGTGCAAGGGTGAGAGTGTGAGTGGTGTGCAAGGGTGTGAGTGAGTGTGAGTAGTGTGCAAGGGTTGAGTGTGAGTAGTGTGCAAGGGTGTGCGTGTGTGTGAGTAGCGTGCAAGGGTGTGAGTGTGAGTAGTGTGCAAGGGTGTCAGTGTGTGTGAGTAGCGTGCAAGGGTGTGAGTGTGAGTAGTGTGCAAGGGTGTGAGTGTGTGTGAGTAGTGTGCAAGGGTGTGAGTGTGAGTAGCGTGCAAGGGTGTCAGTGTGTGTGAGTAGTGTGCAAGGGATGTACAGACTTCTTGCTTCTTCTGAAATAAGTGCTCCTTGTTGGGAACGTTTGCAGCTGGCTCTGACCAAGCTCAGCCCAAGGCATTGCAAGCTCTGCGCTGGGGTTTGCACTGCAAAGGAGCAGTGAGCAGGCTGGCAAAGCTCCTCCTGAGTGATCCTGAAATGGAGTAACACTGATGCCACATGCATTATGCAAAAGTGGATGGATTGATTAGTGGGCCACACAATTCCAAAGACCCATTATACAGCTTCCTTTAAATAATTAATCACAGGAAAATGTACTATTCCTGCAAAGCTAAGTAGGAGCATCTCACTACTTAGAAGATTCACTGCCCTCTTGTTTGCTAAAGAAATCTAAGCAGGTTCTCAGTCACTTGGGGCGTTGCCCTCAGTTTCATGGCACTATTGGGTCCCTTCAAACACTTTTTCTCATATTCCTTCAAACACCTCTGAATATCACATGGACAAGCACTGGTTTCCCACTGCCTTGACTTGTTCAGTGGGGTCTGTTTGCCCTCTCAAGGATTTGGCAGCAATACATTTGCTAGTGTGACCAGGGATTTGTTTTTCTAAGCATTTCCCAAAGATTCAGAGTTATTTTTGCGCTTTATTTCTTGGCAATGGCTTTGCACATCCAAAACATTCAAACACTTGACAACAGAGAAGATATTTTGGCTTGACATTTTTTTTTAACCAGAACTGCCCATCCAGGCATGGGGAGTTAAGTTCAGATTCAGCTATTTAGACAGTGCCCTTTTCATATCAGGTTTCCTAAAAGGTTCAAGCATTGCCAACTTTTAGAAGGTTATTTGCTAGCCCAAGGAATTCAATTATTTAAAGCTGTAAAGACAGAGCTCTTTAGCAGCACCTTTCTGACACCAGGAGCTTTAGGGAAGCCTGCACACATGGAAGGGTGACCCTGCTTGTCACTTCAGCATCATTTCTATGAAGGCACAAAAATGAATTGCACATTCTGTAGCTTTCTAAAAGATATTTAGAGCTAGACTTGAAAGGTATTGTAACTTTTAACAAAAATTCCTTCAGAAATACCCAATACACTAAAAAGAGCTGTGAATCAACTGCTTTCACTTACCAACAGGCCCTTTCACAACTTCAAAGTGCAATGGGGAAAAAAGTCAAATGGGTACAACCTTACATCTAAAGTGACTAATCTGACCTCTGTTAGCTAACAAGATTTGGAGGGATTTAAAAGATTTTCTGCATTTTTCTCTTTATATGTCAATGTTGAGAAGAGCTCACTTCTATACTTTCCATTTATTTCTTAATTAGGTTTTTTTTTAATGTATTGCATATCAAAGTGTTTTATTTTCTCATCACCTCCTAATCAGATCACTGTCCTATTACCTGATACAGAAATAAAATACCTGGAGAAACCAACAGTCAGAGAAAAGGGTGAGGCAGGGATCAGCCCTAGATAAATGGTATGTTTGTCTTATTCATGTAATGGCATAAGATCATCTTCAAGCAATGAATCTGGAGATTCAAAAAATGGATTCATAAAGGAAAAGGGATTTAACTTGGCCAAGAAAGTTCAATTAATCACTTAAATTACAACTGGCTGGTTTGCAATATCCGATTACCATTTTGAATTTCAAAGAAAAAAGACCAGATAAATTGTTTTGGTTTTGGATAACATTCTCACTATTTTTCATCCAGCTCTGTGGACTAAGATATTTAAATCACGTTTTTTTTTTTTTTTTTTAGCAGATCACATGCAAAGATATATGTGGCTGGAGATGATGTAGGTCACCTTTTTCTGTGGGGATTTTAAGCACGTTTAATAACCTGCAGGTAAACCATTTCCTGTGGTTGGGGGGCATGCAAAGGGGATTTCTAAGGTCTTGCCCTCCCATCAGCATCTACTCTCCTGAAGAATGATGGATGAACTTCAACACTTTGGACATGTTCACTTTCCATCAGATATGGCTTAAATCAAAGCCTAGGTTCAAAACCTGTGGGGAAGGTGTTAGGCTCTCACACACACTGAGGGTGGCTGTAATCTCACTTCTCATTTCCTTCAGGACACACCAAAGACCAAACTTAGACTAACACTGCATGTATAACCCCTGTGCACCTCGGCCACAGGAGACCATGGAGAATTTCCTGTAGCACAGTTGAAACAGCTTTCCCCAAACACAGTAGCACTGGGAATATTTTCTTTACTAACCCAGGGCAATCTGTTGTTAAAACACACTGCTACAAGGACACAACTTCCCCAGGGATTGAATTTAACTGCAGTGGCAGCACCAGTGAGAGCGAGCTGAATATTATCTCACAAGTTGCTTCACCTTCATCATTTTCAAGATGCTCTTTTAATCTAGCATTGGAGTCTTTTCTTAAGGATAAATCTCATTTTAACAGAAGGAAAACAAATACAAACCCATCTCTCTGCCTTGCCCCATTGCCTCACCAGTGGCAGCAAACAGAGCAGCCACAGGCCATGGACTGTTACATTTTTTATGGAAAAAATTCACTCTGAGCTGTAGGTGCCCAGCACTGAATCAGCATCTCCTCCTTTTCTTTTTTCAAAATGTTGCCTGACATTTTGTCCTAGTTTCAGCTGGCATAGAGTGACTTTTCTTCCCACTAGCAGGCTGTGCTTTGTATTTAGGATGAGAAAAATCCTAATGTTTTAGTTGTTGCTGAGCAGCACTTGAGGCCTTTGCTGCTCACCCCACCCCAGCAGTGAGGAGCTCCCAGAGCTCCCACTCACCCACAGGTGTCCCATGGAGGGGCAGGCACAGCAGAGTCCCACTGCCAGTGGCTCCTGTCCCTGCTGTGAGGCTCTGTCACCTCCAGGGCAGCCACCAGTGCAGCTGGGGAGATGTCACAGAGGGGCTGGTTCCACGGGCTGGTGGCCTCAGGGAGGGGCAGCACACACTCCTGGAACCACAGGATGGTTTGGGGAGGAGGGGACCCCTGGGATGGCACCCAGCACCCAGACAGGGGGAGGCTGCCTGGGATCATTCAGCAACTGGGTCAGGCTTCACTTGTTGTGGGTGCTCCAATTCTTGTATCATTTCTGTCATTATTTTCCTTCTTGGTTTGGTCCCATTAGTCTGTATCCCAAGCCATGAATTTTAAGGTTTTTTCCCCAGCTCTCTCCCCCACCCCACTGGGGCAGGGGGAGTGGGTGAGAGGCTCTGAGTTTCAGCTGGTTTTGGGTTAAAGCACGACAGGTCTGCACACATAATCACACCATCCCCTGCTCCAGACATTTTGCTCCCACAGTCTGTGTGAGTTCCCATTGTTCAGCAGGAGAGCAAGGGACAGGGCCCCCCACTGTGTCCCAGCAGGATCAGGTGCAGAGGAGAATTAAATTTGCCGCTTATCTTCCCACTTTCTTCTGTGCTATGAAGCATGTGCTCATCCCCTCCATGCAAAAGGCAGCTGTCCCTGCATGGAAATCAATTTGATTGTGGGACTTTAAAGGTTTGTGCTGCAGGACTTAAGCACTTTACTGCTACATAAGCATGAGCCAAGTCAAAATTTCCTTCTCTTTCCCTCCCACTTAACTCTTTTCATGTGGCTCCAGTGTTTGCCTCTTTACAGATGTGCCCATTTCCAGCTGCAGAAACTTCAGCTCAAGGTGGCTCATGCTGCCAGAGGCTCACTACATGACAGTAGTAATATTGTAACTCTGACATATTCCAAAGTTTGTGTTCCTCTCTTTCTTTTGATATGAAATATATTTAGAAAATTGTTAATTATAGCAAAAAAAAAAAAAAAAAACCAACCTGATACTTAACAATAAAACCTTGAAATGGAAACAAAACATTGAGTCAACCAGAAGCAATTACTTCATCACTATTTTCAGTTTAAAAACAACAACAAAACCTCCAGGTTGCGAGGGTTTTATCCTGTTTACAGAAAACATCTTTTCCAGGATGGCAGCATTTTTCCCAGAACTTCACAAGGGTGTTTCTCCTCCCCTCTGAAGCACTTTTGTGTTTAAGATGGTGCATAAAGTGCACTGATTTCTCCATGACCTAAACACAAGTGCAATGTCTTGATGAAAGGCATCCAAAATGGTTTTCTACAAGAGCCCCATGACTGTGGAAAACACAGGCTAAATCCCAATGAAATGACTGATTACCAGCTAGCCACCAGCTTTACAAAGGAAATAAAAAGCCAGAGTAAATTCCAGCAGTCTTTTACAAGTTGTAATCAATTATGTGCTATCAAATTCTAGCTCCTTTCAGGAAATTAAATGCTATAGTGCCCATGATCATGTATTTCATCTGCCATTCACCTTCTAATAAAACTGGTCCTTCTATGAGGCTGTTGTTTGCTGCCCTGTGATCTCAGCTCCTCTCCCACTGCAGATCCCACGTGCTGCTTCAGGGAAAGTTTGCTCAGCAATGCACAGGGAGAGGATGATGTCACTTCACAGAGCACTTTTGGTGTTTTGAGATCAGGTGAAAACTCAGTGTTGGAAACTCCATCTCAGAGGGGATGGAGCCCAAGGTGTGGACACCATCACGTGAAGTGTTTCAGCTAACTCTCTCACAAAATGTAGCTGGACTTCTCTTTAGGTATCAGGAAGTAGTGATGATAAAATCAGAGGTAACAGAAGCCTGTCAGTGAATGAAAGGTGGGGAACTCAGGCCCATTAACCTCATTGGTTCATGGGATAAATTTGGGTAAGACAAGACAATCAGCACACAGTGAGTAGCCAGCTTTAGGTAGTCCCATCCATAATTGGTTCACAGCCTAAAAACCCAAGTTTTCAGCCAGATGTTCCTACACTACCTAATCCATCACAACCATTATTTGTGTTTCCAGGGACTGAAGCAAGACCATGATTCAGGTTGACCATTGTAGTGTTTGACCATTGTCAGTGTTGGCTGTTAGACTGTCATCTAACAACACCAAATAACCCAACTTCAGAGAAAAAGTTATTTCTTACGTGTTTAAATAAAGAAAAATTCCCACTGGAGAGCAAGAGGACAATGAAAACATGGGACACTTGAATGATTGCTGATTTATTTAAAAAAATGGTTTGAAATCAAGGAGACATCAGTTATGGGAGGCTTGATTTTCATTTTAAACTGGTAAAGAATATTGTTTCATGTTGTAAGATGAAGGGATTTTTTTTCTGAACAGGGAGTTTCCAGGCAGATGAGAGACAGAATAACCATGTGCAGTAGGGTGCTCCTTAGAATTTGGGGAGAGTGTGGCATGTCCAATAATCACCAAAATGCCCCTGTTCTATTTCCTGCTGCAAACTGGCCTCACAGGTGAACAGATCAGCTTTCTCTGCAAGACTCCTTGACAGCTGTAAGGTCATGTAGTGCTGAATTCTGTGCAGCTCAGGCCTAGTTATGATCTTGAGATGCTTTATTCAGCTGCTTCAAGAGCTCAAACTGGAGGAAAAAAATCCAGCTGTCTGGTAGAGACACATTATAGCCAAGGAGAAAAAATAGCATTGTGGGAACAGTGCCAGAAGAGGAGACTGGTGCTCAGCTCTGGCCTGAGAATGTCAAGTAGCTCCTCTCACCTCTCCATCCATACTGCTGAAATGAGTGCTACCAGAATAAAGGGATGATGTGAGGCCAAATCCACACTAGCTCTAAAGCACTTAGAGGACTTCTGCTGGAAAGCATGACAGAAATGAAACACTTTTTTATTTTTCTCTCTTGCTCAAAGAAATAGCTCAGAGGAAAAGCAATATTTTATATAACTTATAAAAATATCAGAAGCCTGACTCGTTTCCCATTCAGGTCAAAAGAGTTTTCCTCTGGCTGCCATGTGAGCAAGATTTGGACAAAAATGCCCATGCCAATTCCTCATAAACAAGGTCCCTAAAAAATCTTACAAAGAGATGGCTGCTATTTGCCTTGGCTTTCACCCATCTTCCACCACAGAGAAAAGAAGAGGAAGAAGATGATGGAGCTGTCCAGGCATTAATGTTTGCATACTAATTTCCTGTTCTCTGTTAACACTGAGAGCAAGAACCACTGGTAATTTATGGAGTGAATTTTGTGGGGTCCTCAAAAAGAGGAGGAGCCATCTCTGCCTCAGCTCCAAAGAGATCAACACTTCAAATCCCTTCCCTCTACAGTATCTCCTACCACCACATTTCTACCCCATGGCATTTGATTGTTTCAAGTCCCTTTAGCTGATTTCAAAAGTCTGGTGAACTAAAGGACATGTTTACATTTCAGATGCAAGTTTATTTCCCAAACATTATTCTGCCAGCACTGGAAACAGAAGCCTGGCTTTCTGGAAAGAGGCCAAGCTCTCATCACTTGAACTCCATTCACAAAGTGCTAGAGGAAGTTCAGCCACTGCATATATTTGCTTTGAATAACTTTGCTGCTGTTTCAGCTGGAGAGACTCTACATGATTTGTGTTTATATCCAGCTGACCTACTCTGCATTGTCCTGAACAGACACCACTGCCCTGGCACACACTGCTGCATTATCCAGAGTGTTTCTATTGCCTGGAGAAATATTTGTGCCTCCTACTTTAGCTAATGCTAAAAGCACTCCTAGCTGTTGTAATGGCATTAATTATTCCATCTTCACTTCCACCACTCACCTACCAGCATGACAAAGCAGCATCCCAGCCTGGAACACCTTTCCCCCTTGAAAATGGGATCCATGCAGGCTCTCCAAACACCTCCCGGCATAAAAACCTCAGAGCATCAATCTAACCAAAAGAGTGGCCAACAGTAATGCATTTTCCAAGCCAAGGAATGCTTGAAATACCCCTTGCCAAATACGAAGCATTTGATTTCATTAAGTTGCACATCAGAGCCCTGATTTTCAAATCAGTTCTGAGCATGGATCACACCAAAAGCCCAGCTAGCTCAGTTCCCTGCCAGTCAGTGGGGAAAGGTGGCAGAGAGCCCTCAGGAGCACGTGCCAGCAGAGCCCTCCCAGCAGAGCAGGCAGCTGAGCTCAGCACCTGCTGGAGCCAAGGCTGGAGATGGAGGTGGCTGAGGTGGGACACTCACACCTGCAGGGTTGGGACCCCAGCCCAAAGGCTGCCATTACTGGGATGGCCCTGAGTGCTCCCAGGAAACAGCACAACCCCTGGATGCTGCCACAGCAGCTCCAGGCAGCAGAGCAGGGCTGGATGAGCCCTGGCAGGAGCAGAGCCTCCCCCACCCCTGGGTGAGCACACAGGGTGCTCCACAGAAACTGGGGGAATGCTGAGGACCAGCACCAGCTCATGAAACACAAAGGCTCCCAGCACATTTACCTCCTCTCCTTTCATCTCCCTCTGCCTTGCTTGGGTGTAACTGCATCACTCAGTGTTGCTCACACAAAATTTTTGCTTAATAACTACAGTTCAAAAAATAAATTCCTAATAGCCATCAACTTAGAAAAAGTAATTTTTACTTCAATAAGAAATAAGAAATACAGGAATGTTTCCACTGTTAAGAAAAACATCCTCCTAAACAAAACCAAAGTCTCTTATAAAAAACATTTCAGGATTTCTGACCTACATTCTGGGTTTACTATACTTAGCTATAAACTAAGTCTGCCTGTGAATTTTGCTACTTTAATGATTCATGACTAGAGAATGTGTCTTGAATGCAGAGGACAGAAAAGGATTAGTGATGAAAAGGAAAATACACATAACATTTTTCAGTGTCTTAAGTTTTAATCACTAGGAAACAAAAAATAAATGAGCTATGGGCATTGTATAATTGCAATAAATTTTGAGAAATGAGTAGTGTCCAGAGAAACCCAATTAAATTTAATAATTTTGTGCATCAGAGACCGAGAGAATGGGGGAGGGGGATAAATCTAACAAGTTACTGAATATAAAGTTTTCAATTGCAGAAAACAATGTTTAAATTAATATGACATGCAGTGGTACTTCTGCCTGCCTTTCTAATTGATTCATCTTGTTAAATCAAGAGGAACTTGTGCACAAAAAGCAGATTGCTGAGAGGCTCTCCCCTACACACAGATAAGAGTTAACCTGCACAGAGTGGCTTATCCATAAAAGAACAGTCTCTTTTTTAATTTAGTGGGGCTTTGCTCATGGGTTTTCTAGCTCAAGGTCCAATTAACAGCAAGCCAAGACCAAGGAATCCCAGCACTCTCCAAAACCCAGCCACCAAAAATTTCACCACAATTTGGCTCGTGTGCATTCACTTTTCCTCCAAGTGAAATGTGGAGCAAATGCTCATGATGCAATAAAAGAAATCCAGGCACTTTTCTCTATTTGCTGATTATTTCTTATACACATTATAGTAAGTATCAATCTAACCAAAAGAGTGGCCAATATTAATGCATTTTCCAAGCCAAGGAATATTTGAAATACCCACTGCCAAATATGAAGCATTTGATTTCATTAAGCTGCACATCAGAGCACTGATTTTCAAATAAATTCTGAAGTGCAAACCCAACTAAGAGAACATAGGAGAAGCCCAAATATATAAAACAATATAGAGATAAAAAAGGAACTTCTGACCTTGATTCTACAAAGCCTGTCTTTGTTATTAAAATGAATGAGCCCAACTGGCCAATTCTTTCAGCTGCTCTCCAAGCTCTTCAAAGTTTAATTTTTGATTATTATTTTAAAAAGTGGATTTCTATCTTTTGGAATCTCAGAGATGATAAACCAAAGCAGAGTGCAACAACTCAGAGGTGTCAAGAACACATCTGGAACATCACCCTGAGACAAACTGTCCTGTTTAACTCAGCAAGGTGTCCAACAATGATAAATTATATGTCAGCACCTATGATCAATTCATTGCTTGTGCAGCAGAGGGGAGGAAACTCAGCTATCATGAGACCAGAACTGACAATCAGGAAATCCTGTCAAGTTTTATCATTCTGCCTGCCCCATTTACTGACTCCAGCAACACAGATTGACACTGAATGCAAAGTGGAAGATCACTTGCTGTAACATTATTTGGGAACATAACACTGACATTTAATTTTACCCTGGGCGAGTTCAGGAGCTTGGCAGAGCTCAAGGATATGGCAGGAAGAGAACAGGCACAGAAAAGAGCCTCGTTTGTGGGCACAGAAAAAAAAGGGATTTTGAACACTTGTAGAGTCCAGCAGGTGTTATATCTCATTTCAGCAACTGTGGCAGAAATTCTTTAGGTAGAAGAATGAACTTTGAAAAAGATTGTATAATTAGGATCCTTATAGAATTTCAGTTAATTAAAAATAAGATTTTTGAAAGACTGTAGGGTTTTCTTCTCATGTGGGAGAGTCCAGAACTGAGAAGAAAGGCTGTCTTGTCAGTCTGGGACACTGGCAAGAAGAGAAAAGAAAAGCCAATTTCTTCATGGTAAAACATGGATTGGAATTTTTCTCAGCTAAAATTAGACACGTTAACTTAGCTACTCTTTCTTTACTTTTTGGTCTTTGTTAATTATTTGACAATAGGATCAACTTCAGTTTCAAAAGCAGAAAAGGGGAATTTCCCCATTTTCAGCAAATTCTCCACTTCCTGTAGTTCAGTGCTGGATTCTAATTGTGAAAGTTACAGTATCTTAACCATTTGTCACTTCACCTTTTATTTTACAGCTCTTGCTATGTGTTAAGGAAAATGTTCCTTTCACTGAAGTGACAGCAATACCAGCACCTCCTGAAACTTCAAGATAAGAATTCTCACCTGACTACTCATAACAAATGAGATGTGCCTTGCAGGATTCACCCATTTTATTCCAGGAAGAGAAAACCTGTGCACTGGGAGACAGAAATGAGAAATGCCAAGTGACCTTGGGCAAGTCACTTCACTTCTTTGTTTCTCCTGGCTGCTGTTTTCCCTGCTACCTTTGGTCTGTCTTTCCCAATTAAAGACATGTGAAACAGGAGAGTGCTCTTCACTTTTCAGCATATCTCACCAAAAAGTTGCTGCCCTTACTCAGCTGCAATAGCAATAACTAATAACCATGACAACAATTTACAAGGGATGCCCTGCATTTCTAATGATCTGGCTAAGAAGTATTTCAATTACTTATTAAAGCACATGTGCAAGTTCTCCTTTACAACAGGAAACTGCTCTTACCTCTTGTCAGCTTTAATAGAACCTAAAAGCTGAGATTTTCACCCTGACAATTTCTCCTGGCAGGATGTTGAAGGAGTCTACTGCTCCACTGGTCTGAGAAAAACTCTTTTCATTACAAGCCCAGATGCACTCTTGGACAGCCCTCACCCTTCACTCTCAGGCCAGCAGGGTCTTCTCCTCCAGTGCTCATGTGCTTCATTTAGAAACAAATCACAGCTCCTCCAGGCCTGTAGTTTACTAAGTGAAAGAGGCCAAGCTCTCCTCTGAGTTAGATGTTCAGCCTCCATGAGAACTTCTGCTTGGAGCTCCAATCCATCTCCCACAAATCATTATAACCTAGTTCTGGACTTCAGCTCCTGCTGAAGCAGGTTAAAAACCTTTCAGTGTGCTATGGACAGAGGGGGAGGGTAACCAACCCCAAGTCTCCACTCTCTTCTCCCCAAAATAAAGCAAAGGGAGCTGTCTCCTTGCTGCTGAAATCCCTTGCTCCTTTCTGTCCTTGCCTGTCAGCACTCAGCACCCACCCCAGGAAGGGAGCAGAGAGAACAAAATCCTCTTTCAGGACATGCTCCCCTCCATCCAGCTTGGGATTGTCTGAATTTATCTAGAACTGTGTTTAACTGGGTCTAGGGTACAGAATTTGGTGGTACTAGTGGCATAAAAAAAGCCCAAGGAGCCAAGAAATAAACTAGAGTTTAGAAGAAAATGCTGTAAATGTTAGAGATTTGTAGCAGGAAGGATGACTTTCAAATGTCCACTGGCAGGAAATGCATAATAAGATCTTTTCTTTCTCTGTCCTTTCTATTGACAGCATATCACTTCCAAACATCATAATTTTGCTGGGTGAAAATGTATGCCCTCTTGAACAGAGATAAGTCATTTGCCACACATAAGCCTTGCTAATTCAGGATTAATGTTGCTGGAGTAATTAAAGTGACCTTAGGCAATAGTCAGGACTGTTGCTGTGCACTGAAGTCCTGCTGGTTATCTGTAGGGCCAACTTCAGTCCAGTGGTATTAACAGCTGCCTTGGCTTTAGCCTTACAGCTTCAGAGGTCTCCAAAAGCCACTTTAGATCAAAGGTCTTCTCCTAAACCTTCCAAAGACAAACGAATGTCAGTTGGTTGGTTGAGCAGTTAGCTGAGAAGTATAAACTCTTCAAGTAGGGTTTGAAGAGTCGAAGATCACAGACAGAAGCCAAGGATGCAAAAATCTTGGTATGTTCTTGCAATCATTCTGTGATTTCAGCAGCCACCATAAAAACATGAGCTGAAATGAGTCAGTGGGCAGAGGTGGCATTTAAACTGCTAGAAGTATTGCCACATGCATTAACTTGGAATTTGGTGTGAACTCCTTTGCCTCCAGACAAAAGCTTGAAATAACTCTCCACTGTACTGCAGAACAGCACTTTTAGTATAACAGAGAATTGTTTAGCAAGCAAGTTCTGCCAGATTAATAATTTATCAGGTACAAACTATGGTTAAATTTGTATGGTTTCTCTAGCAAGAAAAAATCTGCTGGGAAATTTACATAAAAAGAATCTTTGTAGGAAACCAAATGCTCCTGTATAGGCAAGGATATAAAATACAAAAGGTTGTTTTGTTTGATAACACTTTGGGTTGGTGGTAATTTAAATTACTTTTCATGCACGAAGCCAAAGATCAAAGAATTAATGGCAACAATTACAGAGCACAATGAGAGCACCAGAGCAATCAGCTGCTGAGGCTGGAAACTTTCCTGTAAAAAAGTGTTTACACCAATATAGCCCCACTGATTTTCATATTGCAGAATAGCTCGACCTCCCAAGTACTCTCCATGATTACTGCATCTCCCCCTAGAACAGGATGACTGTTTCAAAGATACAAACATCACTTTTGTCCACTTTTGCAGCTGACTCAAAATCTGTTCCATAAAATAGTTCCTTTATTTTCATATGGTTTCCAAGGACTTTGTTGAAAAACCTCTCACAGCATAAGTGTCATCTGCCTTTCCCCTGGTCATTAAATCTGCATTATTCACTGCATACAGCACCTTTTGTTCACCTTCCTGATATCAGCAAAGCTAAAGAGGGACAGACTGACCCAAAAAGGGGGCTACATTATTGTATATTTCAAAGCAGGGGTATTTCAAAGCCTATTGCCTAGGGTCACTTCTGATACAAATTCCAGAAATTCACATTGAATTTTGTAAGACTGCTATTCAGTCAGAGCCAAGTTCAAAAGCAGCATCCCTTTATGAGATATGTGGGCTATTTCTGGTACAGAAGTCATTACTAAAAGAAATGCACCCAGCAATGTGCTGGAGAACAAGAACCACCATTGTACAGGGTTTGCAATTAAAAGATAAAGGGATTTTAATCTTTCCCAGCAGTTGCCTGTGCAGATGCAGTGACACAGGTACCTTGAGCTATGGGATCCTGAGTACCCAGTGAAATAAACAGGACAGGAGATCTTTCTCCTTTTAATGCCTTTATTAAAAGTGATCAGCTCGAGGCTGGGAGGCTGAACGGGCCCACGGTTTTGCCATCATCACTGCCAGGAGTGACTCAGAAGAGGAGAATAATGCAGCTTTGTCCACCAAGGCTCAGAGCTAGGGGTCCTCTCCTCACAAGAGCAGTAGAGGTAGATACCCCTGGATCCCAACTTGTGAGTTTTCCACCTAGGGTCCTGGCCCCATCCTGCTGGCAGCAGGCAAGGGTGGTACTGAGGAAGGAGAATTCTCCCCGACCCATGGTTAACGACTGATACTTAACAGGGGATTACAACATGCAGCTAACAAAGCACTCCCCTCTGCCAGAACTGGTTAAACTTGCAATTCTACAACCTTTGAAAACAAAAAAATGGGTAACTCTTTTTTGGTTCATAACAGCCAGCAGCTGAGTGGCTGTAGAAATGGAGGTGGAACCAGAAAAAACCCCACCTGCACAGAGTTCAGGGCTTTGAGGGCTGGCATTTGTGAAATCACATGTCTGAGCACACACGCTGCAGGGTCCATCAAAGCAGTGATGCTGAAGTGGAAATCCCCTCCCCACACAGGCACAACCCACCCTCCCCACAGTCCAGAGACCCTGCCCATGGCCTTGGCCCAGGGGACAGAGCAGGACAAGAGCACCTTGCTCCAGGGAGCCCTTTCTGACCACCGTGTGGAATTCTCTGGGCAGGTTTTATGGCCAACCATTGCTCTGCACCACGATCCACTCCATCCTTACACTGGAACAATCATTCCTACTCCCTGCAATCATTCCTACTCCCTGCAATCATTCCTACTCCCTGCAAATTCTTCATTAACACAGACGTAACCACGCTGCTGAAACACAGAGTCACACTCTTCTTTCTCACTTACAAATTCCCCAGAAGCATCTTGCTGAAATTGCTGCTCACAGAGAAAGCCACGCCTGCTTTTCTTCTTTGCTTTTCCCCCTCCACCACCTGAGTTTAACACACCAGTCAGGTAACAATGCCTGGGGCACCAGCCCTGGCTCCAGGAGTCTCCAGGCAATCTGCAGCCTCCGTGGTTGTGTTCCAGGTGAGAGATGAGCAATAAAGGAGCATTACAGCCTGGAACCTTGGGGTTTTGCCAAGAGATCAAGTAAATAACTTTCATCAGGAGTTTTAGAAGGAAAAAACACCTCCCCACTAAGCTTCATCTCATCAGATTTCAGGCTCGAATAAAATGCTCACAGTGAACCAAAGCCTCCTCAAAGCTCATCTGGGTTTGCAGTTTTGCTGTCATGACTCAGACAAGACTCATCGAGAGCCCAAATGTTTGGACCCATTTGCACAGGACTCTCACCTGGCAGATGAGTTTGTGTCTAAATTTCGGTGAAACTTAAATTAGTAAGGGCTGAGCTGCTGAAAGAGGGGAGTGGAATTCCTTGATGTGAGGAGGGGCACATCATTGCCACAGCTGTAGAGCTGTAAACCTGAAAGGTGGATACTGCTGGGGATGTCAGGGTGAACTGCTTGCCATGACTATTTTTCATATTTTCCTGCTAAGTAATTTTTTTTTAATCTTTACAGCCGTGTCACATAAGAGATCAAAGATCAAGATTCTAATTTTTTAGGCACTGCAAAGGCATCAGTGTGAGTCCCTGTCTCATAGAATCTTGAATTTAAACTTGATAAGAACAGGGTATCTTTTAGAATAAGTGATGTTGAACAAGCAGGCATTTCAAAAACTCCATTAGGTCAGAAACTGCTACTGCAACACAGATCAGAGTCCTGTATAGGAGAGTGTTTGGGGTTTTTAATTTGCAATGGAAAACATCCAGAGTAAGCTGGTATTTGGTGTTCTTTGTTCTTTTCTCCTTCAAAAGCTTTGTTAGACATTCTTATGATTTACCCAATGCAAAAGGAGTTGTGTTTTTTTTAATGTACATATGCAGAATTAATTTTGCAGACAAAATGGTGAAGACTGGGAGGCTTTATCCCTCCTTTTGCTTCTCTGCTTTATGATTTCTAAGGAGTCTAAAGCCAAACTTCAACATAAAACATTGCCTGGTGAATACTGGCTCATCTTTCACGAGATGAACATGCTGACAACAAAATAACTTCCTTGACAGAAATAGGTGTGCAATAGATCCCTAGAAATCAGGCAGCAAATATATCCCTAAGAATCCTCCAGACTTCCTAAAGTAGAGTGGAAACTAGAGATATGCTTAAAATCCCAAAAGTGATGTGCAGTGTCAGCAAACAGGCTAAACTGCTGCTTCATGGGTAATGCAGGTAAAACACCCTTGAAATGGCTGCACCTGCAGCAGAAAAAGCAGCAAATTTTATTACTTATGTCACACCACATCAAAACAGGTCAGATGATGCATTTTGTGGGGTCATTTCACATCTGACCCTACAGAACCCCGTGTCAGGTGATGGATAAGATGGTTTCTCAGGAAGCAGAATGCTCCAGGTAAGGCCAGGATTAAAGTGAAGAGCCATCCTGCAAAAGTGAAAAATAGATGACAGGAGAGATCCCTGTCTCACACCTCAGTCAAGCATGCCAATATTTTGATATATGGTAAAAAAAATGATACAAAATAACAGGAGCAATCAGAAGAGTTACCAAAACCAGAAGATGCCTGTCCTTCTTCCTCAAAGAACATTTTGTCTAAATGTTATTAAATCACTGCAGGAGGTGGTTGTAGATCTAGAACAGTCCATGGCTGCTGCCCCTACACTAAAGATGAACTCTGCAATGGCACTAGGACAGTTTGTAGGAATGTGGTCCATCTTCATTAGACAAATACAGTGTGCAGAAAACATACAAGTTTCAGGCTACAATCCTTTATCAATGATTCAGACCTCTGTCCAGCTGTTCCTCCTTTAGGCCCCAGAGCATCAGGCATCCAAAGGACACTTCAGACTGAGCCAGTGAAATCCAGAGGCACCCTTAAAAACCCTTAAATCTAAAGCACTGAACAAGAAATTGTGGGTTTCCTTCAGGCAACAGCCTAACAACACCTGGGCTGCTTTAACTACCAAAGCCATGAAAATTAAATTATTGTTCTGAAAATTATCCTCATTCTCCTTTTCAGTACACAAGGGCAATACCCACTTCTGGTTCTGTCAACCAGCAACAAATTATCTCTGTGCCAGTGGAAACAGCAAACTGTTTTAGCTGGACAAAACTGTGTTTTCATCAAAGGGAATGCAAGCATAAAGCAAACACCTGAGAAAAGCAAATTCAACCCAAGAAAGCCCTGAAGGAGCAAGGACTGAAGCTGAAATCAGTGTTCCTCACTCAGTCACTGCAATGCACTCTGTCACCCTCCACTCTGCCATGGTGATGTTGCCAAGATGAAGCTCCATCCTACCAGCAATTACCTGTTACAGGGTCAAACCACCTGGAACTTCCTACTGATTCCCAGCTTTAAGGTACCACATTTTAAGGCCAGATTTTTGACATGAATAATAGACCTGCACAGGCACTGAGAGGCTGAATTTCCTCCTTCACATCCTCTCCACGGGTCAGCAGCTGAGCAGGAGAGGCTGACAGGGGCAGGGGAAATGCAGACCCTGGATTATATATATAAAAACTTCCTTTCACTGGCTGTGAAGGAGCACATCCACATTTGGGGCTGTGACAGGACATTCATCATCCTGCTCCTTCTCCTGGAGAGAAAGGAGAGCAAATAATTGCCAGTAAAAGGAACACCTTAGAGCCCAAGGAGCAGATGATGTTTCCCCTTGCTCAAGGTATGATTTAACTCACACCTTCACCCCAGCACTATTTACCTGCAGAATAACTCAGATGATTGTTGCTCAGGTCTGCAGAGAAGCCCACACCACACCCCCAGAGCCTCACAGCACCAGTGTTAGCCACAGCATCAGAGGTGGGGTGCTGGTAAAGGCAGTGCTGGTTATCAAATCAGGGTAGGCAAGAACAAATTCATCACAAATCTGATACTCACTCCCAGAGCCCTGTGATAACAATGGCATGTGCCCTGGACAGATGTGTTTGTTTCCCCAAAGGACACACTAACCCAGGACAGTTATTGAAAACACAGAAGAGCCAATTACTTTTTTATTATTTTCTGTACTGAGGCCTTTCCCATTGTTCTACCAGGTCTGTTCCATCTGAATGCACATGGAAACAGAAAATACTCACCTGCTTCTCAATACCAAGGTGAATTTAATCAGAAAACTAATTGCTTTCATTTTTTTCTGCCATAAACTCTTCAATTTGCTGTAGAAATTACCTAGGTGAAAATTCTCTGTGAGCAATGAAGTCCAAAAGGAAATGGTCTGTGCTGTTTCTTGGGAGAAAATTGCCTTTAGAAAAATCCTATTTCTTTACTAGAGTATCAAGGAGAGGTGTGGTGGAAGAAAGAGATGTATAGCTGTTGAGATTGATCATTAGGATGAATGAGAGGAAAACTGGAAGGTATAAAATACCTCCATAATCTATCAGTGCTTCTTACCCAATAATTGCACCAGTAACTGCCATCTTCACTATTTTTATGTAGATTCTTTCCCTGCCAAACTTGGCCCCAAAAGAACTGATGTATAATATCTGGTTCTCTATACACAGATCTAAAACTGCTGGCAGCTGCAAGAAACATGAATTACAACCAAAATACAACATTAAATTATTTTCAAACACATTAGCAGCCCATAGAACAGTCCTCATTTAACAAATGAGCAAGAATTGCTGAAAACAAGAATGTGGAGTGAAATGCTTTTCTTCTTCAACCCTAGAGTCAAGAACTTGATAGTCTGTGCTGGTTTTGACTGGGGTCTATAAAGTCAAACATATGATTTTCACAGTTTATCATTTCCTTGAAGTATTTTTTTCCCTAGAGCATTTTGTTACACACCACGTGGAAGATGTTGATCATTAAAGTGAGTGTTAAGGAAACCCACAGAGCTCATGGAGCCTGTCAACACATGGTTCTGACAGAGTCAGGAGCCCCAGATCCCACACCATCCTTCCACTGGACACAGAATAACACATCCCACAGTGCAGCACCTTACACTGATGCTTCACGGGACAACCAACACTGGATTTCACCCAGAGAAGGCTCTGTTAAACCCCAAATTCTCTGGATTTCACCCAGAGAAGGCTCTGTTAAACCCCCAAATTCTCTGGATTTCACCCAGAGAAGGCTCTGTTAAACCCCCAGGTTCTCTGGATTTCACCCAGAGAAGGCTCTGTTAAACCCCCAGGTTCTCTGGATTTCACCCAGAGAAGGCTCTGTTAAACCCCAGATTCTCTGGATTTCACAGAGAGAAGGCTCTGTTAAACCCCCAGATTCTCTGGATTTCACCCAGAGAAGGCACTGTTAAACCCCAAATTCTCTGGATTTCACCCAGAGAAGGCTCTGTTAAACCCCCAGGTTCTATGGATTTCACCCAGAGAAGGCTCTGTTAAACCCCCAAATTCTCTGGATTTCACCCAGAGAAGGCTCTGTTAAACCCCCAAATTCTCTGGATTTCACCCAGAGAAGGCTCTGTTAAACCCCCAAATTCTCTGGATTTCACCCAGAGAAGGCTCTGTTAAACCCCCAGGTTCACACTCACTCCCAGGATGAGGATTCCCATCAGCAGCATGCTCTAATCACTGGCTGCTAAATGCAACCTGCATCTTGTTTGTAATAAATCCAGACTCCACACCAGCTCAAAGAAAGGGACGTGGGAGACAATGCCAAGATACTTGTGAGGAAAGCAAACAAGCCAAGGCAATCTGGCTGCTCTGGCAGAGTCTGCTTTCCTTATAGAAAAGCAGGGAATTTGAGGTAGTCCAGCTGCTGAATTATCCAATTGCAACAGCAAGCTGAGCTCAGTTTTCTAACTTCTGTTGTTGCAGATCTAAGTGGTCATGTTGTTCAAGGGGGAAGAAAAATGTGAATTGAGTAGGGTCCAGGAATTCAAGAGCAGGAATAAGAAGATCTGAGTGCTAATTTAAAGCAAGCCCCAACCTAATGAAAAGGCAGATAATTGGAGGTAATGAAAAGCCTAGCAATGATAAGAACAGAAGGTTACACAGGCACGTAAAAGCACTTCCTGTGTACTTAAATGTGGGTTGGAGAGTGCTCAGAAACACCCAAAGCAATGAGGTAAATCAGAATCCTGGTGCCCAAGGAGCTCCTGGATCTGTGAGTCAAACTCTCTGACTGTCACACAAAGGTCTCCAGTGGCTCCAGCTTGCAGAAAAAGCACAATGAAAGCAGCACCAGCAGTTGCTAATAGACTGAAGGACTATTTCTGGTATCAGCAATCCCTACTGACCACCTGCCTACACTCTGTCAGCTGACAATGTTCCCTCACCTCTGCAGGAGCAGAGTACCCCGTAGGGAGAGGAGGAAAAACAATGGGAATGAATAAATAAGCAGAAGGGAAAGCTGATAAAACACAGGGGGGAAAAATGCATGCAACAGAACATGGAAGAGAAAACATGAATGGGGGAAGAACTAATGCAGAGGCATTCTGCAGCACAGGAAAGCAAAAACTGCCAGAAAGATGCAAAGGTACAAAAGCAAGAAAACCAGGAGTTACAAAGGATACTAATGTGGAGAAGCTGTTAAATGAACAATCTCCACCTACATCCTTGCACAGAGGATGTAGGATCCTCACTGACCAAGCTGTGAGCAGCAAAGGGGTTTAGGACCCTTGAAAGTTTCACAGGGACAAAGCCTGCCATAGTCCTTAAAGAATAGAATTCCCCATCCAGGTTGTTGCCAGGAGGAAGGGAGTTCTCTAACAGTGAGGAGGGCTTAGAAAGAATCCTGGAACCACCAGGAAAATCAGAGAGCTGGTTTTGTTACCAAAATAGAGACCTCATTGCCATCCCATCTGAATAAATTACTGGAAATGGCAGGCTGGAAGCTCACATATAAAGATCTATTTTGCAGTTACAAAGGGTTTACACACACCCCAGATTTGTGCATCCCTCAGAAAGCTTCTCCCAGAAATGGTCTCATTATGCCACTGGCAAACAGGAGAGAAACTACTCAGAGCCTAAAACTGGAGTAGGTGCAAAAGATAGCAGGGATTCAGAGAATCCACGGGGGAAATGACAGGACTAGGAGCACAATTTACTGCTCAGGTCCCTGTGAAGCCAGCAGAAAGACTGTTCATTTATTTCAATGAACTTTGGATCAGGCCCCTCACTTCTGAAGAGCTTTGAAGTTGAAAAATGTTGGATGAGCACTCAAAATTCTTATCAACAGAAAAATGTGGCTAAAGAGATGCCTACGAGTGCCTTTTTAACTTGCTTGAAAAGGTCAGAAAATTGAGAAGAATGCTGGCACATAGACTGTGGTTTAATGGGATTTGAGGGGAACACTTCAGACACAAAGCTGGGATAACACATGAAACAGGAGTTGAGCATCTCTTACAAGTGTTTGTGCACTACAGACTCATCAGAGCTATCTAAGAACTGCTCAAAAAGCAGATGAATCCAAATCAGGGTGTTTTTCTAATTTATGAATGCCCTGAACATTTGCTACCTTATCAGAAATCAGAGCAAAACATTTTGTGCAATTTCTTTGGCAGCAATGCTGGTTTAGCAAACTTTTGCTCCCAGCAGCTCCTTGTCACCCCAACATCAGCCTGGTGCCATGCAGGGAATTTTTCCCCATGTGGGGTGGAAGCTGCTGCCAGGTTCACAGACATAAATCCAAGGAGGGCCTTCAAGCACAGAGCTATCCACCAGACACATCTTCCAGACTTCATTATTCCTCTGAGGTGTGTTGGAGCTTTCAAGCAATCTGGGAAGTTTGCAAGAACTGGTGACACAGGCATGCCTCAGCCAAACCACAGCTCATGCTGTGAGCAGACAAAGTTAAATTTAAACCTGGGAGATGACATTGTCAGAGACTCCAGTGGGTAAAGGCAGCTCAGCACAGAGATCACTTCATCTCCCCACTCCACAAAAGTAAAACCCTCAGCAAAGCAAACCCTGAAGGGCAGGAGGCTGAGCAGGCAGGAGGGGTTCAAATGAAGTACAACTCTCCAGGCAAATCCAAGCAGGGCTGCCTGTCAGCCCTTGCTCCATGGGTGAGCTGCTGCAGAAGGATGATGGTTGCCTCCCCACAAATCTCTGCTGAGTGCTCCCACAGAGCACACCCTGAGTGAGAAGTGACAAAAGCCATGGGTGCCTTGCACAGCACCTTCTTCAAGGGTGGCTCTGCAGCCTGGAGCTACCTGCACACCATGCACATGTTTCATGGGTTTAGAACTTTCTGTTTTCCCCTTTTTTAATAAAAATCAATCCATTAGGGCCACAGTCACACTATGTTCCAATTTCAGCTCATTTATCTAAGTTAAATTAGCTGGTATGCAGTTGAGTAGGAAACAACACTGACACCATAAACCATGCAAAATAACTGCAGGATGTGGGATGATAATGGTAGAAAGTTACTGTGGGTCTGGAATTTATAGTCACTGAAACAGCAACCACCAAACAAAAATCAGTCAGCAAATCACTACCTAGGTAATTTCCTATTGTTTTATTTGCCATGTCTGAGTGAAATTTACTGTGGTGGCACTATACATTTATAATCAGCATGTCATATTTATTATACATAAAGCTTTGCAAAAGCAGAATGGTTGCTTTCTTTAGTCTGAAAAAGAAAAGATGAGGAAACCCAAACCCTTCCTAGAGATGAGATGTGGTTGGCTGTGAGCCTGATGTTACAGGAAGAAATATTTAATACACAGGTGCAATTTTAATTCATGTATTTTAATACCCACTGACAGAATCCAGAAAGAAAAAGAGTTTAAGAAAAAAAAATTACCAAAAAACCCCATGAACACCATCCTCCCTCATTAGGCCATAGAAATGGAGTCCCACTGTTTACTTGACAGAACTTGGATGAGTCTCAGTGGGCTCAGTGTTTACAGGGAAAATGGCAAAGTTCAGAAGGTTCCTCATCCCCCACACACCTGTAATTATCCTGTTTTCTGCAGCTTGGTCAGAAGAGGGATGAACGTTCTTTCTTTCCAGCAGTTCTATTTTCATCCTTGCACCACTTTTTGACAGTAAAATATGTCAGAATTGGAAGCCATCCTGTGTCAAATGACATCTAATTTGCCCTAAACTGAGGGGAGAACTCAGTCACCTTTCCCACTTGCTTCTGACACCTTGTCCTTGCCAGGGGTCAGGAGCAGTTGTGCTCACTTGTGTTAGCTGAGACTCAGCCCAAAACATGGACCCCATCACCTCCCTTTTCACCTGAGCACTGAGCCCAACCTGAGCTGTCATCCACAGCCAAAAAAGAAACAAGTGATAGAGATAAGATGGAGATAAGACCTGTTTTCTTTTCCATTCAATCTTACTTTGATTTTTCTTCTTCTTCTTCTGTTTTTTTTTTTTTTTAATAAGGAAGCAATAACACCCTATTTTCTTGCAAGAAGAATATCTATCATCTTATTCCTCAAGGAGATGTTCCCAGTGGCAGTAATGCTTATTCTGCTCATCTCCTCAATTTTTCTGGTCCTGCTTTCTTCTCTTAAAAATATGTTCCTCATATCCAGCACTTCAATCTCTCAGCATGCTCTGCTAATCTGAGGAAGTGCCTGAATCCAAGCAGACTAACTACTGTGGTTCACCTTTCTGTGCTCCTGAAGGCAGCCTCTATTCTTTCATCCCTAACTAAATAAAGATGTTTCTGACTGCACCCTCATTTAGCTTGAATGGAATTTCAGTTTTTATGCCCACAGTCTGAAAGAGACTCACAGCAATATTCATATTTATTAGCTGGAACCAATAACAAACCAAACACTTGTCATTTTGCATTGCAGCTCTTACCCTGTTTTCTTCCTTCTTCAAAGCTATTAAAAAATAAATAAATCAGATATGAGAACAAAAAGTTCAGCAATGGCTCATGAATAGTGGTGGTTTTATTCTAGAAGCACTTTGAGGCTTGGTTGTTTTTTTCCCCCACACCTTTTCTGATTGTCATTGAAATGGTTGACTGGTTTTG
The DNA here is from genome assembly GCF_027477595.1 of Haemorhous mexicanus. Classification (NCBI taxonomy): domain Eukaryota; kingdom Metazoa; phylum Chordata; class Aves; order Passeriformes; family Fringillidae; genus Haemorhous; species Haemorhous mexicanus. The sequence goes on along the minus strand of NC_082357.1, from coordinate 10,269,330 downwards.
TCATTGTATTAATTTAATTTTTAGTTAGTTCTCTGATGTCTATCAGAATATATCTGGGATGCTGCCAAACTGCCAAAGATAATTGGTCAAGGAAGAACAAGAAAAGAAGGGGGAGAAAAAGAAGTTTAAAAAGCAATATCTTCAGAAAAGGCCACCAAATATTGGAACTCACAACACCCAAAGCAATTCCCTACTCTGCCACAAATGCCTTCAAAGACTGTGGGAAAATCACATCAATTCACCAGCTTTGGCATTCCAGGGATGTCACTCATTCTCTTTGCCACACAATCTGTCTTCCACCAGAAAGAAACCAAAATTCTTGGGGAAGGAAGAGCAGAGGTTACCCCTATGCAGGATTCAGTAGGAAATTTCAGTAGGAAATACCATTTGTCTTTCTGTGAGTGTGCTGCACAGATCACTACATCAAAATGGGAAATTTTAGCATTTGTATCCCAATTCTGGTAACCAAGTTCCCCCTTCTATAAGAGCTGTGCTGCTGGAAAGCAGGGCCAGGCTTGGATGGGGGATTTGTCTTCCTGAAATTGGGAACTGGGACTGGAACTCAAAGCAAAGTAAAAAACTCAAATAACTAATGTTAAAGTGGATTTTTAAAATCATTCATTGACCTCACATATCTTAGTCACAGTAATTTTTCTTTAATTGTCAGAATTTCCTTTCTTTCTTTTTCTTTTCACTTAGGAAGCTGGCAGAAGTGGGAATACTTCTGACTGTCCAAATGCCTCCCAGAAGTATTCAGAGCAAGAAATACTATAAATTAATTTGTTTTGTTTACTTGGGCATGAGAAGAATATTAGTAGTTTGAGAAATTATATTTGTTCTCAGTGGAAAAGAGGCTGCTCCAGGAAAAGATAAACAAAATGTTTCTTTTCTTAGGAGCTAAAGGCTCAGATACCCCTATTGATCTATTGGAAGTACATATTGTGCCACAGCTGTTACTCTGTGGCTCTTGAGGAAACCAGCAGCACGCCAGGAAATTAAACAGTAGCCAAAATAAAAAATAAACATTCTTCCTGACGTGGACAGTGTATTTAGGTAACATGCAATTACATAAAAGTGAGGATGAGGAAAGCCCAGGGGTAAGAATAGGCTGAGCAGCGTGGGATAATTCATAGCCAGTGGCCTGAGGGATGTGTGGGACATGGACAAAGAGCTCAGTTTAAAAAAGTGATTTACAGCTCCATCCTTCCAATGCCAACACTCCCTTTTGGCCAGGAAAAGCTGTGTGGATGCTCTGCCCCACACAAGAGCCTGTGCCTGCATGTGCCAGCACCTGGGCATGAACAGGAGCAAAACAGGGTTAGAGCTTGTGAATTCCATCAGAACCTACAGGGGCCAGCACCTTCCTCTGGTGCAAAACTGACTCACATCACACACACACAGCAGACCTGCTTCCAGCACAAAAAGACAAAAGCACCTGCTCCTTTCTGTGGGTTCCTCCTTACACAGAGCTTCAGGAGAGGTCTGGGTAACAGCTTACACACCAATTTGTTACTCCTTTAAGCATAAATAATTTCAGTCCAGGCTAAAAAATGCCAGTGGAAGTGTTAGCACCACCTTGTCTAAAGCCAAGTCTCACTGTCTTAGGTTTTTCTGAGGGACCTATTGCCCTGGGATCTAAGTACAAGCAAGGAAAACACCACTCTCAAATAATTTGAGCAATTTTAAAGCCAATTTTCCTGTCAGTTCTGTACAGAATGAACATTCTTCTACAGAGCCCACAGGTTTTTAAAACATATGAAGCTTTTACTGTGCCAAAGGACTGTTGCCTCCTGCACACAAAAGGAGGCCAGCTCATATATCAGTGGCCATTAAGCAAGTCAAAAACTTAAGAATTAAATAAAATTTAAAAGAACTGACTCAATTCATACAGGCTGCATTTCTGCAGAAGTTGAGGGATTTATAGCTATATAAATATATCAAGCTACAGATAATTCTCTCCACTGTCCTTGCCTGACTGACAAGAATAAACTCCCAAATAGAAACCAATATTAAGAGCACTTATCCCAGTCTAACTCCTCAGTTCACTGCACATCAACAGAATAGACTGGCACCAAAAAGCCAAACCAAACACATTTACTGCTGCTCCCCAAGGAAAACAAAGTCCTTCAAGCATGACTGTGGTCTCACCTTCAGATTAGAGCACAGAAATTGCTGCATTTATGAGATTGTGCTCATTGCAAATTTCAGCCCTGGACTGCCTTGCAAAGGACTGACCACTGGCTGGAGAGGTTCACACAGAAAAACAGGGGCTCATGAAAAGAGATCAGAGGCACACTGAGATGGCTCTCATCTTAAAATTGCCAATTCTGCAACTTCCAAGCTGTGTTTTGGGTCTCAGATGAAAACTGAACTGGACAGTTCATTGAGGAGGCAGGACTCTCTTGGTGCCACCAGGATTGTTCAGAGGTCACTCCAGCTGTGGCTCTCTCCTAAAGGAATGTATTTTGAACTGATTGTGCCTGGAAACATCAGACACAGATTAAGCCACAACACATCTGGCTGGAAATATCAAAGCATGCTGCTGCCTCAGCCACTTCTCCCATGGGAGACATCACCTGAGCTGTTACCTGGGGCTCCATCACACAGGAGGATGAGGGAAACCCCTCAGCTTCACACCCCTGGACCTGCACTCTGGCAAGGGCAGCCAGAGCACACCCTGGGAAGGGATCTGTCACCCTGCAGAGCCACAGAAGCCAGGGGGACACCCAGAGCCCCCAGGCTGTGCCTTTGCAGGGGGACAGGCTCCAGGAGGAGGGCAGCCATCCTGCTGTGCCCAGGTGTGCCCAGTGACCCCAGGTGACCCAGGGAGCTCCAGGAGCTGTGCTGTGACAGCAGCAGGCTCCAGGAGGAGGGCAGCCATCCTGCTGTGCCCAGGTGTGCCAGGTGACCCCAGGGAGCTCCAGGAGCTGTGCTGTGACAGCAGCAGGCTCCAGGAGGAGGGCAGCCATCCTGCTGTGCCCTGCTGTGCCCAGGTGTCCCCAGGGAGCTGCAGGAGCTGTGCTGTGACAGCAGCAGGCTCCAGGAGGAGGGCAGCCATCCTGCTGTGCCCAGGTGTGCCCAGGTGTCCCCAGGGAGCTGCAGGAGCTGTGCTGTGACAGCAGCAGGCTCCAGGAGGAGGGCAGCCATCCTGCTGTGCCCAGGTGTGCCAGGTGACCCCAGGGAGCTGCAGGAGCTGTGCTGTGACAGCAGCAGGCTCCAGGAGGAGGGCAGCCATCCTGCTGTGCCCTGCTGTGCCCAGGTGTCCCCAGGGAGCTCCAGGAGCTGTGCTGTGACAGCAGCAGGCTCCAGGAGGAGGGCAGCCATCCTGCTGTGCCAGGTGACCCCAAGGAGCTGCAGGAGCTGTGCTGTGACAGCAGCAGGCTCCAGGAGGAGGGCAGCCATCCTGCTGTGCCCAGGTGTGCCAGGTGACCCCAGGGAGCTCCAGGAGCTGTGCTGTGACAGCAGCAGGCTCCAGGAGGAGGGCAGCCATCCTGCTGTGCCCTGCTGTGCCAGGTGACCCCAGGGAGCTGCAGGAGCTGTGCTGTGACAGCAGCAGGCTCTGGAGCCAGCAGCTCACCCCTTATTGTGGCCACTAGGCTGGAGACACCTGGCTGAGAGGCAGCAGGGGAAAGGAGAAAAACATGAAAAGAAGGGAAAAACTGCATGGAGATTATCATTAGTGCATGGAGGAACCAATGCTGGGAGGTGTTTTTTCCTGTGTCTGAGGTACAGAACAGCTGCTTGGCTAATAGCATTATACAGGATCATGACAGAAAAGAGCATTAGCTGTATTATAGTTCAGGAAAGAAAAGAATTATGTGCTGTATATTTTTTTCCCAAAGACTAATAAAATGAAAAGGGTTCTGCTGAAGCCACTAAGGCACCCTTCAAATCACACACATTATAAATCAGCAAAGCCCTGAGGCATCATGTTTATATAGACACTTAAATTTAAAACAAAAATACTCAATCTTCATTTCTGAATAGAGATTCAATTACTTTGAGCTTTAGAGTCTGAATAATATGAAGTAGAAAACTAAGTTTTTTCCCCAAGGTATCTCTCACTCGTGGACCATTTAAATCACCTAGTTGCATGAAGCAGACAAAACAAATTATGCCAAAAAAGCAACAAGATTAGTCTTTTATCTGTGAAATCCAATACAAACTGTGAAATAGAAAAACATGCAAAAAGCACTTGGGCTATGAAGAATCATGAAGCCCTCCTCAGCTGTACTTCTTCCTTTTCCCTAATTCTATAAAGCTCTTCACAGAAAGGCAGCAAATATTTTATTACTGCAACTATTTGATAAGCTGGTCTTAATACTCCCTCCCTGTCTAGGTGAATCAGTGCCAGAGTAGAACAAAATTTCAAACATAATGCAATAGAAGTGATTATGATGACAACTAGAAAGTTCATTGAGACTACTCTGTGACAGCAAGTTCTTTTGGTTTTCCTTTTTCTTCTTTTTTTTTTCTTCTTTTCTGTTTTTTTTTTTTTTTTTTTTTTTTTTTTAATCAAATCAGAGATTGGCCACTAAAGCTTTGGTTCTCTAGATGAGAAGAGGAGCACACAGTGCTACCTCAGATTAGCTCAGCTGAGTTCAGCAGAGTCCAGCACAGAGAAGTGCACCAGCAGCAAGTTAAAGGAAAGAAGTCAAAAGTTCTGAGCTTCTCTCAAAGTCCAGGTTTGCAAAGCTGGGGGCTCCTGCAGCCCCTGTCACATGCTGCTGTGTCAGCATGGTGCAAATCCAATTCCTTCCTCTCACAGCCCTGCCACAGCCAGTGCCCAGCTGCTGCAGCTCTGCTCCTGCTGTGTGAGCACTCTGGCAGGGCTTATTGGAGGGACAGGAAAATGCAGAACTTTTTCATGAGTCACACCAAGGTTGGTAAATTCCAACTCCCAGGCTCCCACGAGCATTAAAGCCAAATCCCCAAGGAAGCAGCCACAGGTCTGGGTTTGAAAGGGCTCTCAGAGTCAGATCAATACCTGCCTGCCTGCCTCCAAAGGCAGATTCACTCACCAGGGTACAGCTGCAGCCAGGGTCACTTTATGCATCTCTGCCAACTACAGACAGATCTCCCTTGGACTCCTGAAGGTTTGTTTTGCTTGCCAGCCAATTCCCTTTCATTCTGCAACCACCTCTTAAAGCTTTTCTACTTCTTCATTACCAAAACAACTTCCTCATTGGAACATACAGAAATAAAAATCCTGGAAGTCACTGCCTTTTCATCAAACCACAGGAGACTGTTAAAATAATTGCAAAAGTCCAAAGTTTTTGACAAGATAGACAGCAGCACATGGACCCTGTGGGGCTGAGCAGTGCAGCTCTTCTCACAACCTCTCTAGTTTTACAAGAATTTGGGCAAAGCTGTGTACAGCACTCCTGCTGTAAAGACCCAACAGAACCACGTGCTCTTCCCACAGACACTACAAAACCATCTCTGATGTGCAGCACCCTCAGCACCACCAAAGAGTGCTGAGCTGGGCCCAAGATGTATAAATAAATGTGTTATCCTTTAGGTAAGATGAGTTAGAGTAGGGCAAAGTAATGAAAGCCAAGGACAGTTCTGCCAGGAGGGACTTGCAGCCCTTGCCCAAGGCTGCAGGTCTGGTCACCCCTGGGGCTGAAAGGCAGCAGGGGAAGTTTGTGTCTAAGCTTGCTCTTAGGCTTAGAGCAAAGTGCAGCCTGGCCCCAGACCCACCAGACTCAGAGAAGTCCAAACCAATTGTTTGGCTGGGACCTGCAGCAGGAAATCAGCACAAGATGTTGCTCTTGAGCATGAGAGTTTTCCAGCCATCTTTCTGCACTAGAGCAGCACAATGCAATGATTGGGAAGGAACTCTCTGAAAAGTCTCTGTGAAGGGCTCTCCAGCTGTAAAGGATTCTGCTAACAGTCCTCTGAGGCTGCTGAATGTCACTTCACAGTGCTTCAGAGGTGCAAAGCAGCCTTATCTGGACCAAAAGCATGGCCTTCAGGTCCCCAGAGATAAAAGGCCAGAGCACTAAACCATTCTGTCTTGCCAGCCACAATAAAGAGCCATTTAATTTAGCCAAACTCATTGAAAAGAGAGATTGATAAAGAACAGGACCAGATTATGTAATAACAAAAATGAAACTATTCCTCTGGGTTGGATGACACTCCAACATTCTTGCAAGAGAGAGAAATGGTAAAATGTTTAATAGAATTTACAGCATTTCATTCAGATAAAAGAGGATGCTCAATTTATGGGTGATGTTTGGCTCAGAGCAGCAATAAAAGTCAGGTCAATAAGTGATTTTTTTTCCTGACTGAAAAAATATTCTGACTAAACAAAGAATCACCATAAACCACAAACAGGCAGAGAAAGGAGTCCCCTGACATCAAGGCCCCCACTGAAAAAATAGCAAAAGGTGGCTTTCTTTTAGCTAGCTGGAAAATGTCAAAGCAAGGCAAATCACTTATGTGGTGTCTGTAAATAAAATATTGTCTAGAAAAATAACAACACTCAGTTGGAAATAAGTCACAAAGTCATTCCCTTGGGGTGAAAAAAAGAAATAGTCTTTTTAATTACAAGTACTTAACAAGGTCATCTGAATTTTTATTTGATTATATGAAGTGCTCCAAACTTAAGAAAATCCTGAGGAGGGAAATAACAGCAAAAAAAAAGTACAGGCATTTTAGAGCAGTGTTGAGAGCTTGATGCAGAGTAGCTGTGGAAATTTCTCTGTCTAATGGGGGAAATGGAGGTGCAGAGGATTTTAATAATCCAGCACTGGAGCATGCTCATCTTTTCTGCTTCTCAAAGACATTCTAATAAGGCACTGGAAAAGCCTGAGCAAACTGCAGTGAATACTTCAGGAAACATGGAAAAAACTTCTGCAAACTGAGAAAAGTGAGCAGCAAAGTGAGCCCCAAGTCCTTGGGACTCTGTGGAATGGTTTGCTCTTTATCCTGCTAGCAGCAGAATTTTATTTAGGTCCCACACTCTTGGACTGAACATACCCAGAGTGAGAAATGCTCCTCTGGCTTGGAGAGGTCTAATGACCCAAACCAAAGGGAAAGAGCTGTGTGAAAAGTAGGGTTTGCCCTATTTTACAGCTGGAAACCATGGCACAGACAGGTTAAATGAGCTGCCCAGGGTCACATGTACTCTGGGACAGAGTCAGAAATGAAATCCAAGTCCCCTCAGTTTCATGTCAGTGCTTTTACCTTGGACTATCATTTACTGTGAAAAACCACAAACAAATCAAGCCCTGCCCTATCCCAGCAGTGAGCTAAATCATCCCATCCATGTGACAGGAAACTGAAAGGAGAGTTCTAGGCAATGAAATCTGTCAGAAGCTCGTTTGTTTGAAAGGCAGGTCACTAATTTAGGTGCTTAACTCAGGAACCCACTCAGAAACCCTTAATCCCAGAGCTCACCCTCAGCTCCCTCTTAATACTGCAGAGTTTTGCACTGCTGCTGTGCAACCCCACTGTAGATCTTTTAATTACACCATCACTCTCTGCAGACATTCCCCTGGCTCCTGGGCTGGAACCTGTTCCATTTGAGCTGGAAACAGAACAGCCAAATAAGAACATGACTCAAAGCTCCTCAGACTGAAGAGAGAGAACAAGGAGAGGGAGGAAAACCACAAAGGGAAACTTTCTGGTTCAACTGTACCAAACACCAACTTATTTATGAAACTGGTTGTTTGCAAAGATTTCCTGCCAAGGGCTGGCAGGCAGCTGCCATGGATTAGAGTCAGGCTGCAAGTGCAGCTGCAGTGAAGATGGGGAATGGGCCAAACAAGCTTTGGCTGGCTGGGAAGTCACTGCTTCTCCTTCTGCCTGGAACACACATTTAGTTCTCCTGAAATGCACATGTGTGGAGGCACAAATCCAAATTCATGTGTTCTTCCTCCTCGAGGTCATAACCACGCCAGGCACCACATCCTTGGAATTACTGCATTTTTCAAAAACATTCTTACAGACAAAAAAAATGTCAGTTAAGGTTTTGGGCTTGGATTTTTTTAAGCACCACGGAGTGGACCATGAGAACAACAAGACTGAACACAGTGATGTGGCCAGACTATTCCCTGGCAGGAATCTCAGTGGGAGAGAAGCCTCCCTGGCTCTCTGGGAACCACCCTGAGGCTTGTTTGCAGCAGGCTTGTAATTTTGTACACGTGCCCCAAGCCCTGCACTTCTCAAGAAATTGCCACTGATAATTGCTGATTTATGCTCACAGACTTGGAGGAGCAGATTCAGAAGGCAAAGATTCACTGTATGATCCTGCTTAGGGTATTGTTATCTTTAAGAAATAAAAATAACAGGAGGACATGACTGGATTGCAATCAGCCACCATGCACATCACTCTCCATCTCTTTTGCCTCATGCTGTTTCCTGGGACTTTGCAGGGTCTGAACAGTCCCTCAAGGTCATTAGGGTAAGCTGGGGTAGAAACTGGATGCTTAAAGTGTTACACTCCAACCTTAGTTGCAGTTTGGCAGGTGGAGTATGGAGACTCCTAAAGAAAATACACAGCAGAACTGGGGCTCTAAACACCAACTACCACCCACAGTAAAAAAAAGGAACTAGTTACAAGTGAGAGATAAGGTGCTTGATGAAAAGTCTGAATTCACACAGGTTTGTCTTAGCACAATGATTTTGGAGGAAGAGAGATTTTAGTGATGCCATTAAATGCAATCCCTAGAGCAATACATCAGCAGAGTAACAATCTGTACCCAGGTACCCCCTCTCTGTGTCCTGACATGGCTGAGGTCAAAAAAGAAATTTAAATTTGGTTTAGTCAGGATCCTGGACATGACACAGTGAAGCTGTGGCTTGCAGGTATGTCTTCTGGAGAGAAACAGCAGAAAAACTTTAAATATAATGACTCCATTTACCCTTAATCCCCTTGCATTCACAAAATGAGTCTAAGTCTGCCAAAATCAGGAAGGTGCTCCATGCAGGCTAAATTTGGACCTGAAGCAAGCAGGATGCTCCTGCTCATTACAGCCACCACCCCTGAAAACTTTCCAATTCACTGATTATATTTGTAGCTCTGGGAGCAAGAAAGGGACAAATAACAATAGGCAGCTTGGCTGGAGAAAAATTACCAGTGATAAAAGACAACAGGTGATCACTCTAATGGTCCAAGCTGTCTTGGCTACCCCTTCTATCCCATTGCTCAAAGCCACAGGAAGATTTTTTAAGGAGGAAAGGAAGCTGCAATACCAAGTCCTTGAAAGGTCAGGACGAGCCAGTGGAAGGTATTTGGTGAAATAGTCAGGAAGAAAGAGAAATAAAAATATCAAGGTGGGGAAAAGTGAGAGCCATTTTCACTTGAGCCACTCATTTTCACTTTTCCACTCAACACCACTGGAATTTAGCAATGCAAAATCACTTAAAAGCTGTCCACAGCTTGAGTGGCACATTAAATACAACAGTGGCTTCCTGCATGGCCAGTGACATCACAGTGACCAGAGCTGAGGTGTCAGAGAGCTCAGGTGCTGCTTTTTCACTCACAGGCACAGGCACTGCCCACACTGGATGCAAAAGGGTCAGACCCGAGTCAGGAAAGAGACACTTCCCAAAAGCTGAAGAGAAAGAACCACTTCTACACACTTGACACCTAAAAAACCTCAGGGTCAAGCAATCCATCTCATCTGGATTCAAGGACACTGGTTTAGAATGAAGCTTTCTGTGCTCCTCATATTCTATTTATAAAGAAAGGAGCTTGTGAAGTTAGCTTTGTCTGAGATATAGGTTAAGAGTTGAATAAAAAATCAAAACTATTCTTTTTTTTTTTTTTGCTTTCCTTTTGTTGTGCAAGGTTATCAGAGCATCTCCACTGCTGAAAATGTGATTCATTTCAGTGTATGTCACTATAGATTCAGAAATTAATATGTAAGCATTAAAGTTAAACACCACAACCTAAACCACAAATTCAAAGTGAGTTTCAACTGGTTTTTCAATTAAAACTCTTCCATTTGAATAATCATTCTGCTGTTGTCCTAATAAGAAGTGGTAGAACTGACCTGACACTTTTTTTCACACTGCTGGAAGCATTGATATTTTTGCTTTTTATTTCAGACTGGAATTTTGTTCTGAAACAGAGGTTCCAGTAAAAGAGAAGCTCTTACTCCTGAATAGGCTGGCTTCATTTTTCCTTGGGTGAGGAAAATGATACAATTACTGTGATTGTTCTCCTTTTCCAAAGAACATTCCTGACATCAGGGGTGCAGCATTTCACAGCCACCCTCAGGACCTCACCCTGGCACAGGAGAACCCTGAGCTCACTCCATTAGCACAGCCTTGTCAAAAGGAACTCATTAAACTTCACAAGACAAATATGGGCAGCAGAATTTTGCAGAGTTCTCACCCATCCTCAGGCATGGAACAGCCTAGAAATACCAATAATGTGAGGACAGACACTGAGAGTAAGGCTTCACTTGGATATAAATAGGCCAGACTTGCCTTTAGGATGCCCACTGTAAATACAAAACTCAGAGTTATGCAGGTCTGTGGTGTTTTTCTGGGAAGTTGACTCACTCTGGTGTCAACACTTCCAGAAAAGACCCTGACTCTACCTCAATAAATTACCACTCTGTGTGAAGACATACATCCCATCAGTTCCCCAAAAAGGTAATTTCATTAAAGAACACACTGAAAGACCAATTGAAATGCTGAAGAATTTTCTCTTCATTATAACCCATTGGAAACATGCAACAAGTTGGGTTTTTTCTGGAGATTATTTATTTAGTTAACAATTTGATGGCTGAATTTTCACTACCACCCATTAGGTGCTATATTCCTTTGTGATAAGCCTGCCATAGGTTATTTACAGTCAGAAAAGAACTCTCAGCCCTGAAATTTCAGAAAGCTGTCCTGATCCTTTAATCCAGCTGACTTCTCAACGTTGTAAAGTTCTCCTTAGCAGATGGACTCTGATAAAACTCTCATAGATTTTATTTATCCTTTCCTGAGGGGAAAAGGTCACCCAAGACAGTCCCTCCACATCACCCTCAAGGCATACAGAGGAGGAAAGGAAGCTCTGTAATCCCAGGGAATGCAGTGCCAAATCCAGAGTTTGAGCTTCCCTTACAAAACACTGACCAATCACTGTTCTTACCCCTCCACTGTCACACAAAACAAATGATGAGGTTTTGAGTAGTGCACATGTGGAATAAATCACTGCTCAGGACACAGAGCACAGAGCAAGCTGAGACATGAGGAGCCAGCTTCTAGAGAAAGAGGAAATCAGCCTCCAGAAGGAAGCATGATTGTAAGACTGAACACAAGCCTTGGTCACCCTTTGTGCCCATACTACATCAACTGCAAGGACTGTGCCTGGGCAGAGAGCTGCCCACAAATGCTGCAGTTTAATCATCTGCTAGAAACCACAGGTCAAAACAGGCCTGGTCAAGCAAAGTGGGGCACAACAGCCAATGTCCTTCACCCATTTCCTTTGGTCAGTGCCAGACACAAACCAGCAGCAAGAGCTGTACCATCCACAGGCCACTTCCTTCCTCCCAGCTGTCACTGTCATCTCCCCTGACCACACAAAAAGCCACCACATTATGGGCATTCATCATTTCAGACCTATCTTTGGAAATAAACTAGAACTCAGTTGATCAGTTTGTTCCTCACAAACACCATAATTAGGCCAGGACATCTTTCCTGGCTCTGACAGATGAAGTGCATGGCATGTCTGAAAGCAATAGCTACAAAACAATCATGGCCACAGTTTGCAAAGTGTACCTCAGAGGAAAGTGACATTGACAGCTACCAAATAAAAATGACACAGGCCTGATTTGTCTCTCAGCTGGAAACGTTTTGTGAGGAGTGGATTTTTAACTAGAATCTCCATTTTCAGTGAACAGAAAGGGAGAAATGGGAATATAACACTGGTTCATGAGAACAACATACCAAAAGCTGCTGGTGCAAAGCTGTCACACAGGAAAAGAAACAAGCAAACAAAACCAAGAGAAAGAAACAATCCCTTCCCCTAGGTGAGGTACTAAGTGAAGTTCCCTTCTAGGATTTACAAAATAAAATCCTTTCAAGAGAATTTGCCCACTGCATGCCATACTTCCATAAAGGAATAGTCTTTGCTCATATGGGTTTGGAATGCAGACAAAATTTCTTCAATACCTTGAGATTATGAAAACAAAAGGGTCAATGTGCAAGTGTTGTGGAATAATTAATAGATACTTCCTAAGTATGTTTGTCATACTGGAAATATGCACTGCCCAGCTGTCCCTACCTTTCAAGGCAGGGACATTTCTCTGGGTAAATGCTGATTACTCCACAGGAAAATGTACATACTAATGTGTGTTGAGACAAGAGCTTAAATGGATTATGGACTTCAGGACAACAGTCTCGAATTGACTTCCCTGTAACACAAATCCCTGCTCCCCTCCTGACAGATTTATCCTCTGGTGTTCACAGCACTGGTCCTGCTTCCTCCTGCCTACAGCTAGTAAGTCAATACACTGATCTCTTTGAAAAAATTAAGTGGCATTAGCAGGAATAATTTGGAAAGGAAAAATTCTTCATCCTCAAAAACCATGGCAGTGCTCCAGTGCCCACGGGATGTGAATGACAGAGGGCAAAACCTCCCAAAGAAAAGCTGTGCATGCACAAGATGTCACTCTGCAGAACACCCCCTCACCCTTTTTATTTAGGAAGCTCAGAGAAGTTATTGGTTATTGATGTATCAAGACCATGTCCATTATATTCAGAAATCAAACAAAAATCAAGCCTAAGACACCAATCCTTCCAGGCTGCCATTCTCACCCTCTTGCTTCCAAAGACATTTACTCTCTGCTAAACATTAAATTGTTGGCATTTCAGTACAAAGCCAAGCCACAACACATAATGCTACAAGCAGTGAGCTGAAAGCCTTTTCTCTGCTCTGGAAAGATTAGAAAATGTTGTTGCACTCCATTTCAAGCCATTTCCCAGAAAAAGGGTCGTGATGTTGTCCATCAGATCCATTCTCTTCCACAATTTTTTCCTTTCTACAACTGCTAAATCTCCTAGTGTGCTTTTTGGCAGTACTCTTTGTTTGGTTTTGTTTTGAAACACACATTCCATTTGTCATCAGTAGGTTGCACTTTGTTGAGAGGGTAGACTTGTACAACTTTCACAGGCATCAGAGCATTGGCCTTAGCTCCCTTGAAAGCCTCAGCAAATGAGCTAAGCCCCAGGGTCTTTCAAGGAGTCGTGGTCTCAAACAATTAAAATCTACATTAACAGAAGTATTTGAGTATGTGCTAGAATTATTAAAAGCACCTGGCCTCCTATTTGAAGTTCAGTGGCCACTTGGCCATTTCTTATTATCCAAACCAAGTTTGTAAATTGGCCAGGAAAATCCTCCTTGTCCTCTTAGGTCTGGGCCACAGAAGGACAGCCTGGCCTCAGCACACCACTCGTGGCTACGGTGCTTCCAGCAGGGGCCAGCCTGACCAGGTGATCCTGCCAAGGGCCTGACACTCCTGCCGTGCCCATATTCACCTCAAATCACATTGCCTTGGCTTCAGGAGCAATGGTTTGCACTTTCAGAGCCTGGAAAATTAGACATGCATTGTGGATTCTTAGAAATTCCCCTTGCAATCTGAAGGCACAATAGCCCATGCTTGGTCACATAAGCAAACCCTCACTTGCACAGCTTCCCCAAGGGAGCAAAGGGAGCTCTATGACAGAAGAAAAAGGCACAAGACTTAGATCATGCACAGCTGAGACAGCTTTTAATTTCTCAATTGTCACAAGAGTGAAAAGAAACATCCCTTTCACACAGACAAGAAGCAGAAGGTTACAAACTGCTCTGTTCTCCAGCTACAATCAACACACATCAGAAGTGTGAACAGAGTGGCACTGCTCAGAGCAATTAGCCCAGTGGTGATTGCAAATACTCAGATTGCCAGGAACAGCAACTAGAGTGAGTCAGAGCTGCCTCTGCTTGCATTGGCAGCTGGTGCTCCCAGCGCCAGTCAAAAGACATAAAGACACTCTCTGAACTTTCAGCTCTGTGTGACAGTCTCTCCTTCCTCCTTCATGGCTTTTACCTGCCCAGGGCTGTGCATTGCTGGCTTGGCACACCCATGGAGCACCAGGCTCTGCTGTAACACAGGAAGGACATCCAGGTGCAAGCCTGAATCCCAGCAGGGTGGGATAACCCTGCAAGGACTCTTTCTAAGTGGGACTGCCACAGGAGAGACAAAGGAAGCACACCATGAATTAAATCCTGCCACTCTTCCCAGTGCCAGCACTAAACACAGGATTCACTGGGGATGAGGATAACCTTCAGGCCTCTTTTCATCCCTCTCCCAGCCTTCTGCCTGCTAAAGAGGGAAATTCTCCCTTGCTGGGAGATTACATCAGGGGGAAGATCCCCTCTGCTCCCTTCCCTTTCCCCTGAGCACCAGCAGGACAGAAAGGAAGGCTGAGGCACAAATCAAAAACTTTTGATCTGGTATTTCACTCCATTTTGTGTGTTTCTCTTGTTTTACAGTTACATTTCATTTCTCTAAATTGATGAATAGCCCCACACTAAAGCCTGGATTTGCAGAAATGCTGAGTGACCACGGCTTGGGCCAGTTATTTGAAAACAAAAGTTTTGACAGCCTTGTCAAAATATTGCAGCCCACTTCCAAATTTCATTAATGAGCTAGGTCTGCAGGTTCTTTTGCCTTGCACTCTGCTTCAAGCAAAATTCCTCTTTTTCTTCCTACCCTCTCCACAGGAAGGTTCCTTACTGAAAAGAGGTTTGAAAATCAAGACCTCACACCAAGTCCTGAACTTGAATCTGTGAGTGAACCTGGAGACATCCAGCCCCTGACACTTTGCAGGATGCTATAAAAGTGGTTCCCTGGAAACAGGAGGTGTTGCCAAGAGTGCTGACCATTGCTACTTTTCATTCCTTCTATCCTTAGAGTCAACATCAAATTTTTCCTTTCTTTCCTGTCCTTCCACTTTGCCACATTAGCAGAGCCCTGGGGACCACTGAGGCCAGCAGTGTGTGCAGAGTCAGACCAAGGTCAGCATTTCAAAACCAGATGGACCCTCAGTGCAACCACTGCTTTCAGAGAAGCCAGGATGGCTTGCTAGCTGGTACAACATGTTTGACACCCTTTCTTTAAGCACCCAGACACCAGAGAGTGCTCAGTGCTGGGAACCTGATTCACTGCTGCTGACTGGAGAGGAAGGAACAATGACAACCTTGTGAGAAGATTTTGTTCCTTTGTCTTCTGTTTATGTGCTTTCCAAAGGGAAGAGCCTTGCATTCTCAGGCAGTATGAGGCTAATGACTGCTACTGCCTTGCATTATTCAACAGGAAGTACACAATTAGATTCTTATGTTCAGTTTGGTGTTCACATTAGCATCAGGTTATCATAAAATATAATTATGTGAAGTTGTAAATATGTGCTCATCTTTCCTTTGCTGAAAACCAAGGGCAGCACTTGCATTTCCAAAGAAAGGTCACAGCTCTCTAAGCAAGCACAGCAAAACTTCTGCTTGAGCAAGTTCCCAGGACATGTTCCCACGTGGAGGGAGCTGAAAAATTACCTGAAACAGGACTGCAACAGGCTTCCTTTGGGCATTGAGGAACAGAGAGCAGCACACAATGCAACAACGCTGTGACAATGCAGGTATTGTCCAGCAAGGGCTGTGGGGACAAGGTGAGGAAGGAACCTTTGGACAGACCCAGTGAGTGCCTTGTCACCCAGCTCCTGTCAGAGCCTTGTCACCCAGCTCCTGTCAGAGCCTTGTCACCCAGCTCCTGTCAGAGCCTCGTCAGCTCACAGTGGAGTTGTGGAGGGCAGGCTGTCCGCCTGTGAAATGGGTGACACGGTGACACTGCCCGTGCTTGAAAACACAAACTGAGAGTGAGTCTGACTTGCAGAGGAGAGCTCAGCGCAGGGCTGGGTGTCACAGTCCTGCCCAGCAGCCTCCCCACCCCCAGCTGTCCCTCGGGCTGCATCCCTGTGCGCATCCTCGGGGATGATGCTGCAGCATCTGCCTCCCCCTCGTGGCACACGCAAAGAGCATCCCGGTGGCACAGCTCCCCCCGGGCAGCCCGGTCCTCTGCCAAAGGCCACCCGATCACATCAGCGCTGCTGGAAACTGGGCAGACTGCAAAAACCCGTGCTGGCAAGGGTGCAGTCCCTGTGGCTCGCAGCCCGGGTGGCGTGGTGCCCTGGAGAAGCGCTGCGGAGTTGCCACACTTGGAATGACAATGCTTTCACACAGCACAGGCCTCTGTTAATGGCCTCCTACAGGTCTAATTCATTAACTAATTTGACATGCAGGGCCTTAATTATAAGGCTCTTATCCCAGAATAAATAAAAGAGAACTTCAGGTTAAAAGAGCTTCAGGGAGCAAGGCCCTGCACAGGGAAATCCCAGCACGAGTCCATCCAGAGACCTTGGGCAGTGACCACGGACCCAGCCACGGGTGCAGAGGGAATTGCTCATCATTCCAGGCTTCACACAGGACACCCTGCAAAGCCTGCAGGAAGCTGCTGGTTGCTGTGAAACCATTGGGACTCCTGTCAGTTTGCAGCAAAGCTTTCTGCTTATCCAGCACAGAAACAAGACAGGGAAAGAGAAGACTGGAGATGTGTGAAGTCCTCCAATGCCATTGCTAGGAAATAACTCCACACAGGAATTGTCAAAGGGACTGCTGCTGGATGGAGATGGCTGATTAACCAAAGGTCTGTGGGTCTGAGTTCCTTTTTCCTCAAATCTCCTTTCCAAGTTGTTCTATTTGCCCACTTGCAGAAAAGCAGCACAGCTGTCTGTCCCTGGCTAATGGGGGGGTCTATTTCCTCTTAGAGACTGAAGCCACTCAAAAGAGAAGGAGAAGGAAAGAGCTTCTGGAATGTATTTGTATTCTAGTGCTGGCCTTACAGGGTTTAAAGTGAAGGGGGCTTTTTAACCTGTAACTACCCTGTGCTGCTGGCACTCTGCTTCTCCAGATCCACAGAGCTGCTTTCATGGCAGCTTGACAACATCTTCACTCCTGTAGCAGTGTTATCATAAGTCAAAGAAAGCATTCTGAAATTACCTCCATGCTTTCTGACACCTAAGCAGTGATCTATAAGGAGATCCAGAAATTAAATCAATCTAAGGACCTTCCAATTAAGGGCTTCAGAAAAGAAAGTTTCAGAAATACATTTTTCTCTTTCAGTGAGGAAATGATCACTGCTACAGAGAAACCTGTGAGAATCCACTACACCTGTCCTTGCATTCCCTCATCTACAGATTCCCTTGTCTCATGAAGGCACACATGTTCCCAAGGGTTTGGGATTTTCATGTAGGTGATGTCCCCCAAAGAGACAAAGACACCCTCTCCAAAAGACACCCCAAATGAAATCTTCTATATATTTTATTGTAAATACACTTCTTTTTAGGCCCACAATAACTAAAGGCCTCCCAGAAGAGATCTGCATTTCATCTAGTCTGTCAGACAGCTTTTCTAATGCAAGAACATAATTCCATATCTGGGAACAAACCACTTCCATTTTTTATTTGATAACTTCCTCCTGCCTTTAACCAGGATGAAAATTAAGCACAGGAGTAATTACAGTCACACACAATTACTCTCATAATTACTAACACACAGGCAGAGGAACCAATCCATTGTTTATGAAAACCAAGGCAAAGAAGTCTGTGTTCATTTCAGCAGAATCAGAACAGCTGAGGTGTCATATTTGGACAGCAAGTCTCAAAATTACAAAAGAAATAAGCCTGCTGCTTATTTTTTGTCAGTTCTGAAATGATCTCCAAAATTAGTCTATGGACAGTACATCAGAATGGATGCTATGCAGAGTTTCCATTCCAGCTGCTTCTACAGAAGAGGCTGAAATCTCCTCTCTAATACATTCACAACAGACAGAAGATTCACTGCTGTTTGGGGCTGCATGGGCCTCTGAGACCCAGAAAATCTTTGCTCAGGGATCCAGTAAATCCTAGGGAGGGTCTGGAGGTTGATGAGCAATTTGTCCAACTTGCTATCACATGCCAGGAATAGAAAGGAAAATGTCTGCAGTGGAAGCACTGCTCCTTGGCATTCAGAAAACTTCTGCCCACCTCCGTGCCTGGAGATGAGGGTGGAGGAGCACAGGCAGGCAGAAGATGCAAGCAAGGCACCTCCCTCTCCAAATCCACCAATTCCACAGCCTGTCCCCACCAAGGTGCCACTCTGCAGGTTGCACACAGCCAGAGCCCCTGCTCAGGAGAGGTTCCCTCCCAAGAAGGAGCAATAAAGCTCCTGAAGGGCATCTCCCATCTCCAGCCAGGCTGCTAAAGCCACACCAACCATGCATTTGGCTGCTTTTCACCTGCACAGCAGCAGCAGGGACCCAAGGAGATCCATCTCCTGCCTTCCTTCATTCTGAGGATAAAAGTCTGGTGGGAATGAAGTCTTAGCAAAAGCCAGCACAAACTCCTACCCCTAATGAGGCAATGGGAGTTTGGCCATCAGCCTGCACTGGAGAACTGCCAGATCTCATTTCCAGAGCCTCAATCCAAGCACAGTGAAATCTGTGGGAGCCCTCCTGCTGGTTCCAGTGTGTCCAACCCAAAGTCCCCAACAATTTGCTTTGTATTAAATGCCTGTGGTGGCATGCTTGAGTTCACCTCTGAACAGCACACCATAAACTGCAGAACTCCTGTTCCAAGGCTGTCTAAAGAATGTTCTCTGATTTTCTTCAATGAAAGAGAAGAGAGCCTAATAAACACTATATTTAAAATTCATATTTGCTTTTCACACTAAGAAAAACTGACAATAACAGTTCTTCAGCACCTTTGCTTAAGATAAACGAGACCAATTTTTTCTGTTTTCATCCAGGTCACAACTATACATTAAACTTATTTTATTGGTTGAGTCATATTCTAGAAAGGATTTATTTTTTAGTGTTTTCAAAATTTCTCATGATTTGAATATTTAATATAGTCCAAATATTCTTTTTTGTGACCTGTACTACTCTCTTGCTGCCTTCAGTGTAAGTTTGCTAACTATTTTACAACTTGGACATTGGGCATTTATAGATTCTGCAAGCTTGATGCACCAAAGTCCTGACTGAGAAAATCTCCAAGTAAACACCTTCAGGCAAACTCTTATGTTTTAAATGCAGATTTCAAGAGTTCTTATAGATAACATTATTTTCTTACTTAGCTCTTTATGAGATGAAATCTCACTCTAGATATCAAAGAATATTCTGAGAAAACCACAGCAAGTGCCCATTTTTCACCTCAGAGTGTTGGCTTCTGAGTGAAAACTGAAAAAAGTTGAGATAATAGCTGGGCAAAAGCCTGTTGACACCTGTAGTGCTGATGGAGAAGCACTAACAGGAAGAAGCCCAGTTGTATTTTAAGCAGTTCTATGATTAAATATGCAAAGCAGACATTCTCATCAATTCAGTAATGAACAGCAAAATGGATGATAAGAGAGCATAGACACCAGCCTATTTTTCTATTACCCCAGCTTTTCTTTTTAAAACAGATAGAACAGACCAACTGATTAAAATCCCTTTAATTTCCTCTTCTTTTAATGTCAATTAAACTTCTCTAACATGAAGGGAACATGGGGAAAGGCACAAAGCAACAATGCAATACTAATTACCTAGCAAGGGAACAAGATGATAATGATTAACCATGAAATTTTTTATCTAGAATAAAAGGATTTTGAAGGAAGGAGAATTTTGATTGGCCTCTGTGTGTGTAGCTTATTTCTGCAGACTGCAGGAGCCCTGCCCCAGCCACCCTGGGTGCAGAGATGCTGTTGTGGCTCTGTTGCACAATTCTAGCTTTTTACAGAACAGAATTCCTATTTTCTGGTTGGTTGTGCATTTGATCTGCATAATCACCCCACAGCTCTGAGCAGCTGACAGCAACATTTAATCCAAGGCCAGTGATTTCCTTTAATTATTTTAACTTTTTTTCCAATCAGCCATACACTGTGCATGGTTCTCTGCTCTCCCTGCTGGAACTGATACATTTCCCCAGCTCTCTTCAAACAAAATCTAAATACCCCAATTCAAGCCTGGGTGAATTCTGCTCAGTAAGTGACCCAAAGTGTCCAAAAGGTTCACAGAAGCAGATGTGCACAGAAAGGAAGATGATTCCATCCAAGCTGTTTGCCCATGGTTATCCTTCCTGCCTTGTCTACCAGCACTCCCCATTCCCAGCCTTTACAGCAGGTCCAGAGGAAGGAGGACCAGGCTGCTCGAGGCTGTGGAGCTTAGAAAAAGGGAGAGGAACCCTCCAAGGTTTCCCTCTAAAATGCTCCTGAATGCAGAAGAGCATTAGTGTGGCTGCCTGTTCTGGAATTTCTGCTTCTCAGGCTCAGGGTTCTCCCTGGAGAGCCATTCCCTCCCACCCCAAAGCAAACTGAAAACAGCTCCTTGCACCTTCCCCTTGGCTGTGCTGCTGTTCCCACCCTGCCCCTGGCTGGGCTCCTTCATGGGAGGGGACAGCAGATGGCACCCAGAGGGAGGTAAATGTATTTCCCAGCTCTGTTGCCTCCCCTCTGGGTTCCCATTTGGAGTCCCAGACACAGCCAGAGATGGGTGCTGGGAGAAGCAGCTTCTCCCTTGTGCTGCACAGAGAAACCACCAGGCCCCCGTGGAGGGGCACCACGCTGGGACAGGCAGAAGGACAGAGCTTTCTCTCTTGGAGTTCATTCAAACCAGGATACACTCATTATTTCCCCAACAGGAAGCCCTTTCCAGTTATCACCACAATAATGAATGTCTCCAGGGATACATGGCTTCCTTTATAATAATTCACCCATGAAAAGGCAAGAACAACACAGTGGAGAAGGCACTGAGCTCTTTTTGATTTTTGTTTCGGCCTCAGTGACTAGGAATTCATTTCATGTTTTAGGAGTCATTAGGAGCCTAAAGACTGTGGCAGCTTTTTAAAAATTGGCCAATTAAAGCTGAGTTGCAGTGACGTGGTGAGGCTGAGAAAAGGTGGCCCTGCATGAGAATGAGAGAGTTCCCTGCCAGCCCGAGCCAGGCAGGGAGCAGGAGGACACAAACCAAGGTGCCCCTTGCAGTCCCAGCTCGTGGGGCAGTGTCCCCAGGCTGTCCCAGTGCCCCCACACCAGGATCCCAGCCCTGGGTGCTCTTTCAGCATCCACAGGACAGAAAAAGCACATTCAGCTAAGACAGGGAGCTGAGGTGGCCTGGCACCATCTTCCTTCTTTCTCCCAAATCCAAAGGCAGAGACAGAACAGCCATGGATATCATAAAACAACTCAAAACCTACCTAAATTTTCAGTGCTGCTGCAGAGGCAGAGTGTTGACCAGCCAATAAAGATCAAGCCAAGAGTCCAGGGAAACCCATGCTCCCAGATGATGAATTTTTAAAATGCCTTCAGAGCTATTTGCCCACTCTGTCCCTGCAATAAACTCTAGATTTCTCAACTTGTAAGAGAGGATCCAATCCTTTTTCAAACTCTGATTAACTGAGCCCATCTTCAACACATAACAAATCCTGTCTCACTGAACTCCCATAACCTCACGTTGCAGCACAGGCACTTTGAAAAGGGAACCCCACAAAGAACTAAAGGAGCAGGATGTAAAACAGAACTATTTTATGTGAGGCAGTAGTTTCACACAGTTCAAGCCACCTTAAGCTAGGACAGGCACCACAAGTGCAGCCCTGCCCTCCCCTGTGATTCCAGTTGTTTGTTCTCAGCTCCACTCCTCCACCCCTGCTGTCAAGAATCTGTGTGGGGAAGTGGATCAGGGAACTTATCTGAATGAAAACAATAAAGTTCACCAAAGAGGGCAATTCTGGGATGGGAAAAAGTAGCCAGGGGCATAGGGGGGGTTGAACTGGTGATCCTGGCAGTAACATCTGCTGGTACTGGCTCAAAGTGCGTGTGAACCTTCACTCCTGTGACTGGGACAATTCATGGCATGGTTACAGAAATGCCTGCCCCTGAGAACCAGGGCAAAGCTGATATTCCCTGAGAGCAGCTCAAACAGGCAGGCTCCTGAATGGTGCAAACCCTGGGGGGAACTCAGGGCTGGAAAACACTGCCAAGGAAGGGGCCATGTCATCAGGATAATTCCCTGGGCTCAGCAGGAAACGGAGCTGGAGGGGCAGGTGAGCTCTGGAGGAGCAGCTGAGCTTGGTCTCTACGTGGGTGTGTAGGTCTGGGTGCAATACCTGCAGCTGGGTGGGCAGGCAGGTCTCCCCTGTGTCCCAAAAGCAGGAATTCTTGTGGTGGCTGCAGCCTCTGTGCTCAGGCTGTTTGGGAGCCCTCGTGCTCCAGAGAGACCCCTCCTCAGCACCCAGCCAGGGCTCTGTGCAGATGGAAGATCTGCTTCCAGCCATGCCTGGGCACAGGTCACAGGGCTTTGGTGCCACAGCTGGATCCTTGCAGACACGTTCCATCCACACCAGAGGGCTGCTGTGCACAGAACCAGTCTGGCCATCCCCACAGGCAGCCAGCCCAAGAGCTGGGGCTGTGTCCAGGTGGCCATGGGGGAATCTCCATGGGTGGGGGCTGCAGAAAGTGTTTCTTGTCCTAACTGATGTATTGAGGTGCATTTCTCAAACAGGGCAGACCAGGCAGGAACCAAAATTCTGAGTTTTCCAATGCCAATAGAGAAGGGAATGCACATTGCTAAAAACAACCTACACAGAACCAGACCAAGGAGACAGGGCAAGGAGGGAAACTTGGTTTTTGCTGATTTCTCATCATTTTCTCTTGTTTAGCAAAACCAGTATTAAGTGTTGTACTGTTACTATGCCTTCCCTTCAAATTACCATATTTCCAGAAGTCATAGTTCAGATTTCAGAGCATGAAAATGTCAGATTGAAACAATTTAGAAAATAACTCCATCTCAACCCATGCACCTTGGATGTGAAGACCAACTATTAAAGAAAATAAACCACAGGCCAGAGCTTTCTGGGACTTTATGCTGCTCAAATCAAACACAAGACAGTGGTGGGAAAAATACAGATAGAGGAGGAAAATTCCTTGAGCACAATGTTTTAGGAGTATCAGTGGTGTGATGATCCTGTAAATAATATAACTGGGTTTCTTTAAGGCTACTTCTGACCTGTCTGAAATTGAAGGAAAACACTCCAATTTATTCCCCTGTTTAGAAAACTCAGAACATATAATTACAAATATTACCAGCAAAATTGGCAGAGTGAACAGCTTAGTTAATTCAGCTTCATTTATCTTTTAATTCATTCCAAAGAAAAAGTAGTTGATTGATGGTTTTCATTTCAGTTAAGTCTTTTACTGTAAAGCATAAAAAAATTTTTTGATACATATGTAAATATACCCATTTACCTAGAATATTGTAATAATATTCAAATTAATAGTAAAGATTATAAGAAAAGAAAGATAACTGAGTGGCTGGAAAACCTTATTTGTTTTTGACAGAGTTAAGCCAGTTATAACAACCCATATTGTTTGTTATGTGCTTGACTATTTTGTATACTATCAAAGACCTAATGGTAAGCCCAAGAAAAGGGAGGCAAAAACATGACCTGAATACAGCCCACACTTAAAAATGCAAATGAACAACTACAGGTATTTTTCTGAAGGAACCAACACAATAAATGTTCTGCAAAGCACAACACTGTTTATATTAAAAAAAAAAAATTTAAAAATTTTTTTAAAAATCAGCCTTTTTGGGGGAGACTGGCTACAGCCTCCAGCTCTTTTTTTTTTTTTTTTTTGCCATTATTTCTTAGACTAAGAGATTAAATGACTGATTTTGATGATCAAGACAGCAAGAATTCTAGTATAGACAGAGATTTTCTCCGACCCAAATCCTAGACAGCAGCAGTGACAAATGGATACTCTGGAATGTCTCTGAGCAAGCAGTTTTATTCAAGTTCCTCACCTCCACACCATCAAAGCCAGTCCCTGCTCCTGGCATTGAGGGACACCTGTCTCAGCAGAGGAGGTGCAGCCTGAGCAGCCCCCACTGTCCCTTGGGGCTGGCTCTGCTGTCCCAGGGCTCTGAGCATCACCTGCACCATTGCTGTGCCACACTCTGGGGTTAAATCAAGGAGAGGTTCATTATCCAGCTTGGCCCTCGTCATACAGAGGAAAAAGGGGGAGGAAAGGCAAGAAAGAATGAGCTTTTTTAAAATCATGTGACTCCTGAAATCTTTGTTATTAGCCTTATTTCCCCAAGTCAGGTCTGCCTGGTGTCTGTGACAGAGATTGTTGAGTGACCCCTCCCTGTCCTTATCTATATCCATGAACCTTTGTTTTCTATTTTCTCTCCCCTGCTCACCTGAGGAGACCAGCTCTATTGGACAGCTGGTGTCCAGCCAGAGCCAGCCCACAGCTCCAGGTGAGAAGCCAAACTTGGGAGTCCAGCAGGATCTCTAAAGAGCTGCTGCTTCCCTGGGTGACCAGAGCACCAGTGGGGGATAAAAGAACAAAAAGCCAGGAGCCTCAGAGAAACCAGGACAAACCAGGAGTGAAAAGCCAAAAAAAAAAATCATATGGAGCTCCTAAATCATCTGTCCCACACAAAAAGAACTATTTCCCATGGACACCTTGTAGCAGCTTTAGTGCAGTTGGAGGTTTTTGGCAGCACAGTAATAACACTCTGCCTACAGCTGCTATCCTTCATTCCCCATGACCTAAAGCAGCTTCATTTATTTCAGCATTTTCTCAGAAATAAGAACAGATCCAGGCTGCTGCAATCAATGGAAATGCTTCCAAGAGCACAAGAGGGCTGTGAATCAGGCTCATATTTCACAGCAGGCACAGGCCTTTGCCTGATCAGATTCAGGAATACACTTTCTGTCTGACTCACAGAACAGACCTCCAGAGCAAACTGGAACTCTCCTAAACTGCAATGGAAACTCAGCAAATAAAGAACAGAACCTGTTCTGGGTGCCACTGGGGGAGGGAAATCACCAGCACAGAGCCCACCTGTGGCTCTGTCCTGGGGGACACTGCAGGACACAGCTCTGACACCCTGGCTCTGCCTGGGAGCCACGGGGAGCCTGGCACAGGTGGGACAGGGCCAGGGGCACCTGCAGCCTCCTGGAATCGTCTGGGGTGGAAAACACCTCCAAGACCTTCCAGTCCAACCTTCACCCAGCACCACCACGTCCCACACCCACATGCCTTTTGAACCTCCAGGGCTGGGGATTCCACCCTGGCCATCCTATTCCAGCTCCTGACCTCCCTTTCAGTGAAAAAAGTTTTCCTATTGCTGATCTGGAGTTCCAGGTTTGGTGTCAGGGCTCCCCTGAGCTGTGCAAACGCAGCCTCTGAGGTGAGAATTCATGTTAAACTGTGTGTAAGAGTGGAAAGAGTCACTTACCAAACTCTGGAATGAGGATTGAATGCTTAGAGATGTACAAGGATTCCCCTCAGGATTTATTCTTACCACAAATTGGCTGCCACACCAAATATTGTTCACTACAGAGTTACTTCCTGCTCTGTGCACAATAATTGAGGGGAAAAATAGAAAACAAAAGCAGCCAACAAAATCAGACTCCTTTTGGTACATTGTAGACACAAACCTGTCCTGGAGAAACAATTCTCATCCTTCTGAAGCTTGCACAACTATAGAGAAAACCAGTGAAAACACCTACCTTATGGCTGATTTATGTTTTACATTTAAGCAAACTGGTTTTCCAACCCAAAAAACACAAGAATGGACACAGCTCTTGTTTCCAAAATCAGCACCCCAGTTGTTGTTTTGGGTGCTGTCTTTTTTATTTCATAATTACACTATAAGAATACTTCTCCTGTACTTAAATTACTGTTTTCAGGCTCTCCAGCATGTAGAGGTAAAGAACAAAATCTCTTATTAGTATGCAGGCACGTCCAATGCTTTTAAGAGAAAGATCCCTCTCATAAATTGAATTACAGCAAAATGTTTACCCAAAACAAACACAGGGTGTGTTTTAGCTATCAGCATCCTTGTACTTACCTAAGGAAAACAATCCTTTAAAACATCAGTAATAAGCTCAGTGCCTGCCTGTGCAGTGACCTTATTTCCCTCCAGTCAATACAATCCACATGGGATTCTGTGTGAAAGAATAGTGCAAGGTGGGGAAGCATCTGAGCTCCAGATTTGTGTGTTGGGACAGCAATCCTCTGATTTGCTGGAAATAATTCTGTGTACAACTGTGTTTTGCTTCTCAGTATGGCAAAAAAATTGCTGTGGCACTTTCTTACACAATCCATACTCCTGGACATCAGACATGGATAGAGTCACTGCCTTCTCCAAAGTGCAGATAAAGCTGCAGGGCAGAAAAAATGCTGGGAAAAAAGGAAGTCTTTGCACAGCCTCAGTGCAAAGCTGGCCAGTAACTATTTTATCTACAGACTCTTCCAGAGGAGTGTGGCTTAAACTTTCCCTCATTAGTTGCCTCACAAAAGAAATATTTCCTTGCTTATGTCAGTGATAAGGAAATCCCAGCCTGATGGTGCTCACTGGGAGAGGAGTCCCAGCTTTTGTGCACTGACACAATATTGCTGAGTGATTTTGGGCTGCTTTGAAGAGGAACCAGTTGGGGCTGAATTAAATGTGTGCAGAAAATAAAACCAAACTTAGCAGTTCAGGAGTGGAGGCATCTGTAGACCACTAAGGACTTTTAGATCTCTTTGGTTTATACACATCACCATTTCTGTAAAATAATCTTTCATTTCAAGAGCAAATGAGCCATTTACAGACTGAAGAGCCTTTATGCATTCTGGAGCCTGAATGCACAGTGAAGAGCAAGGAGCTGGATGGAAACAGCAAGGAGGTGGAGAAATTAAGTGATCTCACCCTTTTTGCCCTCTAGAAGCAAGTTCCATCACACACAGCTCTCCCTAGCTCCCTGCTGCTCTGTGTGCTGTCCTCCAGGCTGGGGCAGACACACATCCAGGGATGTTCCCATCCCCAACACAAAGGGTCATGTTGAGCATCACCCACACCAGTGAAACTCCACTGATCTCAGGGGATTGGAGGAATTTGCTCATACAACAATTTCACACCCAAGATCCAGAAATAGACTGCCTGGGTGTCCTGATTGATGGCAGGCACCATCTGATCTTAATTAGGAGTGAATCTGTTGGGTCTCTGTAAGGTTTCCCTCCTTCCCTGGGTTTGACATATGCACCATATGGTTCATTTTCCAACTGGGAAACCTGCTCTGAAACCCACAGCAGCTCTCCCAGGTGAGATCCTGGGCTCCCAATTCTGTGATATAACACAACTAAATTTCCTACATGATCAAACACTGAATATGGAGACAGCTTTGCATTTATTGTCAGGTATGCATGACCTGTTTTATCAATTTCACATTACCTTTTCAGCAGGCATTTGAACCTGTTAACTTGCTCACCAGTGTTCATAAACAGAAGAAGCAGCTTACCCACTCTCCTCTTTTCTAAATGCTAAAACACAGGTAAACAAGCTCAGGATTGAGTTTAGTCTTTATAGACTTTTGTATTGCAAAGTTCTCATTGCTGATTTGATGGAAACAGGTTTATTAATAATCCCTGGCACTTTTCTTTCTGTATACAGGGACTAATCTCTATCCATTGACTTTACAGTATTGAAATCAAATGGCTAAAGTTGAATTTTTAGATTTCTAAATCACTCCTCTCACCTACCAAATAAATCACATCTTTGTGGTGTGAACACACTGTATATTTCTTTAGTAACTGAGGAACAGTTACTTAATTGAACAAATTAATTTCAAAGGGATCCAAGTTGCTGAAGAAGTTGTCCAGTGACACAAAATGACACTGCCATCCCAAACACGTGTCCACCTTGTCACTTGGTTAGTGCTGCTCAGTGTTTGAAATTTGAAATGTTAACACAATTTCTGAACTTGGAAAAGTTTACAAAATACCAAAACTCTCTTATAGCATCCCCCTGTTAAAATTGTGCATTTCTCCATATATATCTATATATATATTTATAAAGAATGAACCTTTAACATATTTCAGCATTGTGGATTCTACACATTGGAAGGAGAAATGGGAACATTGCTCCCACCCCTTCACATACAGTGAAATGTTAAACCTTGAGGGGAATTTGTCAAACAGGCTGGAAGGGTTAGAGCTTGACTAGAACCTTCCTGACCATTATATAGATATTTAGAACACTTAAGGACCTCCTATCTCTGGTGACAGAGACAAATTATCAGTTCCCCCTGCCTAGCATGGGAGCAGAGTGACTGCAGCCAGCATTTGCCAGCTGAGCCGTGTTATTTTGCATTACTGAGGGGTTTTGTGTTCAGATGATAAACTGTGCTCAGTGGCATTTTCTGTCACGGTGCTCTGCACTAAACTGAGCTCTGAAGGAATCAGCTCAGCAGCCCCATTTGGAAGAGGGAAGTTGTACAGAGAGTGAAGACACAAATTGCAGCTGAAGAGCTTTTATCTCTAAGTACCTGCCTGTTCCTGCAAAGCTGCAGAAAAGTTGACCAAGAGCTGCTGGAACTCTCAGCAGCTGCCCCAAAAGAGGAGGAGTCAGGGTGCCTCACCTATAAACCTCAGGGTTATGGGGTGTGGAAATGAGGGAGAGCTGAGAGAGAAGGAAAAACATTTAGTTCTCCCTCTTGCACCAACTCCACCACCTGTATCTTCCCCACGTGTCTTTTCCCACCATCTTTCAGTGATATTCCTAATTACACAGTGATGGAATACACTCCAAGTCAGTCAGAAATCTGCAGAGCAGGTAGACTGTGTGCAGCACCCAGGGTGAAGGGAACAGGCTCAGCTCACACCACTCAAACACAAAGCCAGGCATTCCCAACAGCCCTGCCACTGCCAGGCTGCAGCACAGCAAGGTTTTCGAGTTAAATCATTGCATAATATGATGGTAATGAGTTTCTCAGCAATCATTATGTCTCTGTCAGATGGTAATAAAATGGAGTATTTGTCCCTGCTCTTGGTGCACTCAGAGAATATGCAGATGTGCCAGTCCTCATTATATCTTGATAGAAACAAAATCCATTAGGCCAGGTGCTATACATTTTAATGAGGGAGACTTGTAGAAACAAACCCAGGTCAATTATAATGAAATGGTTACACATAGCTGAAACTGATAAAAATCTGATTGGGCCCATAGCAATGCACTGCCTCAGAGAGGCATGGTGTGGATCTGCTCATGGTGGGAGTGTACAGTGGGCTTTCAGCTCAGTGACTCCAGGTCATTGGTAGGTAAGGAATGATGTTTTCATGATAGGTGCTGCTTTTAAGTGTGCATGAATACAACATGAAAAATTAGTCCTTTGGGGAAAATTATTCCTTTGGGAAAAACACTTTTAAACTCTTTTTTTTTTTTATCCTCACAGGCAAAAAGGAGAATAAGAAAAACGTGAGAATTTCTTATGAGAAAAAGACAAATCTTATTCTGTTGATAAGTTATAATGGAAACAGCCTGCAGTTTTATACACACCATTCACTGATCCCCAAAGGTCAGAGTTAACTGAAATCACAGTTGCCATTTTCAGGACTAGAGCAGTGATACCCAGACACTGATATCTTTACTCTTTTCAGCTGTACTACAAATAATTTAGCAAGTGGCCATATTTGGCCCATTGTTTCAAACTCCTCACCCAGGCTTGTCCTTCCCAAGCCAGGTTTGGAAAAGAGTGGAGGGGGTAAGTTTAGTCAGACACAGGGGAGCTCACCCCAGGCAGGGAGGATACAGAACAAGAAGTTGCTAAACTGTCATCAGCCCATTCATGGCACTCACCATGTGGTCAAGGAGCCCAAATTTCAGCTCTGAAGAAGAGATTCAGCAGCCAGCACTGTCTCTGGCATGAGGCTTGCCTGGCCCTTCTCTCACAGCTCTGGCTCAGCCCTGCAATCCCCAGAGCTGGGAGGGTGAATCCCTGCAGGGTAAGCCATGGTGTGCCTGAGGTCTCCCTCCTGAGCAGCAATCAGAATGTGTTTTGTCCTGAAAAGACCACATGAAAGGGTGAAATGATGCCTGATTTCTCTTTTTGTGCGAGTTACATCCTGAAAGGAAACACAAGCTCTGCTGTGACTGCTCCAAATGAGCTCCAGATGAAATCTCCAACTGGCCCAAATTCCCACTGACTTCACTGGGTGCTTTGAACAGCACAAAGCAGAGTCTGATAGCTCTTAGCTGGAAAACATATTCACATATGGCTGCCCCATTTGTTCCTGACTCACTGAGAGCAGTGGAATTGCTTCCACGTCACACGTGTGTGAGCAATTTTCCAGACTGCAGCCATAAAGCACTGGGTAAAAATGGCTGTAGAGCCTCATGTCTTTGAAAGTTGTCTGTAGTACATGATTCACATAATTCTTTCCTCCAGTTATCCATTTATGTGCTTCCTTTACCTGCTTTAATCCTTCTTTGCTCCTTTTTGCCTAAAGAAAAGTTGCTTTACATTTGTATTTTCAGCTTTTACCTATTATGCTTCAGAGTCACAATGTTAAAAGAAATATTTGCTCTTTCCATTTAGACTACAAATCTGTGCCTGATACCAAATGACACCAGATTTATTTCTGCCCTTTTTAAAGCATCTAAATATAGCCCCTTTCCTTGTAGACGTGGTGCAGTTTACTAAGAGGGCCTCCAGGTTTCTCCAGGCACATTATGTACTATTCCCCTAAAGGATAATGATGGGAGAAAGAATTGCAGTCAGGTGTAGATATTTCTTTGGAAATTGGTTATTTCAAATTCACATTAAGTAAGAATAATTAAAAATTCTCTCCTGCATAAGGGAATTTGCTGAACAGGGATGAAAAAGTCATTTTTCCAAGTGCCTACAAACAATAGTTTCAAGGAAGCATGTTTGTTTCCTGACATACAGAGATTCTTGTTTTCTACAGAGGGACAACCAGCTATTAAATCTCAGTTGTGTCAAACATGAACATGTTGCCATTTGGGTGCCCATCAACCAACCATCACATGCCAACAGAAAATTCTGAGAACCACAACACACATGAAACAAATTCCTGCCTGTCCTCTGAAATATAAACCTTCATTTGCTCAGTTGCAATTACAGCAGTGACAACACTCTCTGTGCCTCTGTCTTCAAGCTTCCTAAAATTGCCAGGAAAAGACCAAAGGAGGCCTTTTGCATCTGTGGAACAGGTACCCACATTATTGTCATCATTTGAACATGGAAAAGATCATTGTGAAAGGTTTCATGTTCTCTGCAGCAGAGAGCTGTAGCTGAGAAAAAGGTGAAACCACGTTTGCTGCTTATATATTCTGCCAAATTAACAAGAGATAAACTGTGGGTGGGCTACTGCCCATTAATCCTGGCTTGTATTATATTCAGTTTAAAATGAAATCTGGGGCTTTGAACATCCCTGACTGAGATTAGATCGTGTCCTCACACAATACCTGACAGCCTTGGTGGAGCTGGTCTGCAGGGGCAACCTCAGTGCAGAACTGAAAAAAATCATTTCTAGACTTCAGCAGTCACTAAATAGCCTTACAGATTTACTCTGTGCTGTATTTTCTCCAGTCAACCCATATATAAATTACAAGGGCCTCTTGTCTTTTCCCCTATTATTATTTATTTTAAAAGAGCTTATTTTGAAGTTATCAGGAATCCATACACACTTATTCACCAGTGTAATTGCCTGGAAACTTTTCAGCCTTTCTGGTGTGACATTTTTCACCTTGAAAGGGACATTTGCATTGAGAGTTGAAAACAATTTTAAAACTCAAGGCTGAGAACACCCAGGATTGCTATTACTCATCTTTACCAAGCACTGACAGTTTTAAACCTCCTGAGCACTGAGATAGCTCTGCAATTTCCTGGGGGAGCCAACTATTGTGCAACACCATTGTTTTCCTGTGATAGCACTTTCAAATCATTAGTCCACAGAATTCCAAACATATCTGTAAACAGGTGTGATTTATAGCTCCTGGAGTGGAAAATCAGACTTAAAATATTACATTTTAAAAAACTGTTCTAAAAAGCCCCTCTGGATTTCTGAGGAAAGTGCCTCATCACTTCACTCTTTGCTTTGGGACAGCTCAGATGAATAAAAACCCCATTGTAGTGGGCAGCATGTAGATAGAGAAAATGACAGTTCTTTCACAAAAAGTTTAAGCTCGACACTTAAAAATATCTGTGTGAGACATCACAAGGGATTGATAAATCAAAAATCAAAATGTAATTAATTATAGTCTTAAAAATAAAATTGTGTCGAGAACATCATCCTTTTTCTCTTTAAAGAAAAATAAACAGGAATAATATGCTCCATAACACTTCAAGAAAAAGGATTTTACAAACAAATTATAATATAAATAAACTCCCAAGAGCCACCAAGGTTGGATCCACATGTGATATTTTCTGAATTTTGGAAAAGGCCAACAGGTTTGGGATGCAAAACTGAGAAAGAGAGAAATCAGGCAAAGACTCTGGACAGTAAAATTTGTTTTAAGGGGCCCAGTGGCCCTTCTAATGCAATGGACTAGAGCAAATCAAGAATAAACTTGAGATTTCTGAACTGCACCACTGTCATTAAGAGGTGGCTAAAACCCACAAGTTCTCACGAGCCACACTGCAAACAGAACAGAGATGCCAAGAGGGGTCTGTGAAGGACAAACTAAACTCAACACTCCCTAAATCCTGCCAATATTTACTCAGGAGATGTTCAGAGGCCTGCCCCATTTAGATCTCAATTAATTTAACTAGATTATTATAATCCCTCCTACTCAAGCTCTCCTTCACGTTCAGCCCATCCCCTCTGGCCCTGGAGTTTCCAGCCCCATCCCTGCAAGGAGGCAGCTCTGGCACAGAAACTGGACAGGGCTCCCACTGCAGTTAAAGCCAGGGATGGAACATCTCAACTGCCCTCATTTGTTTCTTTTTTGTGTGTACCCCACAAGTACCTCCCCACAGTCTGGGAACAGAGAATGCTGCTTTATGTCCTTAGTGCTGCACTCAGGCTGTGCAAGGATTCATCATTTTCTGAATGAACCTTTCAAATTCTTTGTTAAATGCATCTCTGTCCAAAAATCTTTTGGTTTTTTCCTTACCTCATGTAAATTCATCCTCTCAAAATAACTCACCACCTTTAATTACAGTGATCTGCTCCCCCATCCCTGTGGAAGGGTCTGTGCTGTACCCAATTATTTTAATTGGGTAGCCCCAAAGCATAAGGTTCCTTTAAATACCAGCTGTAGGTCAGCTGAAAATATAAGTCAACACTAGCACAGTGAGAAAGCCCAACTGTTGTATTTTTTTTTTACCATTTAAAAAATAAGCATAAGGTTTGGTATTAATTGGACATGAAAATGGAGTGCTTGTAAATTTGAGAACATCCCAACAGCATCCCATCAAAAAGTTGGAATTGACTACGTGTCTGCTTGGACTGAAAAAAAAATAAAAATTGATTTTTACTATTTTCAGACTTTGACGGTAAAATTTTCCATATAAAATGCATTGAATATTTTAAAAATCAACATTATTTTCATTTGAAGATAGTTTTAAAAAGAACAACAATTGTATTGCTTTCTGAAAGGAAAATTTCTGAAAACAAAACTCTTTGGGGAGAGCACTTCTCATACCTGAGAGATGGGTGACAAGGAACTGAGCCTTGGTCTGTCCTGCTAATGACAGTGTCCTTAGCCACAGATTAACTTGTCTAAATGCCAGGAGGAGAGTGCATTTATTGGGCCTACCCTGTCAAACCTCCCCCACCAGTCTTTGTCTTCTTAGTCCACATAACACAGCAGAATAAAAAATATGCTGAATAAAAAATATGCCCCTCTGCTGCTATAATCAAAGTGATTGTGTTTCAGATCAAAACCATTTATTTACTGCATGGATTAAAGGATTAAATTGCATAGGAATGCTCTGCCCAACATTTTGTGCTTGTGCTGGGATCCAGCTGCCCTTAATCTCCATATCATTGACACAGGATATTGATAAAATGGTTTTCCCATTATGGCTTGTTTGTTTGTGATGTATGCAGAATTAAAGTAACCAAAATAAGATTGCAGGGTCATTTTCTGGGCTGCACTTGAGTCCTGAGCCAGCTCTGCTGGCATCCCCTGCCCCTCCTGAGCCCTGGAGTGCAGGGCACCCACGGGGCCACATCCACCCTGACAGCTCTGGGCTCAAATTCCCCTCTTGCTCCAGCCCCCATGGGGAGTTTGCCCTTCACCAGGCTGAGTTAGGGTGGCAGGCCATGCAATGACAATGTGACATTGCCTCTGCCTCTGGAGGTGGCTCAAGGACCTCAGGTGGCTCAGGGACACACTGAAGGCTCTGGTCCACAGACAGCAGGATGGTTCAGCCCAGGGGAAAATGAGCCAAAAACACTGCTGAGGGAGCCAAGAGCCAATGGCAAACACACAGTGCCATAACTAAATATCTACAACATCTAAATCCAAAAGATCTTCTTCCCCAGAGCATGTCTCTAGCCCGAGGTACTCTGCCTGTAATCTATGGCAAAAGACACATCCATGGCCACACTCAGGCACTAAATGTTTGTTCCTCTTCCTGTACCTCCAAGGCAAGCTCAATATTTGAAATGTAGAAGATTGGAGATAGACTCCAGTCTTTCTTCATGCCCGTCCATGGGCAAGAAAAAATAATTTTATTTTGATTATGGACTGACTACAAAAGAAATTGTGTTGCCTGATGATGAGCATCCACTGCACGACTCTTGCTCTCCTTTCAGAAACAGGAACACAGTTCACAAGTAAAAAAATCCATGGCTGACCATGGTGTCAGCAGCCAGTTCCAAAAGATGAAGCACTTTTCCCCTCAGGTCTATTGTTGCAGGCTCTCTGCAAATTCAGGCAGACATCACTGCATCGAGTTGTGTCTATCACACAGGGAGAGCTGCCCTAAGAAAATATAGATAAAATCCCCTCTTTTTTCTTCTCCAATAAGAGGAGGTACCATCCACATATCCCAATAAGTTTCCAGTTCT
Organism: Haemorhous mexicanus; assembly: GCF_027477595.1. Classification (NCBI taxonomy): domain Eukaryota; kingdom Metazoa; phylum Chordata; class Aves; order Passeriformes; family Fringillidae; genus Haemorhous; species Haemorhous mexicanus. Next base: position 10,234,466 of record NC_082357.1, on the reverse strand, counting down.
CTGCAGCTTCAAGAATTGTTGACTTGGTAAGCAAATCCAGTAAGTTAATTTAGTGCTATTGCCTAATGATCACAAAAGAGGAGAATGAATTAAGAAGTGCCACTCTTTTATGAATCTTCTTCTATTTTACAGGGCACATGTTGGTGTGTTGGTACTGTTGTTTAAGATTATGATGCCTTTAAGGTTTATTTTGTTTCTTCAGGCTTCTGCTGTTTTGTGATTAAATGCATGGAAGCAAGAGGAATAATAATTATGTAATTTATGTTCATACACTTCCTCCCACTGGCAGGTTGCTTCTTGACTGAAATTGTATTATTTGATTCATGCACAGCTACCTATTAAAGATGGTGGGGACAGATACTGCAAATCCCTAAGAGCAATCATGAAAAAATATTTCAGCTACACCACTGATGTCAGGTCCATTTGCACATTTTTATCACTGATTCATGTTCTGTAATCTACTGCTTCAACTGGGAGCATTTATCCCTGCTCCTTCTGAATAGCAGCAAAAGCACACAGAGAGGTGAATCACACAACTCCAAGTGTGCAGCTCTTACCACTGACTCAGGCAAAATAGGAATATAATTGTTAACCAAATTTGCAAATTCAGAGAGGAACATTTTTGCAGCTAAGGCAATTGACCTGCGTGTTTGTGTTTTCTTCCACTCTAGGAAAAGTAGAACACCTCAAAAGTGCCAAAACCAGACAAATTAAATGGGAACAATTCTGCTAAAGGTTAAAGGGGTACCATTTCTTTTCTGTGTGCATCCAGTTCCTGAGTGATGAAACTAATCACAGCTGAAGAGCAACACATTATTTACACAGCAGGGACACTTAAAGACGTGGTTCTGCATTGTGCCAAGCTCTGCTCAATCTTCTCCTTTAAGAAAAATGTAAAAGAGTGGCAGGGAAATCAGAAGGAGGATGGAGTGAAGTAACTCAGCCAAGGTGACAAAGTGAGTCAATGAGAAACACAAACCAGATCCTGGCATTTGCCAGCCTGTGCCACGGCTGGCAGGTGTCAGAGTTTGTCTCACATCCTCAGATGGAGGAACTGTAAACTGAGTTTCCAACCATTCAGCTGCATTCCTCCAAGAGTGAACTGCAGTCAGTGGATAATTCCAATCCTGCATCTACATTTAGGTCTGTGTAAATAATAGTGAGGTTTCTAAGACTGATCTGACAAAGCTCCTCTGCTCTTTAGAAAACTCAAGGCTATTGTTTGACTGAACAACATTTGAAAGTAAGAGAAACAGTGAGAAGCTAAGGGCAGTGTTTTTGATTGCAAAGGAAATGCACCACAGTGTTTTGTCTCGTTGGAATCTGGAATGAGGCATTATGCCATTAATTCTGTGGATACTGTTGTTAACAAAGCCCCTGAAATCTATGGTTTCGATATTTGACAAAGACAGGACTAAAAACTGGTGAAAATCCTCTTCTCAAGCATGGCTTGTCGTGCTGCAGGAAATATCAAGAGATACACCAGCACAGCCTAACCAAGTATCCAGTCTTACTCAGAAACAGCAAAAGTCACAAACTGCTTTCTAGAAAAACCCTCCTGTTAAGAAGTGGGGGTTTAGACACTAAATTAAGTTACACTGACATTAAATCAGCCCCCTAAAGAATTAGTTTTGTGTCAGTCTACGAACTTATTTCACAAAAAACACCATGTGTGGGGTAAAAAGTTACCAAAGCTGAGTTCTTCTTCTAGGTGGATTTACAGAAGAATGCTACAAAGGAAGCTGAGCACCCTTGGATGTAAGTATTACTACAGCAAAATACCTTCATTCAGGTCATAGAAAATAACAGATGAATCCCATAATACACACAATGCCTAAGAAATACATGAATGAAAGCTGAACTGAGCTAGGTACCTTCCCCTGCAGGACTGACAGCCTGTTGGAGAGCTGCACACAGAACTCATGTCTGTGCTGAACCATCCCACAGCTCTGCAGCATCACATCTGTCACAGGAGGAGTAAAACAGGCATTTTGGCACTTTCAGCAGTTACCCATTCACAACACACCAGCTCAGTGAAACAGCCACAGCAGGGACAAGCAAGTCATCATTTCACCCCAAACTAAGGTTTCTTTTTTTGCAAGACTCTGAAAGGCTCAGGAATTTTGAATCTTTCTTTTCCCCAGATCACCAGATCAAAAGTAGATGGTCAGAGGAAGGGTCCCAAATGTTCCAGTTCCTCATTGTCCCTGTTTCATAAATCTTCCATTTTTGATCCATTTCCAGAACAGAAAAGAATCCCAACACTTTCACCAAGAGTTTACAGGCCATGGTGAGAAATCACTCTTTTCTCTCCAGAAATTTCCAAAGACAAGGGCAACACATCTCACACAGGGGGAGCTCCACATCTGGAAACCAGATCCAGCCTGCAGGGCAAATTCATCTGACCTGCCTCAGTTTCACTGTCATGGTGCCATCTCCTGGGGGTCTGTGCATGCCCATGCATTTTCTCTCTGCTAGTTTGTCTCTGCCAGGCATGCAGAGTGGAAGGGGGAAGAGGGCAAAGGGGCCGTGGGAGATCACAGAATTTTGGACCCTCTCCCAGAAAACTTTCTCTAAATTCATTTAATCCCAACAAAATTGAGTTTGGACCACCCAGACTGCAGTACCTAAACAAGAAAGGCAAGAAAATTGTTTTAACTTGGAGACACTTCCTTTCACTCACAAAGCCACTATGTTTTACAACACACACACACATCCTAAGGATCAAAAATATCAATTTTCCCCCACAGATTTACTTCATACCAGAGGGTTTGCACCACACACAGAGTTGGACAAGAAACCCTAAAGTCCCAATCCCCACTCCACACAGAATCTCACCAAGATGGGGAACAGTTCCTTCACACGCTCAAGCTAAAAAATAAATGGTAGCATAGGGTACTGCATGAGAGATTAAAAACCAGACTTTTTAATAATGGATGCTGTTAATTTACAGAATATTAATATGGCACTTTTCTCGACTTGATAATGGCTATTTTTTGGTATTACAGAAAGGAATAGGGGCAGCTATTCCACAAAGAAACAACATTTCAGTGACACCACCAGACCCCAATTAAAAGTTCTGTGCCACTCAGTATTGCTTCAAGGGATGGTGAGGCAATATTGACCCACTCCAAAGTGGTTTATGAATTGCTACTGATGAGAACTCTTGCTGAATAAGCAGAGCAGGTTCTTTAATGCCACTTTCTTACAAACAGCAGCAAGGGGGGGAGAGAGACAGTAATTAATGTGTTAGCACCAAGAGAAACAAAGAGCCAGCAAAAGTCTGTCCTTGCCCAGCTATCAGACTGAGCAAGCTCCTCTAATTCAGCTGGAACTGTAACAGTTCTCAGGGGCTGGACTGAGGGTCAGCAAGGCCTGATTGATTAAGGTACAATCCTGACAGTATTTTAGAGCCTGGATAAACATCCTTTTCCAAAAATAAAAATAAAATCAGGCTGCAGGCAGCAAGTGAAGCCCAGTATTAGGGTGTGGAGCACATGAATTTAACAAGGCAAAGCTAACAGCACCTCCAAATCCACCAAACATCCACAGCATGCTCAGCAGAAGGACCAGGTGGATTGGAAATGGGCTCTTGCCAGTGCTTTGCTATGACAGCTGGTTTCTGTGACTGCTCAGTGCTTTCTTCCAAGCAATCCAACCATTGTGGATTAAATGGCAAGAGAAGTGTTCATACAGAGCTCTAACGAGGTGAGTGCTGCTGAGCACAGGAAGAAATGAACTGCTCCTGCCCAGACCCACTGCCAAAACTGGGGGCACAGGAGAGGTGCCCACACTGGTTAGTGCTTCTCCCTTGGAAGCACAGACACAGCCAGCTCTGCCCCCTCATTTCTCACAAGCAGCATGACACCATCCTCCAGGGCTAGACAAGGTCAGCATGGGTTTCATAGCTCATTCAAGATGGATTTTCAAAGACTGTATTAACCACATGCAGTCCTCCAGTGGAGTCAGAGTGAAAAGCATCACCAAAGGACAAAAACACCCCAAACAAAACAAACAAACAAATAAAAATGCATTCTGTAACACTGAATGTCTCTTACCAAGTTTCCCCGATGATGTCCTGAGCCCTGAGTGAGCCAGACCCAGCCATCAGAGCAAGTTACCCCAGAGAAAACATTTACCAGGCTGCTCACTGTCCTTGGCCAGTCAGTCTGGGCTGGGGGATCCCTCTCCACTTGTTGGCAATTATCACAAGACTCCGTTCTTGAGGGGACACAAACAAAGAAATAAATCCCAGGGCAGCCTCTTTCTTCCTGTTTCACCGGGCTCAGCTTTGCCTCTGCCATTTCTGCTTCCTTGCCTAAAATTCCCTGGTTTTGCAGTGGATTCCACTCAGTCTCTCCCCTTGGAGAAGGGCAGGGGCAGCACAGGATGGTGCCCATCAGCCATCCCTCCCCTTTCCCTGCTCCTGCCCAGGATTTGTCTCCCCAGGCTGGCAGGGATCACCCAGGGGTCCCCCAGGCACAGGGGGGATGCAGTCCCAGATTCCTGAGCAGCTGAGGGGCCCCAGCTGGAACCAGGATGCTCCAATCCTATGTGGTGTTTTCTGGGGAGAATTGGAAGAAATAAAAAGATTTCTCAGAGTAAAGCATTGGATTATAACAGGGGAGGGAGAAGTTTGAAGGCAGAGAGGGAGCACAACCCATGCTTGGAGCTCTCAGGAAAAGGCAATGCTCATTCAAAGATGAAAAAGCCACAGTGAAGAGATGAAAGTCCAAGTGAAAAATTTCACAGACTTCTCTTTTTTTTTTTTTTTTTTTCCTGCATTTCAGCACCTTGAGCCCTGGTTTAGGAGGTCCCAGGTGAGGTGACACTGCCCTTTGGCTCTCAGCTCAGGCACACAGGGACAGTGAGACCTGACACAGACAAGGGATGATGATGACAAACCACATCCAAGTCACCAGTTGTTTGACATGGGCTCTCTTGAACCTCTTAAATGTGAAATGCACCCACACTGAGCTGATTAAAAGCTCCTGTGAGTGTGAAATCTTCTCTCTGAATAGGCTTCTACACCACAAAGGAACATTTCATACATCATATTTGAAACAGATCAGAGCCTTAAAAGCAACTTTATTCCACTGCCATTATGAAACAGAGCTTTCATTGTCTGCCTCTGAAACACTTTGAGTCATCATCTTCCAGCAATAACTAATCCCTTGCTCACTCTGTACCTGACAATTCGTGGACAGCCCAATTACAGGAGAGGAAAGTGGCACACCACTTTCAGAGGGTGGGCTCAAACACTCAACTCCTGATAAAGGCTTTTGTTTCAGAGTACAATTCACTTAAGCTAACAGGTTCTGATCATCTACTTGAGAGCAGAGTGTAATAAAAAAAAGTTAAATTGCAGCAGCATCATCTAATAAAGAAAAACAAAGTCAAACATGATTAGAAGAGTCAGGAGACAAAACAGGGTAATTTGAGACACCTGACAACTATTTATTCTCTATATATTCTCCACAGTTCACATTTTTATCCAGGTTTTCATGCCAAACTTGCTATTTAGTTGTTAGAATTTCTGTGCCTTGAATGACCTCCCAGAGTGCCCAATTCACACCAACAATTCACACCAACACAGGTGAATGTGCCAAAGCCTACCAGCATGTATATCTCTGTATTTTTACAGAATTATGGCTGGCACAACTTTGGTGTCAAGGACTTGTGACTAGTTACCCTCATGAAGTTCTGGTGAAATCTGTCCATAACTCTACTGAAGTTAAAAAACAAAACAGGAGGAATTTTCAGAATGGCATAACGCTCATACACACAAATTTCAGAGAGAACTTTAAATTTGACCTCTCTTGAGTGTTTGATTTTACTGAGTAATGACATGGGCTTTTTTTGTGTAGCATCTAATCTGAGGCAAGAAACCTTGAAGAGAACACTTAGAGTGAATTGACATTTAATGCAGCTTACTTTCAAGTATCTGCTCAGCAAGATGCATTCTGAGGATGGATCTCTAACAAGACAGAGGCAACCCTTATCTACAGTCATAAAAAATTAAATGCAGCTAAAAGAGATGTCACATGTTGGTGAAGAGAATCAGGAACTCCCTACCCTGTACTTTGTCAAACCACTCTCCTGCTAATGGACAGCTGCTGCTGATACAAGAGATGTCAGATATCCCCCAGGCTCTGAAGAATGCTCATGTAGAACTAAAAGCTTTCAGATTTATCTCCTGGAGCTGGTGGTAAAACCCTGGGTTAAGACTGTGTAACCCTTCTCACAAACTGAGGTGCATCCATAGCATTTGATCATGACAGAGAACCAGGTATTAACATTTGCACATGAACATCAGGGAGCTCATTAGAAGAACTCTGCTCCCTCACACCCCAGGTCTCCTTTCAGGAGTATATCTGAGATGATTCCATGAGCAAGAGAGATGTCACAAATCTGAAGACAACAAAGTTTGTCTCTCAACTCACATTCACTTTTTCCCATTAAGATTTCTATCATGGACAAAAAGTGGCTGAATTATCTGATGACTTCCTGTCAGGGAATGCTGTCATCTCTCAGACAGATCCAAGATGTGCAAATAAGAAATGATCCTGCATCTCCTCTGTGCAGTGTGTGCTGTATTTCACAGCTGCAAATATTACAATCTTCAATAAAGGGAAGGCAACAATTCCCTTCAAGTCATGCAAGCACTGAGCTCAGTTGTGAATGACTGCAGACAGAGCGTGTTGTGACACATGCAGGAAGTGCTGTGTTTTATAAGATTATTCTTGCCAACATGATTTTGATAAGGAAGTATTTGCAAAAAAAAAAAAAAAAAAGTTTCTTTTCAAATCTTTATATAGTCCTTAGCACTCATTTATTTGAGCTTGCCCTTGTACATAGTGCCAAAGAGCAATACTCTCATTGATACAAAAGGAGCACCAAGCATGGGAATGAAGGCCCATGCTTGTTTCATCCATCATACAAGGAAGCAAAACCACACTCATAGGATAATATTAAAAATGTTATAAATGAAATGAATACCACAGGGAGTTTTATAAAATATTTATTTGGAAAAAAATCACTCTGTACAAATGTAACATTCTCAACACTGAAGTTTTATAAAAATGCTAACACAACAAAAAGACAAGTAAAACATTAAACTGCTCTTCTTCTTAAATTACAAAGGAACAGATTCATTCTAAAGAAGCTACTGTAATTCTAAACAGTAAAGAGAACTTGATAAGGTTTTTTTTCTTCTCTATTACAGACAAATACAGATATCAAAGGATGACTTTTCCCATCCTTTTATAAACTTCCCCCCAAACACTGTCCACAACTAAACCAAATACTCTAAATGGTTTACACTTTTACTGTACATAGTTTGTGCTCCAGGAAAAGTCAGCACAATTTGATCATCATTTTCTCAGGGCCTAACAAAATCTCACCTCTATAACATTTGGTACAAAATTGTCTGTACAAAGCAAGACTGCTCATGTAAATTTGAAGCAAACTTAAAAGTTAAGAGCATTTTTCTGTGCCTTCAATTTGGCATTATGAAGAGAGTGATTAAGTAAAATTTCACAGAGGAAAACTCAGTAACTGAGATTACTGTATTTTTCTTTTTTATTTAGTAATTACTATTGTATAAAAAATTCATATACTGCAAGTTATTAGGAATGGCAGACCCTAAATCTAACAATGCTAGTTTCATAGTCTTCATCATAAAATTAGATTTTTCTACATATTATTTTTCTCTCTTCATTTTAATCTATTTGCAAAAGCTGCTGTTGCATATCAACTGCATAAACAGGAGAAAATGTCTCCTCATGAAATCAAAACCAGTAAAAAGACCACACTACTGTAAACAGAGCTAGAATGAAAACTGACAGAACACAGTGTGACAGGTAAGCCGTCGTCTGGAAAGCTTTTTTCACATCTTCTTAACACAAAATATGGCTCACACCACAAACAACAGGAGGAAATAAAAACAACAAAAAAAAACCCCAAAACCAACAAAACAACAAACTACTGAAAGCTTTGAGTCACAGCCAGGGGTGCCAGGCGGGGTCCATCCGGCACAGGTTGTCCAGGCTGTTTGCAGCTGCCACCAGGGTGTTGACTTTGCTTTCCCCTCCCTCAAACTGGGCCAGGTTGTGGAGGCGAGTCATGATGGCAGTGACAGCTTTCTGAACCAGAGACACCAGCTGCTGGCTGTCCATGTTCTCAGGCTGCCCAGCTGCTGACAGTGGAGACGAGGTGTCCTCTTGGGTTTTTTTGTGCCACGCGATGATTTCATCCCTCAGCACAGTTTTTAGGATGCCATCAACCTATATGAAAAAGAAAAATCAGATTATTAATCAAATCCACAGAATGATCAGGTTCTATCAGATTACAGAATTGTAACTAGATTTTAGTTGACAGTATTTTGACATTTTTGATGCCACACTGCAATTTCAGACTTTTCAAGACGAGTGTGGCTTCCAAACATTTTATTATTTCCTCTCCAGGTATTCCTTTTCATAAAAAGTTTCCATTACAAAAACACAACACAATGACTCCTACAGAAATTAATAACATATTAAGATATTGATACACAGATACAGTTGTGTACACCCTGTTTTTAAATTGCACAACTAAATTCATGGCTTCTACAACACACACACACAGAGAAGTCTTGGGCAGAGATTTGGAGCACTTTGAAAAGCTGGAGGGTTTTATTGCAGTCATTACACTCCCGGGGAATATTATTTTCTGCTACACAAGGAAAGAACACTGACTACAATATCCATACATATGTATTTAATATATAGACACATATATGTTATATAAGCCAGCTCTATCCTTGGATGAAAAAGAAATGCCTGCAACAAATACTTTCTCATCACTGAGCTGAGTTATTGGTATTAATCTGCCAACTCCAACAATCTCAGGCTTCTAAAGCAAAATTTTATGTGTCCAGTCTGAGTCAAATTAAATGTTTACACATAACATAAAACATTTCCAACATTTCAGCTGGCCTTTGTGATGACCTCAGGGTAAAATTTTAAAACAAATCCGCACCATCATGCAGTTCCTACCTTCACCAAAAAACTGCTGTTTTGTTTATAAATAGTCAAACACAAACCTGCACAAAAAGGTATACAAACCTTGAAGTTTGGCTGTGCAAAGCAGCGAGCTACTGCAATCATGGATGCAGTGAGGGGCCCTGACACCCCAATGGTGGTGAGGAACTCCGAGATGTTGGGGGTGAGGCGGAAGGGCACCGGCCGGTTGGCGTCCAGATCTCCCGTGGCATCGTTGATGTCAAAGCGAAAGTACGCCACGTTGAGCTTGCCAGTGTCCTGGGAGTGACAGAAACATGCACAAAAGCAATTAAAGGAACTGATTTTCCTTCATGGAACCAAAAGTAGTTGGGTTTTTGTGTCTGTTAATGCTGAGTTCCAACAGTGCTTCAAAAGCGTTTCACTTGTTCAGCCAAGCAGCTTTTGAGCCATGAAGATGTAAATAATGGCATGAACAAAGGTAAGTATTCCACTCAAAATGTTGTGTCCAAACTCTTCACTAAATACATGTATTACCAAACTTCAGGAGTAGATTCCTCTGGATCCTGATCTCTATGGAGTCACTGCCAATAGACCTCTGGGACAACATTCAGTGTCCAAGGCTCACTGTGAGCAAACAGCTGAACACTTAAGAGAGGGATCAAAAAATCTTAATTGCTCTACAGACTCTAGCTCTCCATGCATTAAAATTACATTGAGACTTTAACAAATACCACCTTTGTTCTTTTTTAAGGTGGCAAACCTCATTTTAAATATTGGGTTAAAACAGAAAAATCATGATTAATAGGAGTTGTAGCTTGATGGATAAGCTCAAAAGAGAAGGGTATTTGAAAAGGGATATAGCCCTTTAAGAAAATCAAGTTCTGTATTTTATTTTTCTTACACCTAATCTATTTAACACAAAGGTATTTTGAAAGCAATATAAAAGAGAGACTTAGCAGTCATTTACATGAAGAGTTCAAATACCTAAGAACAATTTCACAAAGTTCTAAACTCTCACCACAGAAGGCAGAGTTGATGTCCACGGGGACTGCAGGTGAAAGTGCTCCCTACAGGATGTGCAATCACACAGAAATAAAAAGCCCACTGAAATGCACTGTTAATTATCTCTGTTGAACTACGACTCATTTCAAAAGCACAGTGCAAACATCCACCTGATCCAAGACGACAGAATGAGCAAACTGAAGCACACCTGGGCAATCTGCAGCATCTCAGGGTTGAGCCTGTTCAAGTGGAAGATGAATTCTGCAAAGCCAATGAGGGCTAGCTGGATGGTGAACATCTTCCTGAAGGTCCAGTAATCCGTGGCGTTGGGGAAGGTGTGCAGGGCCCACTCCTTGAGCATGCTGCGAGGCACCATGTTACTCTGCACCTCCTTCAGGATGTCTCTGAGGACCTGCACAGCAAAAGGGTTACTTGGAAAAAGGCATTTTTAATGCACTCTGAGCAACAGACAAATCGACCTAAAACAACTATCAATCTGCTTTTAATTGCTGTATCTTGTTTTAGGAAAAGAAAAAAAAAATATAAAGCATATACTAGGCCCAATTACTTAGAAAAAGAAGGATCTGTTCTGCTACACCAGAAAACATGATAGTCATTTTGACTTCAGTTAAAGGGCTGTTAAAAGTTTCAAATGTAAGAATTCTGAAAATAGAAACAAGTGTTACATAGCATTTCCATCTTTATTTTTTAACAAAAAAGTCTGAGAATTGTTTAAACTATGTCTGTAATACATATTTACTGTGTATTTTCTAATACCTGTATTTGGAATGGGACTGGCATTTTACCCATGAATTTATACTAACCCTAACTGAAAAGAAAACCATAAAACCACCTTATACATCACAACTGGTTGTTTGGTGGAGGTTACAGAGAGGGAGAGCTTTGTTCTTTCTGAGTACTTCATTTATTAGATGAGATTGCCTAACTGCTTCTGTTTGGCTTACATGAATGGATCCACTGGCAATTTTAAGAGAAATATTAGAAGAACATGGGAAGCCTGCCTCACAGACCATGCTGTAGCTGCTTATGTAAATTAGAAATGCTGCTTCCCATGCTGTCAATTTATTATTTTTAAAGCACTATACAAAAAAAAAAAAAAAATCAATCAGCACCCTGCCTGTTTTCAGTTGCATTTACCCAAAACAACTTCCAGTAATACAAATACAGCCTTTATTTTAATAAAATCATTCCAAGATCACCTAAAACTCTGAAGAGATACAGAGTTCTCATGCAAAATCTAAATACATGCAAAATATCCAACCACCACCCATGCACAATGTATCTGTCTGACATCTAATGACATTTACCAAACACACACATCCCTGCTGAGCTGAACTGCCTTTAAAAGACAGGCTCTGCTGAATATTTCTATTTTCCATAGAAAACCTTTAAGCAAAGTCTTAGCTTTATATATAACAATAATTTAAATCTGCTACCTCTTTTCTAAACTCCAAAATATTCTGTTATTTAGTACATAATGAACTTCCTAAATTCTGAAGAAGCACTGGGGGGAATTTGCCAAGGCACAGCAGAGTGCTGGGGAAAGCCTTAGATGAAATTAGGCAGAGCAGGGTGCTGGGGACAGCCCTGGATGAAATTGGGCAGGGCAGGGTGCTGGGGACAGCCCTGGATGAAATTGGGCAGGGCAAGGTGCTAAGGACAGCCCTGGATGAAATTGGGCAGGGCAGGGTGCTGGGGACAGCCCTGGATGAAATTGGGCAGGGCAGGGTGCTGGGGACAGCCCTGGATAAAATTGGGCAGGGCAGGGTGCTGGGGACAGCCCTGGATGAAATTGGGCAGGGCAGGGCAGGGCTCAGGGCACAGCCCTGGATGGAATTGCCTGGGGCAGGGCAGGGCTCAGGGCACAGCCCTGGATGGAATTGCCTGGGGCAGGGCTCAGGGCACAACCCTGGATTGAATTGCCCGGAGCAGGGAAGGGCTCAGGGCACAGCCCTGGATGGAATTGCCCAGGGCAGGGCAGGGCTCAGGGCACAGCCCTGGATGGAATTGCCTGGGGCAGGGCAGGGCTCAGGGCACAGCCCTGGATGGAATTGCCCAGGGCAGGACAGGGCTCAGGGCACAGCCCTGTGCTCACCCCTGCTGCAGTACCTGGTGACTGGCCTGCGTGCCCCGAGCCTGCACCGTGGCCAGCCGGTCGTAGTAGCGGGAGATGGGGTTGTCGTGCTCGATGCCCTTCTTGGCGCAGCGCTGTTTGTAGATCTCCACCAGGGACAGCGAGGAGGGGTTGTCCTCCACCAGCCGCATCTGCGGGGACACTGCCACCACCCGCGGCACTGCAGGGGCGGGGCACAGAGAGCAGAGCAAACCTCAGTTCATCAGAGCCCAAATGCTGACACACCAGCCCTCAAAACACAACCCCAATAATCAACTGGAGCCAGAAAACTTTAATGCTATGCTCATAACTCGTTTACAAGCTCAGGTATAAAAGATCTACAGTAGGATTTTTTTTTTTTTATCTCAACAGAAACATCAACAGTATTTTTGAAAAAAAATTGAGCACTCATCATTCTTCCTATTTTTCTTTACCTTCAGGAAAGAGGGTACTACTTTGTTTAGATGAAATTCATCAGCAAAAAGAAAAAGTATTTCTTCTGTGTTATGTGGAAGACACAAAAGAAATTCAATATTTGCATATCACAACTCGAGCAGAAAAGTTTTTGTTCTGTCCCTCTTCAGTTGTCTCTAAATGTTGTCTTTCCCGTTATATTTCCCATACTTCAATGTTGTTGAAGTATGTGCACACATTTCCACACCAACAGGCCCTGTGCGCATCTCTTGCCTTAAATATTCACAAGAGCACTTGATATCATAAGCAAGGCACATCAGCATTTCTAAATACCAGACCCCACGCAATCAGCTGCACTCCTCCAGAGGGGTGCTACAGCTCCAGACAAGTCTAATCACCCAGCCAGATGTGAATTTACCTTGTGAATATTCAAAAACCTCCAGCCATTATAACCTCTGAGCCCAACTTACGTTTAAAAACAACCCAGAGATCCCTCCTTGCAGTACCTGTGAAGAACAAATGCCTTTTGGTGGTCTCCTTCCTCTTCTCCAGGCAGGGGTTGAGGAGGCGGAGCAGCTGCAGGACGCGCTCCTCGCGGCGCGACTCGGTCAGGCAGGCGTCGTTCATCACCAGGTACGGGTAGATCTTCCCGTTGTGCCCGCGGATGTACAGCCTGCGAGCTGCCGTGTTGTGCTTCTGCACGATCTCCACCCTGGGCATGAACCTGCCAGGAGCATTTGGAGAGAGCTCTGTAACTCTTTTGAACAACAGGATCTCTAATGGTGACAATAAAAGCACAGATCTCAACTTGGAGCAATGTACAAGAAAACTAAATATGCTCTGAACAATGCAGGTGTTTAGTGATCAAATGTAAAATTATTGAAGGAGGATAAATTAAAAAGGTCTTACACCAACGTTTGTCTATAAATGTAATACACATACATAAAATATTTATCTACCATAAAATATCTATCTGCTTTTGCAGAGTGGATGGATGGATGGATGGATGGATGGATGGATGGATGGATGGATGGATGGATGGATGGATGGACGGACGGATGGATGGAGAGGGCTTTAATTTTCTTCTCTGCTTCCAGAATTACAGCTACCAAAGGGAATTTTTAGGTTACCTTGCTATCTTGATGTAGTAATGTGTTGGCTTTGGCATAAGGAATTCTCCAGGTATCTCTACTTCCGCAGTTTGAGCTGAGAAGTTACTCAGAAAGCGGCACTTCTCCTCTATGAGGAAGAACTTTGGAAGCTGTTTAGTTTTGGCCTCCAGAATTTTGATCCATTTCTTTAGTTTGGAGATAAGGTTGTGGAGTTTCATTGATCCTGGCACACTGAAGTCAAAATCTAAAAAAAAAAAAAAGGCAAACAAAAACAAATCACCCAATTCAATAGTGCAAACCAAACACACACACCCCCACTAAGCTGAACTGCCTTTAAAAGACAGGCTCTGTGGAATATTTCTATTTTCTATAGAAAACCTTTTTGCAAAGTCCTAGCTTTATACAGAACAATAACTTAGACCTGTCAGAATCCGCTACCTCTTTCAGAGTATAAAGTTCTAAAATATTCTGTTATTTAGTACCTAACTTCCTAAGATTTTCCTGTTTTAGACTCACACAAGCATTGTAAAGTATATAGTGAAAAATTTAAATACTATTACTGTATTGAATGAATTCTCTATATACTGCAACCAGACATACTGCATAGAAGGAAAGCAGTAAAACCCCAAATTATTACATCAGACCACTTAGTGAAAGAGGAAAAGTAGGCTTACTTTATAGCACTATAATTTTCTACCTGTTTCATTACAAGTCATTTATTTATTTATTTATTCAAAACTCAGTGGAGACTTTTTACTCCTAAAGTGAATGAAAGAGCCCCAGTTGAGGATACAACATAGAATCTGTGAGGAACTGCAGGACAAATAAGAAAATTGTTGTTATTACTATTCTCTTCTCAGCTGCAAGGAATTCTTATTCTTTCCTGTCTTAGACAACAACTGAAAGACACTACAGGAAGAACAGCCAGAGCAGCCCAAAAAAAATGACAATATTATGCAAACAGCCCTGCTCCTTCCACTGCAATGTCAACAGTACCACAGAGTGAGAATATCTCCTTTAATCCACATGCAGGTGAAAAAGGAACTTTCTCAAGGTCAATATATGGACTTCAGAACATTATGCAAGTAATTCTGTGACAGAAATCACTGCAATACTGAGCATCTTCTGGGGCACACCAACACCATCTTCCCAGCATTGCTCTCACTACAGTTACAGACAAAGCAAATAATAAATAAATAAATGTCTCTGAATTCCCCAAAAGAGGGAAAATGAATAAACCACATACATGAAATGATGGCTCAGCACTTCAGTGCCACAACAATGAAAAATTAAACACACTTGGATAAGAAGACAAACAACTCTCTGTAAACCTCATTAGTTATGGCATCCCAAACTATGCAAGTTAACCTACAGGCTTGAATTTTTAACTCATCTTCACTCCCTAGAAGATGCCATTTTAAGCTCAACATGTCTCAAGTGAAAAAGCAATTGAAAAAAAACAGAATGACAATTGAGTATTTCTGAGATTTGCAGCCAGAGCAGAATGGAATCTTCAGTATTACTCAACACAATGGAAAATTAAGTCTTAAAAATTAGTTTAAATTTTCTTGCAGAACCTTCATTTCAATATGTTATATATACTCAATATTTTCCTAAGTTGACAAAAATACCAAGAACCAAATACACATGAGCACTGCTCAGAAAATTTGACCACATAAATATGCTAAAAGCATCTGCCTGCAAGTGTGCCAAGAGTGAATTAAGTATGTGCACACAGCAATTACTGCATTATAAAAGCTTTTTCAACCACAATTAAACCACTCAAAACTCTGACTGCCCAAAAGACTTACTCCTAAAACTTAAAATATTCATTTAAACAGCAGAGCTCCTGTCTTTCTACACATACACTCTCCTAAGTTTTTTTTCTTTAATCCAGGATTCTAATGCCAAAGAAAACAATGCACCTTAGGATTGCTTTAATTTTGTTGTTCTGTTACTTAAATAAATATCAGAGAACATATAATCCAACATATTTCACTGTGTATCCACAATAAACTGATATCCTAAAATCTTTCAGTAAAAGACCTAACTTTACCAGCCTAAAAGAGAACAAAAAAAAACAGCTCATACAAAATCCTTTCCACTTCTGTAAGAAAAAAGTTTATAATGAAAAATACAGTTTCATATTTATGGATGTAATATTCTCTTTTCTTTTTCTGCCTGCTGTGGGCAGTGCATCTACTGCAATATCACTGTAAAACACTCTTATTAAAATCCCAAGCCTACCCTCTAGTGAGCAGTGGGAGTAAATCATTTCATCAAAGTGACAAAATTATTGCATCATTTATCTCCCGAATCTCTGAAGTGCAGGAAAGTACCCTCAAACTGCAACTAGTTTTTGTGCTAATGTGAATCAGCCAAGAGGTAAAAACACACATCAATATATTTTCCTTACAAAAAAAGTCACTCAGTTCTCTACAAGAGCAGCTCTAGTTTGCTGAATGCCTTTTTTAGGATTTTTGTTGTTCTTTTGTTTCCCAGTGGCAGATGGGAAACACAGCAAGTTCAATTAGTCTTTCTGCTGGTGTCACAGAGAGCCCATCTGAGAAGAAAAATCACTTCAGCTGGAAGAAAGGGAAACACAGCACCAAACATTATTTGAGTACAAAGTCTCTCTGCTTTGCAGACATCTTAATCTATATAAACAGTGGCTCTGTTTAAAAAAAAAAAATCCATTTCTTCAGTATTTAGTACTGGAAAACACCTTTCTCCAGCTAACACACACTGGTCTGAAGTACCTCACTACTTGTACCTCCTATTTCTAAAAAGGATGGGAAGTTTTCCCCCTCATCCCTAACGGGGATTTTCACAGAAGGCCATGGCACAGACTGCAGTGGAAGCAGTTTGCTCTCTCTTCTCAATGCTGCTGAAGTTTCTTGCCACTCTCAGTGGAAGGAGAAATGGGGCACAATCTCCTCCCCAGTGAGACAGACCTAAAACAATCCTGATGCCTCTAACACACTTTGATTGAAGGCTGTACCATCACTCCTCAGGAAGAAACACCAAAAAACATACTCCAGGTAGCAAAATCAGAGTATCAAACCTTCTGTCCCCTCCAGTCCCCTTGACCTGCACAACATTACCATGGTATTAAGAAAACAGAGAATACCTCCAAACTAAGACTCCAGAACTATATAAAAAAACCTTTCTGCTACACTGGAAGAAAATAGTTCTGATCAAAGGCAACAGGCTATTAATGCTTTCAGAGCAAGAAACAGTCCATTTGAAGATGTTTAAGATTATTCTGACCATAGGAAAAGCCTGATTCTATTAAAGGTTCACATCTGAAGGATCTCCAGCTAAAAAGCCAATAACCATGTCAAGTGTCCCTGAGGACTGAGTTGTAAGCTCAAGGCTCACAGAGTAGGACAATTCTTTATGTCCATGACACTGAAGAAGATCCAAGCATTCTCCAAAACTGAAGTCCTGTCTTGCTTTTGAAGATAATATTCAAACATTTATATACTCTACTTCCCAAAACTTCTTTCCTATCTCACAAGAACTTTTGGAAAAAAGCAACAAAGATGAAAAATCTCCATGAGAGGACAGCAGAAATATGGAGCAGAACTTCTGGTTTATCACTCAGCTCCAGAAAACCAAAACTGCATGTACCAGACACCAAGGTCAAATATCATCCATCTCTTTACCTGAATTTCCTGGATAACATCCTGTTACCTAAAAATTACAATGGAAGCAAAGAAAGAGCTACCAAAGTACATTATGCTCACTCTTGAGCAAAAGGGAAAAAAAAATCCTTAAAAAGGCTGCAAATGCACAGAGCTCCTCCCCCTGCCCCCTCCTAACAGCTCAGAGCCACACTTGGGCTTCAAGAGCTTCCTCCTGACTACAGAGCCACCAGCACAGTGAAGGATCCACTGTGCTGGGGACAAAGTCTCCAGGAAATTACCATGCCCTTCAAGGCGGTATTTTGGAGCTCTCCATTCATATTCAGCTTGAGAGGAGAGATGGTTGCAGAAAGAAGCTGATCCAAACTCTAAACTATCATCTCCCCACAAAAGGACAATTGAGGCAGCTTTTCTGCTGCTTTCACTGCTGAGAGAGCTCTCAAAGGGAGCATTTTTCAGCATTTTCTTTTCTTTGATGTCAAAAGGTTTAGCAGAAAAGGAAAGAACAAAGAACAGATGGTCAAAGAACTATGCATTTGAAGTTCGAGAAAAAAAATTCAAAGTAAAATTTGTTTTTATAATATAACATTAGGATAGATAAAGATGACCTATCACAGCTCCAACAGCCCAGACTGCTACAGACAAAGAATTCAGAATACAAAAAATGGTGTGAGAGTCTCCAGTGGCTCCAAACAGGAATCAAAATACAACTCTGATGTTGATGGAAATGATTATGCAACCAAACCCTGCTGAAAGTGTCTATAAACCGTAGGTGTCAACATTGATCTGGGAATAATTGACAAAAAGTTTACTCCAAGACAGCTCCTTAGCCTGAACACTTTTGAAATGAAAGGCAACCACTGTAATTATCTGTCCATCATCCAAATGCAACTGGTACTGAGAACAGGAAAAGCAAACATGAACATTGTGGTGTGAAAGAAGGACATATCAGGCACATTCTACAATTGCATTCTTGTAATGTTAAAAAACTCTTGCAATTTTCAGTACAGCAATTACAATCCTATTCAGTTATTTACATATATTTTACTGTTATTGTAAAATCAATAAAAAACTTATTTTCATTTTCTGCATAACGAGTTAGATTACAGAAATTATTAAGTATGCTGATTGGTTTAATTTCTTCTGTTTTCCCACATGTAATTTGTCAATTTAGACACTGAATGTAATAGATTAAAATTAAATCTAATCCAGCACTGAACAAAATAATTACGTGTATCCTGCAGACATTCATATTTCATTGTACTTGAAAAATAAACCACAAAATCTCCAAAAAAAAAGAAAGTAATTACTGTTACTTAACTGAAGTTTACTAAGAAACACTTTGCATTTGATGACTTTACATTACTTTTATGACCAGGCCTATGTCATACTTTGGTTTATATGTTGTTCCATATAATTCTTTAATTAAGAGAGGACATCTGAAAACCTTAACAGCCATTTATAGATCACAGAGATATAAAAAAAATAAAGACAGCATAAAAAATACTGGAAATCCTCTCCACTTTTTAACTAAAAGTTGTAACTGAATCGTAATTAAACTTTCTTAAATGTTTTTTTTAGAGATGTTTTGGAATATTACTTCAGACACTGCAGACTGTAGTCTGGCATTCTATTTACTTTTCCTTTACACCTTGGAAACCCCAGAGCTCTCTGATGCTCACAGGAAAGGAAGTAGGAGCTACTGTGACAGACCAAAAATAACTCAAACCCAACCAAGCTCATCAACAACACTTACAGCAATAAATAAGTGGGTATACCACTGTTGCAATGGAAAGACTATAAACCATTACTAAAAATCAAAATCAAGTCCAAAGCTGCACTTAATGTAGAGCATTTTCAGCTGGAAGGGATCTACAACAACAATCCCCAGATCCCTGATCCAGGGCTGCTCTCCTCTCCCCAGTTACACCTGTACCTGCCATTTCTGTTCTAGGTACAGAATCCAGCACTTGGACTGGTGAAATTTCACTCCATTAATCATTATCCAATGATTTTTTTCCCCCCTGTACGCTCCCATTAAAGACACACAAAGTGTTTCTACTTCCATTTCCCTCCCTGTACACTTCATCCAGTAAAAATTTAATCATATGGTTCAGGACTTTCATTATCTGCTGTCATGCAACTGCTGTGCCTCAGAAAGGGCATCGTGCAAAGCATGGCATGCACGAGAAATGTGGGTCACTTCTACAACTCACTTTGACAGGATTCCCATCAGTTCCCTTACTTTCACAATATTATCAGCAAAATGCTTGAAAAAACATCCCAAGTCTACTTGTCAAACACTCTCATAGATGTTTAAAGAAAAGCCAAGGAATTTATGCAAAACTCAAAACTCTGGCAACCCAAAACCCTGATGCCAATCAGTGTCACTTTGTCATGTATGAGCTGCGTGGCCTTAACACATTTCACCAAACAAATCAAGCTTGTCAACAAGCTTTTCTTAGAATTCAAATCAAGATCAGATACTCAAATATGTAACCATTGGTTAAGAGAAAATGAATGAAGTAAAAAAGCTACTTCCCTCAAGTATCTTTTTTTATTAGATCTGATTAAAGTTATTGATTCGATTTACCAGTGATGTAAATTTGGGTAATAGAATTTTTATAATCTAGTTACCCAAAACACTAAAGTCATCTTTCTCATCAGAAGTAGGCTGTTTTGAAAGACTTCACATAAAATCATCAGTTTGGAGTTCTGGGGTGAAAATTTCATTAAACTCTGGCATCACAGAGAGACAGAGATCATTATTGTCCCTCACATTCAGCCAGCAGTTCTGCTCAAATTGCAAAACCATTGCACTGAAGTAATCTAATTTATCTTTAGACACATATGTGATCTAACCACAGTTTTCAATAACAGAAATACAACATATTTATTCTCTAGGTTGATGTCTGTTTTCCACTTGAATTACATTTATTGCTGCGCAAAAGACAGAAACAAAACTATTTCAGGTTTGCTGAATGACTGAAAAGTGCCATTTTCTAAATTTTCTCTCAGGAAAGATATGGGAATAAAAAACCAGAAAGCCCTCACAGCTGAACTGTGGGGGGAAATTTTCTGGAGATTAAAAGCAACATTTAAAAAAATTTTAAACATTTACCTGTTGTAAATTGGCCTTTTAACTTCTGGAACACGGGGTCTTGAGCTGTTGCCTGTGCTCTCCTAGCTAGTGACTCTGAGGCTGCACTAGAAAACATGGTGGACACATTAGAGACATTCTCAAGACCTACTCCAAAGGTGCTGACTAACTTCTTGACAAAATTCAGTGTATGAGGAGTGATTTTGGCATCTGAAACAGCTCCGCTTTTCTCAAAGGCAACGGAGTAGCACTTTGCCAAGCCCTGCTGCAGCTGTCTGAGCACCTAAGAATGAAAAACAGAAAAAACAAAATAGTCAGGAAGATCAGGCCTTCTGATTTGACACCAAATATTCATTCCCACTGCATTTTATACAGTATTATGCTTTTAGAAACTCTAAAACTCTACTCTTAAACTTCATCAGAGGGTCAATCAGAATGACAGCACTGAATTTCATTAGCTTTGCAAACAAACAAACTGAGCAGGGGAAATGCTGCCTCACAAAGGACAACTTGCTCTTTCAACAGCAGGTAACTTTTAGATTTCATATTTTGAGATATATGAAAAAAAAAGGTGAGGTGAGGAAACCTTCAAATAAACACTGTGCTAGGCAGACAGAACAGTAGTCCAACACTCTGAGAGGCAAGGAACAGCAGAGTGGCAGGTCCATCTGCTCTCTGTTGCAATGCAAATTTCAAGTAATAATCACCACCTGTCACAGACCACCAGATCAGGAAGGAAACTGGTATCTCTGAGCCTTAGTGTAAGAATATACATTTACAGTTAGGATGAGCAACAGCTTAAATCCTAGAGGGATTCATCACATTAACAGCTCTGCAAAACCCCTGTACTGCTTCCAGAAATAACCAAGATCCAAACTCCAATCAGAACAGTCAGCTCCACAAACATCAGTTTACTAATCAAAACAAACAGTTATGCTTTGATGTTTAAAATTAATTCTGGGTAAATATTTTTCAGTTAACTTTCCCATAGATGATCCATACATTCATTGAAGGTGCACTGAAGCCAAATACCTCCTCATGCCAATTCTCTCTGAACCAGACCATCTGATCCACAATGCCTTCCAGAGAGGACAGAAGGGTTGGATGCAATTCCCTCTGCATGTGCATGATCCTGCTGCATCTCCACATTGGGGCAGTGGCTCTGATGGGCCCAGGGTCTGAGGCAGAGTGGGACTGATTTCCAACTGAACTTGGCTGCTGTTGCCCTGAATCTGGAAAGTGAACATTAGAAAGGAAATAAGCATGACCTTTCATGAACTTGATATGTCAGTTTGAAATAAAATAAATTGTTCCAAGAATTGGCTTGAGATTTACATTAAATATTAACTATGTATTCCTTACTGAGTTTCAGAAAGAATTTTTTAAGAAAGAAAATTGGAGGTTTTTTTGAGAAAACTCTGCACCAAATGCTATTTAGTGGTACAAACTTCCCAACATCAAAGCAAAATAAACACTCCTCAAAAACACATAGGAGGTGTAGCTTTTACATCACTAACCTATACTCTAGAAGTAACAGACATTGTTTCATATAGGATCAAACTATTTCAATTATAGGCAGTTTCTTTCCCTCCACTTTTGGGGAGACCTTTCACAGATAACTTAAGAATAAATGTGTTGATGCTAACAACAGAAACTGTCATAGTCTGTATCTTTTAGCACAAACCATCTCTAGCATGACAACTCCATCAGACAGTGATGAAGCAGTTTTGCTTTATCAGATGACCCCCACTAACTCACACAACCCACCCACCCCGCAGTGGTTTTTGGCAGAACCTACAGGGAAATGTTTTACTATTGCTGGAAAAGAATAAATTATGAGGGTATGTGGGCATCTCCTTCTGCAAGAGTACCCAAACAAAAATAAAACATTATTTAATTAGTGCCCTTTCAAATTTTATACAGAAGTTTAGTGAACTAATTCCCAAATGGAAAGGGCAATTAAATGAACAATGCACTTTGAAATAAAGAACACAGAACTGAAATGAGAGTTCTTCAAGTGGCTCTCCCAGGATTCCAAGGAAATTAAATGGGACAAAAGAACAACTAAATTCTGTGGCATCATTTGACATAACTATTCCAGATGTGATTTGTTCTTGGGAAAGAGTTGTTGTACAAGTTGCTGAATGCTTTCCCCATCTCCCAGACATTTCTCAAAGCCAACACTGCTTTCACGAGCATTGAGATGCTCATTTTACTCAAAAATTCACCATAAAAAGTTATTACAGAGATACAATTTTTTCAAGTGTGACTCCTTTGAAAATGAACTATATGTTCATGCTGCCAATGAAAATCAGTCAAGAGAATCTTAGAAAACTGTGACATTCTGTATTTGTAAACCAAGTATTTTCTACTTCTCCACAAATTTATCAAGTAAAACACCCAGTAAAGAACATGTGATTCTCAATAATTAAGGTGATATGAGAATGAAAGAGATAGAATTCCTCTTGGTGAGTATTTTATACAAGAAAATTCAAGACAGCTCAAGCCATCTGCAGGTTTAACTCCACAGAAACAAATCAATGCAAGCAGAGCTTATCAACAGTTTTCTTCCTTAGCTTTGCTAAGTTGGTATGTTTTCTAGAGAATCTGTTTTCTCTGTAGTATCCAGTGAAACTTGACCTAACAATTAAGTTCCAAAGAGTCCAAACAATTCCATAAGGACCAAACTCACCGCTCTTGTAGCGCTCTCGCTGTTCTATCTTCAAGGTCAAATAGAGGGTCCTGATAGGGAAATAAACAGCCTGGGGGTAGACTCTTCCCACCTATTTGGAGATACACATTTCTCAGTTAAGGAATACTGACTACAGATCACATCAACACAGACAGATTCTCTTGTAAATGAGTCCAATTCAGGAATAATCAGCTCTTTGTGTTAAATAACAGCTTATGGAAATTAAAGATTCTTTCAGTAACAGGAACCCGAAGAGGATGAATTGGTAGCTCCCTGCACACACTGTTAAGACATTACCTAATTAGGGTTTCCAGATCATATTGCCTAATAAACCTGAAAGCAGCATAATGTCAGAGCTCCAGCTGGGCCAGCTCAAAGATCTTACTCATGTGCATAATGGAAGAAAAACAGACATAATGACAGCAGTTAGTCTTTAAATTAGGCCACAATTCCCAGCAAGCCCCACGATACTTGATAAGAAAGCCCATTAGAGAGTAACTTTACTCCACCTAATGTGGCACTTAATGTAAGGGGATACCAACTGCACCCAAAAATAAAACCAGGATTTTATGGCTTCCATTAAAAAAAACAACCCTAAAGAGATGTTGACATTCAGCATCCCATTTCAATCTGTAAATCTCAGTATCTATTAAAGGAAAGAAACCACGTGCATACTACCTGCAACAGAGCAGATCTTAAGACATCATTTGAGGCTTCCTCAGCCACAATTTTACTAAATCATAGATCCTTTCTCCATCCAAATGGATATGGTAAGTGGTGGAAATATAGCAATGGGATTGAAGCATTCAGTAATCTGGTATTTATGACAGATCACTAACCTGACACACACATGCTTCATGCTGTAACTCAAAAGTGATTTGAAGAGAATTGTGGAGTTTTAAAACAGTAACACAGAAAATATGGTATTTTTGATTTCATACTTTTTCTATGTACCTGAAGTTTAAAGGTAAGACAAACAGGAGTATCTGTGATATTTACAAGCCTAAGCTCCAACTAGAGTATGACTTTTGAGCAAACACTCACTTCTACAAATCTTATACAGATCTCAACAAATAAAGTGTCTGCAAAGTGTTGAAATGAGTATTTTCTGCCAGAAGACAGTAGAGCACACTGGTGTTGCCAGACAATACCAAGCCACAGCCACCAAAGTTTGCCTTACCAACTCTGGCATCTTAAGCTGCTTGGCAGCAAGGTCACTTCAAAGTTACATTTTAATTTTCTGAAGAGGGAGGGAAGGGAACATGAGTACTTCTGCACACACAGACACTTCCAGAGCTGTGTACACCCATGCCAACACAAATGGACATTATCTAGCTACAAAAACTCACATTCTTAGAGGTCTGAAAGAGCAAAGACAGGGGACAGGATAAGAGGAGCTCAGTCTCACAGGATCATAGAACACCCTGAACTGGAAGGGACCTGCAGGGTCAGAAATTCCCTATCTCAAAAACCAAGAGGGGAGGGAAAGAAAGGAGTTCTGTGAGGAATTCAGCACAAGTTGTCCATGCCAATTTCCAGGAAACAGTGGAGCAGGCCTGGAATTCAAGTATTGTGGGAGCTTCCCATGGCCACCTGTGCATTAAAGGGACTTCACAACTGTTTTACATCAACCTGAATGAACAAACACCAAAACACTCCCAGACAGAGTTTGCCCTTTAGCTACTAAAGCTAACCATTCTTTACTCCTACATTACAAGCATTTTAACTATGTATTTTATGTGTTCTATATCATTCACAAAAATACATTAAATAGAATTCCAGAGGGAGAGCTATAATGCCTTATACAAATAAGGATACAATTTCACTGGATTTAATCTCAGTATGTAAAACTCACTCTGAATTTTAAAATATCCTGCTTAAAGGCAGAAATTACCATTTTTTAACACATCAACAGTTGCAAACAATACCATTTTTAAAGTTTGGCATTTTTGTAATTTGCTTTAAAGAATATTCATGTTCACAAATGAAGATTACAGAGAAAAAGGAATTAGAGATTATCTCCTGTACCTGACTGATGAGGTTGAGGAGGAGTTTGCCCTCTGAGCCAACCAGGCACGTCAGCAGCTGTGGGATCCAGGCCAGCCACTGGATGGGAGGGACACCAATACAATACTTGTCCACTGCATCAGCCAAGGTGTTCTTATCATCATCAAAACTCAGCAGCCAAAGAACCTAGGAGAGAATTTCAAGAGGCTCTCTCAGTGCTTAAATTTAAGCCACATCAATCATTATGATGCACAAAAGCAGAGATATTTTATTAATGACTGTGGAGTCCTTGAAAGTGTTAAAGCTGCCTCACAGATAAGAGCTTACATTCATTGTGCCTGGCCAATGCTATTTTTCCCTCAGAGATAATATTTAAAGAATGTAAAAAATAAATGTAAGTGAATTCCTTACTATGAAATAAGAAAAGAGCAAATGAACATGACTGCCTTCCAGAAATTCTTTGGGATTTTGGCTGGGGATAAAAATTTAGGCAATTTTATAGAACCTAAAATATACAACTCCAATAAATGAACCTTGATACAAGAACTTGGTTATTTCTCTGGGTATTGTTAATTATTTTAATTGTCCACCCCCAGTTTAAATTAAATGTAAATATATTAAGCATTGACTAAAAATCATTAACTATTATGTATAGCCAGACAGGGAGAATAATAAATTTCAGAGTGCTGTTGAGGCCACCTTCAATCTCAGACAATATTTTCTGTGTTTGTTTTATGGTCAGAACAGATTGTCTTCCCTGGTCTGGTACAATTTCTTCATTTTCTTCATAAGAGAGATTAAATATCCCCAAACTGAGAAACATACAAAACAAATAGCTTTTTTTGGCCAAAATTTTGCTGAATTTCAGAGTAAAACTGTACAAAAAATGCTTATCTGGAATAAAATGCAATACTTAGGTAAACATCAATATTATTTATCCATAGTAATGATAAACAGACCTCAAACTATGTTACTTTTCAAAGCACCAAAGGATGCCTTTTTGCAAGTACTGCACCACACTATGTAGCAGAAATGCTGGATGTGATTTGTCCTTTTCCTCCTACAGAAAGGTTCCACATCTAAAGGAAAATCCAGACATCCTACTGACATAAAAACCCCAAAATGAGTTATGAGCAACCACACACAGCCCCTCCATCTAAATGAAAGCTTTCCCTCAGTAACCCTTCCTCTGACTGCAAAAACTTGAGCACTGAACATCATCCCAGCCCTTGCCAAGGGGGTGAAGCTCTGATTCTTTTTTAACCCCCCAGACCTCACCTTTGCTAAGTATTTCCTGGATTTGCTCTCATTCTGGTGGCGACAGGCGTGCAGGTAGCAGGTGATGGCAGACACCCCCAGGTGGAGCTGCCTCTCCTTCACAAAGATGTTCTCCAGGTAATCCCCCCACATGGCCCATGCCTTCACCAGCACGTCGTGCATTTGCACAGCTGCAGAAAAAGCTTTGTTTGCTTCTTCAGACCTGCATGGTGACAAGTAGGAACATGAGTTTGATATAATTTAGTAACAGCTAGTTGAAGTCAGATTTCTGATAGGGCAAGCAATTAGTTCCTTAATATTCAGTGACACTTTTGTTAAGTTCTCTAAGAAGGTCCCTTACAACTGTTTTGTCATTGCTTTCCTTGCAGTTCAGCACCGACAAAAGTAAATGCTTCATCATTTAACACTTAGGAGACTGAAAACAGTCTCATAAGTGTTAAAAATTTCACATACTCCCTTAAAAAAAGAAAAAAAACTCCCAGTGCACTGCAGTGGAAACCCAAGCAGTGAAACTGGGAGAAAGAAGAGCAAATGATAACACAAGGGGAGTGAAGCAAAATCATTTAAACATGCTGCTCCACTGGGCAAAAACAGAGTAAAGCAACATTAGGAAGATGTTATTTAAGTTATCTTTTAGGGGGAATGCATCTTACTTAACTCCCTTTCCAGAGAAGTCATGAAAAATTTTACACTCAACATTTTCTGGAAACAGTTAGTTCCTCATCACCACAGCTGTAAAAGTTTCTTTTGTTCAACAGGAAAAGTGAAGGAATGTGAAGGTTAATTACACAGTTCTGGGTAACCAAAAGATTATTTGTTTGTTTCTTCTGAGGTTTTCTCCAGGTTTCCTCAAGTGTCACAAGTCCAAAATTTGGCATGATTCATCCCAATATATATACAGCCCTTGAATCTCTGTTACTTCTTAGGCACAAAAATAGAGGATGAGAAAACTCACATAAGCATTATCAAAATGAGGAAATTTTAAGTTTTTCAAGACTCTTTATTAACAGAAAGGGCTTCACTTCTCCCTTGCAGAATAAGCACTGAAATAACCAATATCAAAGTAACATAATGCTTGTTTGACTCATTTTTTTAAAATTACTTGTAATGTATTTTTAACATAATAATATTAGCTTGGGGGATTATAATACTAAATTAAAATGACCAGCTACTGAGGCATAACTCTAAAAAGGAAAACAGCTTTGTCTGTCATGTGTTAGTTTTTGTGCTACATTAATGCCCTTGCTTTCAGAAGCTCCCTGCACCCTGGATGAAGGTTTAAAGAGAACCAACCCAGCAGAAGCCTGATGGATGACTTTGTATTACTACTGCTCCTTTGTAAAAAAGGGACTTCTCTGTCCATTTTCCTTTCTCCCACCCTACAATCCATCACTCCTGACACCTGAGGTGGCTTTTTTTAAATGGTTTCTATCACCTTGCCCAGCCAATGGGCAGCACAGGAGGATGCAGGAGCAGAGGTGACCTTTAACTTCAGTTTCGTTGACACACAGGCAATCAATCAGCAGTCCCATTTTCAGGTTCAACACTGCCACTGGTCCTAATTGAAACCTTCCTAAATTCCTGACCTCAGCTGCAGTGCTAAAAAATGCTTGTGTGGTTTTTGGTACTGTAAGTACATCAGAACCATGTTTTTAAACAGAAACCTTTATCCATTTTATCCTGAAGGAACAGAGACAATTCTCTGCAAGAATTTTTAAAAATTTAACAATATGGGGAAGGCACACTTTCTTCTCTTTACATCTCAACTACAATTAAGCCAGTGACCATATAAAAGCCCACTGTACTTTCCATCCAAGTAATTGCATTCTGCCTATTTAAAATTCTCCCTTGTATCCACAGAAGAAGATATTTATCATTTCCTGACTTGAATTGCTATGTGGGGTTGCAGTGTACAGCTTGAGACCTGATGGATTTCATTCTGTAAGTGGCCACAATGCAGTGGTAAAGGAATTATTCCACCCACATGTAACACATAACAAAACTGTCATTAAATCCCATGCCCACTAAGTGCTCTTGAAATCTGAAGGGGTCTTTCTGGCATCGCCAAACAAAATTTGACTGATGAGATATTTATTTTTTGAATTAAAGAGAGATCTTCCTCAGAACAGTACAATGCCTGTCAGTGCAAAGCAAAACCATTACTACTTCTATCCTACAAGGCTTCAATATAGGACCAATCATTACATCTCCAAAGTGCAAAGGAACTCTCACAGATACTTTTACTTCCTTACACAGCAGTGAGAAATTTTTGGCTGGTATAAAGACATGGAATGGCTTTTCTGCTCAAATACTGTGTTGAATACTTCAGCTGCATTTTTTTCAGATGTGTGTTAGTGCCTCTTGCAGCCAGCATACTCACTTGTTAATCTGTGCCAAGAACATTCCCTTTAAAGCATAAAACTCTGCAGTCATCTCCTTGGTGAAGTACTTCAGATTGGTTGATTCAATAACTTCAAGACCCTGTTAAATAAGCCTTTGTGAGAAAAGTCTTTTAAAAGAGAAGGCTTTGTTAAATGAAAGTGCTATAAAACAACAGCCAAAATATTCTCTTGAAATTTAAATAGCATGACTTTCAAATATTTCATTTTTATTTTAAAAAATACAGACTGACAATTTTAAGTTTTCACTGGCCTACGCAAAGCAAATACTACAGACAACATTGAGCAGGTTATCTTCCCACCTTGTTGATGTTATACTTATGTTATATTACAAGGTTCATTTGCTGGTCAACCACGTGGCAGTGGGTTTTGCCTAAAATCACACTTTTTCCTTTCCAATACACACAATTTTACTTCAGTTTGACAGCACCCATCACTCACGAGTCAGACACTCAGTGTTGCTGTTTCCCATTACAAATAATGCCATTTTCAAAGTCTTTCCATTTATCCATCTTGTAAGATTTGAATAAACGTACTTCCACTTTACTTCTAGGTCAGCTAATTTTTAATATATTCACAGTATCCAGTTCACAGAGGACATTAACTGCTTTGGACTGCCAGCATGACTCCAAACAACACTCCCTGCAGGGTATAACATGGCCAAGGCAACTCAGCCCCTGCTCTGGATACAGGCAGCTTGCTTAGATCAATGCATCTGATGGCTCGTGGTGTTAGAGGACCCATCGAGTCCCAACAGCAGCTCCAGGAACAAAGCTGCCCTACCTGCATGCACTCATTTTTGCCCATGACTCCAGCCAGCTGCAGGTAGCACTTGACCTGCTGCCGGATCTTCTGGAAGCAGTCCACGATGGGCACGGTGGGGATGGTGTGGATGCGGCTCAGGATGTCCAGGGCCACGTTGACCAGCCCCTGCTTGCGCGCGATCTTCCCGTACTGGATGATGGCCGAGGCCGAGGCGTGGACGCCCAGCATGGCGTTGTTGGAGCTGGGGTCGTGCTGGGAGCTGTTCTCATAGGCAGTCACAATGGCTGGGAAGGCAAGGTGAAATGTTTGGCACACAGGGAGCGGCACCTTACGTAGCAACACACGTGACTTAAGATGAGGATGACTTAAGATAATCAAACATTTCAATGAAAATTGAATAAAAACTACAATTCACCAAAATCAAGCCACCAAGAACTTATGTGTTTGTAGCATTCACATTCTCTGAAAAATCCCCTCGCCCAGGGTTTTTCTCCTGGGAAGCTGAGAAGCCTCAGAAAAAGGAAAACAATTCTTATCTCATTTGCTTCGCCTGTGTTGTGCTCATGTGGAATGTGTTTGGAGATTGTTTACCCACAGGTGATTGTTCCATTGCATTCTGCTGGGAGTTGTTTTCACTCTTTGGCCAATCAGGGCCAAGCTGTGTTGGGACTCTGGAAAGAGTCACGAGTTTTCTTTATTATCCTTTTAGCATTCTGTAAGTATCCTTTCTGTATACTTTAGTATAGTATAGTATAGTATAGTATAGTATTTTTAATATAATATAGTATCATAAAATAATAAATTAGCCTTCTGAGAACATGGAGTCAGATTCACCATTCCTCCCTGCCACGGGGATCCCTGCAAACATAAATACAACAAATGTTGTCTGAAAAATTCTATGATGAATGCATGCTGGACCAGGCAGACTTACCCTGGTAATGATGCTGTCTCCACATGAAAATGCTGCTCCAGTGGGATAAATCATCTGACACAATAGGTAACCTGTTCCTCCAAGTCTTGACAACAGTCTTCATATCATGTAAGCTGTTGTTCCTCCCCAGATTAGTTGGTTGCAATCCTGCGTTTATTTGGGCTGCTTCCTGAAGTTCAATTATTTGCTGTGCTGCCTAGAAAACATAATCAATATAAATAAGGAACAAACAGAAGATGGCAGCAGTCTCGAACCCACTAAAGGCAGAAGACAGTTTGTTAAAACTTCAACCACCTGAAGAAAAGGCCCACAAACTTTAATGGAATTTAATTACCTGTAGTACAATAAAGACAGTGTAGTATTCTCTAAGCTACCACTTGGCAGATAACAGTTGTATTCACTGTTAATCAACCAAATGAGATAACTATTTGAGAATAAAAAAAAGGCAGTCCAAATTTATAGAGTGAAATCTCTTGAAACAAAATAAATTAAAGTAATATTTTCCTACAATCATCTCAGTATCAGCTCTCACAATAGCTTAACCTTCATCCTACACCCATTCATCACATAAATTTAATTTTCTCATGGGTATTTAATCACATACTATCTGATATTTAAAAAAAAAGTAATTACTGCAGTGCAAATTCAAGGCTGCATTTGTACCTCTGTCAGTCACTGACTAATTTATCATTTCTTCACGAGGGATATATACATATTAGATTGTTGTAAAACTTGTTTTAATTGATATCTGAAAGCAGCTAAATATTTTATTTAGCAATATTAATCTTTTCCTGCTGCAGATGCTGCCATTCTTAAGCAGGGGAGGGGGGCAATTTGAAATATGGGTGAAATCTTAGCAGGAAGGAATTACATTCATTGGGAAGCCATCTAATGGTATTGTGTGAGCTCACAAATTGTACCTATTTACTAGATAACTTCTTCTGAATATGGAGAAAACTTCCATATTCATTCACTTTATCTGATGCATCAATTTATATTATAAAATTTCAAAGGCATGAGCTGCTGTGTGAGCTCTACCCACAGGAGCAATCATTCTATAGAGGTCTCTTTGTATATGGTGTAGATTGGTTATGAATCACATAGAGTGAACCTACTGATCTTAAACAGAATCACAGAGGCCTCTGCATCAAAGAGAACTCAAAGCAAAGTCCTCTGCACTTCCACAGGCAGGGCTCAGTGTCACATCTCTGAGCAATGGCCCATCAAGAAATCATCCCTGTTATAAAAACTGAGCTATTCCACAATTTCTCCCCTGGAGATAAAAGGCTCCCTCCACAGGAACAAGAGCTTTGTCAGGTATATATTTATGGGGTATCTAAACAGGGACAAAGCCTAAATGTCAAATGAAAGGCATGTTTTGCCTAAATCCCACACTACCAAGCCCAGCACGATCCTGCCTCAGCCCCACTTCCACACTGGTTCCACACAGATCAGAGGAGACAAGGTTCATTTTCAAGAATCTTCTGAAAGTAACTCTAGGCCAAATCAAAAATTTTAAAGATGGATTTAGGCATCTACTTCTGTTTGATTATACTTGTCAATAAAGCATCTACTTTCAAAAATTCTTCTCTTGCAGTTGAAAATTAATTATTTACATGATTAAATCCAAGAGAAAACAATGGGGTGTTGACATTTTATACATTTCAAAAGGAAACAGAAATCCATTTTTGTTATGGTAAAATGTGTGTGAGAGTTTCAAAGGACACAGCCATTCGTTTTTCACCATGTAAAACATGTTATTTCATTTCATTGAATAGTTAAACTACATATTCCATATAATCACAATTGTGCCAGGTGCTTCCCAAAAATATTTCTGGAGATCTGAAAAAAGGTGGGTTTAATCACTAACAAGCTCTTCCTGATAAGCAACAAGTACTGTGAAGAAACAGAAACACACATTCTGCAACTTTGAACAAAAATACCACGATGCAAAAACTATCAGCACTATATGTATATAATAAACACTAAAATATTTCACACTTGCAGCTACTGAAAGTTCTGAGACCTGCTGCTGGAGGACAACTGGAGGTAAGAGCTCTGTTGTTACCTGGAGCAGGGGGGTGTGGACGTGGGACACGACGTGGGGCAGGCGCCGCCACTCGCGGATGGCCAGGCTGCTCGCCATCTCCACCAGGCGCTCGATGAAGTTCAGCTGCTGCTCCTCGGGGTGGCAGATGGCCAGGTACCCCCTGTACATGTTCACCTTCCAGGCCATCTCCTTTGGACAACTCAGCTCCACCTGGTCATGGAATAGGAATAACATCCAGTAAAGATCATTCCTACTCAAACAGTTGATTTTTTTTTAAGCTTTCTTACAGCTTTGATGTTTTAAAAATAATCTCATTTCTTAAAAACATTTGATTGAAGTATTAACATTTAGGTCACCAGAAGAGTTTCAGCTCTCCTAAAGTTACTGGCAAGGGCAGGCTAGCAAATGAATTGCCAATTCAGCACAAGAGAAGTGCCCATGCCCAAGCTGCTGCTGGGGTATTTTTACACTGACAACTGTAATGCATCTCAGAGAGCTGAGCCAGCCCAAAGCAGCCCTGGCCCAGGAGCAAGAAGCTCACAGCAAACAATTCACCCTGCACAAAGTCAGGAGATGCTTCTCAGCAGATAACACACGCTTTGTCTGAAATGCTTCAGGGGCTCCAGAACATGTAATGGCAACTTCTCATCTAAAAGGATCCTGTGCCTATCTGTCCCACATCATGCAGCATTGTACTCCCTGTCTGCTCTAGGGCATTGCTAAGGTTATGAAAATAAACAGCTGAATTTTTTCAAGTAATGAAAACCAACTTCTCATTTAAGTTAAAGTAATTCCTGAGCACAGGTGCAAAGTCAGGTAACAGTGCTAAAATAATTTATAAAATAATTTTAAACCATTTCCTCGGAATTCTGGAACAGTAGAAATATGGCAACTAAACCCAGCAAAGCATTTGAATTGTGCAGCACCTAAATTCTGTGAGCACTTTACAGCAAACTTGCACTGAGCCAGTGCTCACCAGCTGACACTGCAGGCCTTTAATCTACAACTTTCTCACCTCTTTTTCCTCCACTTTACAACAAGCTCTTTATGGTTTGATGTGCAACACAGAAATCCCCCTGCATTATCCTCCTGCTGATAAACTGTATGGTGACCATTACAATTGTTATTCCTGTTATCCTTAACTGACTTTTACGCCTGAGCCAGCAAAGAGAAAGTGCCAGGTAGCATCCTTACACTTACACAGTGAAAACAATCTCCTTCTTTATTATGTTATCTACTGGATCATTAAACACAATGGCAGTGTGAGCAAATGGAAACGAGTCTTGGGTCCTATCAAAGGCTACTTGCTGTTTTAATAGCTCAACTTTAATGGGTAGATTATTAAAAATCTTTCACAAAGATTTACGAAAACTGATAGATATTTGCCATTGTCTCTAGCCTCTCCTGTGAATCAACCATGGAACTTGACAAAAAACAGCCACATTAAAGAATATCAATAAATTGGAGTAGTGAGGTACAGCAGCACAGAATCAATTATTCTTTCAGATCCCAATATTTATGCAAACGTGTGCTGACACTTCTACAAGAACCTGAGTAGAGTCACAAAGGCTCCATTTATGGCTTCAGCAACATCTTCTCCTCAGTCATAAAATAAATGTCTCATTACTGAAAATACCTCTTTTAATACAACTGCAGCTGCAGCATATCAGCACTTACTCAGGGTTGTCACTTCCACTCAACTTGCAATTGTCCAAAACCAGAAGCTGTCAGATATGATCTATTTCATTCTCTTCAAGCCCAAGGCTTGTAATATTCTGGACAATATAGTTCTTATTTTAGGCTTTAAAGGTTTCTCAAATATTTCTATACTTAGGCTCTGAAGGTGCATATTTAAATAGGACACAGAATACTAAGTGTTATAAGAACAAAAGAAATTAATTAAAATGTAAATAGTACCCATAAGACAGTTTTTGTTGCATGTGCAGTTTGCTGCTTAGACATTTGGCTTCGCATTGTATTCTAAATATATACTTCACCCTTTCATTGCAAATTCTGGCATTTTAGCAGAGTAATTTCAGTATTGCCCCACTGTATACAATAGTGCATTAAAGATCTGCAATCTCGTTTCCACCTGTGATTTAATACAGTATTCTCACTTTTTAGATTTCAGTTTTACCTCTGGTAATTGTTTCTATATTAACTCACCAGATGAACAACTCTACCTACCATGAACAGAGAACATATTTCCTTAAAATTAAAACAAAAAAGAAAAAAACAACCTAAGAAAAACCAAATCAAAACACAAACCCCCCCACCCCGTGTTTTCCATCTTCTTTAT
Organism: Haemorhous mexicanus; assembly: GCF_027477595.1. Lineage (NCBI taxonomy): Eukaryota > Metazoa > Chordata > Aves > Passeriformes > Fringillidae > Haemorhous > Haemorhous mexicanus. Next base: position 10,199,634 of record NC_082357.1, on the reverse strand, counting down.
ATTAGTGACACCATATTCAACACTTAAAAAAAAATTCCAGACAATCAATTGGCAACTCCAAAAGAAGTCTGCCATTGGCCCCAACAAGTTCAAGATGTCCATGCAGCCTGGCAGTTTACAGCAGCCTCAAGAATAACCACCAGCTTATTCTCATGGGATGGTTCCTAAAACAGTCACAATGAAGATACCCAAGGCAGGATGAAGAAAAACTAATCATGAGCACAAAAAGCCCTCACTCACCTGCACCAGAGCCTCCTTCATGGCAATCCAGTTTGAGACCCTCCACGCACACTTCAGCACCAGGTAAGGATTTATGTGACCTTTGGACTGACCATATTCTGTCAAAGGCTCCCACTGGTTCAACTCTTTTGAGCAACTAAGAAAATCAAATGCAGTGTCAATTTTGTTACCTAAAAAACCCCAAAAACTTCAATAAAAGTGACAACAAATGTTTGTGTATCAGAATATTATCTGTGTATTTGTTTGTCTACAGACAGCTTTGCAAGCACTGCAGAAGTTTTATCCAGATGGGAAGACTTTTTTTTCATTTATTTATTATCAGTTATAATACAAAAATCTGTGAACAGGGAAGAGCTGCATTTTGTGTCTCCCAGAACAACCATTTTAAATAGGAAAAACAAATTTTAGCTCCAGTCTGTTTCCACCAATAGCAAATTACATTTTTACAGCAATTCAGGCATATCACTTCTGAGGCTCTGTTAAGGGAATACAAAATAGCTTTTTTTATTCCCTTAAGTTTTCCCTGTATCTGAGCTAAGTCCTGAGGTAAGTTTACTCTCATAACTAATGCTTTAAACCAAGAGCAGGGTATTTTGCTTCTATTGCAAGGTAAAAATACTTGTTCCACATCAGCTTCCAAGTCTTACCGAATCCAGTGGTCTTCCCAGAGCTGGTACTCAGGGAAGATGGAAGGGGAAGCATTGCTCCTTTCATGCTCTTTTTTAGCCTTCTCCATTGCTTTTTCATAAGTTTCTTGTGCCTAAAAAAGATCCAACAATTCCAGGTTTCCATCTGCTATGTACACAATAACTCAATACTCTTTTATTTTTAAGAACAAGTGATAAGAAAGCCTTCATAGACTTGAAAAAAATAGTCAAGTGTGTTAAATTCATTCCTGAATATAGCTATTATTTGACAGCTTGACAAATATCATGAAAATCTGATGGGTGTGCACAAAAGTTTCACCTTACCTCAGTATTAAAAGGCCTCAAACTCCTACTGTAGACAGCAGAGAAGCCATGGCACTTTCCATTTTCGAAGACTGAACTTAATAATTAATATTCAGAGGTTTTTCCTGCTGACCAGAATATTTATCCTGACAGTAGAACTACTCAGATAATTTCTAAAATCAAGACTGTACCTGTTCAAAAAAGCCATGCTGTTCATAGGCAATGGCTGTTGCTGTCTCTGGGAATTTGCAGCGTTTCTGCCACAGCCCAGCCCACATATCCTCCTCTTGTAACAAAGAGTAGAGCTCAGCAAGGGAATCCAGGATTTCCTGCAAGGTTAAGAACACATATTTCTCCACAGTTAAGCTCTCTTTATAAAGCATAGTAGGTAGCAAACCCCATGTTCTACAATGAGGCAAGCTGAGAGACATAGAAATAGAGAAGGGCTTATAAAACTTATTAAAACTCTCTTTAAAACTCTACAAGGCAAGAAATTAGTAAGACCCATGTACTGAAAACAACACTGCATGACAAAAACATCCTAAGGCTTGTACACTGACTCTTGCCTGTCTTCCCTAACACAACTGATCAAATCATAAAAAACCAACAAAAATTTTCAACAAGTCAATAATACAATAGGACAAGAGGAAACAGCTTCAAGTTGCACCAGGGGAGGTCTAGATTTGTTATGAAAAATGTCTTTACTGAAAAGGCTGTAAAGCACTGGAACAGGCTGCCCAGGATAATGTTAGAGCCACTGTCCTTGGAGGTATTTAAAATACATGCAAAATGTGACACTGGGGACACGGTTTAGTGGAGGACTTGTCAGTGTTAGATTTTTCTCTTCATATTTCACAAGGTATTTCAATAAATATAACACTACCTGTTGAGGAGGAGTTATGCTTTCCTGCTCATAAAATTCTGTTGTCTGTTTAGGCTTAATCTGCAGACTGAGTCCTTTTTCAAAGGCTTGATGTTCCAGCATGAGTGTAGAACGAAACCAGAGGTTGTGAGTTTTCCCCAAGTACTTCAGGACACAAGGTCTGATGGGAATGGGAGGAACACACTGTGACATTGCTTCCACAAAGCAGTTCAGGGCACTTGGCTGGCAATCCCGCTGCACCTGATGGCTTCCACTGCACAAGAAAGGGCTTATTTCACCTGCTAGAGCCTAGAAGAAAAAACATCATATTATCTGTCTATTCAGATTCTTCAATTAGATAAACCAGATTTAACATCTCTTTAGATGAGTACAACCCTTCAATGAGTACATTTCTCTTTGTAAAATGAAAGGCCCTATTTCTCTCAAAAGATGTATTGATACAGGTACACAGCATTCAACAGGCTGAGAATGGCAAGTATCTCAAAGCTAGTGAACAAAGTCACCACACAAACACATTTTCCTGGAACAGCAGTCATTCACAAAGAAGAATCTACAAATGGAGGGGAGAGAGGTTCTCACATGTTGCTGTCTGTCAGACAAGATTTTCCAAAGTCGTGAAAATAGCTGTATCCAAGTCTTCTCTGCCAAAGGTGTAGAAATGTGACATAACTGAACAAAGGCACTCAGCAATGCTCCCGTCTGGAAACAGACAGATGTACAGAAATAGGAAAATACAATTAATCCTGTGGCAAAACAGTTCAGTTATACAGTTGTTTCAGTAGTAATACTAATGTCTTTTAAACAAAAATTTAATCCTATTTTCATGTTGATCAAGACTCTGATTCATTACTGCAACCATCAAAAAAAAAAGAATGAAAAAGGGAAGATGTTGATCATTTTGGTAATAGGAATAATCAGGTTAATTGGATAGAGCTGTTGCTAGTGTGGAGTAATTTAAACATAGCTTTCAGCTAAATTATTTTCTCAGAAATTATTTAATCATAAGATGCTGATACACATTTTTGCTCCTATACCCTGTATTTGTCATCACTAGTTTCTGAAGTGAATTGTTAAAATACACTTACAGTGAAGGAGGATGACATTTAATTTTGTAGGAAAGGGAAACAGTAATACCAGCAATGAAGTGAAGGCTTAAGAATTTTTTACCACAGGCAAATAAGAAACTACAGATTATAAGAGATGTCTACACAAGGTAACTCAGTTAAAAAAAAAGAAGTCTGAGAGAGAAAAAGAAAAAAAAACAGATTTAGATCAGTGTGAAGTTTTAGGATTAAAGTGATTTGTCACCAACAACCTGCACCCACCTTCACTTCCCGAAGGGAGTCGAGGAATTTGTCGTGCCGGTTGGTCAGCATGTGCAGCTGGTTGCCAATGTCCTTCTCTGAGAGTTCCTTTGTTTTGGGAGTGCTGGTCTGATCTCCTGGAGCCAATTCAATGTCTATTTCAACATCCTACACAGAAATTAACAACACAGTAGGTAAAAATAGGCATTTTCTGTGTACTTTTGCTTATTTTCCACAATAGAAAACACCTTTCTGATCTATTTATTTCAGGCTTCACTGTTTCTGCTCCTTCTTCAGGTTCAGACCTGTAATTGCCTAGAGTGCTGAAGTAAAGGCTAAACGAATGAATGGGAGTTCTGAGAGACCCACGCATGCTTAAACCACAGGAGACATGAACAATCTGCACACATCATCTTCATCACTCATTCTCCAAAGGTATCTGGTGAGAGACTAGGAAGAGCTGAATTCCATCCCAAAGACTGCTTTCTCCACACTATTTTCCATCAGTTACCTCCTCTTTGGATTCGCTGTTCTCCCTCTCCCGAGGCTCTTGCTTGACGTGAGTGACCATGGCAAAGGCTGCCCTGTCGTGGCTGTCAGCCAGGTTGATGACATTGGTGATGGAGGGCAGCATGGCCCCCTGGCAGCTGGTGCCAATCGTGGTGTTCCTCTCACACACTGCCAACAGCAGCTACCATGTGGAGAAGTAACAAGAGTTTCTGAACATACATTTGACTGCAGAACTTCAAAGAAAACATCACGATGGTTTAATATTTCAAGACAGGATAAAAGTTGCAATAGTAAGTTTAAGGCCTACTTATCACCTTTATTAATAGACTCTCCGAGGCCTAAAGGCTGTATTTTGTACTTCTTAACACATGTATTAATTGTCCTCAATCTGCTAAAATAAATACAGATTCTGTTACCCTAAAATGGACGTTCACAGACACCTTACATTTATGCTTTAATATGCAAATTGTTAAAATAAAAGGTTTTGTCCCATTTTATTTTAAATAACCCAGGCAAAGATGCAATTTCATTTCAATGCAATCCCACCTAACAGCTGTCATACTGTTAGGAAACATTCCAGCTTTAACAGTTTTCTTGAAATCTTCTCCTATAACAATTCTTGGGGTTTTTTCCATAGTCATTATCAATTATAAGAGATTGCTTTCCTTAAGTATTACCTGGTCATTAAGCTTATGGCAAAGTAAATAGATTTTAAACATTTCTATTCGAGCCACTTTCCAAGCATCAGCATTTCACTGTTTAGCCACTGTATGTATTTTTAAGCACCACAGGAGCTGAGGCAGCAGACTTGGTATTTTCAGCTTTGATACAGACAATACACTCCACAAAACACACACCACACAATGCTTTTACACACAACAAGGCAAAATAAGGAATGAAACATGCATCTAATTGCATTTCTGATACAAGTAGTTTCCCTACCTCAATGCACTGCTTTATCCAGAAGTGATTTCCCATTGCTTCCCAGTTCTGGGAGCAGGTCACATACAGCAAGCGCTCATAGACGCGGCGTTTCATGGAATTGTCAAAGACCTCAAAGAATTTGGCTCGGATGAGTGGCTGGGCACAGCGCAAACCAGAGAGAAAGGCTGGCTCCAGTTTAGCTGTAAGTTCACTCCCAGAAAGATTCTCATCCCTAAAATGAATAAAGATGAAATAACAGAGCCATTAGAAAGAGAAGACTCCTAGGTTTTGTATAAAGGACTAAAAACCCCAAGAGATGACATTCTGTAAAACCACACATGTGACAAACATCCAGGTGCAGGTTTTGGGAGAAACAGCAAGGAAAACTTTGCTGCTTGTTGTAAAACTGCCCAGAACTACCAGAAATACTCTTTCAGGATAAAATCTTACCATAATTGTGAAATACTGAGCTACACCTGTATCCTGTTTGAAATGGCAAATGATATTGATTGATAAAACTTTCTGAGCACTGTGTGCACACAAAAGTTTTACACAGTGAACCAGCAGTGTACAGCAGCAAAGTGACTGCAAAATAATGTGAAGTAGCAGCATCCCATTGAACACTTGGTATTTGTTAATAAGGTGACTATTATAATATTTTAATTATTTCATTGTGATTCAAATCTTCAAGTCTACCTAGCAAAAGTAACTCTCCCAAAAGTGTAATTTACAATTTAGCTTCAAGAAAAAATAATCTTTATATCCTATGAATGTGAAGAGATAGATCTTAGCTGTAACCACAGTGTTGAGAATACAGTCAGTTACAAGGATGCCTTGGGAAAGGAAGAAATTGGGGTGGATGTATTTCATCAGTGCCAAAAGTAAAAATCCTTACTAAGGACCTCCTGTTTTCAAACTGCATTCCATAAATATGCACCATGGTCTCAGTAAAGTGAATTGATTTTGCATTTTAAAGAAAAAAAAATCCCTTAATTCAGACCTGAAAGGATTGATGATATGTTATAGAGTTCATATATGGTACAAATTATGAAGCAATAAGCTTCATAAACGATTAATTGCTATAATTACCTATAGACATAGTTAACAAGGTCTAAGAACTGAGCATTTAATTCAAGGTCTTCTGGAAAACGCTTTTCAATGTAAGTCATCATTTTCACCAGTAAAATGGACTTCTCCCGGAGAGTAGGTGTCTGTGGTAAAAGAACACATGATTAATTTGGTCAATTCATCTTAAAACATGCAGAGAACTAGCACATTCAAATTAAAACTCAGCCATTCTTTACAGGACTCTGCTTCTAAAGTACTGAAAAAGAGCTTGGTAGGTCAGAATTCTTAAAAATAAAAATAACTCAAGCACTTATCCTCCTAATATATACCGGAGAATTTCAGAATTGTGACTAAAAATAACTTTAAGTTGTTCAGGGATTAAAAAATTCTGATGTATATTATAAAAAAGTGAAGGTCCTTTTGTACAGCACTAGGCTGTAAAGAGCTCAACTCTTAACAAAAATATGGCAGACTGAGGAGGCCACAAAATGTTAAAGATTAACACAATTTATACCAGCATTAGTCATCTTCCTCCTGAAGAATCTTTCTATCCAGGTTAATGTGAAGTATATTTTAAAACTTGAAAGGAAGTTCTCCACAAAGCAGCATTTGAGATCAAACACCAAATATAAGCCTATAAAATGCCAAGTATCTATAGCTGCAGCTATTTTCACAGGGAATGAAAATAGTTCAAACACCATCAAGGGCGTCTAAACATATATAACAGATCATTACAAACCTCATTGTCAAAACTGATGAATTATATTGGCTAACCATAGTTATTTAGTATTTGAGAGCAATAATGACTTCATCTACTCAATTTACCTGATTAGCTGCCATTGGGGAATTGTTCTTCACCCACTCCTCCACTATTTTTACCACTGCACGAAGAATTTTGGCATCAGTGGATTTTTCAATGAGAGATGTTAGAATAGCTTGTATAAAATTTTTCCTCATTTCCATGCTCATCACAGCCAGGCGAGTTTTCACAAGATCCAGACTCAGCATTACCAGTTCACTTGTACCTGCTATGGATGCAAAAAAAAGGGTTAGAGTTGTGTATTCACCTATGAACCACCTAGGAAAAAAATTTCCAGATAAGATGCTGTAATTTTAAAAATATCAGCATCATCTATTGCCTGGCAATACATCCCCAGAGATAGTGTGTTCAGAATTACTACTTTACATTGCTACAGAACTAAGGCACAACCCAAGGCCAGTTTGAATGGGCCTTTAGCAACTGTCTGGTGGAAGGTGCCCTTGCCCATGGCAAGGGGTTGGAATTAGATGATCTTTAAGGTTCCCTCTAACCCAAATTATTCTATGATTCTGTGACTTCCTTCAAAACCAAATCCATTCAAAATTCTAAAGGCAAGCCTGTTTTTTTCCTTTCTGCAGATCTTTAGTAGAAGGTATTACAGACCCCTAATAGTGAAAAACTACAATTAACTTTGTAAAAGAAATTGTCCGTGATGCAGCTAATTCCGTAATTCTGTTCAGCTAATTTCCTGACTTGCTTATCAATGAAGTTTAATAATTTTCCAATTGTTTCTCAGTGTTAATAAAATTTACAAGGTTCTCATTTACCTAATTAAAGTATGGGCTGGAAATCTAACAGCAACAATCCTTTCAAAGTGTTTACTTCAGTAGCTTATTCATTAGTAAATTACAGGGCCCTTTACCAGCACTGAATTTTCTTCTACAAGCACATCTGATTTTTTCTAATTCATTTGACATCAGAATTATACTGACTGAAAGAGATGCTATTTTAAGATTAAAAGCTAAAGTATCAGGTTCAACAAGTTAATTCAAACACAGTTGTTCCAATATTATAAAATATGGAAAAAAAGTGAAAGCACAGAGCAATCAAAAAAATTCAGCCCCTCTCCCCTCAACACTGCAAAGCCTTGAAGAATTTCAGCACTTCTATTTACACTGCAGCTCAACAAATGTTTCACTAACCCTTCACTGAAAAGGCTGGGCTAATACTGAAATTCATATATTAAGCAGGTAACTGGATCTCATAAGTGCATTTTTAGCTCTCAATACTTCAGTAGCACTACTCACTAAGGCTGAACTATTTTTCAACAAGTTATAATGCACACAAACCCCGCAAAGTCCTTTGAATCCCTTTAGGATGAAGATATTTTAATATTGCCAACACTTCTAATCATTAACAGACTGTACAAGGTAATACCTGTGTTTGCTTCTGCTGCTCCTGCTGTTGCCTGTGGGTTCAGGTGTTCCCTGACCATCTTCTGCAGGGACCTCATGAAAACCGAGATCAGCCTGTCAATATAGCTGGGGTTGTTGCTGCATGCAGATTTCAGAATCATCAGAGTCCCTAGAGATAAAAACAAGGCTTCAGGAATTAAAACTTCTCTTGGACATGACCTGAGTAAGGTACAGATGCCCTGAAAGAAGGATGGGACTACCCAGGTTACAAACATTAGAAATCTGGAGAGATTTGGAGAAAATTTTCAGTTTCCACTTCAGTCCTTATAGCAAGTCTAAAAGGTTACTTTTGCTCTAATCAAAATATTTCGAAGTTTTGTATACAAAGTGTGTGATGAACAGCAAAGGGAAAAAGGGAGGACAGGAAGAAAGGCATTGAGAACAAATATTTCCCCAAGACATTAAAAAATGTAACTACTCCTGATGTTGCACATTTATTTTAGTAGCAAAAGTAGAAAAACTTTTAAATTAGTAGGCACAGGTTTAATAATTAAGAAACTATAACTTGGGCTTTCTAACCTAGAAACTTTATAAAGCTTAACAAATCAGTTTCTGTGGATTGAAGACGTTAACTCAAGTTGACTACTTCACCCTTAAAAAAAACAAGCACACACATCCTGTAAAATTTTACGTACTTAAAAAAAAACTACTGCAACTTTCTAATTCAATCTATCTACACAACATATCAACAGAAGCATGCTCTGGTCATTGAATGGCTCCTGCCAAAGTTTTGATTTCTTTTTCTGATCAGATGGGCACAAAATTTGGCCCACAAAGCTCAGCCTCTGAGCCACAGAACTACTACAAAATGCACCTCCTGACAGCTTGATTGTGGTGCTGCTTTTAAGGGAGCTCTGGACAAAATGTAAGAAACATCTTTCATGGTTAGTTTGATGTAAAGTACCTCCTGACATCTGACAAATAGGCAATTCCCAAGGTAAAATTACAGCCATCTACACAGCTCACAGAACAGAACATTGAAGGACATTTGCCATTTAAATCAGCAGGTTTTCCAACATTGTACAATTTCAGGTCTGTATTACCAACACAACCAGTTCTGGGCCAAACTCTATTATCCCTATATATCTCTGTCATTCTATTATGTAGCTGAGTTGTATAGCAGCTCAGTAAGTACAAAAAAACAAGACAAGAAAAACATTTCAGCTCTTCAGAATGGTCAATGCTAAAAATTCAGATTTTGTCACTCAAAAAAATTAGTATTTTTGTAATTTCTTGATTACTGACAGTTCAAGATCGATAAATACATAAATCTTAATACACAACCTAAACCAGCTAATAAATGAGACTTAAAAAAATTAAAAAGAAAGGCAGGAACACATAAGACTCTACACAGATTCCTTGAACTGTTCTGTTCTATCTCAGAGGACTTGCAGGATTTGGCTTTTTTCCATGTAAGAAGGTGCCAGGAACTTTTACTTCTATTTTTTGCCTAATATCAATATTGCACCTTTTCCCTATGCACTTTGAATACAAAAGGCTTCCACCTAGCAGATCTACAGCTCCCTACCACCAAAAATTGCTCCCAAGACACTTCAGGGAGCAGACAGAACACAATGAACCCCCCTCCATCCCCTCTCTTCACAGACATTACATCCAAGCTCATCTCTCAAGTGGCTTGAAATGCTTACCACAGCTTCCTCTGCATCAGACCAGATTTATGGAAAAGGAAACTTGTGACAAAGACATGACTCATTCAGGGGCATTCCCACAGAGCTGCCAGGGGTGTGGGACACCTACCAAAGAGCTGGGAAGGGTTGGCATTGGTGGCTTTTTCATAATTAGTCAGTCCTTCATAAATAACCTTCCCAACTGCAGCATAAAGGCACTCCAGCTCTTCGTACTTGGAAGCTACACTTGAGGTACCTGCAGAGTTCAGAGGTGTGTTTAGTTTTGGTAACATTACCCACAGAACTGGCAAAGAACAGTTACACTGTGAATGTACAGTCACTGAAACATCACTGGAGTCTTACACTGTCAACAATGTAAGGTGACACAAGCAGATCCCTCATTTATATAAAGCTCTTTATACCAGTATGTCTTTGATAATAGTGTACCACTTCTTCTGAGTAACTCAATTTGATGAGCAGTCTTACATTACTGATTTACTTTTTTCCAAGAAAATATTATCTAAATTAGCTTCTATTAAGACACAGCATATTACTTATTGCCTTTCTTTTTTACACTTTATCTCCCTTGTTTCAGCAAAACAGCAAACTTAATAACTAAAAAATTGCACTTCTGAAGCTGAAAAATTCTAATTGCAAAAATACATTAAATTTATAGCATGCATTTCTTGAACTAAAGTTATGACAGCCACAGGTTATTAAGTTTTTATGTCAATGGATAATGATGCATTCCACATGATTACTTCTTTCAGCTTTTCCTTTTTTAATCAGAGGTTGAAAGTGCAAGCTAAAATGGACCATTAAATGCAGGAATCATAAAACAGAATATTAGCACATTCCAAAGAGTGCCTTCATCCCACCCCTCAACCACTTAAGTTGTGCAGCAATAAAGGATAAAAGGAGGAAGAAAACAGCACTCACTTGGTTCTGTGGGGAAAATTCCCATCAAGCGAGACAGCAAACTGTGGACAGCTCTCAAAACCTTGGTGTTCCCACAGGTCATACAGGCTGCTACCCCTCTTTGCAGGGGCTTGAAGCTGCTCAGGATAGCAGGGGGCTGCAGCACAGTCAGCAGGAAGCTTAAGACCTCTAAGCCAGTGCAAATGTTGGCAAAGTTGGCCTGATTGGGCTGCTCCTAAAGAGAAAGCATACAAAAAGGCAGTGAGTAAGGGTAAACAAGAATTACACAGATTACTAAACTCAGATCAAATCTGTTAAAACCGACTAAGAAAAAATCCCCAAAAATAAATAAACCACACCAACCAGTCAGTACTGCAGCTCTACAAATTATAACCACTGCTGCAACTCACACACTTAACAACTTCGTTATTTCACTACAAAGAAAAGATTAGTACTGTAAAAATCTATATCCAGATATGACTGGTATTCAATCATCCCACATGCCAGGGAAACCTAAAGACCTACAGGACTAGAATGTTACCTACCACAGTCATGAGCAGCTTATCAAACCACTGCAACTTCAGTTCTGACTTGGGCCACATGTCTGGCCTTAAAGCTGTTTTCAGAAGGTTGACACAGCGACGAGACAGCAACTCCCCAGGGGATCCAGCAGTGTTGGAGTTGTCATTGACCTAGCAATTAATCAGAGTTAACAAAATGACACCCTTTTGGAACCAAGCCATTAATTTATTATTCATTCCTTGCAAGCATGTAATTTCTTATTTCTGAAATGGATAAGCTTAAGTAGTTTTATCAGTACAGTCACACAGCATCTAATGCATAAAAAGCTGACAACTAATAATAAACACCAGAACTAGTGTCTAAATTGCTTGCTAATTAACCCAAATCACCCATCAAAGGTGTACTTAAACAAAAGTTTCATGCTATCCTTTATTACTACAACTCTGAACATACTCAAGATGGTTAATCTTTACTGTTTGCAAGGTATCCATAAACATGTGCAGTTCTTTACTCAATTCATCTTTATACTTAAGAGCACATCTATTTTGTGCAACAGACTGTGGGATATAAAATCCCATGCTACTTACCAGCTGAGTCTGCTGCAGGAGCAGAAGCCATAAAATTTGTCTGCCTGGAGGTACACCCAGATAATTTTTCCCATTCTAGAAAAGTTAATTCCCTCCAAATTTTGTGAAAAACTTTAGCTCTACATGCTGCAGCAAAGTAATTCCATGTATAGGATTTTGAAAATAAAACTTCAATCATTACCCCTAGACACAGTCATTCCCTATAAAACTCTAAATATTTTGGGATAAAGTATTCTTGACATTTAACCTAGGCAACAGAACAAGCATACATTGCAGCATCACCCAAATATGTAAATTAATCATGAAAACAAAGCAGAGAAACATTAGAATAATCCAAGCCTAAAAGGACCTGTGTGAAAAGAGGGCTTTATGGGTTTGGCTGCTCCTCCACAGTGGTATCTGCATATCAGAATAACCACAGTACCTGGCAAGCAATTCTAATCAGGAAATTCACAACAGTGTCTGTGTGCTGCTTGTCAATGGGCTTGGCAAGGAGGGCATCAGCTCCTGGCAAGGACTGGCTCCGTCCAAACACCTGCATGCACACAAAACACAAAAGCCATCAGCCAGACTGAAGGAGGAAAACAGCAAGAACAGATTTAAAACACTTGCTAAAGTTAAAACCTTCAGTTTAGGGCGTTTCAAGTCATATGGAAAAAACAATTACACTACTTAGAGTCTCTGAACAAATCCTGATTTTCTCTTACAGCACTTATTGCTCCTGTAGCTGTCCTGAATCGTTTTACTTCTTGGCCAGAATCCACAGACAGTCCTCTTTTAACAGCAGATGAGGCAGAACTTGCTCCTTCTCCACTTGCACTTGAGTCCATATCTGAATCTGGCTGAAATATCAGCAATGTGCATGTTAAAAGAAAGTACATTAAACTGTGGAACAGTTCAATCTTTACCCATTTATTTCGATTTCCTACCTGCTGGTCTTTGATTCTTTGCAATTCCCATTTAATAACAACTTCAGCAAGATCCACAGCTAATTTTCTCTGCTCTATTGTAACACTGGGAGTGAAGCCCAGTCTCTGCATGGCACTAACCATATGCTGAACCAAGTGATGTCTCACAGGATAATAAACCTGAAAAAATGGTTTCACAGAAATGTTAGTCATTAACCACTAACATTCTACACAAAACCTACAAAGTTGAAATAAAGCAAAATTGTAAAACAGTCATCAATCCCAAAGTTTGCTAAACCTGTACCACTTCAAATTTTACAGTATGGAAAATTAACTGGTGCATTGAAAGTAGTATTTTTGCTACAACTTTCAGTAGTGACTACTGATTCCATGCACTCAAATGAACACATTCTTTTTAAGACACATGGCTTCTCAAGGACCAATCATACCAATTTTTTTCCAAGCCTTTTACAGAGCTTCAACTCACATTTGAGCACACTCAGATATTCTTTCAAAAATTGCTGAGGCATCAATTCCTTAAAAATGTGTATTAGCTGTCCCTTTGGATTGCATTTTAAGACGTGTTTTCAAAAATGTTCCTATGTTGACATTCTGCACCATTCCCCCATTTGTTTAATGTTTCCCAACATACACTGGCTACAGATAAAAGTGATCTAGTTAATCCCACAGAATATATAAAGCCAAACAAGAAAGGATTACTGGAGGATGGCAAAGAATATGGTTCTGCACTTTGTTTAAAGAACTCTTAGAGAATCTTCACAGACCTGTTAAAGAACACTGCTAATGCATGTGCAATGAATTCATCTTGCAGACACTAACCTGACATTTGGAGTTCTAACTTCAATCATAACAGAGCTTAATAAATTACTTGCCATTAAACAGTTGTATTCAGTTACAGATAAGTATCTTTACTTATTTTGAAGCCAAACCATATAAATCAGATTATGCTGCCTTTCAAATCAAACTATTTACTTCCTTGATACAGGAAATACAGTGAGTACCAGAGTAACAGTACAAGTACCTTGAAATGTTGCACTATCAAGTGCAAAATATGTACTAGTTGGGGCACTGTATGGCCCTCCTCCACAATGATTTTTCGTGTCCAGTGAGTGAGCATCTGGTGTCCATCCTCCATTCGAGCAGGCACAGCTGGAGTCAGGATAGCCATGGCCTGCCTGACAATAGCCCGGGCTTCCATTGCATGAGCTTTGAGAAGGCTGTGAAAAACCTGAACAGCAGAGCTTCTCATCAACACTAATACTGTATGCATTTACAGAAACAAAGCATTTCTAAAGAAAGGGAAACGACAATACATATTTTCTAAAAACCACAATTTTTCTCTAAAGGCCTATAATTTGCTAAAAATACCATGATACATCAGCAGCAGAAGGATAGAGCACATACTTCTGTTTCTCTGTTTCCTTTACATTCCCTTTTCTTCCTCCCTCTGCACTGTCCAATTTGAAGTTTTCCCTTGGACATCACATTGTGTTTCAACTGAAGTGTCTCTGTCTCTTAAATGAAGAGACATTCCCAATTTTGCTAATTCAACCAAAACATCTGCTTGTCTTACTTACCCCTCCTGCTTTCACTCTTCTTCACACTTCTTTCTATACTCTCCTACTCCCAAGCAAATCTGTATTAAACCTTTGGCCTGCTGCTTCTGCATTTGTTTGTGGTGTTTGAATTATTCTCAGTATTCAAAACCACCATGCAGCTTCTACTTGGAATCTTACAATAGAAGAAAGCACTCCATGAACTTAACACAAGCCCGTGGTCAATACCTGCAGAACGATCTTCTTGTGAATGGCAAACTTGGCAATGATGTGTGCCAAGAGCAAGTGGCCACTGTACTTGCAGGCTGGGTCCACGCAGGCCTTGGACAGGAGGCAGGGCCAGGCAAAGGTCATCAGGCGCCGCAGTTTGCTGTTCCTGTTCTTGTTGTTGTCGTGGATGTGATGGGGGGCATGCTCCACCAGCAGTGTGGCAAACTGCAGCAGGTAGATCCTCAGAGAATCCAGCATATCAGCCTGTTTTTCTGGATCAAGTACCTAGTTCCAGGCAGAATCAAAGAAGAGAGAATGAAGATGACAAAAAAATTACTTACTTTTATTATTATAAAGGCAAAGTAGCAAATTTTTGCTTTTTGACTGGTTTTTAAGAAGACTAAGAACTAATTATAATTGCTTTCTTGACTCAGTTTAGTACCCAGAAAACAACCTCCTGAAGTGTGAACCTTTAAATTATGAGCACATCTGTGAAACTCCCAAACTGCTAACATATAAAAAGAAATAAATAAAATACCCTAACCCTCATCTTCAACAACATTGGTTTTATAACCTCTGACTGGTTCCATGAGATAGCAGTGAATTAGAAGGACACTGATGCTGGGTCATGGAAAGCTTTCCTTGGACTGGGATTATAGCCAAGTAAGGCCCATTTCTAAAGCCACATTCCAGATCTGAAAACAGCATAAACTGAAAATTGTAGTCCCATCATACTGATTGACTAATAGATCTCACATTCAACATTATGAAGCAATTCAACATAACAGACCATAATATTCAGAAGAGAACAACTAATTCAAACCAGGATGAAAAGTCAAATGAGAGGAGCAACTTTGTTTGAATTTCCAAATCCTTCAATGTAAACAAAGACTGTTACCTTTGTTATAAAAACACTAGTGATGCTTTCTGGATTATCTCCTTCTGGGTTTGGGGGGCCTAACAGCTGTTCACCTTCTCCTTTTTCAAAACTGTACAGGAAAGCAGGATTCAGGATATGTTGCAGCACCTACAGAATATAAAGAAAGCAAGTCTTACTTACTATTGTATTATTCTAATGGCAGGAAACATTCACAGGTAAACCCACCTGTTGGACACACTCACTGATTTACAAAAGGAAACTATACATAAAACCCCAAGAAAAAAGATACACACCAATTTTTCCCCCTCTTTCTTCCTTCCAAGGGCATAGACTCTTAGAAAGTGTAAACTAAAGCAGCCAGCACTGAGCACAAGATGAATTGCTGTCTCTGTTTATTATCGCTCTTCTTCAGGTATGATATTTTCACCTAAATGACTCTGCCAATTATCAAACTCGTTGACATTTAAGTAAGGGAGTTTTGTTGCCCTAGTTCCCAAGAAGAAAATTAAACCTAAATACCAGGCTTCTTTGATTTAATTGCTTTAGTTACCTTGGCTTTGAGCTCATCTCCAAAGTTTGGGTCATTCAAGTCTACAAACCGGAAGAACAAAGCCCGTTTTTGGGGGATACTGTAGTTCTTGGGGATCTCTTCTTCCATGTATTCCTTTAAGAAAGTCATATTGCAGAGAAATCGGCCCGTAAAAGCTCGAAGCAACTGGAAGAGCAACTCTATATCACCATAATTCCTTCTGTGGAAACACATAAAATACAAAGCTTCTGTGAAAAAAATACCCAAACTACTAAGCTGATGAAATTCATCTTTTAAAGGAGCAAAGAAGCAAGAGCAGCCAGTACTACAGGAATGTTTTAAAGTTCATAGGAGTATAAGGAGATATATTACACTTCCTCTTCAATAACTGCAAACCATTTATAGTAGGCCTATACACCTTTACAGTATTTTCAAAATTAAAATTAAAAAAATACATGCAGGGTCTAGGAACTAAAGATTTTTACGTACTTGCAGTAATTCAGTAAGCAATAGGCCAGCAGCTTGGGCTCTTTCCAGTTTGTTGCAGCCATATTCTCCTTCCTATGTCTCTCCTGAAAAGCTTCACTCACCCATACACGTTTCAGCTGATTCACCAAGGAGTGTTGATTTGCTAACCAACATTCATCATTCTTAACAATAATACTTATGATCTGTCCAAAGCAAAACAAGACAAATGCACAGTCAACACACAAGAGATCTGTCAGGAGAAACAATGATATACGAGCACTTGCTTAAGGTCAATTAAGGGTGCTAAAATATTCAACAGCAAAACAAAAGAGTGAAATACAAAATAGTTTAGATTTACAAAAATAATTTTTTTTTTTAGTTTTGTTGTCATGCTGTCCTCTTGTATCCTACTTGACAAAAATACAGAGATAATTTGAGTCTCTTTTCCCTTCTCAAAGCAGCTCTGGCTACAAACACTCCACCTTTCTTCAAGTGTTTTTCTATGAGCTGTTATGCACACACACACTCACTGAAAGCCTGGATGTAAGAGGCCTGTAGCTGAAGAGGTTTCAGCTATCCAGTGCAGAGACAAACAAGATAAATGAGTACCTTGATAGCCTGGAACTGCAGGTCGAGGCGCATGGTGGTGGTGCTGGGGGAGCCAGGTCTCACAGCTGCCTGGGCACCCACAGGCAGCAGCAGGGTGATAAATCGGTTGGGATTAGCTGCCAGCACATCCCGCAGAGGTTTGGCATCTTTATGCTTCAAGAAACTCTGCAAAAGGGGAAGAAATAATTTTAATAACCTTTAAAAGCCAAAATACCAGGCGACTATATCATCCTGTAGCTTTTATATGCCACACTAAAGTTGCAGAGGTTGTATTTCACGTATATAAAAATAACATCTACACTTCAGTAATAGCCTTACATGATCTAGAAAGGTATAAAATCAACACTTCAGGACAAAACAAATACAAAACCAGGAACAGGAACCCTGCAGTCAAGAGTAAGACCATGATTAAGGACTACAAGGTCATACAAGCAAAAAATATGCAAAAAATGTTCATCAGATTTGTCAAGTTGAGGGTTTTCTCCAGCTCCTCTCCCCACACAGCTTACCATAAACATTCTGCTCCACTGTGGATCATTTAAAGTGGCTTCCATCATGAACAGCTCCACAGTCTGGGATGGATGACGTGTCAAAAACTTTATCAGTGGTTCTCTGAATGGACTGCCAGCCTGAAACATTCATAAACCTTAAATTAAAAATGCAGAGTATAGAGTATTTCCCACTAACTTACTACCACTCAGAAAAATACGTTTGACTTGGCATTTATACAGATACAAAATGTTCAGAACTTGCATGATGAGAATTTATTGATACTTTCAAAACTTCACTTCTAAGGGTGTAAGGCAAATGTTAATACCTCCTAAAGGCTTGAAGAGCATATTTTAGCATCAAATGTTCTCACACTATATTTAAAACATTATAATTATCATACACTAATGTTTAAGACTATACAGCAAAAATTTCAGCAATGTTAACTTCCACTTTTACCTCGATTAACATTGCTCGTTCTGTTTTCATAACAACTTCCAGAAGAGGTTTAACCAGAGTCTGTGGGGCAGCTGGGATCAGATGGAATAAATTTATAATTGCTGAACAAATCTTCATTTCCTACAGGTAAAAAGAAACACAATTAAATAAATATTACTGGCTATAATGTATAAAAACAGTATCACACATCTTACTTCTTTTTTTCCCTCTGTATTAGCATAGCCAGCAGCCAAATGCAAAAGGTTAACATAGACACAGCATCTACTTACCATACTGCATGAAAAAAATTGCACCTGTGGAAGTCTGCCCTACCCCCTCTGATAATATCATGGTTTAAATTTCATTTTCCTTGCCAGTGAAGTGGTGTTTTACAGGTAAGAGCTAAACACTGTAATGATACTGCTGATGGGGGAGTTACAGAGTGCTCACTGCTCTACACCAAGTGGGTCAAGCACCAAACAGCCAGACCTTCCCCCCTAAAGCATTTCTGCTATACACCCCACACCCCAGATTACACATGAAGAGAGCTTCAGTTTCCTCACAGCACTGTTCAGCCTATCTCACAAACAGCTGGTTACTGTAAAGTCAGCTCTGTTCTCCCACTAGATATTAAATTCTCCAGAAGTCCAAAGCCATTTTGCTTTTTATTGTGTGATTTAAATAGAGACTGTATTTCAGCTAGCTAGAGTGTAGATTTCCCTTAGTAAGAAAAAGGAAAAGACAAAACAACAAAACCACCCTCACCATCTCTCTAAAACCAAGTTCCAGTATCCAAGATGATTTTACCAAGTGCATTACATTTTCTCAACTGAATTTAAACACAAAGCATTAGGCTGCACTCCTTCAACCTGATCTGCCCAGACAGACCCCACAAGACCCCTCTCATGGACTGAAGTGCAGGGCTGAGAACACATAAAAACCTTTTGAAACCACTTAGGACTTCACAGAACCTAAAAATCCTGCTCTTCCTGGTACAAACAGGCTCAACATCCTTAACTGCAACGTGATCAAAACAGACAAACAGAAGACAATTCACAGCACTACACTCAAAGGCACAATGCACTGTGCCCAAAACACAATGACAAAACTAACAAACCACAAGTTAAAAGAAAAAGTAAAACCAAACAAAACAACAACAAAAGAAACCAAGACAACAAAAAAAAGTTCCTGGTGCCTGCACTGAGTTTCTCACCTCTACCCTTTCCGTGGCATGCTGAACCAAAACAGAAGTCACAGCATGAAAGGAAAAAGCCCATAAAAACATCAAATAAATGTACAAATCAGCACATGCCCCTCTCCAGGCTGCAGTCTAACTTCAGCTCAGTTACTTCCTCATCTCAAACAGAAGGAATGGAGATAATCAGCATCTCACATGCTCCAAACTGTCCTCCAAAGAACTAGGATGAAATTCATGCTTTTTTCTATTTTTACATTGATCAGACATAGCTTCTCAAATATTTAAACTGAACAAAAAAATAATAGCGCTGATTAAGTCAGAGGAAACAACATTATAGCATATTTGAAGACAAATTTGACCACCATCTATTACAAAACCACTTTCACTACTTGAGCTACCAAGCTATGAAGTCCTCTAGGCTGTGATGCAGAATTTCCACCATGGAAATTTCTACCCTCTGACAAGAGGAACAGCTGGAGGCAACCATCTACTCAAAACTTATTCTTTCAATTACCAGACATGACCTGAAATCCCATGCCTTTCCTGGCATGGGAAGAGAGGAAGAAAGATTTTAATCAAATATTTTATTCCCTGGACCAATGAATTCTATTTTAATCACTACTTAATATATTACATTTTAATTTGTTCATCTCTCTAAACAGCCAGATCACAGCTCAGGATCACAGCAGGGCTGTCATAAATTATTTAGGTGAACAAGGCTTCGTTATTCTGGCATCAGTGTGGATCTTTACAACAGTCATCATTATGCAGCATTTCTAACTAATTTTTCAGTTGGTCTGGAGTGACCATTTTCATGTGAAAACTCACTCCACAGACCTTTTAAGTATTCTGTAAGAGGCTTTGCTGACCAGCCTTTATCTGCACAGTGCTGGAGAACTGCCTGACACCACCATCAAAGGGCACCTTCATCCCATGCTGCTGGAAAAGGATGGAATGCTTGGAACAGCACCAGCACAGGGAGGGCACATCAGGCTTTCCTGGTCAGTTCTGTTCTCCACTGAGTGTTTAGCAGCTCCTCTACTCAACCACACAGTCTGAAAGATCCAGCCTACTCCCCAACACTGCTTTTAATGAGTGTCTCAGATGCTGGAATCTCACTAGGATTGTGAAGAAAGGAGAGAAATGCCAGTAGCAATAACTGACCAGTTTCACCATCCCTGTTTTTCAACAGCACAATGTACACACAGACATATGAACACAGCCTGCCACAGCAACTATACAAAGACCAAGCTGTGTGCTCCTGCAGTTTCTCAGAGTTTTTATTTTTAAGGAAACTTTGGAGCAACAACTAGGAAACAGAAAAGTAATATACAATCAGCTTGCATTGACACAATTCTACTTGAAATGTTTCCAGACTTCTCTTGTCCCTCCAGATTCTTTCTCAAGTCTCTGGTGTGCACTCTTCACTCAACTTATCTCTCTAAATGCATAACTACACAGAAAATATCAACAAAAAACATTAAAATCAAAGAAATTCACAACTAAACATGACTTAGTGACAAATAAAAACTGTTCTGGAGGTGCCACATTGTGGTTTAAAAGATTATTGCTACAAAAAATCTGCAAGATATCTGTAATCATCACATTTGAGGAAAAGTAAATTCCAAAAGTATATGAAGGCCTTAGGACTACTCTGGCATGAATAAAATGAGGTTAACTGAAGAATGCACAGTGTTTTAGTTAAAACATAAGAAACCAATCTTATTCTACTTCATTAGAGAACATCTAGGTCTAATATAAAGCAATGACCAAATTCAGATTAAAAGCTCTCTTTGCAATGACAGGAAAGAGAAATGAAAAGCCATTAAGCCATTTCCACATTTTGAGGGAAATAAAAAGCCAATGTAATTTCATTTTAATTTGAGAAACAAATGACATTAATAGAATTCCCCCCATTTTTTTCTTAGGTGCAATCACAAATCTCAACACTTAATGAAAGCATTTAGTAAAATATTAATAGAATTGTGGGACCTCTGGTAATGTACAGGAAACTGCACTGAGGCAGGAATTCCCATCAGTATTGCTAAGAGCACACAGTATTGACATTACACTGCACATTTTTCCATTTAAAAGGGAAGTGATCAGCTTCCCATGCTTCTACACTGAGGCCATTAGTTTTACTGGGAGAGTGATTTTAATGTGATCCCAACTAGTAAATATTGAACTTGGTTTAAGTAAATTAAATTTTAAATTAACTGGGATTATGTTATCATTATGTATAATTTTCAAAAGGCTATATTATGAACATCAAACATACTAATGAAAAATGGGGGATTATGCTGCTGAGCTCACCAGCCATTCCAGTCAAGAACAGATTTCTAAGCAGAAAATCCTGAGGGGGAAAGGAATTACAAATGCTGCTCCCACACTAACCTAGAACAGTCTCCAAAGTAACCATTGTCAGCAGATAAGAAGTTCCTCTTCCTGAGACTTCTAACAGATATTCAATATTCTACATTCTATCCAACGAGTCTGTTAGCTTGTAACAAAGCATCAGTGTGTAATCAGTTACGGCAGCATTTACAACTGAATGAGTTCTTTAATTCCAAAACAATAATACTATTTATTTCTTTTCTTCTCACACAAAAGCATTCATTAACTTACATTTCCATCACTCCGTTGTCCACCTTTGTGTGTAATAACTACAACTTCCATCCATTTACGCAGGTGTTGCTACAAAGAAAGGATAATTAGCATTATTCTTCTAATTAGACTGTTCCATTTTAACATATGCTACAAGAGACAATATAGAGGCAGAAATAATTCTCTGAAGGAAACAAAGGGAAGAATTATCAGTTATTTTCATTCCTCAAGTTTAAAAGTTTGTTGCTAGAAGTCCTCTTCACATTCAAAAAATCAGGGATTGTAAGTACATATATATACAAAAAATTTAAATCCGATAGTCTTACACTCTGATGACTTGCTTGATGTGTATGCATTTAATTATTCATGCAAAGAAGATAAAGAATTCATATACCTAGTTTAAACACTGCAAATAAACAGAGCAACACCTCCCAAAATTTTATAAATCAAGAAACCACCAAAACAGATTAAGTGCATTGAGAAGTAAAATTGTTAAACGTGCAAATGGCACCTTGCTTAAAGATAAATTTGTCCAAGCAAAACTTAGCATAACTAGTTATGTTTTCACTAAAAAAATAAAATATCCTAATTTTTTTCATTTAGAAGCCCACCAGAAATTTACTCAAATTGTTTAAGGAAATTGGGGCTTTCTCTTAATAGTGAAACAAAAATCTTTTACTTCCAACATATACATTGAGTCACTACTGAACGTCTTTGATTTCTCACCAATAAAAATAGTAGCTAGAAGAAAATTTCTTCTGGAAGAGCTAAAATAAAAACTTGGATGGGCTTACCATCATCTGATCACAGAATTTATCATTGAAAGAGTTTGGGAAAAGCCTGGTGACTGAGGTCAGACGATTCACAACATTGAGGGTCAGACTCCGATAGTCCCCCAGCATCATCAGCAATGGCCTCATGTGGGTATGGATTTGATCAACTTCTATGGTAGCTCCTTCCAAGAACTGCAAGAGAGGGCACAATGAAGATACAGGTGGAGAGGGACATGACTTCTGTGCAAGCATTTCTCTTAAAAGGATCCAGCTGACTTGATTTTTCTTTTATTTTGCTCCTTCAATACAATAGTTCAAGCAACATCTAGTGCTAGAAATATACACAGTGACAAGATGGATTTGGGAAGCACTGAGGTATTTCTGACACACAGCAGGACATTCCATTAAATAATCAAGTAGGAGATCATAATTGTAGACAGACTGAAAAACTGCTACAGCTATAAATTAAATACACAGCTATGAACAAATTACTTAGCCACTATATTAAGAACTGCCTGTGAATCTGGCTGAAGGCAATAGAGCAAATTTCTGTGTTACAATCTGCATGCATCCTGAGCAACAGAAAAGGTCAAAAGAGCCTGGCTGCAAGCAGCCAGAGAGAATATTTCCTGTCATAACCAAATATCCTGTGGGCTTGTTTATCCCAGGAAAAAAACAATCAGACAAACCTGATGTATAGGTCAGAACAACCCTTATTTGCTACCTCTCAACCCAACTATGTTGTTAACAAGCCATAAATAGTAAGTGCCTTCCTTCTCATGACCACAGTGACATGAAAAGTCACACAACCTCTGGCCAGTCAATGGCACAAACAAATGCAAACCACCATTATTACTGCAGTTACATTCTCTGTTCCATGTCAGCCCATCTACACAGCATTACAAAGAGGCTGCAAGTAATTTCATTAGCTTTTTTCTTTTCATTTAAAATAACGGAATTCAAATCTTGCTGAATCAGAATTAGGCACAGCTATTGAACAATAAATCATGATGAAAGAATACCCTTTCCCTGTTCTTCCAGCCTTTATAGATGATAATGTAGCATCCACAGGTCAGACAGGGCAGTGTAAGGCAAGGACACTAATTCTGACCTCAAACAGGACAGTCAGGGTCCTGCTCCTTAAGGTAACCATCACACTGTGATGCAGGTCTAACTCTGCTGTCCAAAACCAACTATGGGATCTCCACTACTTCTTTTAGGAACACAGACAAAACATACAATTTTTACAATAAAGCCAAGCCTGTACATTTGAAGCTATTTAGAAAAAAAGACTCATTTACAAAGAGCAGTCCAACAGAAAGAGGGAAAGACTGCACAGAAAGACTGAAAGATTTACCATGGTCCTTATCCAAGAGCTTATAATTCTTAATTGCAACCTGGATAATTCTTTATGGCAAAGTTCAAATCCCAAACAAACACATCTGACACAAACTTCTATCAGCATCACTAACAAAAACTGAAAAGAGCAACAATATTTCCTCTAGAGAACTTCCCCAAGAAGTCTTGTACCAAGGAAGTTAAGCAGAGAGAACAATGGCCTCAAAAGGAAAGTTGTTTTAATACAGTCACCTTTCTCATGCATGCTTCTCCTGCCTCCTGCAGCTCGTTATTTGTTGAATTCAGTGCCTTGAAAAGTGCAGCAATGATTTTCTCTCTTGACTGAGGCAAGTAATTGCAGGCAGCTAGAGCATCTGCAAATATCAAAGTAAATTTGTTCTCTTTGTTAACTCAATTTCAAAGGAGAGGAGAAAATAAACCCTAATTCTACACTGTTTCTCTTATAGTTTTCTTTTCATGTCATCTCAAATTTCAGCTAAAGTACTGTATGCATTGCCAAAATCAACAAGTATCATAAAATAGTAAAAGAATGAGAATTCTATTAACATTCTATAGTTTTCCTAATGCTTTATAACATAATTAATCTTAAAATATTTTGGGTTCCTTTCAGAAAACTGAATTCTAGTCATTAAGAAGGCAGCAATACTTTCCCATTATTCTCTCCATTAAACTGTAACCTCAGGAGAGCAGTCATCAGTCTTCAGTGCTCAGGTTTTCTGCTGATCTCAGGAAGCAGACTGCCCATTGCTCACAAGGACATTTAACTGCATCAAGTCTTGTTTAGGATGTTTTACTTACTTAAGGCTGCAATTCGAAGAGGTACAAGTGATGGAAGACTTTTGTAGCAAGGTAGTTTCATTAGGGCAGCATCTTCAGCCTCACACAAATTCAGTAACTAGGGAAAAAATAAACAATCATTTTAATATTGCTACTCACATTTGAAACACCACTATCTCACCCCCACCTTTACAGACAGCTTTTCATCTACAGCACTTTTCATCTTAACTCAAAAACAGAGGATCCTCTGCATTGACTGCTGCAGGCAAAGCAGACTTCATTTGATGTTTCAAAAGGGAAATTCTTGCTTTTCAGTCAAAGTTTAAAATGCACAAATTAAAATACGTACTTTTTACAATGAAAGTACTCACACCATCATACAGAAGCATCTACATTCAAAGATGAGAACATAAAAACAAAGTACCTCTGTGTAGAAAACCTTGTGTTCCACAACATTCAGATCCATTGTAAACAATCTGGGCTGCAGAGTTGTGCAAAATGTATTTCCCTCCATCAGGCCAATCTGGGCATTTGCAGGTTGGTGCCGAAGCAAATGCTTTTTAGGAGGAACCATGTCCTGGAGTACCTACGTGATGGAATTTAGATTACTGAATTAGCAGCTATTGAAATGACCCCACAGACCCAGCCACCAAGAAGACACCATTAGTCATGGCTCTAGGTTTCTATCCATTTTCTCTTGTAGCTCCAGATGTGTCTTGAGAAGAAATTAAGCTAGAGGAAAAGCAATTCTCTGAATTACTTTGATTCACAGTCAGTTCACAAAACAGTGGAGTAGCTGTAATAAATACATATTCTCTGTGAACAGATCTATGATATTTAGTAACTTCAGACAACATTGTGAACAACAAAGAAATTCACAGACTGAAGCATTTCAAACAGTCAAGAAACAAGACTATTTTAAGCTCCTAAAACATGAGAAGACCAAAAAAGTTTGTGTAACTTTTTTCCATTACACCAACTTCTCACCTTCCTCATTATACAGCCTCAGCAAAGTAAGATATCAATTAAGGAGTTTCTCAGCATAATCTGGAATGTTATCATGGCCCTTAAGACTTATGTGCATTCAATTATCTTCCAAAAGACTAAACAATATCAGTTTTAAGGAGTATCTAGCCAAAAGGTATTTCAACCAGCTTTGAAGTTTATAGTCTCTTTCTGGATAGGGAAAGGCATGGCAATGATGCCATATATTTAGAACAGCAAAACTGAGTATCAAAATGTAATGCCTATATGGCCTAGCCTATGTCTGATTGGTGGCAGGATGAGCAGCCCATAATTTAAGGAAGTAAATCAACCTGAAGACACTATAAATACTGGCTAAGTGTCAAGCAGAGCCTGTATGAATCTCTGTAGTGCTCCAGCCATTATGTAAGCTTGAACAACAAAAGGTAGCAAATGACAAACACATGCCATCAAAGCACTACAAATTTAATTCACTAGTGTGCAAAAACGTAGCAAGAAAAGCATTTCTGTAAATCCAAACTGGAAAACAACTTTAAGCTCCAGTTCAGTGAATATTTCTGCTTACCTCTTTATGTGGCTCCATGATGACTGTGACACTTTTGCCAGTGACCTGTGCAAGCACCTGCAATGAATGCATGGCTTGTTTCCTCACAGTGGAGTTTGGAGAGGTCACTTCTCGAACAAGGTCATGTGTGACATGATGGAAGGACTTTTCCTGTGCTGCAAGGATTTCTTCTGTTTTTTCTTCATCTTTTAAAGGAGTTGCACATCTAATCAAGAGCTGTTCTAATGTGGTCTTTGCCATAGCAACTGCTCCATTGGAAACCTGAGGCATCAGAGATCATTTTTATCAGCTAAGTACAGAACAAAGATCACAAATCTACACCTTACTCACCAACTTAGAATTTGATTTTGATGAATCCTGTGATTCTGATTTCCAACTAAGCTTAGTGATTCTGTGGTAAGTGGCAGTGAATCTGTGTTCTTCTGTGATCTACGTGTGGCCTGTACATTTCTATTCTGAAAGCAGCAAGTGTAACCTCAAAAACTTCAGCAAAATTATGTGGAAAAATCTGACCTCATTCCTAACTTCAGAATTTGGTTTGAATTAAAATTACTAGAATTCACTAACTCTTGCAGGTAAAATGCATTTTGAAGTTCAGTGAAATCGATATTACTAAGAGTTCAACCTGTGTGAATTTAAGGTCAGAAATTTTCCCCACACTATTTGATAAAATTCATTCATTACATACCTCTCCAGTTAGGTCCATCATAACAAAGAGAAGTGCCTTCAGGAAAGTCTGCTGGTTCTGGAGGACCCAGATCAGTGGCAGCCGTTCCATAAGAAATTTAATGGACACAACACCTCCTAGTTTAGCATACCAAGCCTGCTCATAGCAGCAAGCACACAGACGTTCCACAATGTATGAAAACAAGGGAAGCTGACAAGCCTGGAAACAAAGAAATTGATCAGTTTCCTTTTCCCATCCTCTGGTAGCCTCCAAAATTTTAGAAGCAAAATGGCATTGGCTGAAACTCAATCATTTCAATACACTTTTTAAAATCTTACCCTTTCCTTTGAACCCAAGATGATGCTTGCAACATCAAATATCACTGCTAGGGCCACCTCTCCTATTTTGCAGAGCTCCTTCTCCTCATATGCCATGCAAATGGCTATGGCATCAATAAGCACCAAGGGATCCATGCCTTTCGACCCATTTTCTTCACTGTGAAACATGGCTGTGCTAGGCTGGCTCCCAACCTGATAGCACTGCAGCAAGAAAGGACCTGGAATTTGTAACAGGGAATGGGGGGGAGGGGAAGTAAAGATAAAACAATGGATATTTCAATATGAATAGTTTTTTAATTAGGTTTTACTACTCCTCGGACTAGCTGATGGCAAAACCAGTAAGCCCTGTGCCTATTTGCATATAAATGGATCGAAAGGCATCCTTCACTCCTAGGAGAAAAAAGATTACATCTACTTGAATATTTTCTTCTATGCACTGCAAGAAGATTAATTAAAAATGAAGAGTCATAAAAATCCCAGTTACATTAATGTGACAATGAAGAGTGATATGCTTACAATATGCCTTTTACAAAATTATTTGTCATACAGCCCAAACAAAAAGTTTTCTTCTTGGATATTAGACACTGCAATGCTCCAACATTTACTTAGTTCCCCTAAAGGTCCTTCAAAACCACAACTGGAAGCAACCTAATTAAAGACCATCTGCAAATAGTACTGTGAGTATTAAGTTACACAAATGCTCTGGAACTGTATAAGCTGTTCTGTGCTGCAGTTATTTCATTGCTGTAGGATTTGCAGAGCATTATTAGGTGACTGATTGCTTCCTAAAATTTGTTTAATAATTCCCGCTGCTCTAAAGAATTAAAACATAATTCTACCATCAAACAAAAATCCAGTGCAGCTAACCAGAAGGAACTGAAATATCGTGATTTTAAAACAAACAGCTGTGTGTACAAGCACTGAGCTGTGCCCACCTCCCCTAGACACCCAGAGCCATGTCCCCTCACTCACCACACTGTGTGTACAGCACTGAGCTGTGCCCAGCTCCCCTAGACACCCAGAGCCATGTCCCCTCACTCACCACACTGTGTGTACAAGCACTGAGCTGTGCCCAGCTCTCCTGGACACCCAGAGCCATGTCCCCTTACTCACCACACTGTGTGTACAAGCACTGAGCTGTGCCCAGCTCCCCTGGACACCCAGAGCCATGTCCCCTCACTCACCACACTGTGTGTACAAGCACTGAGCTGTGCCCAGCTCCCCGGGACACCCAGAGCCATGTCCCCTCACTCACCACACTGTGTGTACATGCACTGAGCTGTGTCCAGCTCCCTTGGACACCCAGAGCCATGTCCCCTCACTCACCACACTGTGTGTACAGCACTGAGCTGTGCCCAGCTCTCCTGGACACCCAGAGCCGTGTCCCCTCACTCACCACACTGTGTGTACAAGCACTGAGCTGTGCCCAGTTCCCCTGGACACCCAGAGCCGTGTCCCCTCACTCACCACACTGTGTGTACAGTACTGAGCTGTGCCCAGCTCTCCTGGACACCCAGAGCCATGTCCCCTCACTCACCACACTGTGTGTACAGCACTGAGCTGTGCCCAGCTCCCCTGGAGCCCCAGAGCCATGTCCCCTCACTCACCACACTGTGTGTACAGTACTGAGCTGTGCCCAGCTCCCCTGGACACCCAGAGCCGTGTCCCCTCACTCACCACACTGTGTGTACAAGCACTGAGCTGTGCCCAGCTCCCCTGGGCACCCAGAGCCGTGTCCCCTCACTCACCACACTGTGTGTACAGCACTGAGCTGTGCCCAGCTCCCCTGGGCACCCAGAGCCGTGTCCCCTCACTCACCACACTGTGTGTACAGCACTGAGCTGTGCCCAGCTCCCCTGGACACCCAGAGCAGTGTCCCCTCACTCACCATACTGTGTGTACAGCACTGAGCTGTGCCCACCTCCCCTGGACACCCAGAGCTGTGTCCCCTCACTCACCACACTGTGTGTACAGTACTGAGCTGTGCCCAGCTCCCCTGGACACCCAGAGCCATGTCCCCTCACTCTCCACAGTGTGTACAAGCACTGAGCTGTGCCCAGCTCCCCTGGACATCCAGAGCCATGTCCCCTCACTCACCACACTGTGTGTACAGCACTGAGCTGTGCCCAGCTCCCCTGGACACCCAGAGCTGTGTCCCCTCACTCACCACACTGTGTGTACAAGCACTGAGCTGTGCCCAGCTCCCCTGGACACCCAGAGCTGTGTCCCCTCACTCACCACACTGTGTGTACTGTACTGAGCTGTGCCCAGCTCCCCTGGACACCCAGAGCTGTGTCCCCTCACTCACCACACTGTGTGTACAGTACTGAGCTGTGCCCAGCTCTCCTGGACACCCAGAGCCATGTCCCCTCACTCACCACACTGTGTGTACAAGCACTGAGCTGTGCCCAGCTCCCCTGGACACCCAGAGCCGTGTCCCCTCACTCACCACACTGTGTGTACAAGCACTGAGCTGTGCCCAGCTCTCCTGGACACCCAGAGCTGTGTCCCCTCACTCACCACACTGTGTGTACATGCACTGAGCTGTGCCCAGCTCCCCTGGACACCCAGAGCCATGTCCCCTCACTCTCCACAGTGTGTACATGCACTGAGCTGTGCCCACCTCCCCTGGACACCCAGAGCCATGTCCCCTCACTCACCACACTGTGTGTACAAGCACTGAACTGTGCCCAGCTCTCCTGGACACCCAGAGCTGTGTCCCCTCACTCACCACACTGTGTGTACATGCACTGAGCTGTGCCCAGCTCCCCTGGACACCCAGAGCTGTGTCCCCTCACTCACCACACTGTGTGTACAAGCACTGAGCGGTGCCCAGCTCCCCTGGACACCCAGAGCCATGTCCCCTCACTCACCGCACTGCTGAGCCACGGCCACCATGGTGTAGTGGCGGATGAGGCTGGCCACGAAGGGCAGGGCGCTGGGCCGCAGGTCCTTGATGACGGCCGACATGAAGGCCCCGGTCAGGGCCTGCTCGAAGGTCTTGCGGGCCGGCGTGTCCTGGGCCTTGTAGCGGTGCGAGATGATCACACTGGGGATGGACTTCTCTGTGAAGCTGGAACACAAGGGTGTGTTCAACAGAACCCCGAACTGCAGCACCCCCCAGGCCAAACTTCATTCACACTCTGCTCTCCATATCCAAGTCCTTCTCCACCTCCTGTTTTCCCCTCATTTTGATAGAGCTAGACCAGTCCGTTCAGCCCAAATTAATTTTGTCAGCCACTGGTCTCCAGCATGATGGATAGCTTAATTTCATCAGGAACATTTAAAGCCAGTGGTTCAGAAGAAGCCACATATATATAATAATAGGTACACAGGCATCACACTGCAACTCAATTACAGAATGTCATTTTCAATATTTTGACATTTTTCCCTTTTTTAAAATGACATTTGATTTTAATCTTGAATGATTGAAACATTATTTATCAAATCACTGCTCAACAAAACGTATTCATTGCAAATCTATATTTACGTCAAGTCTAACAAGCCCAAACTGTGAAAGCTACTACGCTCTTTAGCTGCACTTA
This sequence comes from Haemorhous mexicanus, assembly GCF_027477595.1. Classification (NCBI taxonomy): domain Eukaryota; kingdom Metazoa; phylum Chordata; class Aves; order Passeriformes; family Fringillidae; genus Haemorhous; species Haemorhous mexicanus. Next base: position 10,168,947 of record NC_082357.1, on the reverse strand, counting down.
CTACATTGCAAGAGTCAAAGTCAGCCCACACTTCTTGGGCAAAGATGTTAAAGTCGTCAAAAAGCAATAAACTCATGAAATATCAATGACTAGAATTGCAAAACACGTAATAAAAGCTCCAGTAAAAGGCTCCCACACCAAGATAAATAGAGGCTGCGTGTGACTGTGCTATAGCTTAGTCACCAAATGAAACTGAATTTTGTCTTTCACTTTAGTAAAAGCTTAGATGTACATACAAAGTGTCACAATCTAAATTAATCTCTAAAATACAATTAAGCACTAGAATATTCCAATTATTTAAAAAATGAAACTAAAATTAATCATATTGATCATATGTAATAGATTATACACAGGATTGTAATTAGGGGAAGAAAATTAAACTATGAAACATTAACATGTCACTGGCATTAAAAAACATGCTAACAAAACTCCTTTTCACCAGCAGGCAAAAACCCCGTGAATTGCACAGACTAATCACTGTCTCTAAACTGGATTGCTCCAAGACACCATAAATTTTACATACACATTTACGTTTAAAGAATTGTCATACTTGGGGTGTGCAAGGAGCTGGTACAGTGCATGTTTGTTATCATCCAGGCTCATCATGGCCACCAGGAAGCACTTGATGACCTCCCAGGCCTGCCTGCGGTAATAGGGCTCCGTGTTGGCACTCTTCAGACAGTCCAGGGCCGTCTCGATTGCCTGCAATGCAACAAGAGAACCCACACACTCCTTACTCTTGGCTTTTACCATTAGGTCATTAATCAAGGGAATGGGATCATTAATATATATTAAAAGTAGCTTTCAAAGTGGGCTCAGTTTGGAGTGCCCGAGTTAGGGAATGCAGAGAGGGCCTGAGAGCGTGACTTGAAAACACCACGGTATTTTCTGAGCTTTTGTACGTGCTGAGTTTCATGGCAGACACATTTACCTCCATGGTCAGAAAGCATTTCAAGTCATGGGTGAAATAAACCTTCACTGTGTCCCTCCCCTTTCCCAAAAAGAAATTTTCCTTGTCTTCCCTTCAGCAATAATTGCTGCGTCAAATCTCTTTATACTGTATGTATACAATGCGTTTATATCCATATATAAGTGGTACCTTTCCGTGCATGATGAAATGTCCCTGTAAGCAACTTCTAAACACCTGTTATTTAATGGAAATAGTACTCTTCCTTTGCAAGATTTAATACATTCAAGAGTAATTCGAATCAATCTTTTAAGACATGAAGATGATTAAAAAAGGGGAGTACATCTCTTTGGGAAATTTCTATTTTGTGTTCATATATATAGAGATAATACATAAAAGCACAACTGTCTAATTCGTATCCTTTTCCCACAAAAGACTGGAAGATAAATGAGATGGGCATTAAGTAAAAAAAAAAACATGTAAAAATTGTTCTGGAATGCATGAAAAAAGAAATTATCAATTGCAAGTTAAAGCTAAACATTCATGCTTAATAAGTTTATGCAGAAAAAGCCCCTGCTACAAAGTGGGCATTTTTCTTCCTTGGTATTTCCACTTACTTAACTTATCATCCCAAGTTTTTATCACAGCATCTCAATGAAAAGAAAAATAAGTTTTGGACAGACCACAAAAGTCTACCAGGGCACTAAAAGAAAACAAGGATTTCTTGTTTTCAATTTATTCCACCTTTTTTTTTCTTTGTACTTTGACATTTCCTTTTCATAGATACAAAGTGTTCAGCAGATAACACTTTCTTGGTCACCACTGAGCAGCTGCAGATTGCTCCATATCAATGTTAGATGCTAAAATCCTTTGGAAAATTTAGTTAGAATTAAACCTAGCAGGACAGGTAAATGTCAACAGCTACAGTATTTATATGTATTCAATTCATCAGCTTCAGTACAGTGGAGAAATCAGTAAATCTGCATTTTAAGAATCACTTTTCCAAGCTATTTTTAAGCCTGTTGGCTGGATGGAGCCAGAGAGCCAGCTGCCTGTGAAGAAAATTGCTTACTACATTCAGATGGTATCTACTTATGAAAGTCTAATTTAAAAGGTAAGCATTAAAACTCTACAGACCAAATTATCTCAGAATCCAGCTTCACTCTCAGATATTAGATTGCTGTAATTAGTGAGAACTAAGCACTTGTGATACACCGTGACTGCCAGATGAAAGCCAGTACAGTACAAAGTGCTTCTAGAGACAGCAAACAAAACCAAATCACTGGAGTCATGAGAACAATCCCCACTGAAGAATTTCTACAGTAAAATTTTGATACACTTCAAAAAGCAAATAAGGACTTTTAGATGAGACTCCTGCTCCTAACTAAGCAATATACCAGAAGTTCCAACCTCACCCATTCTGTGAAAACATTTATTTGGGCCAGTTTAGCTCCCTACCCCATCACTTTGTAAGAGCAGTACAGCATGCCTAAATCTGTTATTTTGGGGGTGAAATCTTACACAGTTCATAGAAGAAATCAAGAAAGAACTTCCAGACAGATATTTTTAAAGTCAGTTACTCAGCACTGACAGTAGCTTAAGCCCTTACCTTTTCCATTGGGAGCTGAATGGATGCTTTACAGTCTGAAAATTCAATTGTAATACTGGGTCCTTGGATTTCTGTGACCACATATTGTAGTTTCTGTGATTCCTTCAACATCTTCCTGTTACTTCCACCAAATTTCCCAAGCACACGATAAGCCACGTGGGAGATGCTGTCAGCAGGATTGCGCAGGGTTCTCCACAAAGCCTGGGGGTTTAAGGTACACAGGCAGGCCAGGCTTACTTCAGCATTGTTCAGGTTGTCATGTAAAAAAAACATCTCACTCCAACATTTTTCAAGGTGTAATGTAAAAAAAAAGTCAGGGAAAACACTTTATTCTTGTATTTAGGTAACTGACCCTGCATAAGTTTCTTATCAAGGTTGAATATCAGCAGTCTCAGTCCACAACAGCCCAAGTGCTTTGTAACAAGGTTGTCCTAAACGCAGTTTAGATTAGACTACTGTCACAGCTACAAAATCTTTGCTGTCTTGGAGTGCAGTTTCATGTTTATGATAAATATTAAACAACACTGTTGATTAAAAAAGCAAGCCAGTTAAGGCTGAACTGAATTAAGCTCAGAGCTAGTTTTGAAATAGAGAAGCAAAAAAAGTAAATAGAATGTAACCATTTAACAAAGTATAAAGGAGAAACAATTCATTCCCTTCTAAGTTTTCAGAGTTTTCAGTTTAACAGCACAACACCAACTACCCTTCTACACTCACATCAGACTGGTACGGGTTTCATGACAGATTTTTCAAGTTTTTGTAACCAAAGCCTCACACAAATTTCTGACGGTATTCAGCAAAGCAGTGACCTCTTGTGGTCCAACAGGAAACAATACATTTACCTGCATGAGCTCAGCTCGAACTGGCTGAATGTGGTCATACAGAAAGTCTGGCTGCAAGTTATCCACACACAATTCCAGAGTTCTTAAGCCCTGGCTAACCAGGGTCTGGGATCCATTGAGGGCTGACACCAAGGGGTCCATGAGCATTGGCAGATAAGGCAGCAGCGAGCTCAGACGAACGGGCACAGTGAGGCAGAGCTCCACAAACAAGTCTTTCATGTGCTGCTTGTGAAGGCCACTTTGCAACATATTAAGTCCTGAAAGTTATGGATAAGTTACACACTCACAGGAAAAAAATAGTCCACAGTTTGCTGTTCAAAATTGCTATTTTATCAGTTCAGGAGAATCTGATGTTTTAAAACACTGTAGAGCTTATAGCTCTGTAAATAATGGATTTATAAAATATTAATACCATTCTAACTTACATCTAAGGATGTCAGGCAGTGAATGCTTTTTTATCTACACACATATAGAAGAAAAAGCATCTATACATATTTTAAAGTTTAATATTAGACTCAGTAAGGCAGCATTTGAATACAGCAGATAGAAAAGAAAAAAAGATAATTTGATTCAAACCTCGATCTTGTAACAATAAAAAATAAACCCACACAGAACTTTTTAAAAAATATTTTGAATCCTGAGAAGAAACATTCAGTGAATCCAAGTGTATTAATTGCCCTATACAGACTAAGCACACTCCCCAAGTGATTTTTCTCCCCATAAAGATTTCACATATTGCATGAATCTACTGACATGAGTTTTACATAATGATTTATTGATAACATATATATTTGCTAACTACAATAAAAATTGTCTCTACAGGTGTAGATCTGAACCAGTCTACAGTCCTGGAATAGTTCTGATTAGCTCGTCCTTAGGTTTAAGTAGCTCTCCACATTTCACTCTCAGTATTTCTGGAACATAGTTCTTGCAAGCATAAATGCTCAATTAATCAAACTGACTTATTTCCATTTCTTTCTGCAGTCTGGCACTACTTGAAGTTCTGTTTATCATGCCCTTGCAGGTGCACACACATGCCCTCAACTGCAGAACAGCCAGAGCTTCGCTGCCATGTTCTCCCCACAAAACCAGTGGTGGCCTGGCAACGTTGCTTCACCTACTCAGTCATCCCCCAAATGCTTTATGCCAACAATATTACCCATTGCAAAAAACCCCAAACAAGTAAAAGAAACAATCAAGAAAACCCCGACAGCCCCACAAAGAAGAAAAAAAACAAGCAGCAGAAATTGTGAAGCAGCCAAAACTATGGAGCCTGAAGCAGCTGACAGTAAATGAAAATAAGCACATTCAAGGTATTTAAATCAATCACTAAACTCAAAATCAGAAGTTACTTATCAGGGGTAGAGCTTTAGTTTTGAGGGGTTTTCAACTACATAACATAACTTGATTCTATTCACATAAAAAAATCAGAAGCTGGGGCAGGGAAAGAAGGTGTTGTTCTACCTTGCAATAAGTTTGGTAACAGCGGCAAGAATTCTTGGTATAACAGATCATGACTGCCTCCTCCAATAGATCTGAACAGTGCTCTGAGCAGCAGGAAATAGTTATAGGGCTCTTTGGCAGTCTGTGCAAGTTCCATAGAGCTGTTCACAATCTTGTGCAAATGTGGCTATAAAGAAAATAAAGCTTGAAGATTAATAAAATACCAGTTTTGTCATCATTGTACTGTACAAGAGTTTAGCATGAGATTCTGCAAATCTGACACAATGAGAAAATATTTCCTCTCAAGTACCTGGGAATGGGGAGCAGAAATCAGAGGTGTCAGAATGAAAAGAGAAGACTCTTAACAATATTGATTTACCCCTGATCTAATTTCATTGTTAGTTCTTAATTTTTGTGAAAGCTAAAATTTCATTTTGAAAGCAAACTCTCTCAAGTAAAAAAGGCTATGGAACTTGTGGCCTTTCTAGAGCAGAGGACATGAACACCTTTACAAGATTCATTAAAAATAGTTGATAAATACCAGTATTCTCATGGACTAGAGACAAACAGCAACGTGTCTGGATATTATTAACATCTAAAAAGCTTTCTACATTGCTAGGCAAATGCTGCAAACAGCCTTCATCATTCAATTGAAGTGTGTGTCCAAGGCCCCTAGCATTCATCCTAGAGAAACAAAGTAACAGAGCATGAAACTGTGAAAGTAGCAAATTACACTCTTTAAACTTCATCACCATCTTATAAAATCCAAATGACCTTGATTCTGATGACAAACTGCAAGAATTAAAGCAAAATTATATGAATATTGCTTCATATTACTGTTAGTTTTCAAAGATTCTGGGAAATTGGTAATCCCCCCTGTATCAGAAATTTTGTTTGGTACAAAGTACAAGGAAGAAAAGCAAAGAGAAACTATGAGAGAACAATCAGTGTTCCATTAAATCCCTAATGTCTTTTCTAGATACAGGCAGCTGCTGCTTTTATGAGGAAAGTGCACTCTTGCTACAAGCTCAGCATTTCTAAATTCACTGAATAATGAGATGATCTCATCAACATAAATAGATCCTTGGAATACATAATATGTTGTCAGTAGAAAGAATAGCTTTCCTTAAGCCCAGGCTTCCCAAGAGCATAGAAAAATCTAACTCAAGAGATACATGTCACTGAATATGACATGAGAGAACAAGATTCACCAACACACAAAAAAGTGATTTCAATCCAAGCAAAAATCTTAAGTTAATACAGAAACAAAGAGAAAACATGCAAGAATTTATGCATGTCCTGACCATGAAGTTACATGGCTTATGGCAATCACAGACCACAGTCATGTATCAGCCACTTCTACTGAGAATTAGTACATCACTTCATAGTTTCAAATATGAGGAAAATATTCACAGAAACCATATCTTATAAACAAGAGAATGTACTTGGAATTTGGAAAAAAATTGAGATGTGTCACAAATAGTGCTTCTAACATTAAATGACTCTCGAATTAAACATCAAATAACTCGTGTTACTGTGCAAAACTCTTAGGAGTGCTGTTTTTAGAGGAGACTTATTTTTAAAACAAATGACCTTTACCTTCAGCATTTGTTCATTTTCAGCTGCAAATAGTGAAACTGAGCCAAAGACTAACTTGAACAGCTTGAGATACAGATTGGAGAGTTCCACATTAGAGCCCATTTCTGGCAGACGATCCAGAAGATACTCCACCAAAATGGTTGCAAAGAGAGCAGAGGTAGTAGGGTTTGCCAAGAAAGAATTGGCAACAATCTATAAAAGGAAATCACAAAGAACTTATTAGTGCTGTAATAAAAAGAACAAAAGGATAAATGCACTATGCATTAAAAAAAAACCCTAAGATAAATTTCTTTCCCCATCTCCACTGCTACCCAAGTGATTCTGTTTGTCCTCAGTGGAAAACAACAATCTACCTAGCTTAATGTTGAAGCCTTAGATTAATTTTAAATTAATATTATAGCATTTTCATTCTGTAAAACAGTAGAACATGAGCACAACAAGCCCAACAAAACAACAAGTTCATAATGTTCAGTACTTTTCAAGAATGAAGTCCACTCATATTTTCTAAAATTTAGTGTTCATGTTTGTATTGAATCACTTAGGTAAAGTTTTTTGAAAATCCATTTTTACATTATTTTCATAGACTACTATTTATATAGACTGGTTCAAATCTCATGTGCTAATTTCAATATTATTATTGATAATTCTACATCAGTCATACGTACCTCAAGGCATAAGCTCTTTCCTACATGCTGTTCATTATCAATTTAAGAAGTAAACAGTAACATACCTGAAGAGCATAGTTTTTAGAGATCCTCTCCACCATGTAAGGAACAGTAGTTTGAAAGATTTCTTTAAAAGTTAAAGGGTTCATCATTGTGAACACACCAGCAAAATGCTCCAGAACTTCCTTTTCCTCTTTCATCCTGACTGTCTGACAGTTTGCTACTCGAACATATGTCTGTCCATTTCCTGCTATTTGCACCTACAGCAATTGAGAAAACACATACACTGGTTATAGAATTTGAGTAGCTTATTCCTCATCATTCTTAAAATAGCTTTTGAAAGTAACTGAGATTTTATGGGTTTTACATGCAAGCCTCACACAAGTAGAAGTTGGACGCAAGAGCCAACCATGACAAAAATACTAAAATTAAGTGTTTTCAGAACAGATTTTAAAACTAGAAAGTTAGAAATGGAGAAAAACAACAGGAAATTTCAATGTATTTACAAATTACTTAAATACCCAATCAAACACATTTACATTTCATTAGTACTTTCTGTAACTACAGAAGATAGACGTGAATGCTTCAACTGTTAGCTAAACTATCTTTTTCAAGGAAAAACTTAATTCACTACATGAAAGACTATTATTTCCAGTCTGACCTGCCTGCATGAACAGACAAAAATGGCTGTTGAGAAAATAATCTGTTGCTTGCAAATAGTAAGTACGTTGAAATTCACTTTTGAAATTAATTCTTCATATTGAGCATTTCTCAAAAGTTATGGTCCCAATTAAAGACTTAGTGAAAATATACTATATGCAAATCCGTGTTTTAGCTGACAAATAAATCCTCTTATTAAAAGATCTAACATACAGTAACTGTACAAATAGAAGTACTATGTGGGCAGGTTACATACCTGATAAATATCTAATGCTTGCATTGCATATTTTACCAGTTTTATATAGATTTGAGTCTCCTTAGGCTGCAACTGCTTATTAGGAATGAATTGTGCTTCTGAAAGAAGAATAAGAGAGTTAAGCATTAAAAACTCTATTTGCTTTCATTCTAGAGAGGTTTTTTTCTGCAGAATTATGAGAGATAAAAGCAATTAAATATGCAGTTTTACCACCAGGAGCTTTGCACGAGGTGATGCCCCACGTGATCGTCTTGACCCCACAGACCAAAGTTTTCACTAAGCTCCGGCAATCCGTGACCTGAAATGTCTGCTTGTCTTCTTTTTCTTTCTCCCCTTGTTTTTCAAACACAGGCACAGGTGCAGGGGCCACGGGAGTGGCTGGGGCAGGAGATGGGACAGGAACAGGGGCTGCATTTGCTGCTGTGGGCACTCCAGGTAAGGCAGCTTCAGCTGCCCCGAGCTCGGACTGGGGCTTGCACTTCTTAAAAATGACAGAGAGCTGGTAGCGTGCTATGGTGTGGAATTTCAGAACAAACACCTAAGGCAAAGGAGGAGAGGAAAGAGCAAGGAGGGGGGAAAGAAAGGGAAAATAAGTTTCTTCTTCAAAAATCATCCTAAATTTAAGAGCACTAATATTTCAAACCAGCATACTGAGATCAATAAAACTTTCAGCTATTTTTGAAGTCATTCAAATGACAGCAAATGTTTTTAAATGTATCAATAAACTAGTTTGCCTTCTTCAAACAAGTAGTGCACCCTTGACTTTCAAAAATACAAAAAACAACCTCCATATAAAGATCATTAAAAAGGATCATTATGTCTTCAAAGAGCAGATATTTTTAATTGGACAGATTGTATTGTGCCATGCTAAGGACCCGTGTGAAGATCCTCTTTAAGGGCTTAAAAGAAAAACCACACCAAAAAGCACACCCATAACCACAAGGCATTAAAAACTACAATTCTTGCATAGTCCTACACAAAAAAAAAAAAAAAAAAAATTTAGAATAAAATTATTAAAAAAAACCCAAGCTACTCAAAACAGGCTTTCAATTTCCTGCTTTGAAACTAGCCACTGAATGAAGCTGAGTTGACAAAGCATCTCCACTACACCTGAGATATTATCCCAGCTGCAGAGCATTTTAAAGAGCCCTCCTGTGAAGCACTGAAGTGAAATACAGTACACAGGCTGTTCCTACATATTCTAATTTCTGAAGAGAGGAGAAAGTAAAATGTGATTGACAACATACTACAAAACAGGATATCCAAGCAATTATCAAATGCTTTAAACAAATCAATACCTCCAGCATTCTCATAAGGATGTCTCTACCATTTCCATTTTCCTGTTCACTTTTAGACCGGATACAGTCCACCAAATTTAGCAGGAGCTTGCAAGACATGGTCTGGATACTGCTTGGCAAGGATTCATCATCAATGTTCTTGGCAAACAGCTGGACAGCCAGGGAGAGGTCATTGAGAGGCAAATGCTGCCGGACGTGATGGACCAGGTCTGCCAGGGTGCTGTATGCAAGGGGTCTACAGCCAAAACAAGGAATGAGGAAAACACACTAAGCACAACTAAAAAGTTTCCTAATCTGATTAAACAAACAATTACTGCCCGGAGGTACTTCCAAATTTCTCAATGTAAATTTTCTATTTTCATATGCAAACCCAGAGTTCACAAGGCTTTTTCGATTACATGAGGAAATTTTAACCTGTGCAATTTAACCAATGATGCATCAATCTATCCCACAACTCTGGTATTGCCTCTCTGATCTTTCTTCCTTCACTGCAGAACACCTCACTACATATTTTCATCTACAAGCAGTTAATATACATGTTAGCCACATTTTGAGCAGGGCTGGTAATCTGTTTCGTAATTAATCATAGATGATTCTAGCAGAGAAAATACTTCTAAATCTAATACATGTTGTCAATAAGGTACACTTGATACTTAGACAAAAAGAAGTTCAGATTCAGACTATTGAAGACATAGAAAGTTAAGTGGAGAGAACTTACTTCTTCAATTGCAAACAAGTAAGTTTTAAAGTATTCATTGCCAAAACAGTTTAAATCTCATTCAGATTTTACACCAGATATAAGACTTATGGTGTTTCACAAAATATTGGGCAGATACTGAGTTGGTTTTCCTGTTTTGGTTGTCCTCCACAATTCAAAAAACTGAAATCATCTTCATTCACCCATTTTTCTTATTTTGTCCTACACTCATACTACCATGCTGCGCCATCAAAGTGTTAAACAAAAGCCACCATTACAGCAGGAGAAGCTGTGCCAATAAAACAATCTAGTAAAATTAGTTATTTGAAACAAAGATTTAGGATCCTATACAGAAGCTGCTGTAAATATTAATGATTTTCAAAGTAAGCAGCCCTGGCAGGCACTCAGATCATTACTCTGAACTTTCTCATACCTCAGCGTCTCCCGGGCAGTGTATCCAGAGCCAATCAGTATAGATTCATCAAACAGCTTGTCCATGCATGGAATAAATTCTAGATTTTAAAAAACAGAAAAATGAAAAAGCCATACACAACAATTGGCAAAGGAAATAATTAAAATAAGATAGTTAAGCAATAAACATTTAAACCTGAAGTTAGAAAGTGATTTTATCTCCAAATTAATTTCTGAAGCTTATAAAAGTCAGTGCCATTTACAAGGAAATTTTCAAACAATCTCTTGTGACTGTCTACTCCACTGACACTTGCCCCTTGAGTAACACTGCAGTACTCAGGCAATGCCAATTTTATTTGCAAAGAGAAAAAAAGTGTTCAGGTTATTTACAACTTTGAAAAACTTTTTGTACATAACTAATGAGTTACTGGAAATGACAAACTGGGCAACCCTGCACACAACAATTCTATTTGGCCTGGCATCTTGTGACAGTCCAATATAAGTAAGTAATATGCCTCAAAAATTGACAGAAATAGCAGAAATCTTTCCAGTTTACAGGTACACTTGTAAAGAGTGCTACATACGGCTCCTCAGATCTGTTGTCAGGATGTGCTTAGCAGCAATCAGGAGCTCCTTTCTGAGGTGTGCTGTTTCAGCTGGACAATTGGAGAGCAGCTGCAACATTCCTTTTACCATTTGCTGAGAATATTTAGCCACTAATTCCTGCCACAAAAAAAAAGAGTAACATGAATACAACTACCACAACGTTCTATTCTTAAGGTTTGTGTTACATTTGCAAAATAGCACGCCATTAAAATTCACTAGATTCTCTTACAAAATCTAATCCTAAAACTAAGACACAGTAGTCATTCCATAAATGCCCAGGGAGGGGAAATGGCATATTTTTACTTTGTATTCACAGGATACTTTTGATAGGATAACCAAGTACAGCTACTTGGTTATACTTCCAGATATTCCACACAAAATCTCCCATCTCCAACCCCTGATGCATTGCAGTCATGCAGGTTTACTTGCCTGCCATAAAGCAACTAGAAACCTGATGCATTAAGTACCAAAGTATTCAAAATTCATCCTACCTGGTAAATTCTGATGATGTAAGCCAAGAAAGACAATGTTTTAATCTGAGCAGCAATGAAATCAGCATACAACTCCTTGTTATAAAGTTTATGTTGTCTGAAATGAAAGAGAACAGTGGTTACAATTTTATTCCTCCCCTTTAGTATCTCCACTCAGAAAATTCAGTGAAGCTTCAAATTACATCATCTTGTAATGAAGTTTTTGCTTCTTAAAAGAATACAATCCCTCTGGAAGAGCCCATTTTCAACAAGCCCTCTGCCATTCAAATTCCCAGCAGCACTTTCTACAGAAAGCCAAGCCAATACAAAGCAGCACACATTTGGCTCAGCTCCCCTAACTGGGGCCAATTTTTCTCCAGGCAATATTCCCTCCCACAGACTTGTCTGTCTCTCTCAAGCTCCAACCACTTAACCAGGTCATCCAGGCAGACAGGGAAAGGCAGAGATCTTGCTCCCACTGCCCTGATCAGAACCACTTGCTGCTCTTCAGAAACATCCCTCTCTGAGGCAGGAAAAGCAGTGCCTATCCCTGAAACATCACAAGGCTTCATGTAAGCTACACCTTGAAGAGCACAGCTCCATCATGGATGGTATGGAAAAAGATTAAACAATGACAAGTGTCCACACTCCCAGGGTCTTCATCACTGCCTGTGACAATGTGGATTTTTGTCAGGAAATCTATTTTAAAAACTCATTATCAAATAATAACTAGCACCTATTGCACAACTATGGACTCTACCAATGAGATATAATGACAATAACTTCACCTACAGAACCTTGGTAATTTTTAATAATCATTGCTACTTTTGAGATTAAAAGCATAAGACCAGAATCAAAAATCACAAGATAGAAGACAAAAATATTTTGAGCAATACTGAATGACAGGTTTAAGTAGTTTATCTCAAATATCATCAAAATACTGTTAAATGCTCTTACCTTGCTTGAGCAGAAACTTGTATTATAATAGTGTTCATAATCAAGGGCACAAATTCAGCTACTACATTATGAATGTTCAGTTTGTAGAGCTTAAAAAAAAAAAGTATTATTAGAGAAATTCACAAGCCACACTTGCAGTCAAATTACTGGAGAGCTAATCAGAAAAAAATTAAGACATCTCACCAGCTTTATTTTTAGATGATATTTTAATTTCAAATATATATCACATTCATTATTACTAATATGATAGCCAAGAGAAGTTACCTGAGCCATTCAGTAATGAAGTATTTACATGCAAAATACTGAAGTGTACTAACCTGATACATGAGAACAACAATAATAGGTAGCTCAGCCAAGACCTTTAGGGATAAAGATCCTCTGGGAATTATTGAATGCTGAAAGAAAGAATACATGCTTTACAAACAGTCTAATTATTAATTCAAAAGAGTATGTAAAACACATTTTTACAGAAACTGCCCATTTTAGTAGCACTATATTTAACAATAGCATTTTTAAAACATAAAAGTAGTGGGTATTACATTAAATAAAAATCCTGTAATTACAGCTCCATAGAAAATACCTGGAAAGTTTCAATCAGCTTCTACATAAAAGTTTTGATAACAAAAACAAGCAAAAAGAAAGTCTGTTATTTTTGCCTGGCATTATGATCTGTGGTCCTGTGCTACAGCCAGTCCCCCAGCTAAGAGCAGTGAGAACACTCACAGTCCTCGTTTCGCTGTCCTCTCGCTCAGGGTTCACCTTCACCACGATGGTTGTAATCATGCCAACCATCTCAGGAGTGGGAACAGTGTTCTCTGGAATCACCTGAGGGTTCTCAAAGTACCGATTCTACAAGAAAGAGCACAAGGGAAATATCACAATGCCAGTAACAGTGGAAAGGCCATCCATCTCCTCAGAACTCCCCCAATAATCCTCCCCTGGAGCAGTTTTCTCCTCTCTGCAGTGATGTTTGTGCTGCAGCATCTGCCCGGGCCAGACACACACCCTGCGACCTCTCCCCCTGGACAGAGCAGCAGAAAAGCTCCCACAGCCAAGGCAGCTCCTCTGCTGAAGGAAAACATCCCAAGAGTTACTCTGTATCAGGGAGGGAGGATCAGACTGGAGCCTCCCTTCATGACCTCACCCTTCCCTCAAAACCAGACACATTTGGGTACCTGGAGACCACTGCAGCCAACCTCACCCTGCTTCAGAACTCCAGCTCACCTCCATCTTCTCCTACCACTAACCTTTTGTTTCTGTGTGCCAGAAACAAAAGGTTTCCCAATCAAAATCTAAATGTCTCCAGTTTTAGACATAGTTTTAATAAATAGATTCACTAAAACTATCTTTACTTTGTATCAACAGACGCAAAATAATGATGTCAGTATCTTTTAGAGATAAAAATCAAGAAATAAGAACTAGTTTTCTGACTAAAGCAAGGGCAATTTCATAAATAAAAAGCTTACCACTACTTTAGGAAGTTCCTTGTAAATCTGTTTCACAAAGTCCAAAAAATGATGAATCTAGGAAGGAAGAAGTCAGTTACCATAAAGAAATTTTTAAAAAATACTTTTAAAGCCACAATTTTAGAATCTCTGTATTAACAGCACAAATATATAAAATCTCTACTCACCAGTACAGTATATTTTTTATGATAACTGAAAATAATCTGAAAGTGTTCTCCTACCTCCTTCTGCTTTGTTAGTATTAATTCAAATTTCACTTGGAAAGAATCTGATCTACCTACCAACTTTACATAGTTCCAATATGGTATTGTTAGGTATAATTACTATGAAACAACTAAGTCTTCCCAGGAAAAAATCAAGGCAAAAAGCAAGAGAATAACAATGCAAATTTCCAAATTCCCCTCAATGAGTCACAGGAGAGAAGAGGGGAGGCAGGGGGAAGTCAGTCAGAGTAAATTCTTTTTCAGGATTTTCCCTTACACACTAAAAAGGCATCAATTCTCTTCCTTTGTGTGGGAATTTTATTCCTTAGACAGCTCATATTGTCCATAAACATTTAAACCAAGTACAACTAAGCTTTAACAGTTTGGTTTATTCCCCAGGAGTGCTAGCATTATGCAATTTTCTTTTAAAAAATCACTTCAATATTAAAAAAGGGAAAAAAATTAAACATATGGTTATGACAACAGGTCAGGCAACATAAAAGGACAACAGCAAAACAAGCCAATCAACCCAGTTGAACAAAATAGCAATTCTGAAGAGCATGGCAGCAAGTTTTATACCATGTAACACCAGTGATGACTTACTTCTTGAGTGATTGCTGGTCGGAACTGTTTGTGCAATTCAATAATTATTCTCAAGCAAATCAGTACATTTTCTTCATTCTCTGTCTGGAAAAAAAAAAGAAACTTTTTAGTGAGCTCACTGCTGAATTCTCCAACTACTCAGTGGGTACTTCGAAACCCTGTAAATTTATACTCTTCTCAACAGTCAGAAGTGCCCCATTAATATGGGTTTGTGTGAGCAAAATGCCTTTCCTTGGATACCCTGCAGTCCCAGAGTATGGCTGAAATTAAATCCACCCCTGGGGGAGTAAAACCCAGACATTACAAGCACTCTGTACCATCAGATCTGCTCCCATTGCCTCTCAAACAGAGACCCCCATGTGAGCTTCAAATGAGAGTGCTGTGAATTCCAGGAGAGAAAACAAACTCCCAAGAATAAGCTATCTGCCAGAAAATCCTGCCCAGCATGAGAACAGCTCCCTGCATTTGTAAAATCCGAGTTTCTAAAGGGCAGAGGAGAGCAGGCAGAAAGTCTGTAGATGGTAAGAGAGGGCATGGGTGAAGCTTAAACAGAATGTCTTTCCATTCCTGCTCCAGCAGCACAGCTATTGAAAACCTACCCCAGCAAACTCTGGAGATGAAGAAAGTAGAAGAAAATATTTCAGAACATTTCAACCAGTTTTAAGAGGAAGTAAAGAATACCTCTAGAAATCTGAACATCACAGACAGGATATTTTTGGTATGAAGACGAAGATGTTCATTTGTTGGTATTCTGTGAATTATTTCAAGCACAAGCTTACGGAGTTGCTGTAGGAAAAAAAAAAAGGAAAAATAATGATATGACAGAACTTTTTGAAAAGCCCACAAAACCCAACAATTAGTTGCAGGATCTTTTTCAGCTTAATAATTCTGCATATTGAAATAGAAAAAAAGCCATTTTATTTCATGTAGACATAGCCTTGTATACAAAAACATAACTCTTCCTACTACCCACCTATGTGAATGAAGCAAATTTAACTAATTTACAGCTGGAAACCAGACTTTTTTTAAGGAATGAAATTTTAAGTATTTAATGACAAAGATTCAACTTTTGCCTTTCATTCCTAACCTTCAGTAAAGTCAGTAATTTGTAGCAATGTGCAGTATTTCAGTAAGAAAGCCAAATCTGTTGCACCTACTTTTCCTTCTTTTTTACAGAAGCCCAGATTAGCAAAGTTTATAAGTAACTTATTTAGAAACAGGACTTTTTCAGTTCCACTCCACATGACAAATCTATTTTTAGCAAGTCTTAAATTAGTTCATTAGGTTAATCAAGGACAGCAAAAAGGCAGGAAATGCTCCACACAGCTTACCTGTGCTGGCTTCTCCTGCAGAAACTGAACTTCCCCATCCTGCAGAAAGGTGAGAAACCGAGGGATGATGTGTTCCAGGAATGTAGAATATTGAGGGGATGATGTCACATTCTAATTAACAAAAAATGGGGAGTTATAGACATCACACATTCAGTACATTCAAAGCCACTATGAAACATTTTCAGTGAATTTTGAATAGATTCAGTGACTAAGTATCTGCTGACACTACAGAACCACGTGACCGCCAAGAGAACATTAGCAAAACAAATACAAATCCTTCCTACTGAAGGGAAAAGAGAATCAACTAAATCTTCAGATTCTAACAGGTCACCAGACTAAGCAGTTAAAACTATTATTTTAGTCAGATAAATTGTTTCAGAAATAGCTTAGGCAGATAAAAAACTCCACAAGAATGATTTTAGTTTGCTATAACTTCAGAACAGGCCCATAACAACTAAGTATTCAACTAAAGTATAATTTCTGCTGACACAAGGCTGGGTTAACTTGTGTTTCACATTTTCTCTGCTGCTCATCTAAAAAGATGGTCCATCACCATGCAAAAGATGTCACTGATGTCAGATTCTACATCTGACAACTTCTCTCTCACTTCCACACCATGGAATACTCAGAGGAATCAGAAGGGCCTCTGTTTCACAAGGGCACAATACACATTTGAGCTAAATAGAAGAAAGCTTTAAATACAGACATTTCATAGCATTCCAAAACTAGAAGAAAAATTTCTTACTTCACTTTTATTTAAATGCTTAATGAATAAAGATTTGGCAATGAAAGCTCACTAAGTCCAAACGTAATTCTTCAACAATCTGGTTAATTCCTAAACACAAACCTAGAATCAATGACTAGTAACCATATAAATCATTAGTCACAGGATACTACCATTAATATTTTAGCTGTATAACATCAGAAATTCAATTAATAAACTAAGCACAAGAAAGGCTGCCAAACCAGGGGGTTTTTGCTGGGGTTTTGTTGCTTGGGGTTATCATCTTTTTATTTACCTCAAAATTCTCACTGACTTCCTGCATCATTTTCAATTTGGTTTCATCAGCTGAAAATGGAAATTCAAGCAGAAAAATGTGAGTGTAAAACTAGGTCATGAAGGAAAACAACAAACTCATTGATCAAAGAAGCAATCAGATCTTATCAGTTTAGCTATCACAGCCCAATTATAAGACACACAGTAGTCTCAAACAACCACCGCACAACTGCACACACACACACACACCTCACTCACTTTGGCTCATGCAAGTGTTTCTCATCATTTTGCTTCTTCAAAAATCAAAACTCAAACAAATTTCAAAGTGAATTTGACAGATTTCACTGTCTCTTTCATCAACTGTCAGAACAAGTCTGCAACACTTGTGACACAAACTACTGAAGAGCTGCAATTTACAAGAAGAAAAAGTCTCTTACGTGTATTGACATCTGTAAGAGCAGCCACAAACTGAAGGTATTTTTTCATCAAAGTGGTTTGGTCCACCACCGTAGGCCCTTGCGCTGAAACAAATGCCATCTTGGAGGAGTAAAGATCAGCTTTCAGTACATAAAATCAAGATCAACACACCTACAAAAGAATACAGAAGTATTTGCTAGGTTACATGGCTTGCAAACAGCAGCTATCCCATCGCCTACACCCATTCTTCTAACATATTGAAGAGGACCACCTTTTCCAAAGACCACAACTGTAATATTTACTTAGGCTTACAAGTACAACACCAAGCATGCAGAGCACTCATTGTGACAGGAGTGCACTAATAGATAAAAGGGGTTATTGAGCTCTTCACAGCACCAACATTCCCGTGTTCTGCGCGGTTTCCTCTCTCCCAGCAGCAGGCTCCAGGCTCAGGGATGCTCCCAACACGCACACCTGTCATCATCTGCCCTCTGCCCCAAACTTACGGCTCCCCTCGGACACACCCCTGCGGGACTCGCTCCCAGGAGCGCCTGCAGATGTCCTGCCGCCACAAGCTGCCTGTCTCGCTCGTAAAGAAGCCTAAAATCACATCTGGCTTGAGAGATCGGCGACCTCCCTCCTCCCCTGGGGGGTCTCCGTCAGTTTTGCTCCCGGCCAGGTCCGGCCGAGCCAGCCCGGGACCCCGCGCCCTCACCTTCCCCGCCGCAGCGCTGTTCGCCCGGGTTGCTCCCCGCTGCCAGGGCGCCGTCACGCCGAGCCCATCTCCGCCCTGCGAACACGGGCACCGTGAGCGGCCGCAGCGGCGTTCCCCCCGCCCCTCAGCCCTCCCGGTGCCGCGCTCGGCCCCAGGCCTCCGGCGGGGCTCCGGCCGGCCCCTCCTGCCCGCAGCGCGCCGGTCCCACCTCCCCCCGCCCCGCTCCACCGCGCCCAGGCCCGGGCCCCACCGGGACGCTTCTCACCCCGCGGCTCCCCGGGACCGCCCGGCCGCGGCCCCCCGGCTCCCTCCTTTGTTGCTCCCGGAGGCCGCCGGCAGCGCATGGGCGCGACGGAAGCGCCCGAGCTCAGTTCCGGCCGCCTCCTCCCGGTGCCGCCTCCCGCGCCTCTCCCCGGGCGGAGACGGGCGCGGCACCGCCCGCTCCCTTCGCCGGCCCCGCGAGCCTCGCACGGCCCCGCCTGGACCCGCCCCGGCCGGGCGCTGCCAGAGGCCGCCGCCTGAGGCCGGCCCCGCCCGTCCCCTCGTCCCCGGAGGCTCCGCTGGCGCCGCGGCCGCCGGTAACAGCGGGCGAGGGGTTACCGGGGTAGAGGCGGCCGCGGCCGGTGCCTCCGGCCAGGGCACGGCCCACCCCGCCCCGACGGTGCCCCGGGGGAGCGGCGGCACCACCGGAAGCGAAGCGCGCAGAGAAACTGATCCGCCGCTAGAAACAGAACGGCGGCCCGGAGCGAGAAAGGGCTTCGAATGTTGAGTTTAAGAAAATAAAAAGAATAAAAGTGAACGAATTAAAACCAAAATGTACAAAACAAAACAGGAAAAAACAAAATAAAACGACAAAAAAAGAACACTAGAAAACCACATTCCGGCGCTTTTGCTGTCGCTTCTCTCCAGCAGGGCACCCGTTACAGGCCGTTCGGAGCGCTGCGGGACCGGTAACAGCAGCAGAAGTGCCCCCGGCAGAGCCATCCCCGCGCCGCCGCAGGAATACTTTATTTATATGCGCTTGCCGCAACCAAAGCGCGGCACAAACCCCTTCCCAAACACTCCGGGATGTCCCCACGCTGTCGGCAGATGGGAGGCATTTGTGGGTTTTATTGATTATTTGTTTAAACCGCCGGCGGCTTTGCATCCCTGTCGCGCTGGCAGCGCGGTCCCGCAGGAACTGCCCCGGGAGAGGCGGCGCTGCCGCGGGGGAGCGCCCCGGGGGCGCGGACACGGGAGCCGCAGTGCCGCGGGGGCAGCGCGGCCCAGACCCGCTCCCGCTTCCCGAGCCGCCCAGTGCCCGTCCCCGCGGCCCCCAGCATGCGGTGGCTGTTCTGCATCCTGCCGCTGCTGCAGCTCGGCCACGGCCGCTCCCCGGCCGCAGGTAAGGGGCCGCCGGTCTGCGCTGGCATCGCCGCCGGGGAGAGGGCGAGGGGTGCGTGGTGCTGGGGGCGAGGGCTCAGACCTCGGAATGAGCTGCATCACGGGTGGGGGTGGTTCCCTGTCCGACCCTGACAGATGTCACAGCGATGAAAGGAGCTCTGGGCACGCTCCCACCACCCCAGACTTTATTCTCAGGCGTTGCTATCTTGGTGCCTGCAGTGGAGGTGGGGCATCCCGGGAAGCCGGGGTTCTGCTTTGCACTTCTAACCCAAAAGCTGCACTTCTGCTGACCCCGCGCCGCAGGTCACAGGGCATCTGGGCAGCTGCTGTCCCTCGCTATGGGACTCACAGAGCTCCGTTCTGCAGAGAGAGGTCGGAAAGGCAGGAGAAATCCCTGAATTGGATGGAGTGTTTTGCTGTGCCGGTCACTCCCTAGGTGACCTTGGGTTAGCCGCTGAACCCAGCTGCTGCAGCTGTTGGGATGGTGTGGCCCTGATTTGTAAGGCACCGTGATAACCCCCAAGGAGAAGTGCTAGATAAGCATGAGGTAGTCGGCTATTTTTTCCCTGAATTCTGCTGAAACTAAGTGGAACATAGCCTGAATCTTCTAGAGACATGAAACCTCCCTCTGCCAGATTTCATCAAATCACAAGCATTTCTCTTTTAACTCAGAAAACTGAACTCAGGGCCATTTCTTGTGCTGTGAAATGAGAACAGTGGAGTTCTTTCTCAGGCAGAAGTGTTACAGTTCATTTCTCACAGTTCTTCTGCCTCCAGAATTGTTCAGCACCTGTGATCTGTAAAATAAAATGCACAAATACCATCTCTTTCATCCCATCCCAAGCTGATGGGTGCAGAAAAGCCAGCACAGGAGTCAGCTAGCCCCAGTGCTCTCCTCATATTAGAAGCCATGGATGAGTGAGAAATGCAGTTTCTAAAGGTCAGAGATTGAGGTCCCTGGTAGCAGTCTGGCTGCTGAAAGAGAGGATAAGGAAAGGCTCCTGCATTAGAGCCTCCCAGCTCTGCTGCTTTGCCCAGCACTGCTGATGAGAGGAGAGCCAGGTAGAGCTCTGATACAGGGAAGGGAACATGCTCCATGTTGGAGGCAAGCAACTAGACCCTGCTCCCAGCTCTGTCCCAATTCACAGCTATTTTGCATTTCCTTTTGGTTTGGGGCTTGATTTTGTTTTTTAACACATTCTTCTTCTGCACTGCTATTTTTTGGGAAAGATTTAATGTATTCTTTTCACAAAACTCAACACTGTCTATTGCAGTAGTTGCAAGATCTGAAGTAAGTAATTTGAGTAAACATGGCAGAGAAGATAATGGTGAGTCATTCAGAGCAGCAGTATCACAGGTCCTGCGCCTCTCATGCCTTGGTGTCTCATAGAATCATAGCATGGTTTGGGTTGGAAGGGACCTTTAAAGGTCATCAAGTTTAATCCCCTGCTATGAGCAGAGACATCTTCAACTAGATCAGGTAGCTCAGAGCCCAGTCCAATCTGACCTTGAATGTTTATACTGGGCAACCCGTGCCAGTGTTTCACCACCCTCATTGTGAAACATCACCTCCCTCAACCTGCTGGCTGATTTTTATACAGCCTCGTATCTTTCTTGGGCGGACATTGTTGGCTCAATCCACCAGTAGCCCCAAGTTCTTCTCTAGCCCTTCATCCCCCAGCCTGTATACCAGGAGTTACCCCAATCCAGATGCAACACCTTGCACTCAGCCTTGTTCAGCCCATGAGGTTCCCATGGGCCCGCTTTTCCAGCTTGTCCAGGTCCCTCTGGACAGCAATTGATCTGCCACTACAGCATGGTACATCTTTTATTTGCCTTAGGACTTCTGGTCCTTCCCTGTAAAAGGAAATTTAGGGTGGACCATAGAACAGAAAATGCTTCTACTGAGTATTTTTTTATGTTTACTTATGAGGAAAGTTAGATGAACTTTTCAACAGAACTGGCAAAGGAATCTAGTGAATGAAATCTCACCTGAGTTTGAAAGTTTGCTTCTTTAGGGCAGAGATTAGAGCTGAGCCTCTTCCAGTAGCTAGAAGTCTAGTGATTATGTTAGATCATTAGTGACAACCTATAGCCAGCATGCAGCTCTGGGTGTAAAACCTCATCAAAGCTTTTGTGATGTTCTTGACTGAAGCTGTCTTCTACTATGAACATTTCTAGAACCCAGTCTGACATATTGTTTACTGCTATTTATTTGAACTCATATACACATGCAACAGTTTCTGTTCCAGATATTTAAACAGTAAAAAATTATAGTGGTAAATTCTTTGCTGGGATAAGTGTCATTGTGAGTCATATAACTAGAGCTGACTAGTTCAAATGTATAAATAAATAAATGAAATTTAAAATTCCATACAAGAAGGTTTGGTTTACTCATTTTCTTCTGCTTTCCACAGAGTTGCATAGCCTGGAAATAACCAACAATGGTCCCATCACAACAGGAGCTCAAGCTACTGTTCAAGCCAGGCTAAGAATGAAGAACAAAAATGTCACATCAAACTGGTATCACTTTAACTGGGTCTATGCTCCTCTGATTCTGATCGAGAAATCCGAGCAGCAGTTTAATTCCATAATTAATGTGACTGGTGAATTCCCTGGCACTTTCCCTGTGTCTGTCTGGGTGACTCACAAAAACTGTTGGTTGTGTCGGCCGATTGCAAGAAACGTCACTGTGCTCCAGATTACAGGTAAAATGGGTGAATGGCTTTCCAGCCTGTTCCTCTCCAGGAGCTCAGGATATAAGCCTTTGCAGCATCAGGGAGAAAGCCAGTGTAAATATGGCTTCTGACAACAGAGTTTGATTTGTAGCCCTGTGGCTGGCTGAAGGTGGGTTTGGGGGGCATGGTAGAATCAGTACCATTACAGCCATGCTCTAGTCTCAGCAAACCCAGAAGAAAGTGTGGTGCTGCCTGTGTTTTCCTACCTCTGTCATTTAGAGAAACTGAACTGGAAACCAGATGCTTCAGCAGCTGCAGTTCACACATCAGCATGGGTCAGTGATGTCCAAACTCCTAGAACAATCCTTCTTCTTCTGCTTCCCAGCATTTCTAGACCTAAAGATGGGATGACCATCAGCAGTGCCAATCTGCTGCTTTTCTCTGTTGCATGACACAGCAAATCTTAGGCCATCAGCACAGCAGAGCATTACATTTTCTTTTAAAGCTCTGTCCGAGTGTATTGAAATTGGATCTGAAATCATGGCTGCATTTCTAAATGTTGCTAAGTGCAACTTCAGTTCTCTGGGAATATTCATAACTATAAATAAGGGTTTTTTTTACAAATTAACCACTGGTGTGCCATGGTTAACCAGATCTCTGATACAGGGATTGACAGCCCCATTCCAACAGTAATTGCAATTATTACTTGTGCATCACCAAAAAACCTTTTAACCAGATTTAATGACTTGTTAACAGGATAAGAGTCTGTTACTAGTAATCAATAGCCCATTAATTTTATAACGAGCTGGTGTCTCATCATATCTCTTTGTTTGTAGGTTAGAGAGGATTTTTTTAGATCAGTCCTTGCCACTCATTGCCCAACCAAGAACCTCTCATAGATAAAAACATTCCCCCCTTTCTGTATTCACAATTTATAGCACATCTGTAATTCATATAGCCAAATCCTAATTTCTGTAGAAACAGCTAAAACTAAGGGGGGAAAAAAGCTACATCAAAAACCTCACAAAACAAACAAAAACCACCATCCCAGACATGATGAATATGTGTACTGGCCTGACTCTGAATCTAGATGCTTGATATCAATACCAGTTATTTTAAAATAAATAGTAAAAGTTTATATTGAGCCCAATCAGTCCAGGATTATTTCTCTTAGTTCTATTGGGTGTTTTATCATGGCCCATTGTATAACCCTCAATAAATATTTTCGTTTCATTGCCTCATTCACACGCATGACAACGCTGAGTAACAGCTGTAAAATACCCTTAACCACTTGGACTGGGACACAGCAAGACTTACCCAGTACATCTGAAAGGATGTTTTGATACACAGAGCATGCTGTGGAAGCATGCTGTCATTCTTCTGTCATATATGCTGTCATACATGCTGTCATTCTTCTTTCCCCTTTTTATTCTGCAGAATTTATCACAGGGAACCTCACCATAGCCCAGATAGAAGACAGCAGAGTTACCACACATGGTTCTAGCTCCCCCGTGGACACAGTGACCCGGATTTCCTTCTCTCTTCATGACCCAAGTCATTACTTCAAATCAGCATCATTTGTCTACAACTGGGATTTTGGAGATGGGTAGGTGGTTACTTTGTTTGCTTTAATGAGTATTCAAGATGGTTCTGATTCAGATGTTAATCTAGAGAAAAATCCCAATAAAATCAGTTAGCTAATAGTCAGCCTGCTATAAATGTTGTTTTCATAACTTACTGACTATTCCTATTCAGTTTCGTGAATTCTTTTAGCATTATCTTTAGTTTCTTTCATTAAAAATGCAGAGATTTACTCTGGATCTTGTAGTTCTATAGGTAATACCACAGATATAAATCCTCGTTTATATGGACATAAAGTAGAATTAGAGTCACAGCCACTGGAAGATTGTCTGTAAAGAAAATATATTAGAGCTTGTCCCTTTTTAAACCAGAAATATGCAAGCACTTGGTAAAAGGCAATTTTGATTCTAAATCTTTTCCTGTTGCACCCAGAGTTTACCAGATTACCAAGGCACCCTTTGTCTACTGCAACTGCTCCTCCATGGGGAACCGCACGGTGCACCTGAAGGTCGTGGCTGAATGGGAGCAGGTTGGAAGCATCATACACAAAAGAGAAATGATGCAGAAAACTGGTGATTTTACCACAGCTCTGGAGCTCTTGGGTAATTATGAAGCATTTGCACCTCCAATGCAGAACAAGCTGTGTATGTACAGATACAATCTAGTGTGTACAGATACAATCTAGCTTTGACATGGTAACACAACTTCAACATTGTTTCATGTGCAAGGACTGAGTGAACACTGACAGTCCTGTGTTTCCACTGCAGAATTGACTATTTGCTCTTCTAGGGCAGAAAAATTGGTGGAAACAGATAAAATCTTCTGTGTCTTTTTAATCTACAGATAATTTTACTGTCTTTTGTAAAAGTCTTACATACAGTTCAAACAGCAAAGTATTTATGGTAACTTAAGGTTGATTTGTTTGTTTAATTTACACCAGCTATCCCTAAACAATAAATCAGTTAAATCAAGCATTAGGAAAGTCTCATTGATTTGATCAGCCTCAGGAATAAAGAAACACAGTATTAAAAATGTAAAGAATTAATAAAGTTGATTATACATATAAAAAGGAATCAGACAAAAAGTCAGAAAACTTACAACATCTCTAGTGGTAGGTTTCCTTTTGGGGTGTGAGACAAATAGTATTATTTGTGGGACTAATGAAGCTCAAACCTGCAAGTCTGTGCTATGAAAACAAACCTTCACTGGGAAACCAAGTTTACATGTGGAGTGTGATATCCCTGGCTTTTCATTTTTTCTCAGATGCTGTTAAAAGCATTGACATAGTGGGCTCCAGAGAGACTCATGTAATGGAAAACTTGAATTTATCTCTTCATATCAATGGCACGTAAGTAGCAAACACAACTTCTTTCCTTAAAATTGTCTCTTTCAGTGTTTCTCCCCAGTGTTTCCTAAAAATAGTTTAACCCCACAGAACAATTATTAAAAGACAAAACCAAAACCACCTCCTTCCCCCCAAAAATACTGTTGAATATTGCATTTTCCTGACTTGAAATGCCATCAGCTCTAAGAGCCTGAAAGACCCTGCATCTTTACAGAAAAGAATCCTCTTATATAAAGCAAATGCTATTTTTTTTTTAAATCTTTGTAAAGGGAATGTTAAAAGACAAGTAGCCAGAGAAATAGCAGGGGGGAATACATCTGAAAACTTCTTTCTGAACTTTTCTCCTTCACCAATTTCCCTGATATTAAATTGAAATATATTCCTAGCCTTGTTGCATAACAGCAAAGCTTGGCTGGCATAGGAGATGAATGGGTTTGGGGAGTGATTCTGGCAAAGTTCAGATTGCCACAAGATGAATAACACATAGGAGCCCCGTGCAGCAAGGATCATAGAAAAACAGGAGAGCTGTGAGCACCTCAATCCTAGCACAAGCTCCCTCAAGTTGCAGCATTAGAGCACATTGGAGTTTTGCAGTGAGCAGCATCCAAACTGAGGCATTTACCAAAGGCATTAACAGTCCCAACAGACAAAGCAGCATTCAGAAAGTGAAAGGCATATTGGCAGGAATGGCAACTGGAGATGGCATCCCAGTAAAGGTGAACAGCCAAAAACTATGACAGGCAAACCTGACATCAGTAAGACAGTCTTAGTGACCTCCTAGTCACAGGACTGGGGCTGATGCAAGAGGAGTTTAAGATAGAGATGCAGTGACAAAGAGATGGGTTGTCAAAAACAAAGCTAGAAAATGAGATAAACACATAAACCTGATGCTTTCTTTAGCAAAGAATGTTGTAATGAGATAAGAAACAAAAAGCTAATAAAATAGGGTAAAGAAAATCTCTGTTATCAGAATCAAAGTCTATAGTGCATAAGGTGAGTTTAAGCAGAATCAGTTGAAACAGGGATCTGGAAAGGTAAATAAAAGGCTTCAATTAGATGTGGTGAGAAGCCACATAGCCACAAAGTGCACTAAATTGCTTGATAGTAAATAAAAGCCCTTTTGTTATTGTAAGGGAATGCTGTGATCCTTGAAATTTACTTACATTTTCCAGCTATTAGTCCTTTGTTCAGAGCTCATCTTATATTCTTTCCAGTTTCATGTGCAGGATGTTTTAATTAAAACAGTCTTGGGTGTGCTTCAGTGGTACAGACAGTAATCTCTGTGAGAAGGACAAAAAAAAAACTACCTTCCCTTGGAAGTGCAGGAAAAAAAGATTCCTTTTATCTTTATTGAAGAAGGACTATGGAGTTTTCTACACACCGTGGCCCACTGATGACCCTTGCAGGTATTCAGCTCTCAGCTGAAAGACCTGCCTTTATAGAAGCATC
Source organism: Haemorhous mexicanus (assembly GCF_027477595.1). Classification (NCBI taxonomy): domain Eukaryota; kingdom Metazoa; phylum Chordata; class Aves; order Passeriformes; family Fringillidae; genus Haemorhous; species Haemorhous mexicanus. Next base: position 10,142,359 of record NC_082357.1, on the reverse strand, counting down.
ACAAAGAACTTTTTCATTTGGCATATGCTATAAACCAAACAGTGCAGTGGATAATTTATTTGCATTTAAATTAACTTCATTAGTTTCAAAATTATTCTGCTATTTTAACCAAGCTCTTTGCTGAAATTTTTTGTAGAGTTTTCACCTTTTTTTTTATTTTGCCTTTTTGCTCTTGTCGTTGCAGCCCACCACTGGCATTATGCTGGCTTATAAAATCCGAGTGCATTCCACTTGAAGGTGACAAATGCCATCTGGTGGAGATCAGTGGCTCCTGCTACAACCTCAGCCACACCTTCAGGGACGCGGGGCAGTACTGCCTCAGTGTCAGGGTGGAGAACGGCGTGACAATGCTGCAGACGTACCACGGGATCAAAGTGCGGCCAGCAGGTGAGGGACAGGGAGTCTGAGCAGCACGGAGAGTCCCAAACAGGTTAGGGACAAGCGAAGGTTAACCAACTGCAGATGAGGTTTCAGGAATGTGGTGTAGATCCCTAAAACAAGAGGAATAAAAAGGGAAATGAGAATTTATAATGTGCCTGCTGTAATTGCTCTGAGCTTCTTGTGTTCTGCTGAACTCTTAGTCCCAAGAGTGTCTTGAAGCTACTTAGTACACTGGGAAGGCTGCATTACTTAAATGAAATATTTTTCAGTTTAAATAGTCCAGCTTTTGTAGTTAGAGAGGATAACTAGGGAAATGTATGTGTCTGTAACACTATCTTAATTAAACAGTCTCAATTCTTACTGCTTAGTTTAGTTATGGAATTTTGAGGGTAGATTTTTCTAGGCTTCCATTTCATTACAAGTCTCTGTCCCTCCTGCCAGTGACCCCAGCTGGCTCCCCCATGCATGGTCACACATGGCCCTCCTGGGTCCCTAAACCACCTGGAAGAGGGGTTAGGTGCCAGGGGAAGAGGATGGGGCACAGCCAGGCTGTGCCACAGAGTGGTCACACCATGTCACTGGGAGCCAGCTGTGTACAGACACTGGTGTGCATGCAGGATTCAATCCTCTGTGCTGGAGGCTCTTGGCTGCTGTGGAGGTGAGAGTCCTCCCCATCCTCTTGGAACCCTCTTGGGGTACCACAAACACCCTGGGGAGTCAGGGGCTAACACGTAACTGGGTGGAGGTTTTTAGGCTCTTCAATGCAAAGAGAGCATAAAGGGAAAGACTCTTACAAACCCCTCTCCCACTCCTGAGATTTCAGAAAAATCTGGAGTGATCAGAGCTGAAAAGTTTATTCCTTCTTATAGACATTCCATCTTTTTTCTAAAAATACTCCTAAAATTTCTTCATTGTGTCCTTCTCACTGTTGCCTTTTTCTGGGGTATTTTGTCATTCCAGAAATGTGTCCTTGTGCTTTTTCCTAGGAATGCACCCAGCCTTCTTTGTCCTGCTCTGCACTGCTCTGGTTTCAGTGATGCTGATACTGGTGCTGTACACAACCTTTCGAAGTCACACACAACAAAAAGATCTCGTGGAGGTATTCAGTTACTCTTACTTTGAGTAAGGGATAGTAATGAGGTAGCTTTCAGCCATGAAATGTATCTGATATGAAAGGTTCTTCAATCCCCAGACAAACAGAGTGGGAGGGAGAATTTCCCTGGTAATTGTGATCTGTTCCACAAAAAAAAACCCCAGCAGTGTAGGCAAATGAAGAAACAGCCATGCTTCTGGTTTGGTGCAGAGAACTCTGAATTGCCAGAATAATAATGGGCAGGTTTTTAATATTCCCAAGCAGATGCTTGCATTGAAGCATCCATTCCAGAGGATCTGCCTCAGAGTAGTTACATGAAAGAAAGCAAGGAGACAGTGCAAGATGATACAGGATAATGAAAAAGGAGGGGTATGTTACCTAAAGCAGCCCTAAATTGTTACCTACCCCTTGTATGTGGCCTTCATCTCCCCAGCTCCCTGCCATCTCTAATATACTCTCACTTGCTACAAAAGGTGTTTTTGCAATAAGCACGAGTTCTTAAATCAAAAATAGCTTTCATGGTACTTTGGAAAGTACCTAATACCCTTTACACTGTGCCACAATATAGATTATATACCTCTAGAGACGCTGTCTATAAGCCATGTGCACAGCAGGTATAAATCAGAAGTCTATTTGAAGTTAGTGACTGAGTAAAAATGGTTGAGGACCAAGTGCCATTTGCAGCCCAATGTGCTCTTGCTGGACTTGAGCCAGTGGGAACTGAACTAAAAATTAACTTTTTGGTGTTCCTTTCCCAGGTAGCTGACTTTGACTTTTCTCCACTGTCTGATGAACACCGGTCTAATCATTCCAAGTCAGGCTGTGGCCCAGTATGTTGCAGATCATGTTTTCTTCAACCATCAAAAGAAGCTGCCTGGGAGAGTCATGAACTTCTACATTCACTTTACAAGCCAGTCAAAATGTACACACTGTGAAGAACACAACTGCACTTTGGTTGCACTAACTGTCTAACTTTCTCACTTAGGCTAAGTCAAAAGCCTGGTGCTGCATGAATGGTTTGGTTTAGCCAATGCAATGAGGTTCACCACTTGAGTTCCAGCACTTGAGTACTTCATTTTCTGAACTTAAAAAGAACAAGAAACACAGTAAAAGTAGCTTTGTATTTTTAACTTATACGGGGGGTGTGTACATTTACAGCTGTAAATGCAGCATTTTATTCTTATGAAAGATTGTTTTATGTGCAGGTTTGCTAAATTCACTACCTCTTGTAATTTCTCTGTTCCTTCTGTTCTCTGTTCCAAAGAAGAAAATGCCTAAGACAAACATACCTCCTTTCCTATGTAAACAATATTACTGGAAATGGAAGTCACCCAAAATACTGTTGAATGTGTATTTCTTCTATTAAGGAACTGATGTGTCCATGTTGAAAACATAGGAGGTGTTCCCAATGAACCAGACTACCTAATTATGTTGTTCTTTTTCCTGTCCTAAAAGACCCCTTTTTAAGCTAATGGGCTTCTGTCAGACTGCAGTGGTAGTGACATACTCACCTGCTAGCAGTATTTTGGTCCTGCATAAACCTCCACATGTCCACCACTTTCTAAAATAGAATACCAGTCTAACCTGTATAAGTAGCTTTTTTTTTTTTTTTAGGCTATTCATGCTTCTTTTATACCTCATATTGCTCCCCAATTAGCCACCAAAGGTCCTCTTCCAAAAAAATGCAACAATTGTTCAGCAAAACATATTTAATTGAAATTCCTAATCAATGTTCAAGGCTGTATAAACTCCATGCCTGCTGCAGACTATCATCTACTATCAGCTTCCTGCTCAGCCAGGCTTTACCACTGACATTTCAGAGTACCCTGGAGGCTTTTAAACAGAAGTGCCTTTGTGTCCACTTCTTTTTTTAAATGTGACACACCCTCCCCACCTCTGTTTAAAGCATATGGGTATTGTGGGCTTAAGTTTTTTCATAGTATCTCAGATGATTAGAAGATAATTGTCTGAATGTGAGGGGATTTACCATGAGGTTTCTGGGGTACTCATCTCACATGTTAGGCTTCTATGCTTCCTCAGAGGAGCCCAGAGCTTCAGTTCTTCTGTGAAAGAAATTACATGACCCTTAATTAACTTGATACATTTAAATTAAATAGGATCATGTAAGATAGCAAATCCTATAAACCCAAGGTTTTGTCAAAAGGTCCCTTCCAAAGCAGAACTTCTTTCAGCTTTTCTTCCTGAGAAATGGTATTTCTAAGCAAGCTCAATTGAGAGTGGTGTTCTTTGTATTCTTTCTCAGTGCTCTGGTATCAAACTCTTATCTTCAGCCATATTCAGTTACTGCTAAGAATGTGCCCCTCTTTAGCAAAGAAGCCACTGTGCCTGAGAGCTTCAGATTAATTGTTTATTCCTGAGATCCCAGCCCTCTGAGCCACTGCCAAAGGCAGTGACTTGTTCTGGGATGTCAGTGTAGTTTGTAAATGGCTACATGGTCCTTGGGCAGTGGAAAGAAGAGATTTCTGATATGCAAAATGCAGCTCAGAGTGACAGAGTCCTGAGGCTGCACAGGGGTTTCTGCAGCCAAAATTTAGTTTGGGCTTCTTTTATTACATTTGTGAAAGACATGTGGCCCTTGCTGCTGTAACACACTTAAAGACAACCCAATGATACATTAATGGATGTATAAAAGGCCTTTTCTTCTCCATATTGTACTGCTAGCAAAGACAATATCTGTGAGAGCAGACTCAGTTATAGATACATGCAACTGGCATCCTTTGGGTTTGAAACAGGGCATTTGAAAGGAATAAGACTTATGCGTGGCCCCCTTGTGAATTAACACCCAGGTGATAAAAAGGGCGTCATGGGGAATTAGGCCATGAACTTTGCTGCTTTGGGTTTTTGCATTTGTGTTCTCCTCCATATGTCCAAACCAAGATACCTCTGATCATGGCAAAGTAGGTATCAACCCCCATCAAAAAAGTGGGACATGGAGCCAGAGATACAGAAGACAGGCCTAAGAAAATCCCCAATTTCCTATTGAGAAAAACAGAGCAAATGTCCTTCAGAAGAACATTGGCTCTTACTCTCTGCCTAGAGTGAAGAAAGGATGGCAAATGAATCAAATTATTCAGGAGGGTAGAAAAGATAAAGTGCTGCAAAGTAGAAAGTCAACACTATCACATACTGGAAGACACTTCTTCAAGAGCAGAAAAGAATAGAGGTTAGAAAAAAAGACATCTCTGGCAAAAAATAAGCACTGGAGAAAGTATACTTTAAAGGGTATGTCAAGAAGCAAATTAACCAAGAAAATTTAAACAGCCTTAGCAAATTGAAATATAAGTATGAGAAACATTCACACGAATATGTTCTTGAATCCAATATGAAAATGCTTCCTGCACAAAAGACTGATCTGTGGGTTTGATAAATGCATCTGAAATTGAAGACAAAAGGTAATTGAGCAGTTCAGGATATAGCAATGAGATTACTGGGACGTAGCAAGGATCAGAAGGAGGATTCATTTTGTTAACCTTAGAAATCAATGACCTGAGAAAGGAATGTTCAGCACAAGGATCAAACTCACTGACTCAAAACAAGAGTCCAGTGAGTGCAAAGCCAAAGAACCATTAAATTCAGGGGATAAGCAAGAGTGTGGGCAGATAAAAAATGTATGCAATGAGAACTTTTTACAAGGAAATGCATTTGAGCACAGAAAGGTTCTGGAAATGCACAGCAGAAAAACACACAGCAAAGCAAAAGAACTTCTGTTACTCTGTAATTTGTCATATAAACAATGGTGTTGGTTTGTGCAGTAATTGTGAGGACAATTCAGCCTTTTATCTTAAAAGCAGAGCATAAGGCTCCATGGCTGAATGGGTCAAGGCTGAATTTTATCTTTCCTCTCTGGAAAGGAGATTTCATAGCCCAAGCTGTGACCACAGTTTGAAGACACGAGGCCTCTATAGCGTTTGCTGGGTGCTGTAGGAACAGAAGTTTTCTCAGCAAAAGCAAGGTGAAGAACTTCATATTTAAATGTTCAGCTTTATTATTAGATAATCAGCCAACACTTCACCTTGATTTTTGTGCCAGTTTCCGTGGAAACTGAAATGCCATCCGGCAGCTGTCACAAAATTGCTCAGATCCTGCAGATCTCAGCTTTGACAGCACACCGTGCACTACAAATGTGGAGTTTTAAATTGCAGCCACGAAAGTGGGGAACACAGAAGTTTCAGAAACTTCTTTCAGAGCTGGGTATACTCATCACCATCATGTGTTATTCCTACAGCAGTGTGCACAAAGAGAGGAATCCCAGCAGATCACGGAATCATGAAATCATAGAATAGCCTGGGTTGGAAGGGACCTTTATGATCATTTTGTTCTACACCCCTGCCATGGTTGCACAAGACCAGGTTGCTACAAGCCCCATCCAGCCTGGCCTTGAGCATTTCCAGGGATGGGGCATCCACAACTGTGGGCCTGTGTCAGGGCCTCAACACCCTCACAGTAAACAACTCTTTTCTGGTGTCTAAATTAAACCTCCTCTCCATCAGTTTGAAGTCATTCTGCCTTGTCCTGTCACTACATGTTCTTGCAAAAAGTTCTCTCCACCTTTCTTGTAATCTCCCTTCAGGCTGGTGTGGGAACTCAGCACATCACTCCTGATGCCCAGAGCTACCGAGAGAACCCTTGGGGGGCTCGGGAGTCCTGGAATGTTGCCAGAAGTACTTGGTGGCTTGATTTTGATCCATCTAGGGATGTGCCACCTGTGTATGAGGAGATGAAACCTGTGAGAATCACTCAGGTGTGAATGGTGAAGGGAAGATTTAATGATAGGGTGAAGCACAGATTTTGAGGTTTTGGTACAGGGGGGTTATGGAGACAAGATGGAGGAATCAGGGCGTGTCACAAGGCTCCTCTTTCTTCTTCTTGTCATCCATCTTCTGTGGTGATGTTGGCATTTGTGGATTGGTCTGGGGTGAAGGTGCACTTGGTGACAAGGGTGATAGGTCTAGGGAATAAAGAGTAAATATGATATACATAGTTTTTGCTATAAAAGACGCGGCCACCTCGGGGGCGGTCAGAGTGCCTTTGGCTGCCATGCTGGTCAGATCCAGGTCGGGCAGAGAAGGAACTTTGTAGATAAGAAACAATAAACAATTCTGAAGACCGAAAAACCTAGAGTTCAGACTCATCTTTTGAGGCCCAGCGTGCAAAGAACCATCCTACGCGTGTGTGGGAGCAGAGATAGACAGCAAAACCCCATAGCCTGGGGAATCAGGTCAGCCCAAAGCCTTCCCTTTTCCAGGCTGAACAATCCCAGTTCTCTCAGCCTTCTCTCACAGCAGGGTTGCTCCATTCCTCTGATCACCGTGGTGATCTCCTCTGGACTCATCCAACAGCTCCAGCTCCTTCCTGTGCTGTGCTGGGGGCAGCTCTGCAGGTGAGGTCTCACCTGAGGGGTGCAAAATCCCCTGCCTCTATCTGGTGTTTTATAAAATGCTCCAGTTGTACAACTGTAACAACTACAGGAACAAATCATACTAGAACACTAAAGAAAAGACTAGCCCAGCCAAATAATTTTCTAATGGATTTACTCACAGCAGTCTTGGGAGGCAGAGAAGTGATATTATCGCTGTTCACAGAGGCAAAAGGGAGCCGTGCAGAGATACAGAGCTTGCTTGAGCACAGGCAGCTGCAAATACCTGCATAAAATTTGAGATTAAAAAGATTATGACCATCTACCAAATCCTTGTCCTCCTGTTGGAAATTATATAACTGTTCTAATTTTGAATTAATGGCTTTAATTAATTTAAATTAATTTGTTTTATTTAATTATAACGAGTGTGTTAATTATAAGCAAAGTGTTAAATCACTTTTAGCCAAAACTTAGCAAGAGCAGGCATTGGGGAAATACAGCTTGGGGAAATTACAGAAACTTAAAAGTTTTGGTAAGCTAACTTTAATACGCTTCAATGAGCAAGGCCTGGGAGAGAGTGATGTATTGCTGAAATTGGATACAAAAAGTGAAGAATTTATGGACTACAAAGATGTTTTTCAGGAACCAGAAGGTAAAGAAGAAGATAACAAAGACTCAGTATATTTGTGTTGGAAAATCCTTGCTGGAGGAAAAAGAAACTAAAAAGACTAAAAATATGAATCAGCAGGAACAGTGAGAAATCCATAACCAAGAGAGGACAGAATGTTAATTAAAGAACTAATTGTGTGATTTGGAATCAGTGAACATTAATCTCTTTGTTTGCTAAAAATATACAAGCAGGTGAAGAAGTTTTGTATCAGCATCTTGTGCGGAGGCCGGAAAATTTTGTCGGGACACACACCCACACCCCCCTCTCTTGAGCAAAAATGAAGCAACACCTTTCTCGCTGGCACTAAAAGGTGCCAGAGGGTTTATCTACCCCGGAGGGTTCAAAAAGGCTCTGTTAGGGTTTATTTCCCCGGCGGGCCCGGGGCTTTGCTGCGGCCCGCGCAGTGAGGGCGGCTCCGGGCCCAGCCGGGCCCCGCCGCGCATGCGCCGGCCGGCAGGGGGCGCGCGCCGCGCGGGGAATCTCCCTCAGCCGCCTCAGCGCCATGGCCGCCTCACGGGGCGGGGCACGGGGCACGGGGCACGGGGCACGGGGCACGGGGCACGGGGCACGGGGCACGGGGCACGGGGCACGGGGCACGGGGCACGGGGCACGGGGCACGGGGCACGGGGCACGGGGCACGCTCAGGGGCGGCCGCCGTCCTGAAAAACAGCGGCGATGGTGCGGTGGCCCCCCCTGAAGCCCTGAGGCCACACTCGGGGTCATCACTGTGCCAAATGCTGTCCTGCACAAGCCTTGTGTCCCTCACTGAAAGGCGATGGATGGATGGCTGGATGGACAGACTGAGCATGTTGTGCGCTCCTCAGAGACAATTTTCTCTACTTTGTTCAGTGCACTTGAGTGCCCCATCCCACCATCGTTAGTGGGACACACTGCATGATTAGGAACTGAGGGACAAGGTCCATTCTGTGAGCATCAGCAGCTTCACTCATGGAGGAGAGGAGCTGTGAATTCTAGAACCAGTGATGTTGGACCAATGATCTTGTTTACAACATCATCTGCTGGGTCCCCCAGCACCTCCAAGGGCACCGATGAAGCACATCCCCAGGTGCCACATTCACACGTCCTTCAAAGCCCTCCAGGGATGGGGACTCCACTGCCTTCCTGGGCAGCCTGTTCCAGGTCTTGACAACCTTTTGGTGAAGAAATTTTTCCTAATATCCAATTAAAACATTTTGGTGCAACTTGAGGCCATTTCCTGTTGTCCCATCATTTTTCATTTTTGAAGGAGTAGTGATGTTAGTGGAGTTTCAATCTACAATGACTTAATTTAAGGAAAACCATGAAAGCAGCCCACAGAATAAAACATAGCTGAGTGTAAACATTCATGGAAATCACCTGAAGGTGCCCATGACTTCAGTGGAAAGTCTCAGAAACAGGGAAGCAGAAGGAATAACAAACAGGCACGTTCTGCTTTAATAACTCTGTAAGATTGGTCCTTTGTGGTAATATAAATTAGGACTTTGTCATTCAAGGAATCTTTTCAGGCATAATTAAGATACAAAATGAGAATAGACCACAGCAATAAAAGTTCTCTTATCTGATCAAAAGCACGCACTTAATGGCAAAAAGATTAATATTATGCCATAGGTTTTTAATGTCTTTTCAGTCGCCTGTCCTTAATCTATTCTTCTTTCATTATATGCAAAGCACTTACAATATTTTGAATAAAATCAAAAAGGAAATAATAATCTAAAAATCCAAATGCACTTGCTAATTAAATAGCAATGCCCTTACTCCCATTCAGGCAATCTCGATAAATTACCATCTTCCCATACTAATTAACTTCAAGTTTAATGGATTTCTCTCACCACCACAAGCTATGTAACAAAACACAACATGCTCAACTTTACAAAAACAAGTCAATATTGAAACTGGTCGCTTGATTCTGCTCCAGCAGAGCACTCAAGCACGTGTGTCAGTGCAAACACAGGAGGAGCAGCTCCCTGTGGTGGTGGAAAGTGCCTGATGGAAAGGTGAGCAGCAGAAGAGCCAGTGCTCAGGACCACATTGTACATGTGCAGTGAGCTCCTGCACTGCAGAGCTCATGCCTAACACAAAGCAGCACTTTTTAGCCACTATCAGGTTTTTCCCACCCTCAGGGAATTCACTTGCAATGAATGCAGAGTATTTTTGTGGGTCACAGGGGAGTGGTTTATGACAGCATGGCCTGTTCTCTGCCATCCCAGACAAGTGCCCCATGCAGGAACACTGCAGCCACAAACGTGGGCTGAGCTGCACTTCTGAACTGAACCCCATCAACACAGAACAGCTCCTGGGACGCTCTCTGTTTGTATGTATGTTAGACTGGTTTTTTGTATTTAGTCAGACCATTAAAGTAAGATATTTCTGTTACTAAATTATCTGCTTATTGGGGGGTTCATAAAGATTACCAGAAAGTAAGTTTGAGTTGAAACATTGTGATAACATGACAGCAGTCACCCAAGACAGTATCAGGAAATGAATGCCAGCCCCTGATCCTGGGGAAGAGAGATGGATCAGTGTAGTCTCCCTGAGCCACCAGGGAAACACTTGGAGGGAAACAGCTTGAATTTTGAATCTGAAATTACTCCAGGTACTTGTGGAATTTTGAGTTCTTTGAGTGATTTTTTTTTCCTTTTTAATGGCAGTAGGATATCAATGCTCTACCCTGCCAAACAACTGCAAGATTCCACTTATGGGTAAAATTATTCATACTCTGTAAATGTGTGTTTCGTACCACAGGTCCACCTCCACAGCAGAAGTGAGGCATCCATTTCCCAGAGATACTTCAGATAGGCCCTGCATTCTGAGCAATTCCCAAGACCAATCCAGACCACACAGCTTGGATGGGGAGGGGGGGAAACTTTCACAGCAAGTTGATTTGCAAATAACCATTATTTTATTCAGGTACTGTTATCTTTTCTGTTCTGATCTTTCCTTCTCTTTGGCTTGTTAATAAGTAGTGGGGAAAACCTGCTTGCAGACAGGAAGACACCGTATAATTAAAGGTAAAGTATTCTGCTTAGTTCTGTAAGAAAAGCATCAATTTTCCTAATACACTGTGTGAAATGGGAAAAATCAGGTAAGCAGTGCATACATTTTTTATTAACATGAGGACCCTGAACTATTACTAATGAAGTACAGAAAGAAAAGACAGGACTCAGTAGGAAAATACCATCCATTAAATGTCTCCCTGGGGATCAAATGACACTTACAATTGAAAGACATTAACTACCTCCTACATTTCAATTGGTTACCAGCAGGATGCCTATTTGTAGAGATTTGTGCTGCCTGTACTCTGTTAGTGTTAGATGCCACATTAATATTTTCTGACCTTTGCAGTAGATATTGCCCCTTTTTTTCACAGACCAGCAGCCCGATTTTACCTTTTAAAACCGTTGATCCTGTCAAAGAATGAGCATAAGAGCAACTCTGTGAGTGTGCAGGGGTCTGCTGAAGCCAATAGACCTGCTGAACATGTTCTGAATGTTTTCTGATACACGTTACCCTTTACAACAAGACTTCCCAGGTTCTTTTTGTAAAAGCATACCTGCCTTTTACTAAATGCCTATCACCAAAGATCAAAAGGCTTTTGAAATATTTCCCCTAAGAAAAGTGAAAAATAAGAACTTAGAAATTCATTCATTTCAAAACTGATTAATCAAAGGCAGCTCTTTGATCAGTAAAGGAAGTCCTCAGTTCCAAAACAATGAGCACTTTAATAGGGAGCGATTGCACCTCGCTGGGTGTGTTGTCCTTGAGGCATGTGTTGGGCTCTTATGGGTGTCACCACCAGGACAACAAGGCACATCAATTTTTCACCTGGAAACTCAACACCTCCTTCCCATGCCTCTATATCTGTTGCCTCCATTTAGCCTCACAGTATGTGGAATGTTTGCATTAGAGCTCCCTGTGGTTTTATTTCCATATATATATATGTGTGTGTATAGATACACATATCCGAGCATATACATGTTTTCCTGCAGTATCTATTGCCATTCAAATGAGAACTGTGCAGTGATTACTTCTTGCAGTGGATTTTATGTGATTCCTATCAAAAAAATAAAATAAAAACAAAAGTGTAGTTGCAAATAGATGAGATTAAGCAGCAATGTCAGGGTCTGAGAGGAGAGATTACAGATCCCACATCCACAGATGTTTGCAGCTGCTGACAGTGCTGTGATTTAAAGAGCTGTTCTCCCATGTCCCAGCAGGACGGGCAAACTTCTGACACAAATAATCATCAAGAGATCCTACTCTTAGAGCCTATTTTTGATCAAATGGAGCCTGTTCAATACTTGCCATGCCCACTGCAGAGGTGGTCATAGTTGGGTGACAGGTGAACTGAAACTGTCCTTAGAGTACAGAACTCTTCCGGACAGAAGGGACAATGAGGACGCTCAACAGCCACACTAAACCATCAGGAATTCCTCCCTTGCTGCTCATCAGGGGTTATTACAAGATGATGAATTGCCAATGACTTTGGGGAGGGTCATAGGGGCAATGGGAAAGCAGTGGATATATGTTTTTAACATATATGTTATATGATATTGTTATTAACAGCCAGAATTCTGCTGGTTTTCACACCACAGACAGAACACAGATGTGCACATTATGTAAAAGTGAAATAATTCCTGGGGACTGACTGTCATGTAAGGTGAAACAACTCCCAAAGCAAGCTTTTAAATTAAAAAAAAAAAAAAAAAAAAAAAAAAAAAAAAAAAAAAAAAAAAGAAGAAACAAAATGCTGCAGTATAAGGACATTAAAAAGGGACTTTCTGTCCAGAAAGAGATGTAAGAAGGCATTGCATCCTTCAGGGAAATACCAAAGTGAAGCTAAAAGCATTATAAGTATGACGCAGTTCTACAACTTTGGAATTTTCTGGGTAACATCTGTGCTCCTGTAAAACTTTCATACTCTTGAGAGTCAGTGAGGAAGACAATGATAATCAAAGCCTGTGTACAGCATTTCAGAAAATGTGGGTGGGTGCCATCGTTCACTGGCAGTGACACAGCAGCCTAATCACCCTCTGGAAGCAACAAAGCCAATGCACAGCGAGAGGGGTGTGAACTCACAGCTCATCTGCTCCTCTCCTTTTCCAGGTAGATGCTCCTCCATGAGAGGTGCTGCTGGCACCTGCCCCTGCACTGAGCAGCCCAGGGGACCATTCCCTAGGTCACATCAGCATTCCCCCGGGAGCAGCTCACACTCTTCCACACGACCACTTTGTGCCACCTCTGCTGATGTTGCCTGACCAAAGGTGTCCGTGCTCGGGCAAGCCCCTTCTGCCAGCAAAGAGGAAGGGGCAGCAGCCTCTGGCACAGCAGCCCTGAGGAACACCTGCATCTGTAGCATCTTCTGTGTGCTCAGCTGAACCTGCAGAGGGCCATCTGTCCAGGCCCTGCTGCACCTTCTGAGTGAAGCTGCTTCACACAGAGGAATTCAGGGCGTTAGCTGATGTGCTCTCAGTTCACACCCTGGTTACTCACTACTAATTGTTTACAGGAGCTTTGAGTCAACTTCTCTGTTTTCTTCCCTCTCTTGCTAGAACAGCAAATCTACTATCAGTAATCCAGGCAATAGTGTCTCCTGGATAAAATGAACATACAGATGCCCCCCTGCAAACCCCAGATGAGTGGCCACCTGTTTATTACAGTAACACATTCCAGTGTTTGAGCCAGCAGAGATACTTGAAAGAAAACAGAGCTGAGCAGGCCTGTTAGACTCAGTCAATAAATGTACAGCTGGTTTGTCATTTTACAGAACCACATCTCCTGTTACGTCCCAGACTCTTTGGGAGACTTGAAATACCAAATCCCAGGTTAATATATGAAGGTCTGACTCCCCTGTGGTCAGCTCTGGTTAACATCAGCTAAAAAGCCTAAAAAATATTCAATCCCAAATGTTCAGCTCTTGGAGGATCACAGAGGGTAATTCAGGTTGGAGGGCAGCCCAGGAAATCTCCATGTGCAACCTGCTGCTCAAAGCAGTGCCAGCCCAAGGTCAGACCAGGTGGCTCAGAGCTTTGTCCAGTAAGGTCCTGAAAGCTTCCAAGAATGGAAACTTCACAGTCCTGCTAGCAGCCTGCTCTACTGCTTGAGCATCATCCTGGGGAAAACAGCTTTCCTTACACGCAGTGTGAATCTCTCTTGTGCACTTTATGCCTGCTGTCTCTGATCCTTCCACCAATTTCAGTGAAGAGACTGGCTCTGCCTTTTGGAGCCTTTGCTGTTACAGGGCTTTTTATTCCCACATGAAGAGTTTGTATTGATCCTTATTGAATTTTGTATGGCTCCTGCTGGCCTTTCAGCCTATCAAGGTCCCTCTGAATGGCTGTTCTGCCCTCAAGCTACAGACAGCACCTGGAAATTGGTGTCACCTGAAAACTTGACAAAAGCATGCTCCATCCCCTCCTCCAGGTCACTGGTAAAGGTCACAAACAGGACAGGTCCCAGCACAGATACCAGAGTGCCACACTTGGTATATGCCTATGAGTGTGCCTGGGATCAACAAGCCAAGTTATCTGGGTCTTTGAGTTCTCTGTCCATCTGTTGAGCTCTCTGTCCATCCAGAATGTAATGTCCCACACTACCCATACTGTCTAGGAGACTGATGAAAGCCTTGCTGAAGTCAAGGTAAATGACAGGCAGGCTTCTCACCCACCCACAAATGCTGTTGGTTGATCACTGAAGGCAATCAGGTCAGTCAGGCCTGCTTCCTCAATCTGTGCTGACTGCTCCTGATCCCCTTCTCCTCCTTATGTCCCAGGAATCACAGTTATGTGATGCACAGACATGTGGAAAATACACATATCCCTGGAAATTCCCATTCAACATGAACCATGTCTTGGCTGGTGCCAGAGAGAGCCCTCTCCTAGCTGAGCAGCACCTACCAGCTAATACAGCTCAGCCATAAGGTGTGAGGGAACACTTCCATCAGAGAGTCAGTCAGGAAATAGCTCACCATTAACATGAAAAACTTAGTATACTGTTTAAGGCAATGAGTACATTTAATCAACTACTTCTAGAAGAGACATACAAAATCATTTTTTGGAAAATTTCTTTCTACCCTAGAAATTGCTGTTTCTTACACAACAACCCGAATTTTGATGTATACTGTGGCTGTTTCATAGTGCTGTATAATTTTTAAAACAGATGGGGCTTATTTAGTTCCAAAGCTCTTGAGTATGCTGGTTTTAAATACAAATCTGGAAAATTTCCACCTAATTTGTGCTTCAAATTTTTGCCTGATTTCACAGCAGCTGGATAGGTTTCCCTAACTCATGTACTCTCTAAACACAGCCTCTACCTGCATATGCACATTGATCTTCAAGACAGATCCAGAGCCATGGAATGCAAATGTTTTCTCAGTGTACATGTGGGACAACATTACTACTTTCATGAGATTTTACTTGAGTTTCTAAGGCAGGCATGGCATTAAGGATTCACATTCACTCCTTTATCTATGCAGCACATAGCACACTTGTGAAACTGTTGTGGAATTTTCTGAGAATTTACTTTCTTATTTTAAACAAGACAATTTTTTACATTCCTTTAACATTATAACCAAGTGCCTTTGTACCATCTGTCGACTTACTCACATGGAGCCATAAAAGCATTCTAAGATAATCTAATATACTTTTTATATGCTGGTGAGTGCCACAATTTAAAATATTTCTAATTCAGATATGACATGGTGACTAATCAGGGCTCAGTATCAGAGGACAAATAAGTATTTTCT
Source organism: Haemorhous mexicanus (assembly GCF_027477595.1). Taxonomy (NCBI): domain Eukaryota; kingdom Metazoa; phylum Chordata; class Aves; order Passeriformes; family Fringillidae; genus Haemorhous; species Haemorhous mexicanus. The sequence goes on along the minus strand of NC_082357.1, from coordinate 10,127,097 downwards.
CTTTCCAATGATATACAACACTGCAACATTTCAAGAAATACAACATATAAGTTACCAACCCAGCACTGAATCTTACAAGTCATGAAGTTTTGGAGCATGACACTGCATTGTTCAGATGTGGGAAAGCCTGCAGAGCCAAAGCCACAACAGTTTAAATGTGATATATTTTTTAGCCTAGAAATGCTGGGGATATATGTGGCAATATATTTTTTTAAATTGCTTCCTTTCTCTTGAAAGGGAAGAAAGATTGTTAAGTTTTATTGTGGCACAGAGAGAATCACATCAGCTCTGAGAGGAAATAACACTGCAATCAAAGAGCCTTCAAGAGGGCATCAAGGATCCAGGAAGGTGCACTGAAACAACTCCTCACCTTCCCTCCATGGATTCAAGGAGGATAAGCTCTGCTGCTCTGCAAGAGTCAGAGACACCATGAGGGAGGGAGGAAAATAAGGGTCCCCAAATTGCAACACCTTGAATTCAGTTCACCTGAGAACCCTCAAAACATTCTGAAAGCTGAAGTACTGATAGCTGCTGTTGACATTGTCCTCCTCTCTCTAATACCTGAATACAGCATTTAATGTCACAGCCTGGAAGATTAATGTCACATAGACCATCTGACAAGAAAACAAAAAAAAAGGGGACTTTGTTTTAGTGGATTAAGAGGAAGGTGCACACCATAAAGCATTTTTATCTTTTATCACAAAATTGTGTCAGTAGTGCATGGAGATTTTCAGAAGCCCAGAGAGCAGGTAAGGCCATGGGCAGTTCTGAAAGCCAGCAAAGCAAGAGGGGTCCTTCCAGGAACAGCCCTACTTCTGCTTTGGAAAGTTGTCCTTCTATTTTCCTGCTTATCAAGATGGCTTTTATGAAATAAACAGCCCAGAAGTGCAGAATTTCTCTTATTTTGAATGCATCTTTGCAGTTCTTTGTCCTTTTTGGACTTTTATAACAAGTTATTAAAAATGTCAGAGTAGCATGCTAGCTGTACAATCTCAGGTATTTGGAAGCACTGCAGATCTGCCAGTAACTCAGGGCAAGCAACAAAGATGTTCTTAGAATGCAAAGCTCTAGAGACATACAGTAAACATATATGTGGATCATATGATAAGGGGCATCTTCCACCTGTCTCTGACTACACCATAAGCACTGCAGATGAACTCCCCCAGTCTCTGTTCCAATATTCTAAAGAACATAGATTTTTCAGCAGTATCCAGGAATATGAATTTCCAGTTTTGTGTACACTCTGTGCAAGGTCTCCATTAACAGCACCTCAGGTGCCACTCTCTTGTCCCTGGAAAACTCAGCTGTGCTCCTACCTCAGAAACCTGTGGGAGGGATAGATCCAGACACTGCAGATGGAAGTGGCAGCTAAGTAAAGCATTTCACTTCTAAACCTACCTCACTGCACAGGAAACTCCTGCATAGACAATCCTTAGTCATCACTGTTTAAACCCAAGTCAAGGATTTTCATACACTTCCTCCTCGCTCCTTCATGTATATTTTATTTCAAAGCCCCAGACAACATTCACAGATCTGGCATGCAGTCACACAATTTCTAAATAGTCTAAATGATGTTTCAGACAAAGATATTTCAGAGCTCACACTGATGTCAAAGGACTCCAAGGACAGGAGACTGGAGGTAAACCAGGGATGGGAAAGGGGATAAAGCTGGTATTTTGAACAGTGTGCTGCAGGGCTGGTGCAGGAACCACGGCAGCTTGAGAGGCACATGAGTCAACAAGTAATGGTCCCAACCACCCAATTCCTTTATCTGTCCTCTCATGTAAGCCAGGTACTTCAATGTGTTTACTCACCAAGGGCAAGATGCAGTGATGAGCTGGATCAGCAGCATGTTGACTTTTGATTGGAAACATCTCCCATTTGTACCTGGTTTCTGCTAAGACATTTAGTGTCCAATTTGCAAAAATATATGTGCATACTTAAAGACTATCTTTGACAGCCTGCCAGCTCTTGTGCTGAGGAATGCAATCCAGAAATCCAGAGCTGCTAGGCTCTGTGTGGCTTGCTTGCTCACTCACTCTCACACAAAAAAAAAGAATAGAATTCTCTTCAGAATAGAAGGTTCCTGCTGAAAGTGAATCTGTTGTGGAAACCTGCCATGCCTCCTAAGGGCTCTGCCTCTTGGAAAGCCACAGCCTAGATCTGTATGTGACCAGGTCATGTCCTGCAGGCATGTGTGCACCACATCCAAGGGCTGTGAATGTTACTGCCCTGGAGGAGAGCCCTGCCTGTTTCTCAGTCCATGTAAAAGCTCTGGGCCCTGGGGCTCTGTGTGCTGAAGGATGTGCCTGTGCTATTTGAGCTCCTAGAGAAACCCCAGCAGTTCAAACATGGGAGTGTGTTTTATCTTCGGGTGCTGACACTGGGCTGGGGCATAATAACCAACCTTTCACTGGCCAGGATAGGTAATAAGGCAGATGAACATTGAGTAAATAGGGACAGGCTGCAAAGCCCTTCCTCATTTGTTATAAAGAAGCCTCGTACACTCCATACTTAAAACAAAGGTGAGACTTTCCATTGTTTGAAACCAGTCATTAAGATGTTCCTCCACACTAAATCTCTGCCTATTCTTGATACACCACGAACTTCTGTGCTCAGGCTTGAAATGGCATGAGTTCGGCATGCCTTTGCACTTCTGTGCTCCAGGGGGTACCTGAGAACTGTGTCCTCACAGGGTTTTCAGCCCAGGTTTGAAGACCCTATGACATTCAAATGGATGAGAGGCTTCAGAGAAGTGTCTGAACTTCAGGCTACTCCTCTGAATTGCACTCAGATGTCAGCCCCTGAGGAGTCCAGCCATCATTTTTTGAACCTTAGTAACTAGAGCTTAAGGGAAATAGCTATAGATTTTATTCATCAGGGACATTCTGCCAAGTGGAGCAATGCTCTCTGCATTCATTTCTTTCAGTATTGCACATTATTTAGGCATCAGACCTGAACACAAATAATTGTACAACAAAAAGTGGTGACTCGACAGGTTATTGCCACAATAACTCCTCCATCCCCACTGTGTGCAGAGTTAGCTTGGTTGCTTACCCCAGAGATGAAGGTAGTCCCATTCCTAACCACTGAGAGCCATTTATCATCCCCAAGGCAGGACTGTCCATCTCTCAGTCAGTGCTACTGAGGCCACAAGGCATGCTCCAAACTGAAGGAGAGAGGGAAACCTCTGCTTTCAACTATAAACAAATCATTCATACACATCTCTCTAATGTTGCTTCTCCCATTCTTAGTTTACAACCAGATGCAGAGCTGACACAGGGAAGGCAGAGCAGGTGGAAGCACTCCATCCCCTCATACTGTTCTGTTTCCTCCTTTGGTGCCCTCTTCCATTTGACATTCCACAGACAGAGGGATGGGGCAATTTCTTAGTCTTTCTTACCAATTTCTAACAGATTCACTAAACTAAACAGGAGAAAAGGAAAAAGGAACACATGGATTCATTGATATAAACACACACTACAAGTTTGCCATGATACAGGTGGGAGAACAGAGACACAGAACCCCACAAAGAGACTGTGCTTCTAAGAGCTTGCAGAACTATAGAGCATCACAACCCTCCCAGATTCACACAACATGATGGAAAATTCCCTATCTCTGCATTACAGCTTCAGCCACAGTTACAGCAGACTGGAAAAGGCAGCTGTAAGAGTAGGAAATAACCTAACAGCTTTTCAGTGGAGCACAGGAGCCTCACTTTCCTCTTCTGTTACAGTATCAAAGTCTCTGCAGTTTACATTTACAGACAAAGAAAAAACAGAACAAACAAAGTGAGGGAAGGTGGCCAAAATGCAGAGCAAGCCTCTGGGGTACAGCAATTCTCCCTGTTTCTCTCCCCATACACCTCAGAGGTCCCCCCAACCCCATGGAACTCCAGAGCCATACAAAGGAGCAGGGACTGAAGGCACCATGTGCCCAGGCAGCCCTGGCACTGCTGGAATCACCCTGCACACAGCCATTCCTGCTCATTTGACTTTTTGGTGCTTGTGACTCCTCTTCTAGGAGCTCATTACAGCAGCAGCCACTCTCCCTGTCACATCTCAGCGCACACCAGAGGAGGCTGCCCTTTCATCTCTCTGTTTTTTTAAGCTAAGCTTTAGCACATCAGGGGGAACATCTTTGAAATCCTTACTGATTCCCACTGGAAACGGTGCCAAGTGAAAGCATCATTTCCCACAGACGTTTTCTTTCCCCAGGGCCACAGGCAGGCTCGGCTCAGCCCTGTCCACAGTGTCACCTAGAAACAAAACAAGCCCAAACCCAGCTTGCCCTCTCTCCCAACAGCATTTTCTGGGTCTGGCTGGAGGCAGACATTTCTCCCACCCCAGCCCAGCTGAAAGCATGGTGGTGGCAGAGGGCAGGAGCAGAGCTCCCAAGACAGCTCTGACAGATTTTTGAAGCTCATTTGGCCTAAGCTTGGGCACTTCAGCCCAAAGTCTGTGCCAGAGCCAGGCAGGAGTGTTTTATGGTTTGGTGCTTTGTGCTGGAGCATCCCTGGAGTGGGGGAACAAATGGTGCCCCCAGACACGAGCCCAGCTCTGGGCACTGCTCCTGCCTGGCACACAGGGGCTGGAGCAAGGCTTCTCCACACCCACCACCCTGGTACTTTTTGTTTTGAAGCAGCATTGGGAAGAAATATTTAGCTACAGTGAGGAACTTTGTCTCATTATCAGTGTGGCCTTTTTGATGAATTATAAAGAGCTCCTGCTGCTTGCTAAGCATGTTCCAGATGCCACGCCACAGGCAGAGTTTTTTTGGGTTTTTTAAGTGAAAGAAATGTTTTTCCAGAGGTTTGCTGTAAATGATAGAATTAACTTTGTGCACTGTGGGCCAAGTGCTCTTGCCAGCATGGAAACACTTGTACAACACTCATGTCAAGCATGTATTCCAGGATTTGTTTTAGGGAATACATAATTGTTCTATCACACCTACATAGCCTCAATTTTTTTTTTTTTTTATTTTTCACAATCTTCAATTTCTTCTCAAAACACCCCTTTGAGACAAGATATTTTATTGTTCCCTTTTTTCCCCACAGAGAAACTTTAAGATTTTTATGGATCACAAAAAGATTTAGGTACTTAAGTAGAAAGTGGAACCCTAAATCCCACTGAAATGAATCCTCAATAGGACTGAAATGCTTTAATACTTCACTACATTTCTGCCTAAAGTGCTTTGCCCAAGGTCATAAAAGACTCCTGGAAAAACACCTCCCAACTCCACAACTTGCCCAGTAATTACTCTCCCTCTGAAAAGTGGAAATTTAGCAATTTTGCAAGGTCATTTGGGAAAACAAGACACACCCGTTGTTAGCTAAGCCCCAGTGGGCAGCAGGTATCTTTCCAGAGCACAGCATATCAATGCAGCTATTCTGCTTCCCAGCTTGTTTGGAAGCAGCCTGGAAATCTCAGCACAGGAGTGCATTGTGTCTGGCCAACATCACCTAGAGCAGAGCAGAGGCTTGAGCCAAAATCCCAGGAGTTCCACCCAGTTCCTTAACCTCAAGGGCAGCTCTCCTCTCGTCATGCCTCTCCCATCTGGGGGTTCAGCATGAATGAACAGGGCTTTTTCAAGCACCACGGAGAGTGTTTGATGTGGTGGGGCTTGAATTGACTCTTTCAAAGTCCCCGAACTTCTTCCATCCTCATAGAAAAACAAAAGTCTTCAGATTTTTTGTTTTAAATTCAGATCTAGTTACTGCTGAGCTCTGGAAGCAGCATGCACACACAGAAAGCTTTATGCCTCCCTGACTGGTGTCAGGCAGAAAGTAAATTATTTATGAAAGCACTCCGTGCAATATTTTATTTTGGATTTAAAGGGGCAGGAGTGATGGGAAGGATAGTTAAAATGCATTCAAACCTGAATATTTTCATTTTGTTCAGGAACCACTCCCTGCTAAGACTAGCTGCACAGAAGCATAAATATGATCTCATCTCTATTTACATGAATAATCCCATTCAATTCACTGGAGTTGCTCCTAATTGCCAGAGATTTAGAGAGGATAAGATTCACGATTTGCCAAAAAACTTGTCTGGTGCCAGTGCTTTGGGGTGTTTGCAAACACAAACCCACTTTTCCTCCTACTGTCTGATCCACTTGTAGTTTTTCATTTTCCAGGCACAAAGTTCCTCAATCCATTGCTTAAATTAGCAGTAGCCAAACAGCCCCAAGCAGCCTATGCTACATGAAGCAAAATTACTTGAAGCACTGTGCTGCTGCAGAAGGACTAAGATCCCAAATAATGGAGTAAAGCTGCCAGTAATTTCCCAAAGTTTGCTAAGGTCACATACAATCAAATATTTCTATGTGATTGCAGCTTAGGACAAAGCCCATCACCTTAGCCATCACAAAAGGTTTACCTTCTAAAAGCACATTAAAGATGGGATTTTGGAAAGGACAGAGCAGAAGTCATTCCTTGAGATGAAGGTTTCTACCAATTTGGTACTTGCATATACAGTCAGTCTGGCTGTAATTTCAGAGAGAAGTTAAATGATAAAACTCCTCAATAACTTTTTAACATATCAAGGTCTGGCCACTGAACCAAGGCTGAGCCTCACAAGATGTGAAGTTGTGCATCAGCTTGCCCAAACATTCCCAGGAATGCTCCAGGAGAACACTCCAGTTTGCCTCTGTCCCCATTGCCATGATAAATTTCTATCTCAAACCTGGGTTTAGATCCTTAAACCATGTCCCTTTGCAGGATTTTTCCTCACATCTGTGGTTAAGCAGCAGGACTGTGCTCACACTGAATACAGCCAGAGCTTCCCTCAGTTCTCATGAGATTGTCTTCAATAACATCTTCCTGACATTGTCCTAATCCAAAAATACTGGTAAAAAATAAGGACAGTGAAGAAGCTGAACTGTCGTTACACTACACATGGCAGGTTTTACACTCCCACAGCAGCTCTGCAAGTGCTAACACAGTCTGGAGATGAGAGGGTATCATGTGGCCCCAAACTCTGGGGATCCAGGGCTGGTAACACCTGGACAAAGGTTCTTGGCTTGGTATCACTTGCAACATTGGGACTGGCCCCACCTTTGAGATTTAAAACCCAGAGACTGTGACGTTCCACCTTGTTCAGACGCATGGGTTTATTTCCTGCAACACAATAAATAATAAGTCAAGTGTCCAGGAGAAAACCTAAGAGACTGGCATCTTCTTTTGGTCATGAGCACCAGCATCAGCAATCTCTGTGCTAAAAAGAGCTGCTGCCCTTGACTTGGATTCCACTTCTCTTCCAGAATGAGCAGTGAGAACCACTGTGCAGAGCTTGCAATGTACCTAGCACAGTGGGTACATTTTTTCATTACAAAGCTTCTGCAATCTCATAAGGAAAAACAGCTCCATATTTCTCAAGCTACTTTCATAACTGAGTCAGTGCTGAACTTTTCTGAGTGCAGAGGATGCACACAAGTGCAGATAAACGAACTGGCTTGGCAAGATTCCCTTCACCCCTACAGCAGGATGAGCTGCCAGGGCTGGGGGCTGTCCATGATGGACAATACATCTGGATGCTGAGACAGCCCATTTACTTCTTTGTGTCCACCTCCACTGTCAACCACTTCAATGTCCTCATCATTTACATGCCAGAACTGAATGAGGAAACCCTTTCTTTCCACTTAAGAAAGGCTGCAATAAACTTTCATTAGTTTTTGTTTTGAACTTCCACTTCATGTCCATCAGCGTCCACTGTGATACTAGACTGAGACTTTTACACTCAGAGGCCCAGGCCTTACTTTCTTGTCTCTTGTGTGGTCATGCAGACATTTACACTTCTGATAATTTAGGGCCATTTATTCCAGCAAGGAGGATGTGACATTTTGTGCCAAACCAGCCCCAGAATGTGCAGGCAGAGCATTCAGCTCTTCTTTCTCTCCTGTTTACCCACGGACCAAACAGCAGGTTTGGCCCTGCTGGGAAAAAGATTAAAATTATACTGTAGAGACAATTTATTTTTTAGCTCAAGCACAGTTATAACTGTAGAACTGGGACATCAATCCAGTACGAAATAATACTTTAATTTAAAAAAAATCACTAGCATTTAAAGGAAGATTCCTCCAGTCAATGTGCATAGATCCTTACTCCCCAATTTTTAGTTTATTTCGGTAGAAGAGTATTTATTTCTGCTGCTGCTCAGATCCTGAATATGAAGATTTTGACAAGCTTTCTCCTTTCCCTTTTTTTTTTAAGCTGCATAACAAATAGGCCACCATCTTGGCAATAAGGCTACAAGATTTCATGTCAGCATACAAACAAAAAAAAGGAAAAGTAGAGCTAAACTTTCCTGGAACATTTCAGCAGCTGTTACCATAGTAATAATTCGTTTCACAACGCCAGCAAACATCATTTCAAGGATTTCTCCAAGTGCCCGTGGAAGAAGTAGCAGCCATCAATAACCTCCTTCTATAAAGCTTCATAAAATTGTCACAGACCTTTCTCTTCTGTTATTTGCTGAAAGCAGAAACAAAACAATGAAGGCCAGAAATAACATCACTGTTGAGATGGATTGATGCGAGGAGAAGCAGACATGAAAAACAAAAGTGCTGCATCTCTGTGTACCCAAGGCCTAAGTTTCTCAGTCACTGACACCAGCTGTCAATGTAGGATGAGTCTGTGCCCAGGCACCCAGGATCCTAAACAGGAAGAGCTTTAGACACCAAAGCCAACCCTTCTGTTGTCTGGAGGGTGTCACCCATGGAGCAGTGTCTTGTGAAACCAAGCCATGCTATAGTAGCACTTTTCATTGCTGGGGGGTTTGGGACATGTTGCAAAGGTCTCAGGGCAGAGGAGATCTGCTGCTGACCTTGTCTGCCAGCGCTGTGGAGATGCAGATGTAATTGCAAATAGAATTGTAGTCCTGGTGGCAGAAGGACTGACATCAAGTTCTGCTGTTTCACCTGCAGACACAGAAAGCTGAATCATCTGCTCACTGGATTTTTTCCTAAATTCACAGGGATTGCAGGGTTAGAGAAACAGTGGGATGGGCAGCCTTAGGATCTGCAGCACCTAACAGCATTTGGGGAATACACGGGTAAAATTCCTTCCCAATTCAAAAGTGGTGATTTCTTTAACTTTGTATGTCTGCAAGAATGGCCACAGTCCCCCCGTGAGTCTCTCCAGCACACCAGGAAGTATCATTAAAGTCCCAGCACCTCAGTCTGGGTTTCTTAAACCCCAGTTTCTGTAAGTGTCTCCTGGGACAAAGAATTACAAAGGAGAATTCTACCTCTTCAGTATAAAAAACCACCATAAATACACACTCAAATGCACACTCAAACTTTGTAATGCTCAGAAAAGTTAATTACCCCTAAAAGTTGACTTCATCCAAGTTCTAGGGCAGAGATAATGTAGGATTAAGTACACTTCTAATACATTCCTCAAATATACTCCTTTTTTTCTCTCATGTTCAAACACCACCAGCACAACAGATCCTATACTACTACAACGGCAGTACATAGCAACTAGCAAGCCACAAATAATAAATAGAAATATTCAGCAAAGCTCTGACCTTGCAAGAACCTCAACATGCTTAAGGAAAAACACTGCTGAATCCAAGCCATGCTCAGAACCAATATCCTCCTGACCTCTTTGTCAGAAAGGAATTTTTTTTAGCACTCCTGATACCTCTGGAGTTTGTATTCTGGAACTCGCAGCATTAGTCATTTCTCTACACCATTAGAGGCAGAGCTTGCAGCGAGCTGTCTCACTGCTCATCATCTGCCTGCCCGGGGCTCCTCTTGCATCACTGCAGGCTCGCCCTGGCGGCGGCGCGGGAGCGCTCGGGGATGCTGCGCTCGGGGAAGGCGGCGCTGGAGCCACCGGCCAATGCCACCATATGTGCCCGGAGTCCCCTGCTGGGAGTGAGTGAGCAATCCCGGAAAACCAACCCGCAATTTGCCCTCCTGTTGCACGTCAGCCTCTGCTGAAAGTCTATAATTAAACTGATGCAATGATAACGAAGAGGAGATTTACAAAGCAGATTCAGGGACTGCAGAGACATAAAGATGTGCCTAATTCTATGAGTTTTCCCACTGGGTGTTACAAAGTAGCACCGGCTCTGTGGAAATCAGCAGAGCTGAGGAGGCTTCCAAATCTGCACAGTGGGGGCTCTTGGGCAAAATCCAGCGTCATAGTGAGGAATCAGGCTCTGCTGCCTTCCTGCCCTCTGCTGTGCTTGGCCCAGAAAGGAAAAACAGGTTTCTGTCAGCCAGTGCAGACTAAATAAACCCGAAGTTTCACCATTGTTTTTCTGTAGAATCAGGTGTTTAGTGTTTTCTCTATCTTCATGTGGTCAAAAACTGAGCATGAAACGGGGTCTTGAAAATAGTGAAATAAATAAACAAGAGTCTATTTTAGTTAGAATAAGATCTGTTCAATTGGTACTAAAATGTATTTTTTTGCAACTGAGCAGGTTTTTTTATTTTCACAAGAGTACATTGCCCTAACTTCTAAGAGGAAGCCTAGTTTCAAAGCAGGAAACAAAAATATTTAACATAAACCAAAATTACTCAGTTCTCAAGCAGCAGAAGCAGATAGAAGACTGAAATTGCTTCAAACAAATCTATGTTCAACCCAAAACTTCATTTTTCTGTAAAACAAATTTGAAACAAAAATAATTATTGCCCAAATTATTAAATTCTTCCAAAAGTCTCTAAAACTACAAACAAAAAGCACAACAGCCAGGCTGTGCCACTGCAGGCTGGGACAGACCCATGATCTCTGCAGAAAGATGCAGAGAGGAAACATAAAATCCACTTCATCCAGTGGGTCACACACACACATCCAGCACTAAGTCAAGTGCAGATCAACGATGCCCAAGTATTTCAGTGTCCATATAACATTAATATTTGTGTTACTTTAGAGGTATCACATTAGGCAGCAAGGAAAAATATTTGTAAAGGTCAAGGCAGCTTGTATGCAATGGTATTCTGTCAAAAGATCTTTTTCCATGTCAATCACACAGCTTCAGGATAAGGAGTAAGAAAGTGGTTTAGATATTCATTAATTAGTGCTTAGCTTTATTTGAAAAATGCATCCCTCACAATGTGCCATGTTAATATCCCATAGCATTTTGAACATTATTAGTTTTATGCTTATTAGGCATATCCTGCTAGAAGAAAGCATTTTAAATTAGATTAAATCTTATACATGTTTAATGCGGTGTTCTCACAATTTAAAATGCTACTCTATTAAAATAGCAGAGAGAGAAATTGACTCACAGAATAAGGATGTGAAAAGAATAGATCATGAGTGAAATGAATAATAGATTAACTGGATAATCATATTACTACCTATATGAAGAGTATAAATCACAACAATCTAATGCTGTCACAGCAGAAAAAGGGAGAGCAGGCTTTCCACTACTTAACTGTGTTCATTATCTAATAAGAAAGTAAGAGGCAAGTGTGATTAGCGTTAATGAGAGGCCATTTCATTGCAGCTGATTGTGGGTATCAATTCCAAAGCATATTGGATAAGAACATTGTTCTGGAGATGTTCTTTCCAGTCTGTGGAAATCCATTCCACCCTCACTCATCCTTACACAGCCCAGACTGCCCCTCATCAGGACTGAAAGCCCAATCTCACCCACCCTCCTGTATCACCAGCAGATGTTCACTGCCAGGACCATCACCCCAGCAGAGCATCCTCCAACCTGACAGCCCTGAACTACTCTTGGGAAAACAGCTTCTGGATAACTTCCAGGAACAAAGACAAATCATAAGGAAGGCAAACCAAAGGCTACCAACAGTTGGAGTGGATCATCTTAGAGATCTTTTCTAACCAAAATGACTCTATGATTCTATGACAGCAGTGGAAGTATTCCAAAATACCTAAAATGGGTTTGATAAAACTGTAAGTCTCCATACACATCTTCACAATACAATTTTAAATCCCCCTATTATACATCTTTATATATACATTTGATTTATTCACCTATATAATTGCTATCAGTGCATATCCAAGGCCAAGCCTGCTGCACTAGGTTAGAGATCACAGGGATCCTTAGGTGAGAAGAGACATTGATCAGGTCACAATAAAGCAGGGCTCTCACTTCAGCCTGTTATCCAACACCAATACAGTAGGGAATTCATTTTCTTTCCTGTGCAGGATGCAAAACTTGAAGGCACTCAGCTGAGCTGGAGTCCCTTGCACACATCAAGGGCCCTTAGCCAGTGGTGGATTAGCAGAGGATGCTGAAGCTGCAGTACAGGAAAATGGGAATTGCAGAATCTGAAACCAGGACTCCTTCACAGAGAGGACATTTCACTGAAACAACATGGGCCTGTGGACCAGTTACAACCTGTTCATGATGCTCTCCAGCCAGCCAGCCTTCCCTTCCTCCTTTCTCTGATGTCACCTCATCCCTTCTTTCTCAAACAGCAGAGAACAGTCAGGGTCCCTTGGAAAATGGGATTCAAACACAAATTCCTATGAAAACCATGAAGAGCTGAACACGTGCAGAGGAACTGCTGGTGGCATGGCCAGCTCTTCAAACACAAAGCTTGCAGAACAGAGCTGATTAAAATGGCAACTGGCACACACAAAACAGAAGCTGCCCCCCGACAGTCTGTCTGCTAATGAGAAAGTAACATTTGTTAGAAGTTTCTAAACTTGACCTTGTCGGCATCAGATTGAAGGAAGAAGATACAAAACAGGAATAGCTGCTGGCATTAGGAGCTGATTGTCAGCTGAATTCAGCATCACAAGGGCTTGCAGTCAATCTGCTCTGTGCTCACTGAGTGCTCTTGGTAGGATGTGTTTAAAAATCCAGGGACTTGAGTTTTGAGGGAGGGAAAAAAGCAGGGAGAGATATTGCACAAATGCCAAATGGAGCACAGCATCACCACGGACAGTTAGGGCCAGATTGTACCTTTCCAGCTACAGCTGTGGGGTAGGAAAGGGGGAGAGGAGAAGCTCAGTGGCAGCAGACCTTAATCAGGGACACTCTTCAAGTCTGGGGCTCCATGAAATTTCCTGTGAAAGTAAGAGCTCTCCCAGGCAATGAAAACCACATTGTGAATGCTCTGTAAGCCTGAGCTGGCTGTCATCAGCCTCCCAGAGACAGCCTGGTTGTGCTTTAGGATCTCCTCTGGGTAGGTGTACAGCTTGTGCTACACAGCACAATGACCTCACTCACACCTTGGGGGCTTCCTCTGTCACGTGGAAAATCATGATGTCCTCTCACATCTCAGAGAAGATCTTCAAGAAAGATACTTCTGGGGAGACTGCTGCAGGAAACTCTGATGGTGGCATTCAGTGTGACCACACTCAGCCACTAAAGCATCCTTTAGGGTGCACAGCTGGGTGCAGTATGGGGGAAGTAAAGTTGTCTCTGTGTAGATTAGTTTGACTTGAAGAACTCTCCCAATCAGTCCTGGAGCCCAGGATCACTCACCAGACCTCTGTGCAAGGCCTGACATCTGCTGTGTGAGAAAAGCTTTCCATCAATTAAGCATCAGTGATTCAGCTATGATGAGGCAAGGTGACTCAGGAATGCCAGCTCAAACTGCCATGTTCCTGCAAATCAGTGAGTGCCTGGCTTTACAGCTTGCTGCACAGCTCACTGGACAGCCATGCAGTAAGAGCAAGATCATCCTGGCAGCTTGGGCTAACAGACATTACCCAAAATCACAGCAGCAGCAGGAGCACATTATTTCATAGCAGTTGGTGCAGCAGTGGCTTTGGATACAGATCTATGAGCAAATTCTGGTTTTATGCCAACCCCCAGCATTTAACAGGTCTCATAACTCAGGCCCTCAAACAAGAGCTTTTATTCCTGGGATAGTCTCTTCCACTTAGAAAATTACCATTGCAGGAGTATATTCCTACTGTCAGGAAACCTTGCTTAGTGCAGTCTGCTAAAAAGGATTGCAACCAAATCTTATTTTCCAACAGTGTAGCTGTAGGAGAGTAAGGATGAAAGCAGGGTTTGTACAAGGAGGAATATCTTTTGTTATTCTAAGTGATGTATATAGAAAAGAAACACAGTTATGGCCTGAAGAACCTGAGTGGGAACTTCTTCAGGGCTGAAATAAAAACAACTGGCAACAAAATTCCTTGGAGTCCAACTTCCCTGCACTAATTGTGAAAAGGCTAGGACAGAAAACAGACTCTCCAAAGATTCTGGACTACAAAAATATAGGACATGTTGTTGCAAGTGCTATTCAAACATGTAGGTAAGACTGTTGCTGCTCCACATATTGCAGTTTAATGTTACACTATGCAAAAAAGTGACGAAAAATATTAAAAAATGAGGACAAAAGAGAAAGAAGAAGGGTAAATCTGGCATATAGAATTTTATAAGGCCTCAAAAGAACTGTTGCCCAAAAACTAAAGAACATAAGATGCCCAAAAACTGACTGAAAAAGTAGACAGGATGAGACTGGGGAATTCTTGGAGAAAAATCATGAGATAAGAGGCACAATACCACAATTTAAAAAAAACCCAAACAAGTTTGGCTAAAAGCAAAGTCTCATTTGATGAAAAGTAAAGGAGGCAATTAGGAACAAAAAGCCAATATAAAATGACTGAGAAGGAGGAAATCAATAGGAATTGCTGTAAACAATATTAGAAAAGATGAAATATTTATTAGGAAAACTAAGAATGACAGAGGAAAAAGTCATCTCAGGCCTGGCTGAGGACAGAATTAAAGAGAGCAAAGGAACTTCAGCAGCACAGCAGCTACACAGAAAAGTTTCCAATCAAATGCAGAAGAGGTAACATGTTCAATAAGTATTTCTTTTCCATCTATGAAAATGGCAGTAGGAAAATTAATTGTTTTCCAATCCTTGAGTAACTAAAGAGGATGTTAAAGTTCTAAGAATAAACATTTTAAGCTAACTAAGGAGAGTCTACACAGAGGAGCTGGAGCAGAATTATAAGAGATCTTTTTAATTTTTAATAAACCTTGATATCTCAGTGAAATCCATTCATATTCACCAGGTTCATTTCAAGCCAGATTTGTGGTTGTGTATCTAGGAACAAGAAGTGTACTTAGGCACAGCTACAAAACAGGGGTCTGCAACCTAGAAAATTATCCTTAGAAGCATGAACAAGTGACAAGTAGGGAGGCAAATATACTTCCATTTGCAGCACTTGTGAGACTGCTGATGAATATTCTATAATCCCCCAGTACCTCAATTTTGAAAGATAACATTGAAAGCAAGCAAAGGTGCAAAGCAGAGGATAAGAGAGCATGCCTGGTTTGGTAAGACTTAGAGCCCAAAACAGAGACCAAGAGCTGCCTGGTTTGCAGTGTATGGAGATCTCAGAGAAGGAGAGGCAGGAGGGGAAGGGTTCTCAATAAATTTTCCTTCATCTGATCAGATGAGACAAGTTCAAAACGGTGCCATGCAAGACATGTAACACAGAGAGTAATTAAATGTTTGAGCAAACACCAGGGAAACAGCAGATTGCTCCAGGTGATAGAATCTCCTTCCCTCCCTCCCTCCTGCGATGGAGAGGCCGAAGGCACCAAGTGTCAGTCAGAGAGCAGCACCAATCCTGCAGCTCAGCACAGCTGCTCCCTGCAGGGGGGTGAGGAGGTGACAGATCTGCATGGCTGAAGTGAAATGGGCTCCTGGCTGACCTGTACAAACATTTCCACATGTCAGATTATGGCACAGCCTTTGGGCTGCCCCTTTCTGATTCAACTGGGCCTCACTTCAGCTGTTGAGAAAATTTTGTCAAGGGCAGCACCGAGGTACAATGAAGCCCATCAGTACCTTTGTATTTGCAGTCAACAACGTGTGTCTAAACAAAGCAGAGCCTGGAGACTCCCTGAGCCCTTTGCCTTTTGTTTTTGTGTTTGAGAGCAGGGAATCCTGGTCCCCTACAGTGACATTGCTGCCACAAATGCCCCAAACAAAAACTAAAGGGAGGAAATTAGAGACCTTCATTAGAAGATGAGCCATGAGACAAATTGTGCATCTCTGTCTAACTCAGCCCAAGAAAGCAGCTGGAGGCAGATGATTTGAATACAGGAAAACAAATCAAAATGGACCCAAGCCACAGAAACACCAATTTTCTATCTCCTGAACAATAACTTAGCAGAGCAGGACACAAATAAACCTTCCCCAAGTGCTAGCACAGCAGTGTGCTGCTCATTTATTAATTTTCTGGCTCTAGAGCCCAAGCCCTTGTGTAGGTCTTTGTCTCCAGAGGCACCTCTTTGCCTCTCACCATCACTGGGCCATAATATTGCTCTTTCTTACAGCTGCATCATGTGGAAACAACTGCATTAAGCCTAGTACAGTTGTTTTCTGCAAGGTACAGGCAATAAAAAGCCACCTGAGTTACACAAGCTTAACAATGTGTGGAATTGGTTACAGGAAGGCAAAGGACCCAGATTATTTGCCCTCATAACTGGGACAACACGTAGGCTTCAGTGACTTTCCTGAGTCAGTCTGTGAGCACTCGGCTCAGTGAGGCAGCCCAAGGACTGAGCCCAGCAAGCACCACTGAGCACTGGGCTGCCTGGGATGAAACAATAAAAAGCAAGGAGAAAGCATGTCCTTTGTGCATCAAAAATGATATTTCACATTTCATTATGTACAGCAAAACTTCCTCACGTCCTGACAAGTCTGCAGGGCATTTCTCTGTGCGGTTGGCAGGGTTGTGCTGTATTAACACTGATGCAATTACCTTTACATGGGCATCTCCCCAACACACTTGGTCCAAGGATGAAAGACATGTCAGCTTTCAAATGTTCTGCTTTGTAAAATTAAAGTTATTAGAAAATGTAATCACCCTCCATCTAGTCTGTGTATAGTGGATATATTTACACTCCCAAGAGGGGTTAAAACAACATTTTTAGCAGCTGCCTCGAAACACAAATCAAATCTTTGTGAGATGCTACACTGATTTGCATATTATTAAACACGATCCTCCCCCTCCACCACAGTTTTGCTCCTGTGTGAAGGTTGCCACTCTCTGCACGTGTGACACTGTCCCCCGTGGCTGCCTCTGCCAGCAGCGACAGCGGTGCCATGCTAATGAGTCCCAGGGAGACCCGGGGAGCTGGAGCTGCAGGCTTAGCTTCAGCAGAGAGGGAAAGCATGAAAATGCTCCTGGCAACTTTTGGATCTGCCAGAATTTAGTCAGTTGGAGAGTGTTTACACAATGTTAACACTGAACCGGGCAATTTCTGGCCCCAGCACGTCGGGGTTCTGTTTAATCAGTTGTGCAGCATGCAGAGCCTGACAAGGCAGTGCGGCGGGCCAGGCTTTAGGCGTTTGCTAAGTAGGGCACTGGGCACTTGGTCTGCCTCCTCCTCCTCCTCCTCCTCCTCCCTCCCAGCCTTTCGCCATGAAATTCTGCAGGGTTTACACATCACACTCAGATGGGTCTGAACAACACTCAGCACAAGCCTTGGACGTCAGACAGCAGCTCAGGGGTGGGCTGGGGGACAGTGCTCACCCTCTGGGTGAGAGGCTGTGGCAAGGACATGTGACAGCAAAGGGCTCCAGCTGCAAGCCAGGGGCATCTTCTCCTCCTGCCTGGAAACTGAGAGCACTGAAGGGAGGGCACGAAGGGCTGACAGGAAGCACACACACTAGCACACACACTGCTAACAGTTGAGCAGCATGGATGAAATGCAGGCTCACACCTGAGCAGAGGGCACATGGCCAGTCTAGGAGAGCTGTGCAGAGCCAGTCCACACAACACAGGGCCACAGCCCAGGCACACTTCTGGGACAAGGAAGGGTTCATGGGAGCAAGAGGAGATGTGGTGCATATCAAAAGCTGAATTATAGTCTCATTTGGGGGGAAATCCAAAACCATTCCCTGGCAGAGAAACTACTGTGCTACCCCAGTCTATGGAACATTTCTATTACTGTATTGAGTTTTGCTGCTGTGACCATAGCAGAGGTCCCAGCTGTGATGTAGGACCCAATTTTCAAGCACAAAAGGTCATGCAGCAATTGAAGACCTATTCTCATGAGCACAGATCTGGCCCCCTCACTGGGCTACCCACCCAACATTTCCCCTCTCACACCCTGACACAGGAGGGAGCCCCGTGCCTCAGCTGAAATGTCTGCTGACAGCATTTACCTATCTTACAAAGCTGTTGCAAAGCCTAATTAACATTTGTACTGCAAAATGCTTCAGGACTGTCAGATGCCAGGCACTGCAGATGTGTTCCTGTCACAGACAGGCTGGCTTGGCTTTGGCAAGTGCTGCTGCTGCAGCTGAACATTGACTGGTAGAGTTCTGTTGCAAGTAGCAACAATGACAAACTCAGTTTAAATGCACATATGACAGGACTATAAACTCAATTTTTCTTTGCTGCTTTCAGGTTAGTGCCCCATCCTTTTTTACATCTGCAAGTGCTTTTATGATATGGGTTCCTAAATAATGGTTTTCAGCCCCTGCACTCCCTGGCATGGAGCCTCTTGCCTGGTGAATGGTGTATAGCTGAGCCTTCTGCTGCCTGTAATTCTCAAGACTGTAAAGGCAACAAAACTTAAAAGCTGCTTAATAGAAACTGGAAAGTCACAAAATTGATTGAGAGTTGGAAAATTGTCTAGTTCACCCCCTCCAATGTTGCAAAGGATGGTATCTGATATTGAAAAGCACCTCTAGATGCCATTTAAGTGCCCAGCATAAACCTCCATGGGCATAATCCCTCAGAGCACAGAAATGGAGACTCCACATAGATTTCTCTTTATTTTTCCATCAAACTAGCAAAGGGGAGCACTTTTCAGCATAAGTCCCTTCTGTGCCACCACATAACATTTTACCTGATAAAAGCAGGTACTAGCAGAGGCTTAAACCTGGAATCTCTATAAAGTCTGACATGCTAACACTTCAAACAAAAAAACAGCTTAAAACCACAGAGATGGATTCTGGTGAATCATCCATCTGTACACAGCACTGACGTGTAAAGTCGAACTTTTTTTCATGTTGGAGGTTTTTAATCATCCTTTTTCCTATCAGTCTTTTGAGGGGAAAAAGATGAGGAGCTGAGGGAGAGAGGTGTGATTCATTTTTACTAGAGTGAAGCAATAAAGCCCTTGTAAAGTGTGGTCATCCTGGTGCTCTGTTCAATAACAGCAATAACATCCAACCTGCTGCTACTGCTGCCGTGCTCGTACCCTTCGCATGCTAAGCTGCTTGTTTCTAATCACAGCCTCCTCCTGCATTTATAAGCACATGGAAATTGTATTATTTCTTTTTTCTCTCTCTCTTTTTTTTTTTTAATGATTTGCTATGCTGAAGTGAAAGGCATTCAGTGAGTCACTGATGGATCATCGTCTCCTCCATATGCACGAGGAAGCTGCCATGGGAGATGTGCCCCTGCAGGAGCAGCAGCCTGTCAGCTCTGCTCTGGAAAGCCCATTGCACCATTCTCCTTCTCCTATCAGCTTCTCATTTGCAGTGCAGCAAAAGGAAGTTCTAGCCACACAGTCCCTAGACAAGTCAGTGATAATGTTGCTTCAGTGCTGCAGGTTCTGTACAGGGGTGATAAATAACTGCAGCAGGGCACTGCACCAGGCTTCATCCTGCCTTGGCTGCACCCTCAACTTGACTCAGCTGCCAAACAAAAGTCAAATAAATTACCTGGGCTGACCATGGCCTTGCTGCAGGGCAGCCCTTTTCAGCAGGGATCCCTGGGGGAAATGGAAAGTCTCTCCCCACCACAGCCAGGCGCCTTCAGACCACTTCTACCACAGGGTTTAGCCATGTCTCACCCCAAAAAACCAACAGGGACAAGATGTAGGCTCAGAGTCTTTTAAATTGTGCATTTGCTCCACCTACACACATCACAACTGGGAACTGGCCCTAGCAAACCCAAATCACTCCAGATCCCCACCAGCAAGTGGCTATTCAACTTTGTTATTCTTGCTGGAAACCACAGACACACCAAGCCCAAACTCATGGCTGAAAGTGGGAGGAGCTCAGAGCACTGAGAACCCACTGCTGGAAAATGGTTTCACCCTTTCTTTGTCCTCCTCCCCAGTATTTCAGGCAGAGACATCACTTCTGTTTCCAGAGCTGTTTGTCAAAGGGCTTGAAGTACTTCTGTGGCTCACACAGGTGTTCCAAGGCACAACATTGCTCCTGTGCAAATCCCTTTCTCAGCAATGCTTGAGCTCATACAGTCTGATATCACACACTTTGTCAAAAGCCTTATGCAGGAGTATTAATCCTTGAGCTGATTCACTTTGAGCAAGTGCCTGGAGCAAAGGCAGTAATTAGGGGGAGGAGAGCAGAGTCTCACCTTCAGAAAGCAGCTGCTTTCCAAGACAGGGGGCATCAAACAACCATTCTCTGTTTCTAGGCAGCCACTCTTGTTTCAGTACCTCATATAAATCTACAGAGTTCTCTTCTCTATTTCATTTTTAAGTTCTCTAGAAATAAATATTTATAGCACGAAAAAAAATCTCAGTATTTTGAAAATTCTCAATTGTGTGTATTATGAGAGTTAAACATGAGCAACCACATGATCTGATTTCTGGTAATAAATATTAACTTTAGAAAGTTAATTACCATGGCTTTGCACCAGTGTCTACTTGGTTTCTGTTGAACCAGCCCCATTGGTTGACCAGCCTGACAGCTCAGCAGATCACATTCTCCTCTGGCACAACCAGTGGATCCCCAAAGTAAAGCCACCCCCAGCTCCCTCAGCTCTGGCTCACAGGATTTTCCCTCCAGACCCTTCACCAGCTCTGCTGCCCCTCTCTGGGCTTGCTCCAACACCTCCATGAAGGGGAGGTTCACCTTTCACAGCACTCAAGGTGTGACCTCACCAGTGCAGGGGCACAAGGGTTAACTTCTAGGGATTCTTCATGAGGACAACAGAATTGTATCTTTTTTTTTTTTTTGCTGTTATTTGACAGCTATACTGCAGATTTTCTTTCTTTTTAATCTCAACTAATCAATTTCTTGCATAAGTATTATTTACACATTTTTCACCAGCTCTAGTCCTGCATATCCTGCTATCAATTCTACACAATGATGGAGAGATTTCCTCCCCACTGCCACCACCACCTGTCCCCTCCAATTAATGTCAGTCAAATGCAGTCAAAATCTTTTTGATACTGAAACTATATTAAGACAAATATACATCTGCTTAAAAAGACAAATTTTCTTCCTGCAGGAAAAGTTGCCATTTCAAAATCTGGTTTTATTTTGAATTGGAATATAAAATAAAAATTTTAATTTACCTGCAGAAAGAATTCTGATAAAATTATTTGCTACCAACTACAAATATTGCAAATGTGACAAAACTTTATAAAATAACAATACTGCTATCAAAAGCTTCAAATTATATATTACATTATTTAAAATATAAATTGGGATAGAAATGCATGAAATCAAGAAAATAAAAAATTTATTTATATTTCTTCAGGTTTTCCTCAATCAGAATTCTTGGTCAAATGTCAACATGTTCTAATTAATATTTAATCCTGATTGTCACCCTTCAAGTTGTATTTTGTGGTGGAAAAGCTGTTTCCTTAACGTTTCCAACTGGGTTTACTTTGGGTATCCTGCTACCAGGTCCCCTCTGTCCCTGTGACAACTTCTAAAAAAGACAAACTATGTTTCCTATCCTTCAGCAAGAATTATGACAACTAAAGGTTTAAATTAAAGAAATGAAAAAAACCAATTAGATTCAAGTTATGGCCAGTGTGAGTGAGATCCTTGCTCTTTGGAAAACCATGAACTAATAATGATCTGAATATCTCCAGGGGTTCTCTCCTTTTGTGAAGAATAGCTGAGCCTCACTCAATTGTTTCTGAATCTGCCTGATGAGATTTTTCTCATCAGTGGGCAGTTTCTTCACTGCTAAAAGGCCCACTAACCACTGGGATAAGAATTCCTGCTTTTAATTTCATCTCCTCTGAAATGCTCACGGGTTTCAGAAGAGTAATTAAGCTGCTACGTGTATCAAAAAGCAGAAAACCAAAACACTTCATTTGTCAGAACTAGGAGAGGAGCAGTAAAAATTCTACTTAAACAGAGCATAAAACATGTAAATGTTTCATAGATTTGTGACAAAGTCAGTACAGAACCTAAGCACTTGAATTTGCCTATAATTTACATATAAACTTTTTAAAAAGCAGTTTATAAATAAAACAAGTGTTTTCATTCACTTGTAGTCCTCTATGACATCTGTAATGGTCCAAGCTCTTGAATGCATGTGTGACATGCCATGACACCTGTAGCATCTCTTAGTGACTTATTAACCCCATGTAACTTCTGTGAAATGTTGATAAAAAACCGATGAAAGGATCTCCAGGTAAACATTTTGACTTCTTCCACATTAAACTTGATTCCACTGATTGGGAAATAATTTGGTTTTTCAAGGTTTGAACTGACAACTGGTGGTAGTCAAAGGAATAGACATTACAGTATTTTCAACTATAAAAAGTCTCATGTTTTACTAAAAAGCAAGAAGTTCCACCCATCACCCATTTTCCTAATCACAAATAACTTGCATAGGAAACAGGGTAGTCATTAATATTTCATCCACTGCATATTGCTTTCTGGATTTTCTACCAAATTTATAGCACCCAAAAATCCAGGTGAATGAATTCCTGTCTGCTGAGATTTATTCCTTCACTAAGAAATTAAAGTAATGTAATTAGAGAAAGTGAGAACACTTTTTAAAAATGGTTAATTGAAAATCTCACCACCACCACAAGGAATTGCCTAATTAAAATATTATCATGCACAGGACTGAGGAAATCAGTTCATGCTGGCCTACAAAGATACTTTCATCTTTGATAGCAATTCCTGCTGAGAGGAAGGAAGAGGCTGCCACTATTATCAATGTTACATGAGACATATAAATCTCTTTTTGAGAGCAGTAAGCATGGGGAAGTCCTTTTCTGTCACACAAATTCCCACCCATAAATGCCCAGGTGATATTGACATTGTGTCCATATTCTCTCAATAGTTCCCTTCATCTGCTAAGCAAATAATTTAAGGTATTTCTCTCAACAATACGTTTTTAAATGCCCTGTAAAGATCCCATTACTCAGGAATGGGAAATCTAATCAAGAGGCTACTTCAGAAATATTTGCAAACCGTGCAAATTAATGTAATGTGAAATCTCTTGGTTTGCTTAGAGCTACCAGGGGACACACACATCCTACTGATGTTTTTAAAGAGTGGGTTGGCTTTTTTCCTTCTAAGAATCAGACCAAACACAGGAGTAATTTGGAGCTCAGAATCAGAACTGAAACTCTTTTCCTGTCTTTAAAATTTTCATGCACTGCTTAGGTATTTAAAACTCATATTTCAGAAAGAAGTAGCTGCCATTCAATTTAAACGACCTACTGAAGCTTCTATTTTGGAAAATGGGAGGAGATAAATATTACTTTTTGGGTAATTTGTTCCTTTTTTCCCTCCTATGTAAGCCAGATGTTACCTCTATGCAGAGCAAGAAGTGGTCCACAGCTGGTTACCCAGAAGATATATCTATTCATAAGTGTGTATCAGGGCAGGAAATTACTGGAATTTTCTGCCAGATACTGTGAATGTCACATAATTATCCATCTTCAAGCCCACCTGTTCTTCCCTCCCAAACCTTAGCAAGACTTTCAGGTATTACCACAGCTGATGTATTCAGCAAAATTCTCTTCCACCACAAAACTGCCTGGAATTCTTGATGAGCATTTCAAAGTATAATGGAAAAAGAAAAGCAGTATCTGTATAACCACAAGGAAAGTTCAGTTGTTTAAAAAAACAACAACCAAACAAACTATTAAAACTATTAAAGATGTGTGAGGTGTTCAGAGGCAGCCAGCTAAGTCTCAGCATCAGAGGAATCTCAAGCAAAGAAGCTGTCAGTAAGTGAGCTTGTAACAAAACATGATAAATGCTGCAGCAGTCATGCTTCAATTTGTTCTAGCACAGGTTAATTTTTTGATATGCATCTGCCCTATTCCACAAGTCTCTGCAGCCTCCTGTGATTTCCTCTGTTGTCAGTTAATGCCTGCTCTTACAGACACTCTGACTGGGGAAGAACAGCTTTACCACAGCTCTACCACAGCTCCCTGTCTTTTCTAGACTTTTACAGTCAGAACCAGCAGGTTGGTTCCACTGCCTGAGCCCCACCACTGAAATCACTGCTTTCAGCAGCTGTGCCTCACAGAGCTCTGGCAGGGCTCAGGGCCAGGGAAGCCCTGAGTGCCTCCAGCAACAGCCAGGTTTTCCCTGCTCCTCCTGACATCTACTCAGGAAACACTTCCTCTGCTTTGGGTATTAACTCAGTTTTTCTAAGCTTGGTCCCATCAACAAACTAAACTGCTGTCATTTACTGAGCATCTCAGTTCTGAACTCTCCCACTGATTTGCTGAAGATGGTAAAAAAGCCAAGTGGAGAAGAACCCAGCAAAAGCAGTGCAGGAAAGGACACAGGCAGACCACACAACCACACTTAAACTACAAAACATTTCCTTTGCACAGGAGAAATAGAAAAAGAAACAAAATACCTTGCTTAAAGGAGAACACTTCTTCAGCTGAATAATGCACGAAAAATCTCCAGGACTTCATCTCATTATGAATCTTGGGAGATAAGATCAGACTGGAAAGAAGAAAAAAGAAGTTTTTGTGCTGCAACCTGAGACTCTCATCCATGGAGGGGCTCGTAAAGGAATAACTGGATCCCTCAGCTGGTCTTGGCCTTCCAGTGCAAACAGAGCAGTGAAAAGCTTCACTGCTCTGAACCTCAGAGCCAGGTCACATCTTTCACATCCCACCAGCCCTTCATCACCCACAGATTCCAATTATCACCCGGCGTGCTGGTGCCTGGTAATGTGACAGAAGGCAGGGACTGAGCCCCTGCTCTCAACTGAGAAAATAGTTTTTCTTGGTGCTGATGGCTGCAGCCCTGCTGTGCACACTGCTGTAGTGTCCATATTATTCCTGCAGTAGCCAAGAAGTCAACATCTCAGCTGTTCCATGAATCTCTGCCAAGTAGCTCATCCAATCTCCTACAGCAACTCATGAATATACAGCAGCCAAATCCTTTTCACTTTGACACCCTGAGGCAACAGCAAAGAAAAACAAGGCTCTTATCATAAAACTCTTCACAGAAAAACAGAAGAAAACTAAAGATTTCCATAGACTTGTTGTTGTCTTAGCACAAAGCTCCCATACCTTCTTGGTGATTTCTCATGGGCAGCTCCTTGCAGCACTGGCTCCTTCTTCCTCACAGCTCAGCCAACAAACTCCAGCTCTGCCCTCACCCAGCTGACCCACTCTGTGATAGCACTCATCCTCACTGACACAGCTGGCCTGTTAAGGGCAGGCCTGTTCCTAATCTTTGGTGATCAGTACAGCTGCAGCTCTTCAGGAGTGAGATTACCTTCTGCACTATCTTCATTTTCTTGCATTCTATGCCCCCACATAGACAGGGTTGAAAACTCATGAAATTCTGCTTCTATTGCAATTCATTCACTATTAAATGAAAAAGAAGTTCCACTTCTGTTAAAATGGAAATTAAAAACATTCTAGGATGATGTCAGTAAAGACATATAAAAAAAGAATGATCTCAAAGTGAAGGCATTAGACTGTATCTGCAGAAAACAGAATTAATTCTCTGCCCTATAAAATACTGCATTTATCACATTTGGTCTGATTCAGAAACCTTTGAAAATAGAAGGAGCCTACATATCTAGCAGGAAAGGAGGTAATTTAGGATTTTATCATCCCTCTTCTCTGTGCCCTCCCTTTATTAGGAGGAAATGAAAACATTAAAATCTTGAAAAAATACAGTACAAATAAAATTATGCTCCTTTTTTAACTGAGTAATACTAAATAAACAATGAGACCTTTCTCACTTGCTAATTGGTTTTAAAAAAATCTAATTACAATGGACTCTCACTAATTCACATAATGTTCAGGATAAGCATTACAAATTACTTGCTAATTTGCAGAATTCAGCGAGGAAACTCACAGAAAAAAAATCATCAGAAAATGTGCTTCCTTCATTTAGATCATCAAGTCTAATTTATGGTTTCTTCAATTATTTACAGTGTGATAATACCTCCTATGATGAAAACTAATGTATTGCATTACACTTTGCAAGAATAATTAAATCTTAATTTTGTAAGAAATTTCTGATAGAAAGGCACTGCTAATAGGTGGCAGAAAAGG
Source organism: Haemorhous mexicanus (assembly GCF_027477595.1). Classification (NCBI taxonomy): domain Eukaryota; kingdom Metazoa; phylum Chordata; class Aves; order Passeriformes; family Fringillidae; genus Haemorhous; species Haemorhous mexicanus. The sequence continues at coordinate 10,100,968 of NC_082357.1, read as the reverse complement.
AATTTTGTGTCATCAGTTTTTGAGTACATAGCCCATCTTCAAATGGTACCTGGAGGAGCAAATCCAGACCCCAGCACAGCAGCCAGGTGCTCAGGTGTCCTTTTTCTGAAGAGAGGTCATTGGCCTCCCTGTACAGCTTGTATTCCCTGCTAGAACAAAGTAACAGAATGCCAGCAAAAATGGTAAGAGTCAACAGAGGAATTTTAGGTCATGGCATGAATTTCAAATACATCTCTTATTTACATTGAGGATTTGTAGGAAATTTTGGTAAGTGGAATTTGTAGATTCTCATCATACAAGACAGCCTGAAATCTGACTTGAACCTGGAAATTTTAATTATTGGGAAGTAAGAAAAGCCCAAGACTACAGAGAGAGCTGTTAACTTACGAATCTACTCTGGCTGAGAGGCTGATGGGAATATTTTCCTCTTTTTTTCACTGTACTGTCCTTACACACAAAAAAAAAAATCCCCAAACACTTCTTGGAAAGACCCAGTGGAGACTGAAGTTGTTCATACTCAAGTTGTTTAGAAACTTCATTCATTCTAAGAGCTAATTATAAATGTGTAGTTGAGACCACCAAAATTATGAATGTGTAGTTGAGACCACCAAGGCAAATCAAATCTCTGAAGGGTCATGGGCAAATTCCCTTTGTAATGCCCCCATAAAAACCTGCCAGAGCAAATCCAAGATGTAGTAGTTTCATCTTCAGTTACAGAGATTTATAATTATTTCAGCTCTTCCACCATTCTCACACTAATTTCATGGGAGACATTTCTCTTACAGCTTAATCCTTGAAACCCTAATCACTTGTTTACCTAGACAGAAATAAACCCACCATTTTGAAATCCCAAAAGAAAACATTTAGACTTTTTCCCTCTTTTTATCTGGCAAAATCTATTTCCAAACAACCCAGGTCTTGTATTTTCCAAGGAAAGCAATATTGGTAGATGAAATTTTACCCAAAATGCTTCTCAGGTTATTTTTATTCACCCCCTGCACTACCATTGTGAGACTGATTTGGATGGGAATGCCAGGCCCTTCTTGGCCACCAGAGCAGCACAGAGATGCTACAACAACACAGACAGAAAATGTAACCCAAGCCTGCTCTTTTGCAAGGGTCAGGACATAAAAATGAAAATTGTACAGAAGAGCAGAAATATATTGCCTTGTTTTTTTCAAGCCTTGTTTTGCATTAAGTGATGACAACTTGAAAAATGCCCACAGCAAATGTCTCACTAAGCACACTTAACCAGTGAGCAACAGTGTGATGGCTCTGCAGGAAAAGACTTAACTAAAAGTTATGGCATAGCAGAATTGTTATTTGTTTCCCTGGAGTAAGCACAGAGAACTTCAGATCTATAGTATTGGAATAAAAATAATAGACCAGACAGAAACACATTTACTGCTGATTTACTGACAAAAATGGTGCTCTAACAACAGGACTAGTTTTGTTTTCCTGCTACTCTGATGCAGTCCAAGATAGACACAGTTGATCACTCCTGTTGATCACACTTCCTGTTATTTACGGGAAGATGAGTGATCAGCCTTTAATTTATGTTAGTAAAAATTGCATTAGTTCAATCTGAGCATCAAGGCTTTCCTCTGAAATGAAATACATACATCTTTCACCAAAACCACAGCAGAAAACCCTCTGCAACTGCTTTGGTGCAAATGTGTCTGGTCATAGGTGCTGGGGGTCTGTGCTGAACCAGAAAGACTCAGCAGGCCCAGGGAAAAATGGAAAAATGGAAATACAGAAGTAGGGGAGCATCAAAACACAAATGATTCTCCTCACCATCAAGAGCAGATCTGTTGAGTTAATGCAGCTTCTGCACAGTCCTAAAGAGCAATTCCTAAAGGTTTTGAGCTTCCTCCCCCCAGCAGCCCTCCTCAGGCCATGGCACTCACAGAGCCGTGGGACAGGGAACAAACCCATCCCTATGGCCACAAATACTGGAGGGGATTTTGGACAGGGGAAATAAATCAGAATCAGCAGAGTCAGAAAGTGACCCAGTCAGGATTCAGCTGTGGTGCCTGGACAGTGGAACCAAACCCTTGGTAAGTTTTGAGGAAAGCAGAGCCTGCTCTGCCCCATCCGCAGCCAGAGCAGCCGATTCCAGCACTGGCCCCGGGGCAGCCCGGGTGCTAATGAGGGATGGTGACACTGCTTGTGGCAGGGGAGACACACAGGGGAAAAGGGTTTTCTCCCTGTAGCTGGATTTTCCTTCTCCTGCTCCTCCCTGATTAGGTTTATTCATTTCCACCAACTCCAGGCAGCAGCTGAGATCAGAGCTGGTATTGCAGAATTGCACACAGGGGTGCCAGGAGCCTGACGGTCACTCTAGAGGTGCTAGACTCACACAGACACAAAGCAAAGGCACACATCTGCCCAAGAGTCTTCTACCTATGGCTGCTTTCTCCTGGAAAAGAAGCCACAGCTGGGAAATTGAGTGGTAAGGGTCAGCAGAGGTTGATTACATACCCATTTAAAGAAGAGAGGGCAAAGGATTCCTCTGCAAGTACCTCTCATTGATTTCTGTCCCAATTTGTTTCAATATTGTCATTTTCTTCTGACGTAAATGCTTCATAAAAGATTGAACAACCTATATAAGGGCCAAATTAAGGGCAGTCTGTGCACAGAAGCCTGGAGTACTCATATAAATTAACTACAGAATATTCCCTAGGAGACATTTCTACCTACAAATCCTGCTGCATTTAGGTCCTCAACCCATCACAAGAACCTTACCATGGAAGCACCCACTTACCCTTCTCCCCTTGTTAGTACCTATTTGCCTATCCTATTTATCATCACAGAGGCCTGTGCCAGATAAAGAAAACTATTCCTATCTTTAAGAGCCAAAAGAGACAGACTAAATCTCAGATGCTCAAGTACTCACACAACCATGTTTCTTTGCAAATCAAAAAGTCTGAAAGGTTCAGAGGTACACAAGTAGGTGGGCAGGAGCCTCATGTCTGGAAGCACAACTCCAAGCTCAACATGGGCACTCACCAGGACAAGGGCAGAACCAGGCACAGCATCCAGGGAAGCACAGCAAGTGCATCTATAGGGTTTCATCATGGGGACCCTGAAGGCTTCTCCATTGTCCCTCATTTTTCCTTTTTTGTTGCTTTGTTATTTGCGAGGTTTTTTCAGTTCTGCCCAACTATCCCCAGCCACCCAAACTTTAGCAGAGCTGAGTAAAAACAATGCTTTCATTCAACTTCTTTTCTTTCAATGCACTTCACTGTTGCAAGTCTGCAGCATGTCCCTTACTCTTTTTTCCTCTCATACACCAAACAGAAGACTGTTGAGAGTGTGACAACTATTACTCTCCAGTCCCTTTGTTCTTTGAGCATTTTTTTTTTATCACTTATTTCATTTCGTCGCAAACAGCACCTTTGTACCTCGGACAAATTCAATAACCATGACTCAATCTAAACCCATACTGAGCTGTCTTCTGTTTCATCTTGCCTATTAAAACCAGCACGGAGTGTTTGATGAGTGAGGGGCCTGATTCCAGCCACGGGAGCCCCACGCCAGCGAGGGATGCGTGAGTGCCATCATGAAAGAGCCGTGCTGTCACTCCGAGCCCCTCTCAACACCAGCCCTTCCTTAGTCACTCTTTCCAGCTCTGCTCTCTGAGAAGCCTCTCTCAGTAATTATGCATCCCCTCTTCAGTTATCTTTCATCAGCTGGGGAGGATGACTCCTCCTGGCTGCCCGCTGTCCCCCACGCCGGTGTGGCTTGCCGAGGTGACAGGAGTGATATTTCACCAGGGCACGGGTCCTGCTCGTGCTTGAAATGTCAGAAATAGGGGGGCTACAGGAGGGGGGAAAGGGCACCATGGCTTTTATTACCCAAAGTCATCATCCTTTCAACAGCAGTCAGAAAAGTACCCAGGGGCTCTCATTTTCATGGAGGTGATTATTTCTGCTGGATTCAGTCCTAAACTCTTTTTTTGATTTTTTTTCCCTTTATTTTCCTTTCCTTTTCTTTTTGTTAGTTGGGGGGGGGGGGGGAATATTTGGTTGGTTGGTTTGTATTTTTGAGGGGCGTTTTGGGGTTTTTTTGATTGGGTTGAAGGTTTTTTTGGTTTTGTTTTTTTTGGGGTTTTATTGCTGTTGTTGGGTTTGATTTGGGGCTTTTGTTAGGTGGGTTGATTTTGGGAGGCAGGGGTTAAATACTCCAGTCCAAACCATGCAGGTGCAGGAGAAGAGCCCACCCCAGACCTGCACAGGCTCTTGCAAAGAGGATTGTATCAGTAATGCCACATACTCACATGCTCAGCAAACATCACTGGCTCTTTCCCAAAATAATTCTTCAAAGACAGCCCTATATTTCAGTTTAGCATGTTTAACTCCATGGATACTGGCTGGTCTCACAGCACTTTTCCAAGTCTTCAAAGCCTCAATCAGAATCCAGCAAATGTTATTTCATTAGACCCTTATCAATATTTCTGCTTAGAAGGAAGAGATTTTCATTACCAGCAAGGCGTATCAGATGAGTTTCAGCAGGGTTTGGGCACTAACTCCTAATACAATAGCTGTGTAAATGGTGCACTCAGCTTATAACCACAACTGATCATCTAGCAAAAAGCTCCAACCCCTCATATCACAGGCAGCTAAACACAAAAAATTGTATTATCTTTAATTTTCATCAGCCCATGGGGGCATAGAGACTTTGTGCTATACAGAGTTTGGTTCAAGAGTTGCCAATAACCAGATCATCAGGGTGGTGTCAGTTTTAGAGAGAGAACTTTTGGTGTTATACATACACAATATCAATTCTTTCTGTTGAAATACCATATTAGCTTTGTGGCTTTACAATGCTCATTATAAAAACACAATAAATGGTGACAGAAAAAAATTAAAGAAGTTTTTCCAGGCACAGCATTCATGGAAGGATAAAGAAAGAATAAAAATTGGACTAAAATATCAATGTATTCAAAATTCTCCCAATCAGTGAAATCTGTCAGCAGAACAAACAAAACCAAAAAACCACAAAACACCTCTACAAGCTAGAGTATCCTTTTAGGCAAGCCTCATATATATTCAGATATAATGAGCATCTCTCTTGAATTATAAATACTGCCTAGAAATCCAGGAGAGGGTATGTCCTTTAGTGGCTTAGAAAGTTTCAGTTATAGTACCCTAACATTTAAAGCAAACATGCCACAGAAGAGTCATCAAACACTGCTTGATCCTCTGATTATTATTCCTTCTAAATGTTAATGCATAAGATTTTACAGCAGACTATGGGTAAAGCTGCAGCTGGAGGATTTCTAGAGTTCTGCAAAGACTGAGTCAAGAGGCATCAGAAATTTACAATTTACTCATCTGATTTCAAAGACTGTGTCCAAGAACTGCTGCAACATGTAAAGAGAGAAAATAAATAAATAAATAAATAAATAAAACCAACAAAGAACAAGATACAAAATGAAACAAGCCAAGAGGCTGTGTTGGTAGAAAGGGGAAGGTCAAGGAAAGTCAGTCTGGAACTCAACAGGAAAGGATGGCTCCATAAATGCTGCTGAGCAGACCAAAGCATTGACTCTCTCTTCTGCCTCAGTCCTCACTAAAAAGGTTAATTGTGATCAGATGAATAACAAAATTGGTGCTGGCACAGACAGACTAGTGTGACAACTATGGCAAAAAACAAGAGTTTGAAATATACTTGGCTAAGTTGGAAGTTTTTAATGTCTTTTTTCAGGGCAACAAAATCAAAGGGGTACTGAGGGAGCTAGTACAGTTTTTGCAGCAAAAGCTGAGAGAGGTGAGAACGCAGAGTGCTATAAAATAAGCAAGAGAGGGCCTAGGGATTTATACATCTTTCAGTATGCAGGGAAACACTGAAATCTAAAGGCTGTAGGAAACCAGAAGGTGACGTGAAGATGAGTAATAGCCAGCGTGGATTTGTGAAGCACAAATACGTGAAGCAAAGGTAATTTCATTTTCTCCAGCATTTCTTTGTGTTGTTCTGCTTGACAGCTCATAAGCAACCCTGGGAAGCACAGCCTAGATGTATTTCCTGTAGCCTGGTCAAGAGAACTTACTGTGAGCACTATTCCACTGAACCAGAGGGTGCCTGAGAAGCTCTTTAGCACTGCTGCCTCTCTGCAAATGGATGGCTTGGAGTAAAGCACAGCTCCCAACAAAGAGCCCTTGTCAGCACTCAGGAGCTCAGGAACACTTCATTAACTGGGAAATGGGCTTCCACATTAATTGGCTGCTTGGTTTTAGTTGTTTGTCTTCTCTCAAGACTTGTATTTCTTACTTCATATGTGAGTTTATTGGACATGTGGGACGGGCTTACAGGGAGATCTCTCGTGCAGAAGGTTCCAGCTCACGCAGGGAGATAATGCTCAGCATCTTTACAAAACCTGTAATATTCCACAGCAATGTTTTCAAAGGCTGATGTCACATGTGATGTCACCTGTTTGGATGCAGGTTTCCCACCTGCAGCTGTTAGGGAGTGCAGAGCTGGCACTGACAGTCACTGCCTCAGAAGTTTCTCATGCAGCCACTCCACCAAAATGAGCTCACCTGAGACCATCCTGCCACAGTCTCAGGGATTGTGGAGTGCCCTCAATCCCTAAAATATTCAGCATCAGCTTAGGGCACCTGGCAGCCCCAGAGCTCAGGGGGTGACTCAGTTTTCCAGCTCAGCAAGCAGTGTGGTGGGTCTCTGCAAAGTGCACCTTCCTGTTTGAAACGGGGGCTGTAGAAGCCCACCATGCCTGGATGTGATTGCTGCTCTATCAGATGGGTTCTCTGGAAGACAAAACCTCACAGCCAAATTGCCATGTGGACTTGTCTCTCTGGAGAACACAGACCTGCTCCCAGCATGGACAGCACCTTCTTCCAGAAACATCCCAGGAGTGAGGGGGCAGGGCTGCCAGTCTCCTCAAGCCCCACTGTTGGAGATCCCTGCAGGCTGCCCTCAGACTTCCTCTGCAAACACTGCTCATAAACCCTTTGGAATATTGAGCTCCATGAACTTTTGTGTTTAGTATTACCAAAGCTTTACAGGGTCTCAAAAAATCTCAAAATCTCATCCTCTAGAGACACTGTTCAGAATGGAAACTGCTCATCTCTGAGGGTTGGCTCTTTTTGTTGAGGTGTTTCTTTAGTTTTTGTATTTTTTTTTTCTCTTTTAATTCAACTTCTTGGATGAAATAGCATTTTCTCCATTAAGGTAATAAGTTGAATACAGTTTAAAATAAATCTGGAATATTTATACTTTGGTTTCCCTATAGTATAATTTAGCCAATATGCCATAATTTAGCCACTTTCTAGACTCATTTTAGAAAGATTTCCTTTTCACTATGTAATACTTTACAGCTCTTGATACATTTTCTATTGTTATACTGGTATTTAGTTGGGATTTTTTTCACCTCAGAAGGAAAAGGATAGCTCAGGGTGCCATCTTATGACTTCACTGTGGCTTCTTTATGCTTAACACACTCCATTCCTTCCTGTATTTGTGAGTCCCAGCCCTAACCATGTTCTTCCAGATTGGTGCAATTACTCTTCTTGAACTTTTGAAGGCCAATTTTATCTGTCCTCAATGTCCCAGACTTCTTTTCTTTTTCACAGGTTTTCAAATAAAATGACTCAGAAGCATGGAATGCACAGAACTTCCAGGTTTCAATATAACACCTTTCAAAATATGATCAGGTCTCCAAAACATTACTGGGGACAGAGAAACAAGGGAAGCCTGTGAGGTAAATGGAGCTTTATGGCTGGTAGAATATAATGGTTACCAAGAAGTTTGAAAGAAAAAAGTATTTTCAATACATATTGAAATGAATTCAAACCTGTTTCTGAATACTGATCTCTCTCATTTGTGGTAAGACATGCAGAAGCCACTTCAATTTTATTACACAGCAAGGATTTTCACATAATTAGATCAGATTTTTTTCCCTGTATTCATACTTCCTTCTAATTGCTAGTGCTGCATATTCCTAAATGAATAGCATCAATTTTCTTTATATTTATCAGGACATGATCATATGTTTTGTGCTGAGAACATTCCTTCTGCAGAATAAATGAAGTCCCAGGCACAGGTTAATGGAAACTTTGCCACTAACTTCAAAGGAACCAGAATTTTACCCACAGATCTAATGCAAAATCCTCAGAGGTTAATGAGAGTCTTTCCACTGACATCAGTGTGGTTTGAACAAGGGTAAGAGAGTTGCTCTAATTCACTATTTAGGCCCTGATGAAAACACTTCAGCATTTCTCTAAGTGTTCGCTTCAATGCTTTCCTAATTTGGCCCGTATTTATCAGTGATAGGAAAGGGAACCAGATATTTTCTTTCAAACATCTTTACTTTGCTCTCTGGGCTGAATATGAGAGTAGATTCCAGTCACATTATATTTTTGTAAGGTTAGTTAGAAAGACATCTGGGAACTTTCACTCACAAGAGCTTTAATCTAGTAAAAAAAAATTCTCTCAACTCAGTTATCTAGTTTCTAATATGATATTTCCTGAAATGCATCATTCACTATATATGCTAAATAGTAACTTATCCCTTGATTATTTCTTTTAGAAGGATTTTTTGCAGAAGTGTCAAGGCCATGTAATAATTAGCATTAATTACCCTAAGGCATTTCAGACCAACACTTGTTAAGCAGATCTATTAAAACCAGTGATGAGTTTTGAGTAAAACCTATGAGATTTATACATGACCAATTAAGTACAAAAGTTTAAAATTTCTCTTCCTCCCCTCCCACCCAGCCCCCAATGAATATAATGTTTTCAAAATCCAAGTAGGACAGCACTGACTAGAAAAGAGTATCATCCTTAATGACTAGCATGCAACCAATAGCTCTGAACCCCAAAATGTTTTCTTATGAAAATTACATTTGGAATCTCATGATAGAGAAATTGCCCTCCAGTTACTTATTTGTAGGACAATGGCAACCAAAAGTTCTATTCTTGTCCTTGTCATCCACATGCTATATAAATACATGTATAAAAGAAAAGGGGCCATTAGCTGGTTTTCACAAAGGTGGATCAAGGCAAAGAGAGATCAGATGACCCTCTGTGGCTTGCACAAGACCCTGACTGAAGGAGAATGTAAATCTTCAAAAATTCCTAAATCTTCTTAACTACAGCACTGTCCATCTTCAACCACTTTGTTCCCAAAAGCTTGCAAGAATAAGCCTGACCAGTAGCTTTAAAAACCCCAAATATTTGAAATAATGCTGAGGGAGCAGAGCCAAGCCATGAAAGCTGCAGAGCTGGGTGCCACTCACTGCCTGGGGCAGCAGCAGCTCTTAGGGCAGGCTGAACCTTTCCTACCATTTGTATTTATTCACAAGGCTCCTGTGTTCCAGCTGTTCTTTGCACCCACATGGCTTGGGCTCATCAGATCACTGACAGGGGTGGTCAGACAGAATTTGGGGGCTGTGCAAAGGCACAGAGCAGGTATGCCTTCCCAAAGTGAGGCACTGAGTGCACTGGGAGGAACTGAGCCCTGCCTGGAGCTGCAGTTTCTGGGCAGGACAAGTGTCCCTGCAGCTAGCTGATGCTGTTCTGCCCCCGTGCAAGGCCACAGCTCCCTGCTCCAGCAGAGAGCAGCAGGGACAGTGCCTGTCCCAAGGCAGCAAGGCCCTTCTGCCCTGCCTTCAGCCTCTGCCACACCATCTCCCAGCTGCAGCCAAATCCTGAGACAGTGTTCTGGTGCCAGTGATGCAGCAGAATTATTGCAATTGTCCTTTTAATTTCCAGCAGCAAAAGGACTTCAATGGCTGCAGTCACCATGTCTACAGAGAGCATTTCTGAGGCATATGAGACTCATATCAATGTAAGACCAGAGCAAACAAGTGTCTGTAAGGAGAAAAGGAATGCAAAATTTTAGTGCATGCATCATCCTTGCCAACTCTCTGGTTCTGCCACCCAGTGTGACTGGCAGCTGTTGGAGGGATGTCACTGCTACAGAAGATAAGAGATTCTGGGATGCTGTTCCATCCCAGGAAACAGCAACCTGCATTGAAAACTCAACACTGATTTCCAGGAGGACTTGTGATGTCCAGTCTCCATCTCAGAGGGTCATGCCTGATCATGTGCTCTGAGGCATCAACCTTTGATTTTGTTTTAGAGTTTCTAGATGTGTCTGAGCCACCGAGGCAGAAATGCAGGTCACAGTCAGCAACTGCACAGCCCAGAGCAGCCAAAGAGGTCTCTGCTCCCTGGCACATCTCAGAAGTCACTGGGGTTACATCTCATTAGTCACGCTCCCGAGTAGAAGTTGTTTTGTTTTAATTTAGAAAAACTATCACACTTATTCCGTTGAGCAGGAGGGGGAAGCATTTCTGCCCTGCTCCAACCTTATATAGTGATAGGCAAAAAACATCACCATATGTCTGGGGGAGGCAGTTGGTAGCACGTGGGCTGGGCTGAGTGAGTATTGGACTGGATTTGTGAAGTCCTCGGGACATTAGGCTCTTTGGGCCCCATCCAGGAAGAAATAATTGGAGAAGAATCCAAGTGGAACTCAAACTTTTTTTTTTTTTTTGGAGTTTTGGTGGTACAGAAGTGATGTTTGGCAATTTTTACTCATTTTTCTAGATCCAGGTCTTTCCAGAGATTTGTGCAATACTCCAAAGGACTTGAAGACAAGCAGTTCAAAATGCTAGAACACGACAACCCAGTTTCTAAGTATAAAGGCAATTTTGATAAATGTAACAACGTTCGGAACAGAGAGATGGTCACGGAATTCTTTTCCAGAAGCAGGAGAAAATGTGAATTTTGGAAGAGTGGTATTTATCTCTGTGAAACCAAAAGCAGTGGGGTTTTTTTGGACTTACTGGCCTCCAGGTAGAAAGCAGACACCTTTGAGTTGCTGTGCCTCATTCCTGGCTCAACGAGCCCCAGAGCAAGGCAGCCCAGGGCTCTCTGTGAGTGCCACTGAGGGTGTCACTGCTCCTCTGTGGGTGACACCTGGAGGGCCACATGCACCCCCTGAGGTGCTGCTGCATCCACCCCTGCTGGGGGTTCCCCAGAAAACAGAGCTGGGAATCCCAGATGTAGGAAATCAGACACTGAGCACTCACCCTTGGCAGAGGAGCTGCTAAGGTTGCCAGCAAACACATTTCCATTTTGAACCGCTGGGATTTGGTGATTTGCAAGCACAGATTCTGCATACAGGGGAAAGCATTATTCTCCTGTTCAAAGTTATTTCTCAATAATGAATGGATAAAGCTAAGTTCTCTGTGTATAATGAAATGGAAGTGTCATGGGAGCAGATGGCTAATTGTTTTATGGTGTCACCTGCCAGCTCCTCTTGGTGCCCACTGCATCCTGGTTTCAGGTATATTTTCTGGTCACTCCATTTATTTATTTTTCTGATATATAGCTCTGCAAAGATTTACATAATAGCATGAATGTTTGCTGGTAAAATAAGCCCTGTGTTTCACTGCAATACCTCAAGCAATTTGCTGACAGTATTTTTCTGCAAAATTAGATATGGAATTTGGAGCAAAAAGCTGCTGCCTTGACAGACACAAATTCCCTTGTTACTGAACAAAGGGTTCCCTTTTTTTTTCATGGCAATAATGAATCAAGAAGCTTTAAGAGAGGGAAATAACATTGGAAGATTAATGATGATGAACCAATTTGGAAAAACTCCAGCAGACTTGAAACTTCCTTCCCCCCCCGACACCCCTCCAACCTCTTCCAGTATTATTAATGCAAAACAAAATGAAAAAAACAGCCACAGAAAGAGGCTGAGAACTCCCCCAGGAAGATCTGAAACAATGAGACAGAAACAGAGGATGTGAGGACGCACAGCTCTGAGTGGGAGGAAAATACCCAGGTGGATTTCAAGGCTGGGAGTGATCTTCAGACAGCCAGAGAGAACACTTCGAGCAGCTGAGGCAGAGACCTCGGCTGGAAGAGCTCAGCATGCCACAAAGTGCCTTTGCTGCCTTTCCAAGAGCCACAGAATCCATGCAAAGGTGATGAAGCAAGATGGAGACCAGAGAGCCCAGCTCCCTGGAGTATCAGAGCTGCTGCCTACAAAAAGAAAAATGGGAGTTTAAAAAAAAAATAATCCCAACCTGGTCAACATTTTCCTTTTGAAGCTGAAATATTCCAGCTCAGTTTTCAATTTAAATTCACTTTAGACACACAAAGGTGGTTTTATTTTTTTTTTCCCATTAGCCACAAAGTTACCTGTGTGCACTTAACATTTGCTTTTATGGGAATACATACATGATACACATGGAAATTCCATTTCTGTAAGAGGGATGCTATTGCAGCAAAATCTGAAAGGAGGGATGGCAGAGCAGAGCCAGGGCTCTGAGGATGAATGACAGATCTGTGCCTGTCCCTGTGCACATCCAACAGGAAGAGTTACACCAAGAGTATCACTACAAGAGAAATCATAGCACTACTTTTTATCTTCTGTTTTCCCACCACAGCATACACTTGCCTGTGCAGTTTTAGTTTTGCACTTTTCCCCCTTCATCTGTCCTAAAGCCTCATGATCCCTGTGTGTCTCTCAGCAAAGCCATCTCCCCTGGCAGCCCCTCTGACTGCCTCATGCAGTTGCCCTGTGAATCTTCACTGATCACCTGGGGAAGATAATTTGGGGCCCATTTTCCTCCTCAGAGAGGTGTTATTACAGAAATTAGAGCTATCTGATATCTCCAGGACAGAATGCAGGCTCAACTCCTCAAGCCAGTATTTAATGCTATTTTAAAGCAAGCACATTCTGTTTGGATAATTTTCTCCCCTCAGGGAAGTACATCAAAACAGTTAAATTCATTAAGAAATCCCCACGACTTGGGCTTTGATGAAACAGTGCTTTTCCAGTCAGCTCTGCTGCCAGGACTACTCACCTCAATCACATACTCCTAATAATAAAGCAATTGAGCCCCTGGAGCAGACACTTTTCCTATTCCACATGAAATCTCAGATCAGATATTTTAAACACACCCTGTTCTCATCTGCCCTCCAAAACTCTTATCCCCATTCCTGAAAAATTCTCAGATGAAGTTGTCTCAGGTAAGGGGGAAATGAAATCACAAGGTCAGACAGGTTTGGGTGCAGGCTCCCCCCTTTGGACACAGACACAAATTCAATCAAGGTCCTGTCCACCAGTGCCCACTCTCATTCACATCTTCACACGTCTCCCACCAGAACAAAAGCTGCAATAATTCCTTTATAAATAAATTCCTTTCATTTAGCAATACTCCTGGCACAGCTCATATATTTTTATGAACTTTCCAAACCATGGATGCTACTCAGGAGAGCAATGACTGCTCCTGAGGGTGCTTTGGGATGCCTTCAAGGGAAATGGGAGACAGAGGAGAGAGAGGAAACAATTCCAAGATGTCTGCACAGATTGTCAGCACAGTGTAATTCTTCCCATGCCAAAATAGTTGCTTTTCCAACTGCTGTTTCTGTGCATGGTGGTGTCTGAAGGAATCACTGATACTGGAGGGGGCTACAGCATCATCTGAGAAAACTCGTGGTATTTTTGGTTTCACCCTGGTCATTCGTTTCTGCTGTGACTTCAGTAAATGTACTTGCCTTGTGAGGAGATATCAAAAATATCTAAAGCACATGATAATGGAACAGTTTCTATTACCAGAGATTTCCTCCTGAACATTTGTTATAAATTGCAAGTACTTATTGTGCTGGCTGTAAAATGCTTTAGCTAAAAAGAGCAAACAGACAAAATTCTATATGAAATTTCCATTGCAGAATCACCTGCTGTGCTATTAAAGCCAAAATGTTCAGCATAATTCCAAGAAGATCCTTCCACCCACAGAGGCAATACTCTAATACTCTTATTTACCTACTTATTGCTGTTGCTTAAGGTCATGAATATTTAAAGAAGATTGTATAATTACAGGGACACATTCCCTTTTATTAATTGTGACCAGATTGGTATCACAAATACCAAGATATGTAGCCAACTAGCCAATATCTAATTAAACACTTGCTGTCTAATCATGCAACTGCTGTGGAATGAGACATCAAATACTAAAGAAAATTTTTATGACAACCACGCAGTTGAAAGCAAAAGCTGCATGAAGATGGAAAACACAGGATAAACCAAAAAATTAATTCTAAAGGATTGCACAAGTCTAGCATGTTGATGTGTGTAGAATTCGGGGAAAAAAACAAACCAAGCCAATTGCTGGTAGAAAATCATGAGAAAACCAAGAAAGAGGGGTAGATGAGGAACTGTCCCAAGCATGCAGAAATTCTGAAAGGGCATCAGAAAGGAGAAGGCAATTTTCTGTGCTCATCTTTCTTTGCCTTTCCCCATTAAGAGCCTCCCTTATTTCTGCAATCTTCAAGGGATGAGGGAAAGGAAAACAAAGCATGCAGCAAGGCAGATATCACAAGATACTCCAGCTCATCTGGTTTGGTTATCAAAACAGTAGCAGAGAAGTGTTAAGGTAGGTAAAGGCTTGGCATAAACCACAGATAATTAAAAACATGGCAGGGAGAGGCAGTTATACATAATTAAAATGAAATCCATAGTGCCAGAGTGCTCTGAGCCAGGAGTCCTCAGCCTCACCTTCCACCAAGCAAAGCAGGAGGGCACCATCCCACTACAGCCACTTTCCCTGCAGGAAAGAACTGCAAAAAGCCAAACTGGATCACACTTGCCAGAGACTGTAAAAGAAGTGACTAGAGATCCTCTGGCATGCAGGTTGAAAGGTGAAAAAGGCAAAAAGCAAACAAACAACAGAAGCTGCCATCAATGATGGAGTTTACCTCAGGAGAACATGTTCTGTGCAAGGTTATCAGCCTAGGCATGGCTCTCTGGATGGTGTTACCCACTCAAATTAGCAACAAAAGAAGGTGGAAGAGCATGTGTAAAACAGGCAAGCATATTGGAGAGGTGTCAAGGTAGCAAGAGATTTTTAATTATGACAATTTAAAGCAAAGATAAAAAATGAATGAAAATTGCCCTCTGAAGTACAGCTCTCAGCAGATGAATTGTTGCTCATCCTCCACAACTTTTCCCCAATCTAGAAAGTTCAGCTTCAGCTCTTAGATTTTGTTGCTGGCCCAAGTCCTAATGACTTTGTAGGATTAAGAGAGCACTTCCAAATTCCCCATTGAATAATCACATTTGAAAAGAAAAAGCATCTCAGACACAGCTGAGTGCATATTGTGGGTTACAAAGAGAAAATCAACTGAAGAAAATGATGTCTTAGAGGAGGTCAACAAGTGCAGAGTTGCACAAGAGAACTGCACAAAGTCAGTCTGAATCAGATCTTGCAAGAGGCTTTAAAACACATAACTAAACATCTTCTGGCATGCAGCTTGAGAGGTTAAAATAAAATAAAAGTAATGTAGAAAAACAAAACCACAACCAGGACATTAGGCAGCAAAGACAGAGATGGGAGAAAATCCACTGAAGCCACTCAGTCCCTCTTGCTGCCTGGCCCAGCAGCCAAGGAGGCACAGGGGTCACTGCCCTGCCCAGGTGACCCCAACACAGCCCTGGGCTCAGGAAGGGGCCACATTCCCCCTGGGCTGAGCTGGAGAAAGTTCCACTGCAAGTTCTCTGGAAAGTGAAAAACACTTCATGCTCAAAGGCAGCTTAGACAAACACAGAGTGAACACTGGGGCTGGCTGCAAGAGCTTCACTCCCAGCTCATTTGTCTGGGAGTCCTTCCCAGCCTTCAGCTCCCAACTTTCACAAGGGATTTCCCCACAGTAAAGGGAAAAAGCTGAACCTCTGGACAACCAAACTTTTCTCTATGCACAAAATCAGGGGTGGGCTTTGTTTATTTAATGTAGGTATGAGTCCACCAAGTGTCAGGAGACCAACTGAAGATGACAGACCCTCCTCCAGACAGCAATTAAAAGCTTTTCACACCTATACAGGTGAAAGATGTGCTGCTCCTGACCATTCCCATCTCAGTGCAGCTCACATGCACCTCCCAGGCCACACTGCCAGATCCAAAGTGTCCCGAGTCACTTACATTGAAGGAGCCTCTGAGCTACCCTGGTTAAAGGCAGGCCAACAGCAGTTTTGAATTCTCTGTTAAGTGCCACCTTTAATTCCAGTCCTTCAGCAAGTTTTCTGTAGTCACATCCACTATGAAATGCATGGCATGTTCTGAGAGTCTTTCAGCTCAGCTGTGCTGGCTCCTACTGCATCAAAAATAGAACCTGAAGTAACAGAACCTAAAAAGATACAAACCTCCTTTATTGTGTCTGCTTGACTATATTAGCAGATGGCCATGCCTGAGACTACAAAATGCATAACAAATATTCTCTCTACAAGGGGGAGGAGTGCATTTCAAGATGCATTGAGACAAACAGCTCTGGTTACCAGCAGCACCTTTGGTGGCCATCATCTCAAAGGGCTTGGAGGTGGCCAATTCCCTGAGCTGCCCTCCTCCCTCAGCATGGGAGCTCTGTCCTGGAGCATCCTGCACCTGGGGACACGGGCAGCAGCTGTCCCCTGGGAGAATGCACACCAGGCTCTGAGAAGGCTGCACATCCCCCCTGCCTGTCCAGCCCCTCACAGGGACTGACCCTGCCCTGGTGGGGCCACCAGTGGGACAGAGGGGACCCTGCTGGGACAGGAGCTGTGTTGGCTTTCAGCCTGTTCTGTTCATCACCTGCTCTTGCTTCCCCTGTGCAGCACAGGCACCTGGAGGGAGAAGGGGCAGCTGCTTGTGCAGGGGAGTGTGATCCAAATCACACACCAAATAAATCTTTATAAAAATAGCACAGACTTCACCCAGCTCACACCAGGCAGGGGCAGGATCCTCCTGGAACAGGCTTTGGCTGTAATGGCCACAGCATCACCTCTGGGCAATGCTGGTGGCAGGAGCAAGGCTGAGGGCATTGTAATGAATGAGATGCTCTGTTAGCAAAGGGCAGGGCAGGGCACCCCTGGCAGCTGCAGAGGGGACAGGGAGAGTGGGAAGGACAGCACAGCTTGGAAACAACCCACCTTCCTTAAAAATGGCTTAGTGGGAGCAAAGTGCAAACTGGGTTCCTTTTCCCCAGCTACACCACTGAAACCCCTGTTTAAAAGTGCAAATTGGGTTCCTTTTCCCCAGCTACACCACTGAAACCCCTCTGTTTAAAAGTGCAAACTGGGTTCCTTTTCCCCAGCTACACCACTGAAACCTCCCTGTTTAAAAGTGCAAACTGGGTTCCTTTTCCCCAGCTACACCACTGAAACCCCTCTGTTTAATCTGCAGTAGCTACTCCATAATTTTGACTATCAAACAAATTAATTTAGAGATACCATTACTACATGGAGTAGCTGTAATGTGAACTTAACTCATTCATCCTACTGTAAATACCATGTTCCTTCCTTTGTCTGCATTTCCACAGTCCATCTCATTTCCATTAGCTGGAGAGAGAGCATGCAAAGGGACTGTGAGGAGTGAGGCAGTAAAGAAAATTTCAAAGGGAAAAAAAAAAAAAGCCCAATCTGCAAGTCCTTTGAGGGATTTCAGGGTTTTGCTGAGCTATTCTGGGAGTTAGAATCAGAGAATATCTCAAGTTGGAAGGGGCCTGTAAGGATCATCTGCTGCTCACAAGATGATCTGTAATTAAACCACATGGCTAAGAGCATCATCCTGTGCTCCTTGAACTTGGGCAGGCTCCAGCAGTTGTCCAGGAGCTTTGGTTTTTACATTTTTTTCTTTGCCTATTTAAATGAAAACATGACAAGAAGCATTTTTGGGGGGAGTTGGGGGTGGGGGGCTGGAAAATGAAAAAAAAAAATTTCTAGAAACTCAGCAAAGCCATTTCTGAGGAGAAACTACAAAAAATGATATGATCCTGCAGACCCCAAGAGAGCCAAGGCCAGACCTCCTCAATCCCTCAAGCAGACCATCCACCTGTGACCTTTTCTCCACAAGGTCCTCCAGCAACAGGTTCATTTTCCTATCAAACCATAAATCCCAGCTCTGCTGGGTTATTTCAAACAGATATTAATGCCCACATCCCTCTGTGTTTACTGGCACTTGGCAAGAGCCCAGCTCCCCCATCCAGCTGAGCAAACCCTCAGGGCTGCTGCATTGAGAGCTGGCCTTTGAGTGCCATGAGAAATGTATCCATCCTTCTTTTCAGGGGTGTTTGTTTTATCCATGGAGGGAAGAAAATCCATTCTGAAGCAAGAAGCTGTTTTCACAAGCTGAATGCATCTTGATGAATGGAATGTTCATTACAAATGTGTCTGACCTTTTGTAAATAGACCCACTCCTTCAAAAGCCTGCTCTGATATCTATTAAAGACAAGGGAAGGACTTGCAGAGATTTCAGCTGTAGATTCATCAGGCAACAAAAAAATTCGGATAGCATTGGCTCTTCAGCTTGATATTTAAGACATTTTCATTAACTTTTTATGTATTCTCAAACTTTAATATTATGCAATCAGTAGGTAGTAATTCACTGTCTTAAAAAATAAAATGGTAATAAAACCTATGGTGGGAAGATCATTTTCCAGATTAATTTTGTTCTCACTTTTCTTGCAAGACTTTATTAAACTGTATTCCCCTCTTTCTGCTAGCTATTTTCATGGTAAGAGGGGCCAAAGAGAGCAGAGATACAAATCAATTCCTGCAACTCTTGCCATGCCTCAGAGCCAAAATTTCTGCAGAAAGAAGTTTCTTTTTCATCTGAGGTGCTTGCTTGCAAAATGGATTTATGCATGCAAATGCACTGGGCAGCTGTCAGTCAGCAGGAATGAAATGAGAGCTTTTGCAAAGACACTTGCAATTGTAATTGTCACATTTGGCAAGTGGGGAAAGTTGGGCACATCAGATCTCCAATTATGTGTGATAGCAAGGTAAGTTGTCATTGTCTCTTACCCAGCTTGATGCACAAGTTCTGTCCCCTTAGCTGAAATTTAATTAATGCACAGGAGAAACACTGAACCCCTCATGCTTAGGCTCAATAACCAGATATTCTCAATTGCTGTGCCAATTTTCTAGACAAGTTCTTTGTCACTACTGAAGTATCATTAACACATTTTGCTCCCTTCCAAAGCACAGATCTGGCAAATGAGTAATCCTAACACTTTATGGCATCCACAGATTTTGTTCAAAACATTGACAGCTTTCACATAGTCATCCCCACTGTAATGAAATGTATTGCTCTTTAAACAGCATTTCCTTACCACCAAGAAATATTCACAAAGATGTGCTACCTACATAAATATTTAACTTGGTATTTTATATCTGCAGCCCTGCATGAACCAACAGAAGAATGCTGGTCATAAATTACAACTGTAAGGAGCACTAAAGGTACCTGAAATCCTGGATCAAACTGCTGCTGCTGACAATCAGCCTCTGCTTATTAAGGGCCAAGGTGCTGGCATCACTTTTCATCATAAATCCCAAAACACCAGAAGCAAACAAGTAGCTAATATACATTTTATGTAGGAATAACAAACCACAGATGGCAGAAAGTTTCTGATGGGGTTTTTTTACCTCCCTTAGACGTGTCAGCTTGCTACGTTTTTTCAGAAGGACTGACAGTGGTTTTTAGAACTCTCCATTAGGAAATATTTGTTGCCTCCTGAGTGAGTCAGTAATTTCAAGTGGGATGGTGAAGTCTGAGCAACAACCCTGCAATAACAAATAGACTTAAACACTGAATGGGGCAGTGGACACCTGCCTTTCCCTGCCTGGTGACGTGTCACCCTTCTGCTGCTCCCTAGTGCTCCCCACTGCCCCCAGAAAAGCCCTGTAGGAGTCTCATCAAAGAAGTATATTGGGAGAGGGGTGGAAATCACAGTGAGTTTTGGGACAGGAAAACCCTTTCCTACTCAGCTCCATGTGAAACTCTTAAAATGAAGCACTGCATCCAATGAAGCTGTGCCATAGGTGGTAATAGTGATGCTATTTTAGACCAAATTATTCTGCCAACTGTCCTGGAGCAGACTCAAATTAATTCCACTGAACTCAGCTTGATTTGTTGAAGACCTGTGACAGTGCAGGGAGAGTTTCAGGGAGCACATGCCAAGCACAGCAGACCCAAGGCTGGGATTCAGCAGGAGGGGGCCCTTGGAGCAGCATGTGCCCTCCCAGGCTCACCACACTCCTGGGGTGATGGGGCTACAGCATTTTAAAATAAATGAAAAAGCAGTAAAGCAAGAAAAGCCCACATTCTCCTTGCCACCTGTCACCACTGCCTCTTTAGCTCTGCACAACCACTTTGCCCACACACTGGGCATGAACCACACTCTGCTTGGGAGGAGGAGACCTCAGCAGACCTCAGCAGACCTCCTCTCCCTCCAGTTTCACAGGTCTGCAGATGGGACTCACTGGGAACAGGAGTGCAGGGGAGCTGGGCTTCAGAACCAGCTCCTCTAAGGAGCAGCAGCCTGTTTGTTATTGACCTGCATGACACCCAGGAGAAGCATTTCTCCCTGGAGTCTGCAGGCTCTCATCCTGCACTGCTGCAAAATCCATTAGGAAACACTCCAAACTCTTAAAAATTCATATTGGTCTTCAAGAATAAATTTTCCTTTGGAGTATTTTCTGGCTTGCCTGTCCTGGTGAGGCAGCACAGGGAGCAGAGGGCAGAGCAGGGACACTCCTGTCCCAGCCTGCACGAGAGGCCAGTGACCCCTGGGGGCTGCAGCCAAGCTGGATGTCACAGGCACAGCCTCCCTCAGAACCTGCTGCTCCCAGGCTGGGGTTTGTCCAGGGTGAGAACCTCTCCCAGCAAATCCCCCCTCAATCCCAAACCCCCAGGGAAGGCAGCAGAGGCTCCCTGTGCTGGGATCTCCTGCAGATATTCCTTTGTCAAACAGGGACTTGTTCCTGCAGACTGAAGTGTGGTGTATCATGGAAACAGCCTGGGTATTTTTAGATGTGAAAATGCATCAATACAGCAAACTGGGGCACAGAGCACAAAACCAAGGCAGTGTCCAGCAGCAGTGCATTGCAAATGCACTAATTAAGACATTGTATGAACTGAAGTGCCATTAGCTCTGCTCTAGCTGACACTGGTGGATGTGTTCCTGGCAGGGCTCACCCTCTTTACAATGGCTTGGTGGTTTCACTGTGCATCAGGCAGCTGCCTCAGGAAAGGCAGCCCAGCTCAGCTCAAATAAAAGGCAAAACTCTAAAACAATATTGCCTATAAAAGTTGATTTTACTCCAGAGCAAAATCTAAGCAGCTCGAGTGTCAAACCAGACCAGGGTCACCCTCAAAATGGCAAAGCAAAGGACAGGCATCAACCAGCAAAACATTTTTAAAGTGTGCTTTTAAAGGGTAGAGGAGAAAAGCAATTAATGGTAATGTCCATATTTACTGCACTGAATTTAACTAAACTTCCAACTGTGCAGGACAGCACTTATTTATTTGGACACAATGAAGTTCTGGCCAAGCACTGTTAAACATTACAAATTTCATTAAGCACAATGCAGCAGAGGTTCCAAACTGCAGCTCAGAGTTAGCCATGTGCTCCAGGATCCATTTGGCTCCAGACACGAGGGCTTCACTCAGCTCCTACAAAAGCTGATGGGATGGGATTTGGAGCCCACTGGGACAAAAGGGAGCAAGAAATGAACAAAACCTCAAGGAATACAGGAAAATACTTGAAATTTAGTTTCTGAAACACTCACTCCTAACAGTTCTGGTGTCAGCTCTTAATGACACGGCTGAGGACAGAGGAGGTGCCAATATTAATAATCAGAGTTTTTACCTATGAGCAAGGTCCCAGAGGGCTGAGGACTTTTTGTTTCAAAGGCTCTCCACAGCTCATACTTCTCACCAGTTTTGGGAAAAGCAGAACATTGATGGGATCAGAAGTTGCTGTCATATCTTTCTTCTGGTGAAATTAAATTCCAGGCCACTGATTTGAATTTAATGTTACAAAGATTTTACCTTAGGGCCACTGAATGAACACATTTGGCTGTGGATAAGTAGACACACAGGAGAGTGAGTCCCTGTGTACAAGTAATAATAAAATATCTACATAGCTCATTTTAATTGTGCCAAGTACAGCATGATGAGACCATGAAGAAACAAGCACAATACCATGCTGTTAAAATACACAAAAGGACAGAAAAATAGGAAAAAAAGAGAAAAAAAAGAAGAAAAGGAGCACCCAAACCTCTTAGGAAGAAGAACTCTGTTTTTAGATGTCTCAGAATTAAAAGGTGTGGAAGAAAAGAGAGACCTTTTCTCTTCTCAGTGTCACTTGCACTGCAGTAACTGAAATCTCACCTAGGATAAAACTGGTATTTCTACTAAAAATAAGAGAATACAGACTCTAAGAACAATGAGGAACAAGGCACCCTGTATCTTCTGTTCATGTTCCAAATGTACAATTTTCCTCCCAAGCTTATTGTTTTCAACCATAAGACAAGCAATCTTATGATAAAGTATTTGGATGAAGTTCTGCTTTCTGACTGCTTTTAAAAAATGAAACTTTTATAAATATCAGAATCCCTTTGCTAGTAAATCCCCTCTAAATTCCCCCAACTATCCTCTAGTCTGGAAGCACCATTGGATCACTTGGGGACAGACCCAAATGACAATAATTTCATTGTGCATGACACTGATTTCACCAAGGAATTGCAACAACTGAGATACTCCTAATCAAGGAGTGGGAAATAGAGATGAGGAGATGCCTCCTCCTTCTCCAGGTCTCTTTGGCTGTGGAAAAAAATCCTCAATTTTCTTGTGGTGGTGGGAGTGGGACTTGAGGGAGCTGCCATGGTACAGCCCTGGCTGCTGAGCTCCTGCCAGCCCAGGGCACCAGCAAAGTTCCTCTCAATGCTGCTCAAATTAAGAGCTGTGCAATTTCCTCCACAAGATGACATTCAAGCCTGTGGCTCTCGACCCCATTTCAGACACACATAAAAGTGAAATGAGAAATTTCACTGAAATAAAACCTGGGGAGCTGGCCAGGCTTACCTAGGAGTTTTGTAGCCAACAAGGGTGTCCTTGAAGCCCAGCAGCTCTTTTTTTTTTTTTTTTTATTTTTTCTGAAAGCTCAGGAACAAACACACCAGATGCTCCAGGCTCTGCCTTTCTTTGGGGACCAGGGCAAACTCAGATGCTACAGAAGTAAAAACCAACCACTTCAATTCTGCAACATCTACAAATATTTACTACAGGCAACAAAGACAACTACTCTTGCATTCTTACAGGCCTTTTTTCTCTTGTTTGGTTTATGTGGAGTATAATTTGAGATGTTGTTGTTTCTCTTTTTCCCAGGTGTAAATATTTGGTTCCATTTTCACTGCTCCTTGCCCCTTATCTTTAATATCATATAAATAGAAGCCTGCACAGTTTCTCCATCTACAAATACACAAAGATTAATTTGCATGCTGAAAGCTTAAATCAAATATTTTTAACTGGATATGGATAAAACAATAATCCACTTCTGGGCTGAAATCCAAACAAATAAATAAAATAGATTTCATGAAAGCAATAAACAATAGCAACGCCAATTACTCATTAGAATTCCTGCTCTGCAGACATGGCTGACAAATTCCTTATAAAAGTAATGAAAGTAGCAATAAAAATCTCAAGTCATCAAACTGTCATGTCTGTTCAAACTTTCCTCCTCCTCTAGGCTGAGCTGATACCTGCTTCACAAACACCGGGAGCCCTGCAGCACCCAGGGCTTAGAGCTCATGTAAATACTGAAATCAGCCCGTGTGATGGGAAGGGAATAAAGTGCTTCCATTTACATTCCAGTTCACCTGTAAGACAGCAAAATGTCACCACTCATTCTCTCTCTCAGCCAGCAACAGCATTTCTTTTAAAGTTGTGTCTGTGCGTGCTGCAAGCCCTCGGCTTCCCGAGGAGATGGACGGGCGGGCTCCAAGCGCTGCTCCGAGAGGCAATTAGCGAGCAGAGTCACGGTGACTCACAGCCATCCATCCATCCATCCATCCATCCATCCATCCATCCATCCATCCATCCATCCATCCATCCATCCATCCATCCATCCATCCATCCATCCATCCCCTGGGCTGAGTCACAGCCCCTCCTCTGCTCCAGCAGCCCTCCCTCCCAGGATCCGAGGGAGGCGATGCCCCCCCGGCAGTAATTGCACCGCCCGGCACGCAGCCAGGCTCCCCGCTGCCAACCCGTAGTATTCAAATACTCTGAGTCAGCCCCTTCCCCTCCCCAGAGTCAGCTGGCTGGCTTAAAAAGTCACATCGCCTTAAAAATATTAAGTCTGTGGGAATTATTTTTTTTAAAAATTTGCT
The DNA here is from genome assembly GCF_027477595.1 of Haemorhous mexicanus. NCBI lineage: Eukaryota > Metazoa > Chordata > Aves > Passeriformes > Fringillidae > Haemorhous > Haemorhous mexicanus. The sequence continues at coordinate 10,076,778 of NC_082357.1, read as the reverse complement.
TTCTGATGGTTATTTTGAGCCGGTTTGAACGCACGCCTTTCCCTCCCACCGCCTCTCTTCCCTCCTCTCCTGCAAGAGGAAAGGCGAGATTCTCACGTACCGGCTCGATTTCGTGCTTCACAAAGGACACTTCAGAATACATCACACAGGTCCAGTCCATGGGAGGTGACACCATGGGGAGAGGAGAGTCACCTTCCGTGGTCCTTGAACAGACACTGTTCAAGATAGGAAGCCAAAAAATTCAGACTAAATTTGAAACTTTTTGTTCTTCGCCCTCTCAATGCTGCTCAAATTAAGAGCTGTATTCCTCCATGCTCTGCTGGGGAATATTTATCTCTGAATATTTAGCTGCAATAGCAGACACCATATCTATCTATATCGAGGTTCTCTGGAGGATGGGGGAATTCATTCCAAGCCCCCAGCAGCAGGAATACACAGTGAGCAATGGCTGTCACCTGTGAAATGTCACTCAGGTCTTGGAGCCTCCACGGGTGCCATTTAAACTTTCAGCAGCAGTTCCTCTGCCCTCTCTGCCTGGGATGCCACCTCACAGCCAAAACCCATGAACACAGGTGGAGCCCAGAAGCCCCTAAGACAAACACAGAGTCACTGACCCCCCTGAGCATCCCTGTGACACCTCAGGGACACAGGCAGGGCCCAGGTCTGCTCCCCTTCCATGCAAACCCCACCCAGGCTGCAGATCCTCACTGACCAGCACTGCCAGCTCCTCACTGCAGCCCAGCCAGGGCCAAGTGGCCAGATGGGATTTCTGGCTCACAGCCTCAGCTTGGTCTCCAGCTTAATGAAGTCAGACCTAAGAGTTATATATTGGAGGGGTTGTTCATATGTACAAGGGGGATAAGGACCCAAAGAGCATCTCTGCAGCAGGTGAGAGCCTTTTGGAGCACCTGCCTTCAGGGCTGCTCTTCTTGGAGAGATTCATGCGGCTTCTTGTAGCCTGGCAGTGAAAATCCCTCCCTTGGCTGCTCTGTAGTATCTCCCTGCATGGCAGAGCTCAAAGCAAACCTGGGCTGCCCAGGGCTGCAGGAATCTGGAGCCTGGATCTCCTCCCAGGGCAGAGCTGGTGTCCAAGGGGCTGCACACCAGCCTGGAGACCTGTTGCCACATTTCTCTTCACAGAGAAAAGCAAGGCACAATTCTTCCCAAGAAAATTTCTGGGTTTCACATTCTCTGAAGCTCAGAGAAAGAAAAAACAATTCTTATCTCATTTACTGCTCCTGTGTTTGGAACGAGTGGAATGCATCGTGGAAGATTGTTTACCTGAAAGGAACTGATAATTGGATTCTGGTGTGAGAGTTTTAATTCACTGACCAATGGAATCCAGGTGTGTGTGTGTGTCAGGACTGTCTGCTGACAGTCACAAGATTCAGGGCAGTGTGTGCACTTGAGTGCTTGGCAGGTTCAGTTTAGATGTAATGGAATAATATAGTATAATAAAGTAATTAATTAGCCTTCTGATAAGCTGGAGTCCTCCTCATCACTCCTCCTTCCTCAGGGGTGGAAATATCCACTGCAGGGACCCATCCCTGTGCCTGCCAGCAACTGCAGAATCACTGCTGCTTTTCTTTCTCCAGGTTCCCACCCAGGATCCTGATCAGTTTGTCCTGAAATGCTGGGGTAACAGTGGATTGGAACCTCTGGTCAGGTGAACTGTCAGCCTTCAAACACACAGTACACACCAGGGCTGTGAGTGCTGCACTTTCTTTTCCTTTCCATTCACAAGAAAGTTTTCCTATTCTGCAACCCCCATATCCTGAGAAAGTGGCAGATCCTTTGAGCAGAACAGAATTTTCCCTATTCTAAACAAAAATCTTTGCCAGCTATCAGATGAAAGCAGCTCTTTTTCTATTTCATTATTGGGATCACAAGGTAAATTCTCTTCTAAGAGCTTTACCCCGAGGTTCAGGCATCTCTGGCTTGTTCACCTGAAGCTTTGGTGTCCTTCCACTAAAAGTGGAAGAGAAATCATAAAGATGTAGAATCATATAAAGAGAAATCAAGTGAAACCATACAGATAGAGAAAAAAAACTTGTCACAATGCTCTGTATACCTTTATATTGAACTGAGCACTTGTAAAATACAATTAATACACCAGTCAAGACAGATCATTCCTTAGAAAAAGCAGACTATGACACACTTCTAAACAATTTAGCCCACCCATTACATTTTTGAAGGAACAAATAAGAACAGCCTCTCATAGGTGCTTAAGACTTCAGAACAATGACTCCTATAAAAACTAAAAATCCTGTTGCAACATTAATTTCAATAGATGCAGCTACCAGCTCTTCCAACTGGACTTTTGTAGTCATTGTATCAAGACACATTTGTGACTAAGTTGTTGGGAGCAAGATGTTCTCAAATCCATGAGTAAAGAAGACAATTTAACAATAGGGTAAACATTAAACCTATTTGGTGGGCTGAGAATATTCTCCCATATTTCATTCCCAATGACTCACACAGTCCAGTATTCTTTAGCACAGAGGATGTTGGCAGCTTTTAGCCCACCTCCCCAAGGCATTATCTTGCTGTCAGGAGGTTGCCATAAATCCCAAGTGTCCAACTTGCTCTCATCAATGTCAGAAAAAAACCCTTCAGAATTCCTCCCCCTGCAGAGAATCCTTTGCATTCTCATCCTAGAAATCCTTGAATCTCTTCTTTCAGCAGCATCAGTAAAAAATAATAACACTGAAAAGCTACAGTAGATAATTTTGATGTGCCTGCTGAGCCCTACCTCAATCACATCACCAGAGCTGCACTCAGGCTCCACTCCCAGTGTTGCTCACAACTACTGCAGATAAACTAATCAAGTAATTTTGGTTTTAGGGCTTCAAATGCAACCATGGACACCCTCACCTTTGGTATCCCTCCTGACTCCCACCATGCCCATCACAGAAGTCTGCTCTGTGTTGTGACATGTGCAGTACAAAGGAAAAGCAGAACTTCTCCCATTTCCTCCCTTTCCTCCCAAGGGTTGCTCCCAGGGTGGGGGCAGGTCTCAACAGCACACTTGTTTCCCAGTGGAAGGAAAACCAGCTGAGACAAATCCAGTGTTTCTTGGGTGAAGTTGTGCTTATTTACCACAAGAGGAAAAAAGGTATGGCAAAATTCTGCTTTCCCATGACACAAGTACAAAACCCCAGATAATCAGGTTTTCTTTCCAGAAATCCAAGACTCCCTTCCCAGTAGGAGCTCTTGCCCATGGCTTTCTCCTGGGCTAAGCACTGCCTCCCTCTCTTTTTGCAGTGTCTCTCCTTAATTTTTTTACCTCTCAGAAATACAGGAGGATATACCATTAGCAAGTCAACCCAGAGTTGGCAATTAATCTACAGGAAACCCCGTGTCCATTTGGCTCTGTTGCTCATTAGTTTTGCACAGCTCATTGCCTTGGGTCCCAGCTGGCTTTTGTTCCATCCATCACCACACAAAGGAGCACTTAATTGGTCTTTGTATTTACCATAAATGAAAGAGGGGAGTATATCCATCAGCACTAAGCAGCACTGCAAATAAACAAAACACACAACCCACATAACAGCAGCCATTAATACCTCCAAGCAAAGCAGCATTAAGCCCTTTTTCATTCTGAAAGCATTAACAACACAATCACTAACTAATTTCAGTTATTAATGTTTCAGTTCCACAAGATTTATGAAGGGGCACAAGGTCCTGCAGCAGTTTCATATACCTGGGTACAGTACTACAAAAACAATACCACATTTTTTATGCTCTACAGCTTTTCATAATCATAATCCAAATGTCAGTTAACTACTTGACTTTATATATGACATTACTAAAAGATTAAATATTCAGGAACATTAATTTTTTTTAAACAATATGTCACAAAATCTGTACTTGATAATTTCAAGGGATTTGAGAGGCTTTTTAATCAAATAAAATTTTGGTACTTTTTCAAGGAATAAATCATTGTAGTTGTATAGTTTATACAGGCAATAAGAAATACTGCTTAGCATTCAGGGCAATAATAAATGATGTGAAATGAGGTACCATAGAAACTTGTGCTCATAGTATATAAATAATAAAGAATTCTTATGTTCTAAAACTTGCAAGCTCCAAAGTCAGAAAATGTCCTCATTGCTAAAAATGGGGACAGGTGAAGGTTTTTTTGCCAGTATTGGGAGTTTTACTTGTATGTGTGTGTCCATAATCTCCTTTATGAGATGTACAAAGGAAAGTACAGCCTGATTTGCCTGTCCTGGACCCTTCTGGTGAATTCCCAGCTGAAGAGAAGTTGCCATCACTTTTCTCTTTAAACTCAGGTGCTTGGCCAGTCCATTTGCTCCCATCCAGGAGCAAAAGGAAAGTTTGGTTTTTCAGGAATGGATTTACACCAACCACAGCCTTACCCTAAGCAAATGCTCTGTCTTTTCTCTAAAAAGAAACCCAGACTAGAAAATCACCAACTTCTCAGCACACAGTGGCAGCAATGAAGGACTTGGTTGTCTGTCCAAACTAAGTTTGGGGTGCCTTGAAAGGCTGGTGGTAAAACTTGGATTCATGTCTGGCCTCTAATACATTGTGCAACATGTCCTCACTGATGTCAGTAAAATATGGATTCAAATATCACCATACTGGAATTTTATACTCTAAACGTAAAATTAACAAGCAAATTAAAAATCTGGCATTTAAAACCTTTCATTTTCACAAACACAGCAGCTTTTATTTCCCCTTTTCTCTTTTTAAGAAGGAAAGAGAAAATATATTTTAAAATTTTAAAAAACAAAAACCAAAAATCTGTAATGCAATTGGAAAACAAAGCAGCTGGAAAAATCAAAGCAGTATTAGGATCTCCTTTGAAGAAAGTAGGCAAGACCTCATTAACAGGGTCAATTTTTTTAATCCTTAACAAAACTGAGCTCATCTGCCATCCCTCTGCCTCTGATCTCAGTCCCCTGTTACTCTCAGTGACAGCCACTGCAAGGAACTGTCATGAAGATACAAAACATGAATCTATATTGATTTTTCCCCTCAATACTGAGAGTATTCTCTCTGGGAGAAGGTATAGAAAGACACATGTAACACCAATATTGGGTTATCCTGAGTTTAAATTAGAGGCACCAAAATTGAAGGCCAGATCCTCAGCTGTCAAAAATGAAAGCCAATATATCCATGTTGATTTTCAGCAGCCATCAGCCCAGCCCTGTGCAATTATTCCTGGCAGGGTCTTTACAAATATTGATTTTTAATTGAGTAGACCTATAATTTGTTTTCCAGCTTCATACAGAGACATGCATACACCTGGGAATACTTCTCCTGTTCCTGCTTCTCCAAAATGGAGTCCTTAAAATTATTATGTCCAAAATATTTTTTATTGCTGAGAAATCTGACAGGCAAAGCTCCACTCAGATTCATTTGTCAATGCAAAATAATAAAAATAAATCAAAGTTTGGCTATCACAGCAGCAATCATTTCAAAAATGTCTTTTAGCTTCAGGTTCTGTTCCTTCTTTGTGCTTGATGGCACAGGGAAGTTGCCAGTTTAATTATTGTCTCCACATTGCCTCTGCTAAAGTTTGTGGGACTGTATTGCTGAGTTCCTGAGCAGACACGTTCCCCTTCCAACACAAGAAGAGAAATCTGGCTTTGCTTCACTGCATATAATCTAAAGATTATTTTATTTCATTCAGTAGATTACTTTTGGCAAAAACAAACGTAGAGAATGCCTTTTCAGGGAGCACAATTCCCACCAACAAACTCCTCCTCGGTTTTTCTGTTACGAGCGAGGCATCAGTCCCATGTCATATTTAACAGAGCACTTTGTAAGCATCCATTAATCATGCAGTGCCCCTGAGAGGCACATTATGTAATGTTTAATCTGCTCAGCTGAGCCTGTAAGTACAAGAAACCTCTCAAAATTTTATCAGCTTTACAATAAGAAGAGATGTACTCTAGGTGCCATCAGTAGCAGCCACCGGTGGCTCTCTGTCCTCCAGCAGTGGGTTTGCCCTGCTCTGGCAGAGCTGGGCACAGTCACACAACTGGTGCCCTCTCTGCTTCTAAAAGCCAGTGCAGAACGTTTGAATGCAACTTCTGGGTGCCCAGGGGCTGATTTACAGAGACCCAGAGACCCTGACCCTTCCCAGCACATCCCCCTTGTGTCACACACAGTGGGGACAGGAGGAGCCCTGAGCAGCTCAGCCCCCCTGGAGCACAGATCCCAGCTCAGCCCCACATGCCCTTTTCTGGGCTGCCATCAGAAACAAGAGCTCTGTGCAGAACAAGGACACACCACAGGTGCCCAGCAGTGGGTCATCCACGGGCTGCCTCTTTCCAGTACAAACATCTTATAGCTACACCCCCAAACTCTGCACAAACCCCTCATTTCCCCTTTTCTTGGTGCAGGATCAGCCAGTCCTGACCCTGCACCAGTGCTAGTGCAAGCTTTGAAAAAGATCCATCCTTGGGCAACATTAAGTGGGAAAAGAAGGCAGCTCTGAGCCCTAAATACAGACTTCACATTGCCTGCATCAAATAGTGTCCAAAAATGATGATGCATTAATTAATATTATGTCTTAAAGAATTTTTACTTAATATTCATATAAAGTGACTGTAGCAGGAAAGGCAAGGGGTACAAAATTCACCAAAAAATTCACAGGAAAGAGCTCCTTTGCATATTTTGATTAATATCTTTCTTTTAAATATGCATTATGAGTAACTATTTTATACAATGGTATAAAGGCCTCCTCTTTCCTTTTCCTCCTTACTACCAGCAGAAAAATTCTACATTCACAACATTTTGTCTTCCATCACAGTCAACAGACACTTTGAAATCACCTTGACAGAGGAATAGAAATGATATTTGTGTAGGAACTTGAAGGAAGTCAGTCTCTGACAGCCCCTCTGGAGATGAGTCACTTGTACCCTCATGGCCACCTGCACCCTGCTCCAAACCACACAGAGCTCTCATCAGTCTCCTTCAGACATGGCCCTTCCTCTCCCAAGATGAATCAGGAAATAAATAAATAAAGACAGATCACCTTGTAACTCACAGACACAACACAGCCCAAAAATATTCAGATTTTCTGGTGCACAGGCCAGCTCCAGTGAAATCCATCAGCACACATTAATGAATGAGGGTTCAACTCTAAGACCACAATAAATCCAGTGGAGCTGCCCCAAACCAAGCTGGCATCCAGCTGGATTTTTCTTTTCTGGCAAGAAGCAGGTTAAGCAGGACTGTGCTCAAGGTGTGTCCATGCAGCTGCAGCCTCTGGGAGTGAGCCCAGGGAGCAGAGGAGGATGAGAGAGAAGCACAGGGATGGGCTGAGACAGGCTCAGCAGCCTGGGAATGGCTCTGGGGGCAGCAGGGCAGCTCCTGCATGTGGACAATCAGAAAAACTGAAGGGCTCAGGGCAAGGTCACTCCCTGCAGAGCTCTCAGCAGGAGCAGGAGCAGGGAAAGACCCCAGGACAGGACTGGGCCCCCAAAGCAGAGAGCAGCAAAGAGCAGAGCCAGCCCAGGGGCTCCCAGGGGACAGGAGGGAACTGCAGCAGGTCTGCAGTGGGGACAGGGTGGGAAGCACCAAGGGCAGCCTACAGCCTCCTCCTTCCCTTCTGCATACACTTGGCTAGTGGTTTTTACCCCAGAAATGGACACCCTGCCTCTGAAGTGCTGTTTCCTAACATTTATGCACATGTTTCAGGATCAGGGGGCCCTTTCAGCTATTGCATTTTTCTGGAAATTGATGGAGATATACTGAGCTGCCTTTTGATACAAACATCAAATTTAAACCATTCCTGAGTTAGAAGTGGACAGCTGCCTTCATTCCATAGTGCATACAGCTTTCTGGGAGAGAAATTGCCACCTCTAGGCTCTCTCCATTTCTTATATTCCCCTCTGATCTCCCAGTTATCAATATTTCAGTTCCACTACACAAGAAGTTTCTTTGCCACTTGTGTTCTCTCTATTACCATGAATCCCTATGTAGTCTTTAAAACTTCCATTTTAAGCAGTTCTCTATTTCAAAATGTCTTGCTTTGCAGAGTACAAAGCTCTTTTAAGCACACATTTTGTAGTGATGGACCTGCTTTCTGCATTGCTTTTATTGTTAGCTGGTACATTCAGGCAAAATCTGGACAATAGAATTCAGCTATCAAGACAACAGAGCTGTGTATTTAAAGCCTGCTATGTCCTACCAGTCTTTTTAAAAAAAAAATCAGCAGGTTCAGACTTATGAGCTGGTTACAAGGGTTTCTGCAGCTCTCCTTCTTGAAAGGATCTATTTAAATGTTGTATGACATCTATTTTCTCCCTGGGAATATCTTTGTAGTGTTTCATCTTTTTTTTGCCATCAAAAAAAGGAGCTGGCTATGCTGCAAACCACTGATTGCTGATTCTCTGCTGGATGGTTTCACGTTTTCTGACATCACTGAATCCTAGCACCCCTTTTTTACCATTATTCAACAGAAAGTTCAGTGAAACAGCTTAGGTTTTGCAAAGTTCCTTGAATTCTTATTGTTCATTCATCACTGCAGGACCCCAGGGAGCAGCTGGCAATTAGCAAGAGCAGGAAATGAGGACACCTGAGCTCTGCTCTCAGCCTGACACTGGCACTCAGCAGGGGCACACTCTCTGGGGCAGCTCTGGGAAGGGTTTACACTGGATGGTTTGTTTGGCAGGGGGTGTGCTTTAAAAATTCACTGCAATAATGGAAAAGAAATGAACGTGGAGTGTCCTCTTCTCAGAGCACATCATGTGAGGTCCTTGAGATCAGACACATCACAATGCTGACTCACAGTTATGCCACCTTTTCAGAGAGAAGAAGAAATAATGTAGCAATGTATGCAAATATCTGTAAATTCTAGAGGCTGAGTGACTGCCATCTATGCCTTCAGCATAAAGAGCACTTGCCCACATTACAGTCAGGCTGCCTCTTTGTTTAAATAATTTATAGTAAGCCTGAAACACAAGACTTGGGGAATGGAGGCTGACCCAAGTTTAAAGCATGATATGATTCTTCAATGCTGAATAGAGGGGAAGTGGAGAACTTGTGCCCAAATACAAAATATCAGATCACAGGGGCCCAGCTCCAGACACCCAGCTCAGTGTCAGGAGGGACTGCAGGACTGGACCTTCACAAGCAGCCTCTGCCCTTCCTCCCCTGGTATTTTCCTGTGCTCAGACAGACACAGAGGAAGGCTGTGTCCCAGGGAAGCATCCCTGGAGCCACACAGGATCCTGGATCCCTCCCCCACCCGATGCCAGGCACTGCCCCTGCTCCCAGCTCAGCCCATCCCTCCCACTGCTGGGATCAGCAATGCCACCCAGCCAAACCTCCCTGCCCTGCAGGACCAGCCCAAGGCTCCCACACCAGGTCAGATCTCCCACGGTGCCACCAGCCATTCATCTCCACAATCTCTGGGTTCTTCACTTGAGAAACACTTCTTCTTCAAAGCTCTGTACAGCAAGATTTTCTAAATTGGAGCTCTGGGACTGGGAGATCTCTTTGGCCATGGTAGCAGTGACAGAATACAAATGTGTCCGTTTCCCTGAGAGCAATTCGGGTACCAGCAAAGGAGAATTTCTGCTGCTCTGGCTGCTTATTTATTCCCCTCTCCCCCTCCTTTTTTTCTGTGCTGTTTGCACAACAGGACAGAGTGTTGTTGAACAGAATGATATTATACAATGTAATGTGTTACAATAAGCAGTCTGCAAAGAAAAACATCTTTGCTTTAAGAGATCACTTCCAAATTGTATAAGATGTGGCAGTGGAGGTGCAGAAGCAGATTAACCTCTGGGAGAGAAAAGCAGCCCACTTCTCTTATAAACACAAATTACAAACATACCTTTCAGCATTTCATCTGGTGTTTGTGTACACACACACAAAAGCCTCACAGTAAACAGGAATGCAAAACCTGTTATTAAATATACAAGCTCAGCCCATGAAACAAAAAAAAAAACCAAAAAAAAAAAAAAAAAACAAACCCAAAAAAAACCCCCAACCATCAGCAACTCGAATGTGGAGAAACAAACCAAATTTCCTATTGCCTGCCTCATTTCAGCCTTGCCCAAAAGCAGCAAGGACAGAGAGCATCTCCTGCTCTGGGAACCTGCTGGGCTCAGCAGGGCTTTCTGGAGAGCACCACTGCCCTGACTGGGGTGGGATCAGCCACAGAGAAAAGGATTTAAGTGCCACAGTCAGGTAGGTCTACAGCAGCCAGGGGAAGATGTCCTGTTACCAGCTGTCCCAATTAAAGCAGGGTTCACCAGAAGGGAGCCACCACTTCCCAGCTGCATGAGACATCAAAAAAGAAAGGGGTGAAATCCAGTGCAGCTGAACTGCAAATGCAGAGGGGACCCTGCAGAGTCTGTGGGGTCTGGGGATTCCCTGTTCATTCCCACCCTGAATTTCTCACCCCACCCAAGAGCTTGCTCCCACATTATGAATTAGGGATATGTCAAAACTCTGTGTGTGCTAAAGGCAAGCAGGCCTCCAGACAATGGACTGAGCAGTGGCCTGGCACTCCTTGGAACTACTGCAGCTGAACAAGGGCTTTGCTGAAATGAGAAAGCCTAAAAGAGATTTGCTCAGATCAAGATTTAAGCTTTGTCAGACATGTTCACTGTGGCTCGGAGAGCTGCCCAGACAAATTGCAGGCAGCAGGGAGCTCTGGTGATTAGAGAGGGAAGAGGGGGAAAAAGCCCAAAGAACAAGAAAACAAAATAAACCAGAATTGGAAAGCAACAGCCTCACGCTGATGGTGCACTCATGCCCAGCTGTGTCACACAGCACAGGACACCTGCCCCCAGTTTGCCCAGCCAGACCCTCTAAGGGCCCCTTTTGCCAGGTCTTGGTGATAGAGCCACCAGGATTTCACCCACAACCATCTCTGGTTGCAGGTCTCACCTTTCTAGCAGCCAGAAAAGCAGCTCAGTAACCCAGCTTGGCAAGATCATTTACATTTCCAGGGCATATCTTCTGTCTCAGGCAAGGATGGGTTGCAGGGCACAGCCTTCAGTTTGGCTTCACATCAAAAATAATGCCACTGCCAATTCCCCAAAGGTGAAGTGAGCTGCAGAGCAAGAGCACCACTGAAAGCAGGAGAACCTCTCCATGACCCCATGACTCTGCCCAAGCCATTTTTAGGAAATTGCTTTCCTTTAGTCTGCTCCCACCAGCACTCCAATTATAACACTGATGGCTGTCTGGCAAGATCCACAGCCCAGCTCCTGCTGAAGGCATTGTAGAGGACATTGCCTGGATGTAAGCTAGACTCCTCCATCCCAAGGCTCCTTTCAGCTCTTTCCCCCATCCCTGGCCTGAGCAGGCCACAGAAACCCCCAGCAGGGCAGGGCATGGAGGTGTGCAGCACTCACTCCACTGCCACTGCTGAGGCACCCCTTGCAGGAAACAGGATCAGCAGGAGGGGAGGCTTCCTTTGCCTCTGCAATATTTCAGCTCTTCCACTGTGGTGAGCCCCTCTCCCACCCTTCCAAGCCCCACACTTGGGAGCCCAGTTGCTGCCTCACATCCTGAGGCATCCAGCTGCCAGCCCAAAGGGGACCCCTCCAATTGGCCATGCTGCACATGGGGCACAGGGGCCCTGGGATGGCTTAAACCTCACAACACCACTTTTGAATTATGACTGTGTTACAACAGAATCAGTTGCCTAATCAAGCTTAAATTAAATGCATATTTAACAATTTCCACGCTAGCATTCCCAAAATGTGATACTTGCACACTGAATTATTTATATTGTCTGGATCTCCAGTATTTTTTAAGAACAAAACCAGCAAATCAACACTCCAGGAAGGCAGGTAAATAAATTAACCACACTTTTCTGAGTAGCTGTGCTTCCCCACTGCCTTGGCTGCCATTCACTCAGAGTTCTTACAGTAAAATGAATTAAGAGCATTCAAACCCTGTCAACCAAATTACTGCAAGTATTTCCAGTGTAAACATGAATGGAAGGATTCTTCCATTAACAACAGCCTACAGGTAAATATTTATTTTGTTTGCAAGGCTGGAGCTCCAGAGGGCAACTTGCTACAGCAGCTGCAGTAGGTAATCCAAAAATAGGCATTTCCCTGTTAGTGGTGAGTTTAATGCCCAAGAAATCTGCTCCTGGAATGACAGAAGCAGGATGGGAGTAGCTGGGACTCTGCTCAGTGCTCCAGAAGCAGCCTTCAAGGACAGGCCCTCACCTGTGCCCCCATCCTAACCTGGAGCTGAACAATAATCCTGTGTGTAAATCCCACTGATTTCTTGTGAATTTTAGGAAGAAGCACCTGACAATTACCCAAATTTTGGTTTCATAGATACAGATTTGGTAAAATATCCAAGTGACTGAACAGGGCTGGAATTAAGCACGTGCTTCAGCCCATGCACACAGAAATGGCTTTGCAAGGCTGAGTGTCTCACATCTCTGTCCAAATCTCTGCTTGTCTTTGTTCCAGCTTCCCTGTCTCATAAGCCAGCATGATAGCACTTACTGGGCTGTTATGAAGCATGAATAATATTGTTCAATACTTCAGATCCCACAATAAAAAGCAATACAAGCACCAAGTGTTGCCATATTAACATAGCATTATACTATAGAAATAAGTGCTATAGGAGTTATGCACAGGAGCTTTATTCTAGTGCTTGCAGTTTTCTACTGAGTCCATTAATGATCAGCCATTACAGCAAAAATAAATTACCTTTCACAGCAGTTAAGTTTTTCATGGTGCAAGCAGTAGTCAAAATTTAACAGAAGTGACAGGCTGAATTCCCAGGGACACCTGAATTTTGTACATCAGCTGCTTTTGACAAACAGCAAGGCAGAAAAAAAGAAATCAATGTAGTAAAACTTTCACTGGAAATAGAATGATCTTATTTCTGCTATCCATCATATTTCCTACCAAAATCATTAAGAATGAGGAGAGCAGAGAAATCTGTAACAGGATGTTGGCAAAAGCACAAGGGGATCTTTTTCCCAAGCTCTTAAAGCTACATCACCTTTCCTGAAGCTTAATAAGGAATATTTTAATACCTCAAGGTGATGCCAATCAAACTCCATTGTGATCAAAGCCTGGGAGCAAAGCTATATTTCCCCCAACATACTGAATCATTAGTCAAAGTCCACTTCTGAAATTATTTTAACATTTTGAGGCAGTTTCAGATAAGAATGATTCAGATTTTAAAGATCTTTCCTTAAACAAAGCCCACACAAGTACGTGACAGATGGTGTTAGACACACAGCGTGGAAGCTATAGTAATGTAGCTCTATTTATATATATCTATATCTCTTATCTGTGCATGATTTTAGAGATAAGAATAGTTTGCATCACTTGTATGGTTAGTCACAAGTCTGGCAGGGGACCTGAAAGCTGCAGAAAACTTGGACAAAGAACTCTGGTATCAGGAGATTGCCAGGCACCAGAGGTTTGCATCTGGCTCGCCCTGTTTCTACCCCAAGGTTTTGAAAGCCAGTTTTAACCAAGGCACGAGGACAGCTCACAGTTTTATTGCAGCTGGTGGTGTCCAAGCAAAATGGGGCAGTGTGGTCACCACCAGAGAGGAGCTGGGAGAGTGCCCTGATCTCAGTGTCTCATTTAGGTCATCTCAAAGCCTTAAGTGTGCAACCTCCTGATCAATTTATCCTTAGATTTTACTTGACAGACTCCAGGTTACAAACAGAATAAACCCACTAGTCAAGACTCCAGTCCAAAGTGAGATGTGAGACAGAGCATGTGGGACATGGCTTTGGTTAACAGAGCAAAGAATCCATGCTGTGAAAGCAGCTGGAATCATATCTTGACCCACTGTGGTTCAAAAAACCAGAATATGCTAGTCCTGGGTAAGTGCTACACGAGGCACAGGAGGGTTGACTCCATTACTCACAAAGTAGGAGAGGCAGAAGATAATTTATTAAAAAGGGACACTCACTGTTTTAATGCAGCTAATCTTCTGGATGGCTGGTAAACACATAAAGGAAACTTGGAACTTAAATAAGACTGCTCCTCCCAGAGTAAATAACAGATTAGTCTCCTAATGCATCAGAAAACCCATTCCAATCTTTTGCAGCTGTGTCCTTGGATAGGGACAAACAAAAAACACATTGGGACAAATCTATCCTAATGCCCCTCTGCTGGCACCAGACACCAGTGTGACCTGCAGAACTGCAGTGGGGGTTACCCTGATATAAATTCACCCATAAGCCTGATTCCAATCCATTTTTAGGGAACCCGGGGGCTGAAGCAGATGTCAGGGACATCAGCATCAGGCCCAGAAACTGAGTCACTGCATTTGATACAGGATCTCCTTATAGCCCAGCTGGGAGGATCTGGAACGTGTGGTTACCTGTCAGATGGACTTTCTGCACAAATAACAACCACACCTTCCAACCCCCAGCAGGGAGGAATGCCACCTCCACCCCCTCTGGATGTCAGGCTCCTGCAGCACTGGAACTAGCATTAAAATCAGCCTTACATGAAAGCAAAGTTTAAAATGCTGTCCTCTACTCAAAGTCTGTGCACAGCAGTGTTTGTGATGTATCTGCCCTTTGCCTGGCCAAAGGGATTGGTTTGTTGTGCTAGTGGCACACTGCTGTATGCTGTACTCTAGAGGAGTTTCAAAGCCTTAGCTCTATTATTTCTTAGTTAAAATTGGAGTTACTCCCCTAATCAGCATGCTTCCCTTTGCAAATATTTACTGCGTGCTACTCCATTACTTCATTTCTTCTGGTTTTCCTTTTGTTGAAACATCTTAATTTCTTCAGCTTACACATGTTGATTTAATAAGTTCCCAAATCCTTGACAAGCACAGCTGCACCAGACAAAGCCATTTGTGCATTGTCTTCAAGTGAATTCACTGTGCACCTTTGCAGGTGTAAAGCTTTTCCTGGGAATGCAATTGAAGTAGTATCAAGGCATTCCTGATTTGGTAAAAGTCCTACCTACACCTGGCCTTGGAGTATAAAAACACCTAGAAGGAAAACCATATAAAACATATGATATATTGATATAATTATATAATGATAATATTGATATAATGATGTTCCAGGAGATTGAATTTAAATATGAAAAAAAAATCTGAATATCAGACTGAAATATTTAGTAGGAAGCAGGGTGAGTTCACTATCAAGACTTTCTTAGCAAACCTGCACGTGTCAGGCACATATTATCAAACACCCACACTTAGAAATATTCACCCATTTTTATCTGGCCTAGAGGATCAGATTTTGCCCATACAATACAAACACACTCTTGGAATGTTGGAAAAAGCAGAAAATCTTCTAGAGGAGCTAAAACAAGGTTGGAAAGGATGCTGGTAAATCATGGAGCTGTTCTGCAATCAGCTCAACCTCTGCATCTTGCACTCCAGGGCAGTATTTGGTGGGCAGATCAGCTCTGGGTGGCCTGGGGCAGAGCTCTGCTCTACCCTGCATGTCCAAACATCTCAGCAGGATCCTCAGGAAAGGCTCTTTTACCTTTCCCTCTGCACGGCTGCTCATTTCTGAGCTCTGCACTCACACCCCCATGAACCCCCAGGGCTGGGGAAGCTGCTGAGCCCAGGCAGCCCCAGCTGCAGAGGCTGCTGCATCCCTTGGCAGGGCCCAAGCTCCTTTCTGCTCAGGGTGCAGGGACTAAAGCCCTGGAGCTTTTGAAATGTAATTAAAAATATCTTGGCTTCCAAATGACTTCATGGCCTTGGAATGGTTCTGGGAGCGTTTAACTAAAGCTGGGCCCTGTAAAAACAGGACCACAAACTACAAGAAACTTGAAAAGTATTAATGAGGTGCTGCCTAATTAAAGCCTGGATTAATTAGTAGACTCTTAGCTACTTGTTTGTAAATATTGGATATCTTCTGTACTGAGTATGGTTCATTCAGTTACCACCACAGCTAATACCAAAATATTCAGGCAGGACTCAAGTTTAACAGGCAAATGTGGTTATACAAAAATCTCCTTTTAAATTTCCTTTAAAAAAAAAAAAAAAAAACTTTTTTGGGAAGAGATTTCTGATAATGGCCAAATGCTGAAAAATCAGAAGACAGAAACTCTGTAAAATTATTTTTTATATATATATATATATATATATATATATATATATATATATATATATATATAATGGGCATATTTGCATTTTAAACCAATCTGGTGATTTCCTTTGAGGACCTAATGCTGCTAACACAAAAATTTTATATAATCCAAAAGCATCCACCCATTTGGAATGGCTTTCTCAACACACACTGAAGATGCTGCTGAAGGATGTGTGCCAGCACCACAGATTGCTGGACACAGATTTTTTGGTTGTGCTTACAACTTCTCTGATGTGGCATTGTGCATTAGATATTGGCACAGGGAGCAGAGAAAGGGGCTGTCATATGCTGGGTCCTGCACCCAAAGTGATTTCTCAGCTCTCTGTACATCTGACTGTGCTTCCCAAAGAGCCTCCAAGTGTCACCACTCCCAGGGTCAGGTTTGGTGCTCCCAGGCAGTGAGTGTGCACCCTCTGGATCCCACCTCCCACACCCACAGGCACCAGAGGGATAAATCTGGCACTTTCTGCTTTCCTCTGATCTGGAAAGTCTCAAGCATAGCAGTTGTCCATCTCAAGGTGCTCACAGACTGGTGGCTTTCTTCCCATTGCATTTGATGAGAAATACCTTGAATGTGTCATTACCCTACCAAATGTTCAGAACCATGCACTCTTTGGCCCACATATCTGCCTTTTGCTCACTCAGGTGTTCTTCACCAGTGCCAAATGAAGTCTCACAAACTTGGAAAATGCAGCTCCTTTAGCCCAGGAGAGTCTCAGACTCCTGTCATCCCCTTGGGACATATCTCTTTCAAAAAGCATCTTAGGCACAAAGAAACACATCATCAGCTCTACCACATCTCCTAAGAAATTCCTCTACACCATCCCCTGCCTTCCAGCCATTCCAACAAGCCCTTTTATTTGATTTTTCAGAGAGAAGTTGTGACATGAACTGATCAATGTTATGCTCAAGGTAAAGGCAGCAAAGACCTCTTCTATATTTAACCTACTGAAAACTGCTCAAACCTACTGACACTTCCCAATGCTGATGGCAATGAGCCCTTTGTGTGCCTCATGAGAGTAGCTGGGGTAGAAAAACCTGACACAGAAAGGAACAGATGCTCTCCTGTGACAGAGTTATCCTGAACCTAAAGCCTGACCATCAGCTAAAGCAGAGCTTTGGACCTCCAGGGTTCCAGAGGGTGCTACGGCTTGTCCTGCAGCTGAAAAAATTTCCAGAAATGTTCAAGCATCCTTGAGGTAGAAAACATCTCCTCCACACATTCCCTCTGTTAGCCTGAAACCAAGACCAGCCAGAAATCCCACGATGGCCCCTGATGGGCAAGGCTGACAACCTCCTGTAACCTCAGTCTGCCCTGAAAGCACTGCAACCACTGCCCAAAATAGAGCCTGTGAGCAGATGCTTGGGAGGAAAGAAGGCAAACATCTGTCCTGTCAGCAGTGTAAATCCTGCACACCCATCCCTGCCAGGGTGCAGCTTGGCACCCATCCCCCCCAGCACAGGGCACAGCCCCAGGCTGGATTTGGGGCGAGGCACAGCCCAAGGGGGCTCCTGCTGGCTCCTACATTAGAGACCCTAAAAAAACCCCCAGCTGGGGCTCCCAGCTCTGCTCTGCCAAGAGGGCATTTGCCAGGGCCAGGGGATAAACAGCTGGGTGGAGCCATGCCACGTGTGCCACGTGTGTGCACGGGATTTGCTGCTGTTTGGGACCTGCAATAAAACTGAACAAGTGCAAGAAGTCACTGGAGTGCCAGAAGGAACATCCTAGCTGTTCCTTTAATTGAAAATGTGCTTGTTTGCTATGTTCTCAGCTGGCAGCACGAGCACTTTAAATAAAACATGACCAGTAATTTATTTAGCAAGCAAGTCTTTGAAAAGTTCTTTTTGCACAACTCTTACTAATTCATACCAGACAAGATTAACCCTCCTTTCCCTACACACATCCACATGCTTGGAGTGATGGGGGGCATGATCCACATTAAATATTTCTCTCAAACACCACATTTGGACACATCCCTAGCTCTGTTCCACCACCTGACTGCCTCAAAGAGCTTCAGAAAAAATGCAATCCAGCCAAGGATTCACTCTTTTGCTCCCAAGATTCAGTTTGAGTCTTCTCCCAGTCAGTGCTCCTTCTTCAGGAATGTATGCATTATTCATCCTGTATGTTATGGTGCTGATGAGTGACTGCAGAGCTGCAGCTGTGCAGCTGAAATTCTGCAGAAGAATCTCTGGTGTCCACATGAAGTATTCACAGGTGCACTGACACAAAGCACACACAGTGCTGGAAAAGCCACCACAGAAAAGGACAGGGCTCCTGTGGCACCTGGAAGCATTCCTGTGGAGTTTGGCCACAGCTCTGTGGGTGCCTTTGCTCTGCCAGGGTGGTTTGAAGCACATCCTGAGTCCTGGTTTCAGCCTCTCCCTCTTCCCACCCACGTGGGGAAGCGAGTGCAGGCCTGTGTGCACACAAACACCTGATATATGTATTAAATCCATTCATACACACAGTGTCTGCAGTCACATTAAAGTTATTTTCCATGGGGGAAAAAAAAATAATAATGGCTTGGAATCAGGAAGTTAGAAAAAAATAAAGCCAAAGATGTTCAAAGTCCATTTAAGGCAGTCTAAAGCAGCCAGTTTATCCTTTTTCACAATGGCACCAACCTCTGAGAAAGTGGCCACTGTGGCCAGCAATTTCTTTGGCATTTACAGTTTGGCTCCTTTTCCATTTTTATTTTCTATCTTTCCAATATTATTATCTAAATACATGCAGCCTTTCCTCTGCTGAGGAGAAAGCTTAATATTTTGAAAATTTTATGATAATTTTATGCAACAATAAGGCTAAGTCATTACAACTTAACCTTACTGAATCTGAGGAGATGCACACTTTATTGTGTAGCCTTGAGCTGTGGTACAGCAGCAATAGTTTTTCATTTTAATCACAGAAGGTTTTTAACTATTTAGTAGAACCTCAGAAACTTCTTGCTAAATTTGACCAAAGTCTTCACCTTGGTCAGCTGAGGTATAAAGTGCCAAAGGGATGATAAAAGCACATGTGTCTGTATATATACACCTGCACACAGGCACAAATATATGTATTATAATATACCATATTTATCTAGCTGTTCTAGTTACAGTTATATAGTTTATATAGCTCTTAAACAGTAACATTTATAAGCTGTGTCTCACTTTTCTGCAGCATTTCTTTTCAGATCACATTCTGGGAATGTGTAAGACCAAGCTATTTGGGTTTGTGTTTGTCCTGGCATATTTCATACACATCTTGGGAGCAGGTGGTAAATAAACTGAAAATAGAAATTGATGAAACTGTAAGCAATGGTGTGGTTGAAAGTCAGAACTGCCACCAGGAAGAGTTCTTCAAGATTTGGACTCACCTCCCACTCCTCACAACAGTGCAGGTCACAGTGCTCACACCAAGAAAAGAATCCTTCCAGATACTTTAAGTTTGGTTTAGAGTTCAAACTGGCCAGACAACTGTAAAGACTTGAACAAAAAGAAATCCACTGAGCCCTAAGTCTTCTTGCCAGTAGACCATCTCTCATGTACAGATTCTTGTTTTTCTGGGAAATGTCAATTTTTTAAAGCCCATTTCAAAGAAGTGTGTATCTCACTGAAACTCTTTTTATCTTATAACCACTCCAAACTTTCCAAGCTTTGTGTTATGACCACTGCCTTTATTCTTAACCATGCACTTTCTGATACTGCTGTTAGGTGAACACAGCCAGTGTGTGCACAGCTCAGCTGATGCTGCTGCATTTCACTGGCAGGGACTTTACCTGGAGCAAAATCAGGCCTGGGATGTTCAAGCAAACCATAAAATTCACAAAGACCAGCTGGCAAGGACAGCATGCCTTAATAATAATTTAAACTCTGAGAACGTTCAAGGAGAAATTAGTTACATTTTAAAAACCCAAACAATTTGACAGCCCAAGGCAGTATTGGCTGTCAGAACCGTGCTAATGCAGATCTCAGTCTTGACAAAACCAAGAGGCAATTTTGGGACCTAAGCCCAGCAGAAGGAAGCTGGGTTGTGGCTGTGGGGATGCCTGAGCTTCCCAGAGCCTGCAGGCACAGCTCAGCCCTGCCCAGCAGGAGCTGCCAAGGAGCTGCTCCCAGGGTTTGACCTCAGCAGCTCCAGGGAATTCAGCTCCTGCTCAGCCCTGCCTGCTGCCCAAAGCCTCTGCAGCAGCCTCAGCACCTCCCTGGCTCTGCCCACACTCCCAGCTCTCCCAGGCTGAGTCTGTGCTGCAGCCACGTCTCCAAACAGGACAGGCCACCCTGAGCCAGAGAAAGGAATTCCCAGGCAGCTGCACTCAGTACTGGGGTGGCAACGTGGAACTTGATTTCTCCCAAGAAGTCTTTATTAGCACACACAGGCACACTGAATATGTAAGGCTCAGTTCCATCACCCACAGCTCACTGCACAGGGCAAGGAGAAAGCAGCACTCCCATCTTGGCATGGACAGCTGGGGTCTGTTGGAAGGATCACTGAGTAACAATCAGGGTCCAGCAGTGCTGGCCACTGGGTATTCCACAGCACAGCAGGGGCCTTATTCAACAATAATGAAACAAGGAGGCCCATCTTTTTGGGGGCCCAGTTTCATTGTCTGCAGTAGCTATTTACAGGGAAATGGTTGTGGAGAGGGCTCAGCTCCACTCACCAGGAGTTGTGCAAAGCCTGGCTTAGGAAAGGCTAAATCTCATTGTACAGACCAGTCAGGTGCATCTCCACTCCAGTCTTTAGAGCTGTGTAGCACAAAACTGAAGAGATCAGCAGTAAGGACCACATTTAGAAATTAAAATGGGAAGAGGAGGTAAGAAAACGTCATCCACCTCTCTGAAGAATGTTTGTAAAATCAGGTGGGTTTTACATTCTAAAACCAGCAGCTACCAACTCAAAATGATATATTTAAAATGCAGTGTTATTTTAGACACACTTTGTTTGTGAAATTGGTGGGGATGGACTAAGAAGGGAGAAATTCCTGGAGCTATGCCTCCCCCAGACATTTCCCAGACATCTGAGTGCCCAAAATATACACTGCTTTCTGTTTCTTGATTCCATGGCAGCAGCAGTTCTTTCCCACAGCCCCTGTGTTCACAGGCAGCAAAATCCCTTGGTTCCCTCCAGGCCTCCAGCCCCCATCCTTACACTGCTGATATCCAGGAAATAAAGCTACTTATTGTGCCCTTATTGATTCTGCAGAGCTAGAACATCTTTGGGAAACAGAGTCTACAACAGGAATAAAAATGATCTGATTAACTCTGCAATTGTACTTATTGCTACTAGACCCCTTTTTTTTCTTCCTAATGGGATTATTGATTTAGAGTTTAGAGCAACTTAAATGTAACAACAAGACATGCTGTGCACAGAGATACAGCAAAGAAAGAAAGGCTCACTTTTAACAAGGAGGACAAAGTAATACTTCTCTGAGCATCTCAATGGAGATAGAACAGCTTTCAAATAAGAGATTTGTTAAGTGTTTTCCTGCAAACCCGAGGGATGCAGGTATTTGGTGGGGTTCCAAGGGACAGGGTAGCTTTCATCTGGTGCAGCAGCACTTCCCTCCCTGACCATGCTCCTGTCTTCCCCCCAGGATGGCTAATCCTGGCTTGAAGCAGCCCTGGAGAGGCAGCAAGGATGCAAGAACTGCCTGTGGACCACATGTGAAGCTCTTAGTCTGGACAGCAGAGCCCAACTGATTTAGACCAGCACAGAGAACACAAGCCCATCACTCTCCCTCTGCCATAAATGAGATTTGTAGAAAATCCAAGACCTCACAAATAAAGACACCCAGAGGAAAAACATACCCAGATTTAGCTGTCAACATTATTAATGGGCCTTGAATTTTTATTTTTTAAATAATTGCCCACAATAGCACGTTAGCAGAATTGCCTTTGGACTAAGGGACAACCACCAGACAGTTCATCTTGGGTAGCAGAAAACCACGAGTTCTCCTCAGTACAGACACTATGCAGAATTGTCACTCTATGTAGAATTTGCATGGCTTTGCAGAGCCAAAATTCAGACTGGTTCTTCCAGGGAAAAAAAAAAAAAAAACAAACAATCCTCTCCCCCGAGAAGAGAGAGAGAACTGCTGCAGTTCATGGAGAAAGAAAAAACCAAAACCAAACAAGCAGACAAAAAATAAAACCACAAAATCTCCTGCCTTGATAATTATGCATTTACCACAACAAGATACCAATCTCCAGCCCAATTTTACAGACCAGGACATGCTGAAGAGATTCCCTGGATTAGGATGGGCACATTTACCAGAGATGCAGAGCAGCCCCTCCAGCTCAGCTGCCATGAAAGACAAAGTTAACATGGACATCACGAAAGTTTAAAAAAATGGGTAGAGAAGTTCAGAGGCATATTACAGAGGAGTTCAGTGCTGAAAGCTGAGCTTGCTGCAGAAGTCTCAGCAGAATGTTAATGTCAAGGACTGCCTGTTTGTAGGGAAGCAGAACACACTGTATTGAACAGCCTGAGATTCATCCCCTAAATAAAAGGGGGGCAAAAAAATAGAAAGAGAGAGAGAAAATAAAAGTGAACAGGTATTGATCAGCTCTAGGGGAATTGCTGGGAGGAAAGACCACACTCAAACTAGATGGCTGAAGGCCACTGGGATTTCAATTTGAAGATATTTATCGTATCACTTTGTAGTTTCCATTGAAAGTCCATAATAAAAGAATTAAGGGTGGGGTAAGTGACAGATCTTCAAAAGCTGATGTCTGCAGGGAAGCATTAGCAAACAACTGGGTGTTCCACATGGACTCACACCAGGCCTGGCACACTCACCACTCTCAGTATAGAAATAAATACACATTCTGCTAGCAGAGAACTTCCAGACTGTACAAAGGACAACACAGCAGTAAATAAGGGTGGAACGAGGCCAATAGAGTGGCCTGGATGGCTTAAAAGTTTGGGCTCTTTCCAACAAAATAGACTCCCACAGAGCCAAGACACAAAGCTCTGTGCCTAGGAAGAACAAGAATTCAGCATGAGAAGCTGCATCCTAGAAAGCAGAGTGAATAAAGCATTTGGACAACAAAAAGAACCAGCAATTTGTCAGGCATTTCCCAGTGGCAAAGCTGTCTAATACCATCCCTGAATATATGAATCCAAGAACAATGTCTGGGAGTGCAGATGATATTCGACTTCACTACAGGGGATTGGCAATAACCAATTCCTGCTTCAGAGCCAGTGCTGGGAAAGACTCATCATGGCAGAGGA
Source organism: Haemorhous mexicanus (assembly GCF_027477595.1). Lineage (NCBI taxonomy): Eukaryota > Metazoa > Chordata > Aves > Passeriformes > Fringillidae > Haemorhous > Haemorhous mexicanus. The sequence goes on along the minus strand of NC_082357.1, from coordinate 10,053,502 downwards.
AAAAAAAGGCAGAAGAGTGTTCAGAGCAGGAAACAGCCCAGGATGTTCCCAGTCCTTTAGGCCACAGGCAGAGGATGGCCACGGCTGGCCTGCAAGGAAGGAAGGTGCATGACAAGGAAGCAGTTTCACAGCAAGAGAAACCTGAAACCAGGAAAAGCAAAATAGGAGAAAAGGAACTCTGGTGTGAGGCCCGAGAGGACTGACAGGGACACACTGCAATGGGAAATGTGGATTCAGCACCTGCTGACATCTCCAGACCATTTCCCAGGGATTCCATTTTACAGAGCAGGCTCAGTGGAGAAATAACTGGGACCTCTGAGGGTCTACAGAGCATTTTACTTGGAAGGTGCTTCAAGCCAAGAATTGCAATTTGCTCTTTTTTGGTAACTGTTGGGAATAAAGAGTTCTCAAACTCCTGTACTACAGTTTTCAAGAATACACAGTGTGCAGTAAGGAATTTCAAACTCTTTCCTCTGCCTATAAGGGCTCAAATCCACTGCACCTAACATTAGGCACCTTCTCCTAGGTAATAACATTGTGAGAAATGTCAGTCCTGGAGGAAGAAAGCTGTTTCCAAACAACATCTCAAATCTTAAAGGCATCTTCTGTACATCTGCCTTTTCTGCCCCTTGAGGAGAGTTCCTACAATTCCCCATTCCCACTTTAGGTCCCTCAGGCAGGGCAGGTTCTGTGCTAACCACCTGCAGGGGACTGGAAAGGTGCTTGGGCCAGGCTGGTGACCTCACTAACATTTTTGTAGCTGTAACTTTCTCCTAAAGTTTTTTTTTCCACCGAAGTCAAACACCTATTTCCTTTTTCACCTCTGTGTAGTGATGTTTTTCCCTCCACGATGCACCCCTCTGCATTATTAATTTCAACACATGATGGTGTCTGCTGTTAAAAATTCCATAATAAATATTATTGCCAAGTGCTGATGGGCAGATGTTAAGCAGCATTTAAAGATTACAGGACCAAGGTAGGTCAAGTTATTTTAGTTCCCTCTGGAAGCTCTTTTAAGCTGATTTTATGACGAGCCCGATTGCCTGCTTTCATTACTAGAAATTCACCATATCTAATCCCCTTGTTCCATGCAGCAGAGAGAGCTGAGTGACACATGAGTGTTTCTCTTTGTCCAGCTTAATCAACCAGCTGCAGCTGCATTCAATCACCTTTCCTGGTGAATGAGCCTTCACTCACTCCAGCTTCACCTGGAGAATAAATTGGTGCCCAGGAGGAGAGCAGGACTGCTGATGGTTGTGCTGCAATGTTAATTCAGACCCACAATCATTCCCTGTTTGCATCAGTGACCCAGAATACACATAAACAGTTTGTCTCAGTCCAAAAGTAACAGCAGATAATGCAAACTAATTCAGCTTGAAGCATGACCTGAATGCCAGGGGTTTTTTGGTGGAGCATTTTGGTGATTAAAGGGAGTTAAGAACTCCCTGTAGCTGTATGAGCCTGTTTGTCCTGTCAGGAGCCAGAGGGAAGAGGGGGACACCCTCTGAAGGACAGCTGGGCAAGGCAGCCAGCAGGTATAGAGGACAGAGAGGATGCCCAAAGCACACATCCCCCTGTTTGGAAGTTAATTCATGTGACCTGCACCCAAAATCTTCATTTCAGGGTGGATTGAACACCTGTTTTGAGCATGACTGAACACCATGTCCTGCTCAAGGACTCAAACTGACTCTCCCTCCTTCCTGCTCCCACCTGCAGGGGTTAAAGACTGCAATGACACAAGCAGCTTAAAGAGGGAGGGCAGAAAAAAAGCTGTAACAGGCACCAGTGTCCTGATTTTTGTACCAGTAGGAAGTGGTGGGGTAACAAAGTCTTTCAGGGGACACAAAACCTTTGGATAGACGAATCCAAAGGAGCTGTTAGACCAGGATTTGGAAACTTCATCCACTTGTTCTCAGTAGTAATCCACAGTCACAATGAAGTTTCCTTTTTCTTAGCAACAGTGTGTTTTGAGAGGAACACAGACATCAAACCCAAATTGTGTGCATTTAAGTATGACCTCTGCAACAATTATAGCAGCAAAATATAGAGCAGACCAGAGCTTAATGGCTCCATTCAAGTACTTTTATCTCTTAAGGGACTGTTTCAGAAACACAGCTGAACTCAGAGACACTGGCTTTGATTTCCTCCCCCCTCCCTTCCAATTCAGAAAATAATTTAAATTCTGCAAGTGCTAAATTGACCTTGCATTCTCCTCTGCTTGCCTGCTAACTACTTTAACAAGTGGAGCTTCCAGCTCTCCACAGCACATCCAGAACAGAAAGTGATGCAAATGTGAACTGATAGGATCAGAGAGCTTTGCCCAACCATCAATTTCTATATCAATCCAGATGGGACATCAACAGGAATTCTGCAGACAGGAGATGACCCAAAGCCAAGACCAAAGCAGCTCTAATAAATCTTGATGTTGTCATGTTGTTCTGTTACACTCCCATCCTTTCTGAAGTCTAAAATATTACAGCAATTCCCATCTGGGGCAAGGCCCAGAGTGTAATTTCATTCTCTTCCAATGCTTTCAGCTGACAAGGCTGTCAACAGGCAAGCCTCAGTCACTGAAACCAGCCCAGTTTCAGTGAGCCAGCAGCACTCACAACTTCAGAGATAAACTAGGCATTAGCAAATACAATATCCCTAAGCACAGCTCTTAATTGAATCAACTTGCAGTTGTCACTTAAGCATTGATAATGCTTAAGTGAATTTTTCCAGGAAGCAAGCAAGGCTCTCTAAAAATCTCCCACCAGCCTTGATTTTCTGCTCCAGAGGGATTTTCAAAGTCCTGTTTGGAATTCACTCCTCTTGCTATACTTTATCATGTACACTGAACCTCTAGGTAGACTTTGATTAAACAAAGATTCACGGGCTTTTGTTTTGAATTTGTATTTTTCAAAGCCAAAATGCATACAGAAAAGTTTTAACAAAGTCTGAAATGCTGCTCAGAGGACACTCAAATAACAGAGCTCATGTAACTGGATTTGTGCTGTGCACTGCCACAGCAGCATTGCTAATCCAAGAGGATGCAGAGGCATCAAAGGGATGCTCAGGGAGAACCATAGCAATGGTTAGGATCAGGTTGTCTCTGTCAGCTCTTCAAGACACACAATTTATGAAAAAATTGTCATCAACAGCCTGGTGTGCTCAGCAGAAAGGAGAGGCAGGGCTATGGAAGAGTTTTCTGGAGCTCTTCCCACATTAACAAGTCCTCACTGGAAATTAAAAAACCTGGGATGTAACACATTGTGCATTGCACAGACTGCAGTGAACAGACTCTAAATCCAAAGCCCCCTAAAGCCAGTGGATGGCTCCCAGAGCTCGGGCAGACTCCTGCTCATCCCATCACACAGCCCCTGCCTCTCTGAACTGCAGCATACATCTCCTAAAAAGCAACTTGGAAGAATCATTTCTCAATATCCAGAAAAATAGAAATAGCTGGAGAGTCTTTATCAGTGAGATATCCCCACAAGGGATAGCACACAAGAACCAAGAGCAGGATAGCACACAAGAACCAAGTCTGACATGGGTTTCTACAGCAACACTCTTTCACCTTGGCATTTAATTCAGATTGCTCCAGAGCACTCCTGTCTGCATCTGGAAAAAGAAATGCTTGTCCTTCTGGTAACAAAAAAGTGTTTGATACACACACCCCTCACAGGACAGGAGAATGAAAAAAACTAAAATGTTTGAAGCCAGCTGGTGCAGTCCAGCCTCCTGAAATACAAACCTGACTTCTTGCCAAATCCAGGGGGAAGATGGTTCTTTGCATATCTACAGCAATGACAGCAAATGTTATTTCCAACATCCACTGCTGAATTCAGACACAGCTTTCCCCTCACCTCACATCCTGCCACAGTTTCCTTCCCCTTCTCCCCTCAAGTGGTTTATGATGTTTGAACCCCCTCCCTTTCTTCGAGTTCAAGCAGTCTGCTGCCATGAACTGGGGAGAATAAAGTTCTGCATAAAGAGAACTGCAACCTCTCAGCTCAATGAACACCAGTGAAATTTGCACCCTGCAATGGAAAAACAAGAATGTGAATGGCCAGCCTTTGAATTAAAGGCTGAATGGAAAACCAGGACACAAGCCAAGAGATACTAGCAAGATTCTGCTATTACCTATGACAGTGAAGGTAAATTATTTTTATTTTCAGTCCCCACCCTCAGCTGCCAGAATCTTGCCCCAAGGGCTGGTGCAGGATGGGAGAGAATGAGGATGGCAATGCCTAACACAACACATCCACCAAAAATGTTGCCCAAGATTTACCCTGCAAGTGCCAAGCAACACCCAGTTTCACACAAAAACATACAAGGAAGATAGCAAAGCTAATATTTCAATCAAAGCAATAAATCCTCCACCTTCTCTTGTTTTCTGAAGTGGCTTGGTATAAATTCTCATCCACAATTTTTTTTTGCCTTGTCAGAAAAGGGACACACTCGTTTGGCAGTAATATTTATTGTGCTCAGCAAATGCTAGCACATTTCCCCTTTTAACACATATAACCCATCTCTAAAAACTTGCCTTCTCACTGTGTCCTAAAATTACTGAGTGAAAATACCAAAAAAAAAAAAAGAGAAAAAGAAAAAAGCCATAACAGACTCCAGTGAATCAGAGTAACCCGTTCCAACTTGTGTTTTTAAAAATAGCTTTAAAGTCACACCAGATTTTTTTTTGTTTCATTTTTACCAGCATGTTCAGACTTGTCTCAAACAGTTTCCTGTTCTTCTCTCATTCAAGTCTATGGAAATTTTGCCTTCAGTGTAACCAGAAAAATAAAACCAGGCACATTCAGTTCTCATAAAGGAATCAGAAAGACATTAAAGGGCACAGCCTAGTGAGGGCACCCCTGCACATCTCTAGAGTCTCTTCACAGTCATCCCTTCCCCACCTCTGCCCAGGGTGAAGTACAGAACAGATGTCACTGAGTTTCTGGGACCTAAACAACACCTCTGCCAATCCAGCTCATGGATTTGAACAGGGTTGAAGATTGAAATCCCAGCTACAGCCCTGAACAGGTCACCCTTGCAGCTCCCTGCCTCTTCATCCCCTGCAAATGCCAATCCCAGCCTCCAGGAGCCAGCAGCCACCCTGGGAGCCCTGAAGGGGCAGCCTGAGCTCTGAGCCACATTCCAGCCCCTGGCTGTTTGCAGCCAGCCCCCCCTGGGCTCTGCTCACCACAGCTGAGGAAGCCTTTGCTGCTCCCCAGGCCTTGAGCATCCTCCTTCCACCTGTGCACACAGGGCCCAGCAGCCTTCAGGCCATTCCCAGAACAAACAGGCTGCTGCTGTTTTCAGCAGGAACCACTGCCATTGCTTGGGCAATATTTTCATGTTTTTCCAAATCCCAAGTGCAGGGGAAAACAAAAAAACCATTATCCCCTACATAGTGTGTTCAAACTGATGTGCCAGGTCTTAAATTAACAATCCAGAGCTGCATTCTGTCCCAAATACTTTGTCTAAAGCTCTTCCAAGCTGACCTGTGCAGTGAGTGGTGCCTGAGTAACCATAGCAGCACATCTGAACAATGCCAAATCCTTCTGAGCACAGCCTGGAGCTGCTGATGGACGTGAGGAGGGAGCTGGAGCTGCTCTTCCCTGAGACCAAACTGAGAGTGAGGATGGGCAGGTGAGAGTGCAGGTGCAGCCTCAGAATTCAGGTGGCAGCACAAGTGAAAATGGGGGCCAGAGCAGCTCTGGGAGCCTCCTGAGTTGTCTGGATACCTGTGGCCTCCTGGGTGACCACTCCCTTGCAAAGCTTTTGGCCCAACAGGCCCAAAGCACCCACTGGCAGCTGTTGGCCAGATCCATGAAATTCTCCTTGATGCAGAGAGGTGTTTACCTACTGCACTTATCCCTGGGGCTCCAAGTATCTGCAAGACCTTAGAAGCCTCGAAAAAGCTAATTAGTGCACTGCCATAAATAATTTGATCTCTTAGGAGGTTATGTACTCTCTACACAGTAAGTAACAGCTTTCTTTAATGGAAAAAAAGGATGATTTGCCTATGTATATCTCTATTTTATTATTGGTGTTTATCAACTGTATTATAATTTACCATAAAGAAAGCAGGAAAGCAAGAGAAAGAAAAAAAAAAAGGAACTCCTGCCTAGAACACAGCTCATTCCTGTGAGCTACACCATCCCTGGAAAGCAAATCTAGGTCTGTCCTGCTTTGTCAGACACAAATATCTCCTGCAGGGAGATCTCACATAAAATTAAAAGTCAGTGCAGATCCCTTCTCCAGACCCTTTTGTGGCTGCAGAGGAACAATAAAACTGCACAGGACAATCTCTTCCCAGCCCTGCTCCAGGGAGGAGGCAGCTGCCTGCTCTGTGCCCTCTGCAGTGGCAGGAAAACCAACTGCTGCCTGGCACAGGGAAAGCAGCCATTCTGGAACCACAGCAGGACAGCACACCAGGATCCCCACTGCAAGTCAACAGCCAACACCTAGTAAAATAAAAAATTTAAACAAAAGGAAAGTTAGAATTGCCTTGCTTAGCTAGTGTTGTTACCCAGAAGTTTTTTTTAATAAATGAGGTTGCCCTTTAAAGAGGTTTCCTTTCATCTGGAGAGGTCAGCAGAGCAATCTCCAGGAGTGGAGATAAGCCTGGGTGATGAACTCTGTTACAGGAACAGAAGGATTTAAAGTTACTCATAAGCTGGTTTGTTTTAAAAGACAAAATGTAAAAGAGCATCTATTACCTTAAAAATCACCAAAATCCTCCTCAGAAATGGCCATGGTTACTTTTCTCAGCACTTATTCTTAAAGAGCACTCCAGAACTGCTGCTGGGAACAGCTTGGTGACACAAAAACCAGGGCAAGCCTCTTGCAAACTCCTTTTAGCACAGAAGGGAAGCACATCCAGTGTCACAGAGGCTCCAGCCAGCCCAGCTCTGCCCCTGAGCCTCAGGACAGGCTGAGGGAACCAGTGGGTACCACAAAGACTCAGCATCCTCCCCGTGGCAGCAGCCCCAGGAGCTGAACAGCCCGGGCACTGGGGCTGGGAGCCAGCGCAGGTCAAACACCAAAGCATCCTTCAAAAACACAACAATTGCTCTCGCTGGCACCAAGCCATCAGGCAGCTGCTGCATTTGAAGCTTTGCCAAAACATCAGCCCAGCCCTCTTGAGGAGGAAGAAATGGCCCCTTGAACTCCTTGTGCAAATTTATACTTTTTTAAGCGCAGCCTTTTAGACACAGTGATAGCCAGGGGGGCAATTAATTCCATTCTTTCCAGAAGATTTTTAGCTCTGAAAAACTCATGTATTATTTAAGCCTCACAGCTACCCATGAACATTCTCAAGGTCCAACTTTCTCTTTGTGAAGGGGTAAAAAAGATCCAGAGACCTTTTGGTGAAAGATCTCTGGAAAAATCCCACATCACCTTCAACCCCCACCCCAATTCCCTGGCTACCAGGAGAGACCTTTCATTTCTGGAGGGGTTTGGCAGTGCCTGACTCTCCATCAGCAGGGCTCTGGCTGTGTCTTGCCTCGGATTTCTAAGCAGCATCAAAGGATCAGCACCTGTGGCAGAGGCCTCAGCCCGAGCAGTGTCTCTTTTTAGGTTCCTGCACTCCTAGCAGGATTCAGGATGATGCAAGAGAAGAAGGCTGATCTTCCAACCTGGGTGACTAAAATCAGCTGGATGAAGAATCCTTACACACAGAGTCAGGTGCCATTAGCAAAGAAGAAATAAATCTAACCTACATTTACAGCAGCATTTTTTTAGAACAACCATTACCCTGATTGAGAAAGTGCCAGCTTTAAACACCTAATCCAGCACAGCAGCTTCACTACTGACCTGCCTCTCACCTTTGGGAAAGGCCTGAGGGAAATCAGATCACTGAAGGAAAACAGAATCAGCTTCTCCCTGGCAGTCCCAGGTATTCACTCACTTGGAAAATGTGTGTAAAATGGGGGTAGATGTTGTCATCTTATTGCAGGGGATCCATACTGTTGTCTCCTTACCACAAAAGTTTCACACCTTCTTGGTGTTTCTCGTGGGAGCCTCCTCAGAGCACTGCCTCTTCCTTCTTCACAAAGCAGCCAACTGACTCCAGTTCCCTTCCCAACCAGCCAACCCACTCTTTTATAACACTCTTCTTCTCTTTGGTTACAGCTGTGGCCTGGTAAAGTCAGGCCTGTTCCTGATCTTTGATAATTGGCCCAGCTGCAACTCCTTAGGGGTAAGGTTACTTTCTACACTACCTTTATTTTTCTTATATTGTGTCTCCCTACAGGTAGAGCTTTGCTGTTCTTCTCTGCATTTCTGAGACCCAAACCAGCATTTCAGGGAGCAATGCAGCTCAGCATGCAGGGGATCCCAGAGGCAGAGGTGATCCTCCTGCCCTCACCTACAGACAGCAGGTGTGCACCTGGAGCTGCCAAGCAAACTCAAAACACATGAGTTGACTACACTTTCTAGTGGCCAGGCACATAGGCAAACTTGTCTGTGAAGAAATAAAACTGGATTTAAACACACCAAATGCTTAGCTTGCTGTCAGCCAGCAGCCAGAGCACCAAAGATGCACAGAGGAGGGTGCAGTACAGAGACTGAAGAGCATTCCCAGCCAAGCAGGCACCTGCAGACCTGGCCACTCACAGCTCCCAGCACCTTGGCTTGCTGGGATCACTGATATTGCCTTTAGGAGTCCCAGCTCTGCCTGGTTTTAAATAAAAACACATTTTCTAGAAACCTGCACTAGCACATGTTCCAAGTGCTGCCACTCAGCATTCCATAAGTTATTACTTCTGTGCACTCAGAGCAGTTTGGGAACTGAAGGTTGTGTGGTCAGCCCCACACTCCATAAACAATAGAGATGCTGGAATGGGGCAATATTTACCCCTGTTTTGCCATCTGCTTATATATTCATATAAAACATGTGACTCCCAGGATGTGAGCAGCAGAATAACAGATAAAGGTACCAAAACACATCTTTTCTTCTTAATGGAAAGCTACTATTGCACACAAGAAAGAATGATATGTATATGTGTTTATACATGTATAGCTATTAAAAATAATGAAACCCTTTTCAATGAAACACATACCTTTGGCTTTTCCTGAAGAGTCAGTGTCCTCAAAAAACCAAAACCTTTCTCCAAAATCCCCACCATCTGAACTATTTAAAAACCAAACCAACCCAACAAAGTACAGCCCCCACCATTAACACCTCCCCACGGAGGTGGGGCTTCTTACTCAGGAGCATATGGCTAAAGGCTGGGAGTGTTTAAATAACTCTGAATAAAGAGCAACGTGGCCAAGAGATGTGTAAAGACCTCCCTCAGCCAAGCACTGACCTCCAACACTGGTGTTGGTGTTTAAAGCAGACCCCACCACCCACACGGGCTCCAGGACATTCAGCAGTGTCCAACACAGTTTCACTGCTGCCCCTTTTAAAAACAGAGTGAAGTATGTGTAACTCCAGAGCTGAGCTCCTCCAGCCTCTTTTGAAAAAGCAGACAAATAAAGCTGCATTGACTGCAGGGCTGATGCCTCTTCTGGGCACCAGCCCATGGGAGATGAGAACTTTGCACTTTTCCTCACCTCACCACACAGATTCTTTTGACATGGAGTTTTCTGTTTGGTTTTTCCTTGGGGCAGGAAAAGCACTGTTGTAGGCTGAGGGTGCAGTGTGTGTGTGTTTATTTTAAAGCAAATCACAACAAGAACACGTGGTGCATTTAGGGAATAAATTTGACACATTTAGGGAAAAAAGAAAACTTCTTACAAGACTGTCCTTCTACCAGTCTAGAGAGACAGCAGGTGAACTCATAGAAGCTATGAAAGAGAATATTCAGAGTCTTGTGTGACTATAAAAGAATTAAGAGACTCATTTTACAGTGCATTTTAATTAAAAGTTCATTATAAGAATTTTCTTTTAAGAACAGCATACTACATATTCATGGAAATATGTAACTTTACCCTACAAATGGGACTGTCACCATATTATTCTTACAATTCAAACATATGAAAAATAAAATATGATATTTAGCTTTATAAATTCCCCCTCCCCCCCCTTAGATCCTTTTTCTTTTAAATAACAAAAGTATTAACTCTTTCCCAGTACAGTGCATTTGCTATCTGCGAGCCACAAACCAAGAAGTCACATCAACGCCAAGGAAACAGCAACATTGTTTGCAAAATATTGAGAGAAAATGATAAAAAAATATAGTAGTCAGCCCAGTGCTTACAGAAGAGACAGTCAACAAGAATTGAAAAAGCAGCACATTTTCATATTACATAGGACCATTATAACAACATATAAACCAGTGCAGAAGACTTTTATGCTGGAAAAATATATACCAATTCTCAGCAAGCAGAAACTGAACTTTGGCACTTGCTCATAAAAAGGCCTTTCAAAGCAAAACAAAATGGAAATTCACTTAATCACAGCTTGTATATTAAAAAAAAAAATAAAGACATTGAAGCAAGAGAAACAATAGAGAAAAGTGTACAAGCCAGGTCACTAGGAGTTCAGTACATTCAGCCTACAGAAAATACAAGCACAATCTTTCATCCACCCACCTATGCTGGGATCCTGGCTAGCAAAGGACAGGCTTGGGGACAGAACCTCACCTGAAGCACCTCTGCTTCAATGGAGCTGTGCTGATTAAACAGCCCTTTCTTCAAATTGAGCTGGTACAATGTGTCTCCACTACATCACCTCTTTATCATAAAATAAGGATTTCTAATCTGCAAATTAAGAAGCAAAAGCCTTGCACTCAGACAGTGGCTGTTCTGCTCTACCCATAGCTGCACCATAACCACTGCAGTGTAAGGATTAAGTGATTTTTTTTTTTTAAAAAAAGGGCTAAAAAAAGAATGGCTTTATTTTGAAGAGGAGACAATAGACTGGAAGGAAGGGTTCACATTTAGTCTGTTATTCCTGGTGCTGTCAGCACTGCACATTCTCAGGAACAGGAGAGTGAAGTGTGCACCCTGCTCTCCCTCCCTGCAGAAGAGCTGATGGTCTAAGCTCAGGCCCAACCAAAAGGGTTCTGCAGGCCAAAGCAGATTTTTGGATCAGGCCATAGGAAAGCAAGGGCTGCTCTGGTCAAGAAGTGCTCCTTTCATAGCCAGGCTCAATGCCCCAAGCTAGCAGCTATCTTTGCATTGAGGCAGTTTACTCAGTTTTTTTTTTTTATTCTTTCAAGGAGTTAAGACTGGGGAAGGGCAAGGAGAAAAATAAGTGCTTTAGATTGCACAGAAGATTGTCCAACTAAAGGGGGCACTTGGATGGGAAGTGATCACAGCTACAAGTCAAGCAGCCGCTCCTCACACGTCTCCACAGGCCATTTAGTAGCACCTCCAAACACATCCACGTTGTTGTCCACCCAGGGGATGATGTTGCCAGGCATGTTGATGGAGCAGTTGGCAATATTCATGATGTCTTCAGCTCTTAAGACCCTGTCCCATATATTGAACTGGCTCATTTCCCCAACAAAGGCTTGAGTTGCATCAAATCTTCCTCCTACTGTGTCCTTTAGGCACAGGAGAGTTAGATGAGAAGGTTATTTTGGCATTTTCTGCTTCAAACTCGAAGTCCCTCCCCACCCAGCCCCACTGCTAGAGAGGGATGCAGAGTTTGGTCACAGAGGTGAACAAATCTGAGTTTCTACAATGGTTACATTGAACAAGGCATTCAGTGACAAGCTCCAACCTGAATTGTGTCCAAGCAACTGAGGGCAAACAGTGGAGACTGCAAAACACCTCAGAAAGGCTGCACATAACCAACCCTGCCCTCGAGCAGTAGAGCAGGAAGGCAGCTTTAAACTCTGAAGCTCATTTAAGAGCCACTGTGCAAGCTTAGCACAGGACAACTCCAGCAAGAACTGCAGGGATGTGTGAGGTTACCCTGCAAGCTTTATGGCTGTAGATTAAACCAGAACTGCAGCCCTTGCCCAACTGTCTGCAGGGACTGGGAGATGTGATCTTGGGATCTAAATACTCAGGCTCTGTCTGGTTGTAAATGAGCGATTCAAACTGCCACTGCTTAAGCCTAGAAATGTTTGCTTGCTCCACTCACTACCCCGAGGACAGAAATCACTCATTTTTGAATGAATCCAGTAATTCCACTGACTTGGAACTGATAGCACAGCACAGAACCCAGCACAGTGCAGGCAGAGATAAAGGAAATCTGCCAGACACTCAGCAGTGAGCTGGAGCATCTGCTCTGCAGAGAGTATCAGGATACTGAACTTGCCATTCTGTCATTTCTGTCATGGATAAATATCTTCTAAAATCAATATCAACACAAAACTAATTTTTCATTGCTCCAACTGTGAACCTGGGATTCCTGAAGAAAGGCCATTTCCTGCTACTTGTTACAACATTTGCTTTTTTTAGGAAATGTATCATGTAAGTAGGGAAATAATGTGAAGCCAGGAGCCACACAATTCACAACTTATGAGATGTTAACTAGAAAGGCAAGCTTCAAAATCCTCTGGGGTTTTTTTTCAATATTCTAAAAGGACTTATTCTTAACCCCAACATGAATATTCTGAATATTTAATAAGTGAAACAAATATACCAATGTGTAATTTTATAAAGTATTTGTTGCCTTGTTTCAGTCTTTCTGATACTGTGTATACAACAGGACCAAGTGTTTAACAGAGAAATTCTCACAGCTCGTTTGTTTGGATTTTTGATTTTATTTTAAGAAATTGGAGTTTTGATTTTATTTAAACCCTGGAACACCCTGTCATTCACTCACCTGTTCCTGACCCAGGATCAAGACACCTCCAGGTTTAATTGGATGCCAAGGAGCAAGATTCTCCCCAGTGCCAAGCTTCTCTCCATCCTGAAAAGCTTCCCACATTCCATCTCTGGTTGTCCATGTTATGCAGATATGATGCCATTTTCCATCACTGATGAAGAGAGGGAGCTGAGCAACCTACAAAAATCAGAATAATGCATGTAGCAACCCAAATCTAGCAGTTCAAGCCCAACATGTAAAGAGGAACAGTATTTACTCTGTCCTCAAAAGCAAAAGCTTTATAGAGGCAAGAGTTAGTCTACATCTTACTTTGTAGGATTCCACACAATCATAAAATTATTTAGGTTGGAACACCCCTCCAAGATCCCCAAGTGCAATCATTAACCCAGCACTGCCAAGGCCACATCTACACCTGCAGGGATGGTGACTCCACCTCTGCCCTGTGCAGCCTGTTCCAGTGCTTTGCCACCCTCTCAGTGCAGAAATTTCTCCTCATATCCAATTACAGCTTCCCCTGGCACAACTTGTGGCCATTTCCTCTTTCTGTTGCTTGTTACTTGGGAGGAGAGACCAACCCCCATCCTGCACACTAATCTGTGGCATTTGTTGTTTAAATCTCAGTGCTTAGTGAGATTCCATCCAGTGCTCATGTTCAGTTCCTCTCAGAATCTGGGGTTTGCCAGCACCATGTGCAGTAACAACTTTAACAAGCTGATCTGTCTGCTGCCAGGAGAACTTGTGGGAACTGTTCCCTAGACCTCACAACAAGGAGGAATGATCTGAAAACCTCCTCAGGTCAACATCAAGACACAAGTGCAGTGGGCTATGGAGCTGTGATGTGAAGAAATAAAAGCCTCACAGAATATTGATATTACAGACATAATACTGAGGAGAAAAAGAGGTATTGCCAAAGATAAGGAGACTCAAGTTTGCTTCTCTTCCACAAACCATTAAAAATAATTGGTTATTGATCTGGGAGGATCATAGGACTGTTAAAAGTCCATAAATCAGCCACAAGATGAACCACCTGAGTTCTGTAGCACACACCTGATCCCTCAGAGAGCAGTGAGTTACCAGGAAATCTAACTGAAGGTGGCCAGAAAGGATACTGGTTTAATGACAAGTTTCAATGTTTTTTTCCAGCTTGTCAGAAACCATCAATGGTATGAAGTAGCTGTATCTAAAGTCTGAAAAATTGTATTTAAACTGATGTTCAGTCACTAAGCACAACAAAACCAGACCATTATGTGCAAAGCCTTTTGCTCTCTGTCTTCTGCAAAATTCATTTAACATTGTTAATGTCTACAATTATAAAGATAGAAATACTGCAACTGGCTTAGATCTTAGAGGTCTTGTAATGTGTGGCTTCAAATTTTGCTTGTGTTTCATAAAACAAAAGGAAAAAAAAAACCCAAGAAGCCAAGACCTGCTTGTAAGTTCAAACATAAGTGTGTGCACATCTAGTGTCAAGCTGCTTGGTCTCAACACACAAATATCTGGACAATTTAACTTCTGCTTCAAGTGCTTTAATGGACTTGCAATCAGCAAGTGGAGCACAGAGAAGCAGACAGCAGCACCTCAAAGGCTTCTCTCAGAGGGAAGGAAGGAGTCAGTGCAAAGGCACCAAGGGGTCAGGCCCTGTTCTGGTTACTCTGACAACAAAGAGCTCATCAAATCTCACCTTATCATTAATTAGCAGCTCAATTGGATTATTCCCCCATTCTATGAGGACAATTTCATTGGCTTGCCCAGGAACAGCATATGAGAAGGGAGTGCCAATTCCAGGAGAAGCACTTGACCTCAGCCACAAGCACACAGTGAAAGCATAGAGCTCTGGCAGAGTCTTCTTGATCTTCCCATACAGGTAGTTGGTGCGAAGGGGAAGGGAGACCTTGAACTCATCAGGTGACTTGAATGCACTGTTACCTAGAATCACATGGAGCAAAAAAAACCTTAACAGTGAGCAAACCATGCATTGATAATTCAGGCTAAGACACAGTTGATATTGATAATCTTTGGCTTTAATCACTTCAGAGAGGTACAGAAAGAAAAGTATATTGAGGTAGTATTTACTGAGTGTTGATTTTGCTGCACACAAAAATGCAAATAGATTTTATCCACATTGTGATAATTATTTAGTTTGTCTATGACCTATTATTTTCCTCTAAATGAGCAGAAATAATCTCCTTCATTGCCTAGTTCATGGCTGGAGGCCTCCCTATTTCAAACAATTCAAACTGGTTTAAGACATTTCCTGTCAGTAAAATGGATTCTCTGCTATGCTCATTATTAAAGCATCACAGTGCTTTACAGCCAGGATTTCTTTCCCTACTCCTGCTACACAAGCAGTATCTCTGTGTTAAGACTCAGGCTAAGACACATTAACACATTTTGAGCAGCAAATCTGAAATAAGACTACACTGACATAAGTCCAGAAAGCAGCTACATTGAGGAGAACTGATTTCTGCCCATCAACTGAACAGGACAAGATCTGAAAATGTTCAAAGTGATCTCAATTAAAAATACAATATCAAGCAATGAACTATGGGAAGATTAGGCACTTGATTTAATATAAAAGCTAAATGATTATTTAGCTTTTCCTAAAACAGTGGTAAAAAACAGTGAGATATTCTAGACATGCTTACAAAATTGAGAACCCTAAAGACCACAACTTGCTGAAGTTGCAATACTCTGGATCATACAGTTGATTTAGATGCTCATAAGTAATTTTCTAGAAGTATTAAGAAATGAATCCCACATTGTACCACAATTTGAACCCCACAATTCTGTAGTAATGTCACCCTCAACTTTTTAGCAGCCTGTTCTTCTGAGTCTCCCTCATTTCCTTTGCTCGCATTCCTGAAACAAATTCAATCCACTTGCCAAACTTCACACTCCCATCCAAAGGAAAAGCTGTTGTCACAAAAGATTGTCACAATTCTCATATGTATTTTTTAAATCATTGGCATTCTCTCATTTCCCCTTCTCAGAAGCAACTGAAGTGTTTTGGCTGCATTTTTTACAGAATGAGGGGGTGGGAGAAGAAAAAGCTTCTCTTTGGCTTGCATCTGTCTTGAGGAACCTTAGAGACCTGAAATGTTCTAAATGGTAAGCAAATAAACACCAGGGTCTTAGGCCTCATACTGAACAACCTCCATTAGGCTGCTACAATCAGTCTCACACAGAAAAAACAGAAACATACCTCTTTAAAGGAGAATCATTTTTGGGCTAGATGGGCAAGAAATACTGTTAATCCCTTTCAGAGATAGGGAAAATAAGTTAAGATGCAGTAAATTATCTGTCTGCTCCTCCAGAAAAGCTAGGAATCCCACTGAAGTCCAGGCACTACTATTTGCAGGGTTATACCTCCTGCTTTTTCTACTGCATCCCCTTCTGCTGTCAGTGGAGACAACCACTGAAGAAATTAACAGAAAACTTTGGGAATCACAACAGGTGTACAAGTTTTAAACTCTTCTGCCCCACTGGTAACTAAAACAGCTGTCACAGCTACAGATAAAATCTAATGCTTACAGGGGCACCTCATAAAGTTATTTTTTTCCCCTCTATTTAGTCTCAGGACAATCAGGAGCTTATGACGCTCTAGTTAGTCGTAGGGAAGAAATGCTAAACAATACTGCATCTTGAATAAAAGCACAACAGAAACACTGTTTTCAAATGAGACCAGATGAATTATTGTCTGTATTTAAAATACAAAAAAAAAGTTCTTTCATCATTATTACCCTCACTTGGATTTGGCAGAGGAACCAGAAGAGCTAAGCTGTACAGTAATAGCAAATTACACAAGTAAAAGAAAGGCTGTATCTTGGTTCCTGTCCCAAATTCTTCACTTCCCCGGAGACTTAAGACAGCCCTCACTCCCCACACAAAAAAATAAAGGTGGGAACAGGTTATTTTTAGCCCAGCTGAATTACACATTCTTGTTCTCCCACCACTCTCTCCTTCTGATATGAGTCACATCTTTCAGAGACAAGGACTATCTATACTTGACTCATAAGACATTAACAGGCCACTAATTCTCCAGAACTTCAGCTGCAGGTTAGGCTTTGTCTTGGCTCTCAAGAAACACTAAAATAGAAAATAATCCTCCTTCTCTTCTCCCCTCCTCCACTCTTTTTAGAAGAACAGATACAGTATTACACACAAGTCCATTAGGCTGCCTTTCTAAGTTCATGAGATATGCATGTTTGCACCATTTGGAAGGCTTGTCCATTAAGCTGTTTTTAAGCAGAGAGTTATTCACCTTGGAAAAATCACTTAAGGATTGGGCAGTGATATTTACTGCAACTCCAGCCCTACACAGTCCACTCTGTACATGTACACAGTCAATACAGAAAGAGTTCTGTGCTCACAGAAATTTGTAATTCAAATAAACAGATTCTACTCAAGCAGAGAGATCTTAGTAATAATTCAGCCAAGAATCAGAATGAATGACTAGGATTACAAGAGTATCCCCCAGTGGACCATGTGTAATCTACTGTAAACTCTGAAGGCTGAAAGCTTAGAATAGAGCATAATTCAAGTAGCTGCAGTTACCCAAAGTCATAACCAGTAACAAAAGGAAAGGCCACCATCAATACTTCCAAAGCAGCAGGAAACAAAGCTGGTCTCGTATAAAACGCCATTCATTACATCAAAGGTAGTTGTGCTAATTAAATTTAGCCCATATGACTGTCAGTCCAAATAAAGGCAGCTCTACTCAGATGTATGCTTGACATTATGGAGCTATTTACACCCATGCCATACTTATTCCTATCTCCACTTGCCTCCTTACAGATCTTTCCATCCCACAAACACTAAGAGTTTCATCCTAGCCACCCACACACGCCAAATTAAGAGACAGGAAGCCAAAGCCAGGCAACTGCCTGTCAAGCAAGAAGCCTGAGATAAAAGAAAAGGG
The DNA here is from genome assembly GCF_027477595.1 of Haemorhous mexicanus. Lineage (NCBI taxonomy): Eukaryota > Metazoa > Chordata > Aves > Passeriformes > Fringillidae > Haemorhous > Haemorhous mexicanus. The sequence goes on along the minus strand of NC_082357.1, from coordinate 10,035,866 downwards.
AGAATCCAAGTATTTGCACTGTCACCTACTATTTAGTCCAGTACCTCAATGTCTTTCCCTCAAGACCCACATTTACTGCTCTGGAAGGAAGGAGTAAACAAAATTAATCAGGATGGGGAAGCGTTTCGATTCCGAGCAATTACCTTTCTCTAACTCAGACACTCTTTCTAGCAATGCATTCAAGGCTGTCTCTGTCTTCTGCCGGTGGGCTGAGGTCTCGTTGTGAAGCAGAGACTTCTCATCCTCCAGCTCGGCCACCTTGCTGAGCAGCTGTCGCTCCAGGTCCCCGAGCCGGCGCTGCAGCATCTCCCGCAGGTCACTGGGCAGCGCTGCGTAGGACACGTTGGCTCGGAGCTGGTGCTTCAGGGCAAAACAAGGGGGGAAAAAAAATCGTCATTCCTGAAAGAGAAACTGGGAAATGCAGGTATGCTCCCGGCTCAAAGCAGGAAAGTAAAATCATGGAGCTCTCCAGCAAGTGCAGAAGAGGTATTGCTTTTCAGCATTTGTCATGGTCAGAGCTTTTATCAGCACTGTAGTTAAACAGGTCCTGAAACTAAAGGGCACTTTCCAGCACTTAATATGAAGGAGTTTTCACACATTTAAAGTTCAATAACATCAATGTAGGGAGCAGGTCTGATGTAATTCTATTAGTATGCATACATGTGGCACTTTGGTCAATTTTTGCTTTACTTACTGTTTGTGACATGGCCAACGTAAGTAAAGAGAAAAACTATCACTTCATTTTAGATTAAAAATTAAGCTACTTTGAAAGCAGATTTACCAAAGTAAGATGCTCCTTGAATCAATCTAAGTACTAACCAGTGAAAGTATTCTTATTCAAACTGAAAAAAGAGGCACCTCACACTCTCAAATAACACTGGTATCTTTAAAAGATACTAAAAAAACATTTCCACCTACCATGTTATTCTAGAGGAGTTTTCTACAACGCTAAAAAGAATGCTTCAGAAAGACAGCAGTAGTGGTAAAAGGAGAGAATGAATACTATCAGCTCATTCAAAACTGCACTTGCAAAGCAGCACTCACAGCACAGATCAGCCTTTCGGAAGTTACTCGCCATCCTCACATCAGCACTGACTGGAGGACAGCAGGAGCAGGCATGTGAGGCTTTCAGGGTGTGAAAAGCAAAACAGCATCAGCACAAATCCTGTGAGAATCCTCTCTACGAAACATTTGCATGAGCAGCACTCGAACCACGGGCACTGTCCAAAGGCTCATGGAAATCACTTATCGGTGGGCTTGGACCAAATCCCCTTTCTGTTCAGAGGTGCACAGAATCGGGTTCTTTTCATTCTGTGTCAGCCCTGAGTTCATCATCTTATCTGCACCATCTGCCCAACACAATCTCCTCATTACCACTGGTCTGTTCAGCACCATATGCCGAGGTCTTACTGCCCAAGACGTCAGCTTTGTACCTCAAACCACATGAAGGCACATCCCCAGAAAGGGAGATTTACACATTTTTAATACAAAAACTAAGCTGGTGACAAGCAGAAAAACCATCATCATCTCCCCCCACGCAGTGGGAGAACACATTCAAGAGCAACCCCTGAGGTATTAACATTAAAGAGAAGAGATAAATAACCAAGAGACCACAAGCCAAACCGAGCCGCTCGCCCGCGGGCTGGGCCAGTTTGGATCCATCTCCACAGGGATTCAGGGCACCACTCGTGCCCGAAGTGCCCGCTAGACGTGAAGCGGCTCCGGCCCTACCTCCAGGCTCTCCAGGCGGTCCTTCAGGGTCTGCATGGTGCGGCTCAGCTGGTCGATGACCTGCGCCGGGTCCCGCGGCAGGTCGCCCATCGTGTCCTTGCCCTTGGCCACCTCGTTCTTCCACGCCCCCGCGGCGGACTTGCCGTCGGCACCCTCGCAGCGGCTCAGCTTCCCGGTGAGCTCCCGGATGGCCTCCCGCTGGCTCCCGATGGTCTCCTTCTGCTGCAGGACGGTCTCCCGCAGCTGCAGCACCGTGGCTTTGAGCTCCTCCTCGGGGGGCAGCGCGCCGCCCTGCATGGGCACGGGGGGCAGCGGGCAGCCCGTGCCGGCGGCGTCCAGCGGCAGCGAGGTGCACACGAAGCGGCTGCCCGGCGGGCTCTCCTGCTCCGGGGCCGGCGACCCCCGCCCGCCCGTAGCTACGGCGAGCAGGAGCCCGGCGGCCACGAGCAGCATCCCGGCTGGCGAGCAGAGCGCCCGCTCGGCGGGGCGGCCGGGGCCGAGCCGCGGTGCCAAGAGCGGGTCCCGCCGCGCCGTTCCGTCCGTCCCGTCCCGTCCCGTCTCGCTCCCCTCACGCCGGTCCCGCGCCCGCCGCCGGCCGCGGGTTTTATAGGCAGCGAGGGAGCGGGGGGCGGGGCCCGAGTTGCGCCGCGCGCGCTGGTTGGCTGCGAGCTGTGTGACGTCAGCCGAGCCGGAGCCGGGCGGGCGCGGGGTCGGGACCGGGACCCGCACCCGCGGCGGGGCCGCCCCTTCTGTCCGTGCCCAGCCTGACGCTCTCGTGTTTCCGCTGACATCCCTTGTCCCTTGTCCTCACACCACGCTCCGCGGTGAAGAGCCCGGCTCCATCCACCTCGGTGGTCTGTGCCGAGCCCGCTTCAGCTTGTCAGTGCCTTTCTGGTACTGAGCGGGTCAGAACCGGACCCAGCCCCTCGAGGTGATCCGAGCAGTGCGGAGCAAAGGGACTGTCCCTTCCCCTGCACACCGCTGCTAGAGCAGCCGGTACGGCCTGCCCGGACCGGCTCTTCGAGCTCCAGGATCATGCCGTCAGAAAACGGGAACGGTTCAACCTGTGCATCAGTATTCACATTGATTATGGAGGAGAAGGAGACACGAGCATCTTACTCACTAGAGTACCAGAATTCTGTTGTTGGACCATAAGACCATTGTGGTTTCAGCTATATTGTTTGTGGCATCCAATGTTTTTTTATGCTGATCCTCTTATTGAGTTACTTTAAATGTATAATCCGTGAAGGCTTTTATATTTTCCAAGTGAGATACAAACACCGAACAGTTCTTAGTAACTTCTTGTGGATATGCAATAAAAACTCTTACCTCCACTGGAAAAACTGAGAAACAATTTCCTGATGCATCAGCAGAGGCTGCTCTTAGGACTCCCAAATCTTTGACTAGAACTTCAGATTTTTAGAAAGTTTGTATATGGAGATGAAAGACATTTTACCATAGCGTAAGTAGCTCCTACTATGAAATACATAATGTTTTAAATAATAATGAATAAGAATAAAGAATATGTAATTGAAAATAATTTTAGCTTTTTTTCAATCAGAACAAGAATTGCTTTGTTATGTAATGAATTAACAAGTTTCCAGGAGTGTGCACCACAGGGACAGTTAAATCTGACGGTTTCATGGAGTCCAGTTTATTTGTTCAAGCCTTCTAGCAATGTCCTGTTTAAAGTCACACGAGTCAAAGGCAACTGCAGGCACTGTTCAGCCAGATGGCTGAGATGCAGCTCCTATTGCTCATTCAAGAGAAGAGAACACCGGGGGCAGGCAGAGTTCAAAATGCAACCAGAAGCTCCGATTTCTGTCTGAGCTCCCTTTGTCTGGACACCAGGTCTCAGGAGGCTGTGCTGCTTCCTGGATGAGTGAAACGTACCCACTCGAGTGCAGAGGCTCTGACTAATGCCTGGGCAGACACTGAACTCCCATCAGAATCAACAGCACATCACATCTTCATCACCTGGCTGATTAAAATTCTGGGTGCTGCGGTGAGGAGCACCATGCAAGCACACCAGGAACGTCTCACCTGTCAACACGGGGTCTTTCCAGTCCACACAGGTCAAGGAAATATCAAAGCTTACACTGAATAATGTACCAGAATTATTGCTGTGCATGTAAGATTAATCAGTCCCATCTGTATTGCATTGCAGCTCATTTCTCCCAAATTTCATGTGAAGTGGTATGAAAAAATGAAATAATTGTAAGATGTTGGATTTAGCCTGTAGGAAAACAGTAGTCAATTGCTTTTCTACAGCTTGATTCTACCCTTTATAATATGAATTATGATGGCATCCTGGGCAAATAACCTCACATTACTTCAAAATGAACTTCAAACTCCTGATCTTGATTTTAAAGCCCACTTTACAATTCAGAGCCGATCCCAAATAGGTTTTGGCTGAACGCGTGACAGTGATAAAGGCTTTGCATCCTTTTAAATTCAAGCAATGTACAGCTTGAAGGTTTTGCTTAATTATAGATAGATTTTTGTCAAGATCTCTTATTCAGACAAGCTGAGGAGTAACACAAGCAGCAGCAAGCAATAAACATCTGACTTTCAGAGTTCTGTAAGGTATATGATGGTAAATTGCTCATGACAACAAAAGTATTGTCCTTTATTACTCTACTGTTTCTTCTTGACAGGGGAGGTCAGTAAAACAGGAAAGAATCCCAATAAAGACACTCAGAAATGTCAGTTACCACACAATGGGGTATAAATGTGGAGGACACATTGTGCTTCTTAATATCCTTAATATTTTGCTATGGTGCTTCAGTGCTTTCAGAATAAAAAGGAGGTGATTGCCCTGCTCTGCTCTGGTGTGGCCTCACCTCCAGTCCTGTGTGCATCTTTGGGCACCACAATATAAAAAAGGCATTAAACTAATAGAGAGTGTCCAAGGGAGGCCTGGAGGATGGGGAAGGGTCTGCAGGGGAGCCTGAATGAGAAACTGCTGAGCACCCTTGCTCTGTTCAGCCTGGAGGAGAGGAGACTCAGGGGAGACCTCACTGCAGTCTCCAGCAGCCTCCAGAGGGGCAGCTCCAGTCTCTGCTCCCTGTGACCAGGGACAGCACCCCAGGGAATGGCTGGAGCTGGATCAGGGGAGGGGGAGGCTGGATATTAGGAAAACAATTTTCCCCAGAGGGTGTTTGGCACTGGAACAGGCTCCCAGGGCAATGGTCACAGCACCAGCCTGGCAGAGCTCAAGGAGCCTTTGGACAAAGCTCTGAGGGACAGGGTGGGATTGAGGGATTGTAAGGACTGTCCTGTGCAGGGCCAGGAGCTGGATTTCAATCATCCCTGTGGGTCCTTTCCAGCTCAGGATATTCTATGATTCCATGACTCTCTGAACCCAAGCAACATGAATTACCCCACTTTACCCTACTTGCAGATTCTAAGACCTAAATTTAACACAGGTAATAATTTATTGAAACACTTCTTGTGACTGTAGGCAGTGTTTTTCATGTTGAAGGCCATATAAATCTTCATTTTGAAAGACTGGCATGCAGCAGTACATTATCATAAATAATAAATCATTAAAATTCCAAGAAAGTCTATCATTTTTACATCAATACATCACATACTAAAGCATGAGCTAGCTGAATACTTGATCACTCAATATATTTTAAAATAAAAATGGGTTTTTTTCCTTATGACCAAAATGATCAGTTCATAGGCACTGTGATGATATTTCACTGTAGGATAAAAGTGGATTGGGTTAGAGGGGGAAGCACAGAGAGCACAGGCAACTTACAGTTGCATTTGAGAGGTTTGTGAAACTTCTGGCTCTGTGGCTGTCAGGCAGCCTAGTGTGTCAGCAGCCCACAGAATGGATTTTTAATTTTTAATTTAACTTTGACAGTTTCTATTGCCTTCAAAAGGGCTTTATTCTCTTTGGAAGCAGCTCTTGTATGCTAGCTGCTCTCTGTCTTTGATGCCTAACTGGAGTGTCTAACACCAGAACTTCAGTGTCTGTGCAAAATGCATTGGGATTCTCAGTAGTATAAAGGGTTGGTGTTTAGGATGAAGGTCTGGAATTCAGGGGATCTGACACAGATCTTTGTTAACACACGTATGTCTGGCCACTATCAGTAACACAATTTTGCAAAAACTTCTAAATAAATTAGGAGACTGTGCCTCATTTTTAGGATGTAGCTTAAGCCCATGAAAGGCAGTGTACAAGTGACTTAAGGTTGACTTCTCTTTTTTTTTTTTTTTGACACTTCACGTTTGTTCCACTCATTATTATCCAGATGTTCAGTGAAATATTGGCCTAAAATATCTGAAAGGCCTGACCTAAGCTAGACCTACAGATACAGGTTTAGGTCCTCTTCATAAGTGACTTAAAAATTCAGCTCTTACTGTAATGGGAGTTAAGCATTTAACTGGCTAAAGAAATTTTCAAAATGCCAGCTGTCCAACTTTGCCAAAATTCTCTACATCTCCTTAGCATTTCTCAGATTATAAACTCACACCAGGCAAAATGTGTTTATTCCTGTATATCTGTGCATCACAATGGGACTCAATGCTTATTATTTGTATCAGAGCAGTGTTTATATCAGGTAGGTTATATTAATTTATTTATTCCATTTTTTTCTGAGAAAATGCTACTTGGGCTGCCATTTACATCTTCCAAAAGGTGAAAAAAAATTTCATTTGTGTAATTTTTTAAGTATGTATCACTGTCAAAATGTATCAATCCACTTCTTCCATGACAAGTTTAGCTATTTACTCTATCACCTATACTGCTATTCACCAGCAATGAAGCCTGAAATTATGCAATTTTTTCAGTATTTTCTTCATATGTTTGCTGAAGTAATCAGATATGATCTGACTCTGTATTTATTCTTTAATATCAGCTTCTGACTGCATAAAAATCCCCTGGCTGCTGATTAGAGAGGTGTCACAAAAGTGAACTCCAACATTTTTAAGCATTTTAAACATTTTTAAGTTCCAAGAAACTTGGTACCTGGCAAATGTTACTACCAGGAAATTTAGGAGGAAGAGAGGTGATTAAGCAGTTTCAGGAAAAGATGTGAAACTCTGGTTTGCCTGGAAAAACTAAAAGTCACCGCATCCAGGAGTACTGCAGCATGAGGATTTTTTTCAACACAATTTAGGAGTTCTTTACATTCCCATTTTACATAGTTTTTATGGATAAAATAGAATATTAGAAGGAACCAATCATTAAGAGACATTCTCCCTTTTTCTTTCCATATTCTAGGCTGGTCTGTGAAAATCATAAATGAAAAATGTATTTCCTTTTAAGCCAATGGGATTTTTTTCCATTGATCTGAATAAATTCAGGATTTCTCTAGATCATTTAAATGATACATCACTTTTCTGAGAATCATTAATTTGCATGATCTTCCTCCTAGCAGAAGGACAACAAAACTCACAGAAAAAAATGAACTTTGTCAGAGAGCTTCACTGCAGGAACTTTCAAAGCACATCAGGTACTTAGAAGAGAGCTTACTGCCTCCAGCACTCCCACATGCTGCTGGTGGCTGAAGGACAGGACCAGGAGCCTTTGTGGGAGTGCACAGGACTGCCTGTCACCCTGACTCTGCTCACCCACCAGCAGGACAGCAGGGCAGCCACTGCAGGACCTATTCCCTTCCTGTCCTCCACAGACATTTAGCCCAAATGTCAGGCTTAGGAATACATCTGAGAAGTGAAATAGGTTACTTATGTGGAGAACAAACCCTGAGAGCTTCACCTTGATTACTTGGTTATTATTAATGCACATCTCCCTGAAATGGTGTGAATTTTGTCCAACTCCAGGAGCAAGACAAACCACAGAATTTGGCTAGAGATAAAGTCTGCATACATACAAAATAAATTGCAATGTATCAAATGCTTTCACATGTTCAGAGCTGGATATTTTTTGCTCATGTTTCTTTTCAAAATTCTAAGTCCAGTTAGATGTGGTGTTTTTGCAGAGTGAGAGGCCACTGTGAAAAGACCTCATATCACACTTGTTTGTGTGGCACATGAGAGCATTTCCTCTCTGCAGACTCCATTAGCACCACTTCCCACAAGGACTATTGCTCCCAGAGCAGGAGCTGAAACTATTCACTCCATGGCAGGTGTCTCAGTGCCTCCTGTTACACCTCCAAATGCTGCAGTGGAGATAATTATTACAGCCCATGCTTTGGGGGGTTTCTAGAGGCAATAAGCTTAAGGCAGTCCTTTGAAAGCTTTCCAGTTCTGCAAACTTTAAAGTCCAGTGGCAGGTAAATGGTTTCCCTGCAGCTGGCTGGGAAATTGTGTCCCTTGACCAATCACTGTCATTGTGGTGTTAGAAATGTCTCTTTTCTTTCATTGACACAGTTACATAAAACATAAATATATATTTGTACCAGTCATTCATATCCCTACATGTGTGTGCAGGATGCTCACACACTCTCACAGACATAGGTTACATCAACTGTATTTTTTAATACAGAAATGCACCCTTGGACTTGGAGCTAGAATCCACAGAACAGAATGTAATGTACCCACCTTGTGACAAAGGAAGAGAGAAAAGGATACCAGGGAGATCAGAAATCCAGGACAAAAGGAACATCTTTCTGTGCCTTTCCATTACAGAACATCACTGTAGAAGTAGCCCAGCCTTTCATGTGGCTGAGTTTGTTTCTCAGTTCTGCCAGGAGCAGAGAGCCAACCTTGAGCTCTCCCACCAGGGATTTCCCTTCTCCACTCACTATTTCTGTATCTGGCTCTGTGACTGACAATTAGAAATGCTATTATGTCATGACCCACATGACACGTGAAATGCCAAAGCACCAGGTGTTCTGAGATGATGTTAAGTCACCTCAATAGGTTTCATTTCAAGTTCTAATGAGTGTGACAAAGTAATGATACATGGAGAAGATCCAAAAAGTTCTGGTAGGCTGAGGTGGAAAAAAAAGTCATTTGTCTGTGGAGGTAGTTTTTGCAAGAAACTAGAATGTGCACAGATGGGAGAAGACTGACACAGGAAGATTACAAAATAGAGGGTTATATAACTTTAGCAAAGGATGCTGCACCATGCTTCAGACTAAACACCTGGGGCCAGATTTGATAGTGAATCTGGAAATTAATTCATTTACACCAGATAAAGTGAGATTGTGAAGTTTTTGGGCTTCAAAAGCAGCTCCACTATTGACCTGTGCAGGGTATTTCATCCCCTGGCTCAGGAAAGGTTATTTGCACTAAAAGGTACTGCAGTGTGAGAAGAGTTAACCAGCCAAAAAAACTGTACATTTTTATTGTCAATAATGCATTTACCTGTCACTGTTCTATCTGGCAAGGCTGCAATCATATTTTAAGCGAAGTAGATCTTAATTATTTTATTTTAATGCTCATAACAGATTTACTTTTCCCCTCCTGCCACTTGCCTGGTTCCATTTTGGTTTAATCTGTTATCTTTTCATCATTTAAGGTGACAAGACCTTTGGAGAAGTGATTGGCCATTTTCTGTGAGTTTTACAGTACTCAACTAACTCCCCACTGACATTAAATACAAGCACTGAGTATTGTAATGATGTTATTCCTATCTATATGTCTATTATCTAATAGCTAAATTCACTGGTAATTTTACATTTAATTGGTTCCCACAGTATCTTTTACACAGTATGCCATCATGAAATGATGTCACAAACTAAATTTCTTTCTTTGCAGACCGATGGGTATTCATTAGAAAACATACACTGAAATAGTAATAATGCAGTGTTAAAATTTCCAGTCCTTTGCATTTAAGTGCTTAGCAACATTTCAGGTATCATTCACTGAATGGTATTAAATTAATTCATTTGTGAAACAGAGCCCACTTCAATGTTTTCATTTTCTAAGACATGTCAAAATTTTGCAGTTGCAAATTACATAGATTAAATTTTCAAATAAAATCAATTACATGGATTAAATTTTCAAAACAATATTTTGCCTATAAAACCTTAATCTTCAGCCTGTGAAAAATATTGTGGACTATGAAAGAGCAGGTTCTACATCCTTGCTGTGCCTTAGCCAGTCTGAACAAAGGTCTAATGAGTCTCTGAACAGTGTGAAAAAAATCTCTGGCTGTCTGACTAGCCGACTGTAGGGCAGGAAAAATCCTATTTGTCCAGGTTTGATTGAAACTTGAGTTAACTGTCAGTGCCCACACAAACCAGAAAAATAGGATTAAAGGCCAAAGAGATATTAACAGTGGAAATGTTGTACATCTGCTTTGACAGATGATTTTTGCACTTCACAGGTTTAACTAAAGATCATTTTCTCAGCAGTTCTTATGAAGCTAAAGCCCTTCTAAATGAAATTATTAAAAAGAACTGAGGATTAGTGAATTCTAAGCTCCCATAAAACTTCCCAAAATGTAAGTGGTAACGAGATGCAAAGATAAAGTAGAGCACTTACATTTCAAAATAATGACATGTCTGCACATCAAAATCCAATCAGGCTGTACAATGCTAAGGGCCTTAGTCAGCTATTTTTTCCTAACTCTGAAAATCATTAATCATACACCAAAATAATTTTTTATTTGTGACTATGGGAATACAGTAATATTTCACAGGCTGTGAAAATTGTAAGGATAAAAGTGAGAGAATCACCTTAGCTAGTAACATGACTTCACCCATTTACCTTCCCAAAATTATGCCTCCAAGACATTCAGCACAGAGGAGCTGATGTACAGTTCTGTTTTAGTCTGGACCAATGGCAAATAATTCAGTACTGAGCCACCACAGGCAAATAAGCCAAGGACTTTCTTCTCTGGTGTTTGATCTGATAACAGGCTTAGTGTCAGAGCTGCTCAAGGAAATGCTGCAAATCCAGAAGTGTAAGTTCAGATCCTGATGCTGGGTATTGTGCCAAAGCCCAGGCTCAGTCAGAGCACTGGTAAAAGAGTAGGTGGCTGTTTGAGCTGGGAAGTCAAAGGCACCAGGCACAGCAGTGGGCCACAAGGTACAGGTGGGCCTGGCTTGCCCTCCCATCCCCGTGCTGTGGGGAGATGAGTGAGAGTCTTAAAACCAGGAGATTTTGGAATCTCATCCTCAATGTATGAATAAATGAAAAACATCATTTTTTCTACAAAATAATATTTACTAATTTGCATCCACACTTAATTTGTAGTGTTGTGTCATGCTTACACAAAACTGTATAGGAATGAATGCCCCTGAAGGGAATATTTTAAAAATAAAGGGAGAAGTAAAGGGAATATTTTTAAAAGCTTGTCTGACTCAATTGCCATTGTGCAAGCCCCACTCAGAATTGTGCTTTACAAAACACTGCTTTGGGCTCAGTCACCAGACCTGTTCTCCATTTGCCAAGCTACAAGGTACAGTCAATGCAACAGTGGAGAAACCAATTGCTGGGAAAACTAAAGATCTTCTCATGATTAAAAAACTAACTATTGTTAGAGGTTGTAATATTCCTGTTATGTTCAAGTGTGGACTAAGTTATCAGTAACTGATTTTTTCTTTCTTCCCTGGGATCTGTGAAGACACAGTAAAACCAGATGAGAACAAGTGGAAGCACTGCTGTGGAGAAGGCAGAGTGCTCATGTGAATGAGGGTCATTACAAATCAGATTTACTCCACAGTTTCCCTCCAGTTTCAGTAAAGGTAAAACTTGCATGAAAATAGCATTGCTGACTGCAGCTCTGGGACTCTTCAATAAAAGGATTGATCCTTGCAGTAAGTGGAACCTGGATACAAAAGGAGTGCTGAGCAGCAACCAGAGGGCTCCAGATGATGACAAGCAGATTATCCCAGTAAGAACCACTTAAAAAGCAACCACCACCAAGACCTTTTATCTACAGCACAGGCCTCTGTGGCTTGGAAGGCTGGGCAGATTTTAGAAGACATTTAGTAACATAGAGGAAATATTACAGCTCAAAATTCAGTGTGTACCCTCACATCAACCCTGTTCTCCTGAGGCACAGTTTACATTATTGCAGGTGTTTATTTTCTATTTGTTCAAAAATCATGGATAGGGCCAAAGAGGACACTTGAGTCCAGAGGAACTGTGTAAAAATGGGAAGTGTATTTATCTCTGAACTGTACTCATTCAAAGGCAGGGAGCACTGAGGTGAGCACAAGCCCCTGAGTCAGCCTGTCATGTCACCAGCTCCAGGGCAGAGCTGCCTCCAAGGCCAGTCAGCAATCCTCATGCCCAAACTAAAATCATGGCTAATGCCTCCTGGTGAGAGCTCCTAATATGGTTTATTTACCTACTGCTGTTCATTCAGAACCACTCTGGTCTTCTCAAAATAACTCAGTATATTATATACACTTCTCAGCAGATGTTCAATGAACCTAAACACACAAACTAAGGAAGGCAGGGTAGCTCCAAGCTCAGCTGGGCTAGAGAAAAGGTCCCTGATTTATCTGAAGCTAGCCTGGAGTATCTGAAAGCTTTTGTTGAGAGAAGTTTAAAAATTCAAGCACTACTTAAAAATCACACATGAGAGAAGGATTTTGGAATACTCCACTTTGCAGAACACAAGCTGATGTATCCAAGGTGCATCAATGGGGTGTCAGAACATTCAACACACAGCAGAGCAGCCTCTAATTAATCCTCTGGGTGCCATTAATGCAGCTGCTGGGGGGTGTTCCTGGCAGCACACACTGCACCTTGCACAGGGATGGGAGAGTGTGGTACCCAGTCCCATTTTAACAGGCTGTGTTGGTATTTGAAGGCCATTATAAAGCACATTAAGGGGACACATTTTTGCACATGAGCTTTCTGGAGAACAGATCTCCATGTTTAGCTGATCTCCTTTTATATTCCATTAATTTGTTAACTCTTCTACACACAAGCCTTATCCAGAATTCATGCTCTTTGTGTGATTTCTGTCTTTCTGGCCATTCACTGATGTCATGCAGAATCAGTTATCTGCCCACTCTCCTCATCCCCACTGACTCATTCATTTCTAGAATTTTCCCCCGTGTTTTTAGCATTACAAGTTTGACACATCTAACTCAATTCTCCAAAGATATGTTTCCTGTTTCTTGTTGATGGGACAAAATTTACAATACCAAATCTTCCATGTGGATGCTGTATCTTATGGAGACCATTGCTGTGCTAATAATGGTTATGCCATGATTTTTTTGGTGGTCATTACCACTTATAAATGTGTAGGATATTTATGGAAAGCAAATGCACGAGGCACCAACATGGTTAAAATAAGTTCAACTCAACATTCAAAGACTTTTATTTAAAGTCAGTTTAGCTGCATGTGATATTTCTGAAACAATAAAGTTTCTTTATAGTGAAGTCACTACATTTAACTGTTCAAATCACCTATAATTTGTAATTCTTTTTCTTCCTTAAGGTATATTTCAATAACCCAGCCAGTCCTAGTAGATCCCTGGTAAAAATTGCATCCAAAACACCTCTGAGTGCTATGTCTGAAAAAGCTGCAAGCATATCAAGGCATTACTTTCTGTGGCTTTTGTAATATATTATGCACATAGATGAAAGTGGCAAAGTTTTTAGCCTCATCAGTGAAGCCTCCAGGGGGCAGTTATGGTATAACTACATGGTTTCAACCAGATGGAATCCTTTGGGCTAAAAGACAAAAAAACCCACAATTTATTCCAAGCATTATTTCTCAAGTCTATTGCTGCAGGGTTTGAGTGGATCCTGGAAACCATTTTCTGCAGCAGAAGTAAAGGGCCACAAATAAGATTTATTAAGGAGTCCTTCTTTCAATGTAAAATTACTTTTTGCCAATTTCAATTAAAACTCCTCCCTCAAGAAATCCAGCTAAGGAGGGAGATTCAGACACTTGTTGCTTGCAAAAATCAGATTTGCAAGTGAAGAAATTAAAATTTTTGAAAAAAGAATGAATGTATATCACTGATGGTGGACCAGATCCTTTTATCACCTACACTTGTATCAGGGTGAGAAATTTTCCTTTGTCACCAGCTTCATAGGAGTTCTGAAGAAGCTCAAAGTGAAACTATGAATAACACACAAAATTCCATTATAAAAATATATCTGCCTTTGCCTAAAACACTCCTGTGATTCCACACCATTTGCAGAATTTTGTTGGTTGAATTTAACTGTACATAGAATCTCTTGACACAAGAAATCATTTGGATTTGCTGCTTTGGACTTCAGTAAACACAGCTCCACTGACATTTTTCATCAATCAGTTCACTCACCTTGCTCTCCAAAATGAAAGGGTGGTTTTATTTGGGTTGGTTTGGTCTGCAGAGCTAAGTAATCAGGTTCTTATACCCCTGTGAGTAAAACTGAAGTTCTCTCTTGTCAACAAGAAGGTGATTAGGGCTTTGAGCATGGAGATCAGCTTATTACAGCAGGAATCTGTTCCCAGCCATGGTTGCACAGACTGCCCATGCACTTACAACACTTGATAGGTCTTCATCTCATCTGCTGCCAGGGACTGGAGCCAAACCTAGAGCAGACACTTTCCTATTATTTAAAACTTTAGGTACACATTAGCAATCTAATTACTACCTACTCAGTGGCACTGGGACAGACTATTAGTCTATGCAGAAGCTGTCTGTATAGAAGGAAATCTAGCAGCTTTCTTTCAAAAATATTTAATGAAATTAAAGTGTTCAATTGCCAAGCATGGCTGACCTCCAAGGGTCAGTGAGGATGCTGGTTCTGGCTCTGCCCTACATGAATAATGTGTGCTCCCAGCTCTATCCTTGGAGGGCTCCTCAGCAGTTAACTTCCAGCAAACTTTCTTTGATAGCTTTCAAACCTATCAGACACATATTTAATAAAAGTATTTTTTCAGAATATCTGAGTGGAGATGGACAAAAGCAAATGTGTATGAAAACTCTCCCTGTTGGCTCCTTTCTGTCACAGCCTGAAGAACACATACAATTAAAATTCCACATGGAGCTTCAGAGAGGTAATGACTGAGACTCATCAGACTCTATTTTAAAGTACCCAGAGGGTGAAGCAAATCCAAAGAGGAAAAGGACAAAAAAAAAATTTGGGAATGAACATAAAACAGTTAATTAACATCAGATTTTGAATGCTCAAATGGTAGGAATTCAGAGAGCCAGCAAGTAACAGTTTCCTGGAGAAGTAGTTGTAATTTAGAGAGGTCCTACCCTGGAGGAGAACTGGGAGGTGACTCAACTACACTCCTCTACTTTTGTTTTTCCTTCTCTCACTGCAGGAAATATGATAAAAACTATGACATCCAAATCACTGACAAAACAATCTATATAGCAGCAGCAGCAAAAAAATAAAAGTATGTTGGACAGAGGAACATATTCCCTAATCCACACCAATTTTCTCTGTTTGAGCTGTACAGGATAGCCTGCTACATGCCCTGTACAGTCACTGTCTGACTAAAGAATTTGTCTTAACATTCTCATTCCCCAACTAAATTCCCACAACTAGAAACCCTCAGTCACTTACACATTGTACTGACATAAATCAAGATTTCCAGCTCTAACTTCCCAGTTCCAAATATGCCTCTGAGATCCTCGTAGCATTTAAAAGCTGTTTTTTTCACTGTACACATATTAGCATATTATGAAAGGAATAATTAGCATATCAAATGCTAGAGATCAATTAGCTGCCGAAGCACCAGTCTAGACACCAGCCTGACACTTGTAATGAAATCAAAGCCGAGCTGGCCAAATGCTGCTGCTCCCTCAGCAGGGCTCCTCAGAGCAGCAGCAGCAGTGTTCACTCATTACCCTCTGCAGCAGCAGGAGCTGATTATCATCTGCTCCCATTTACTGCAGTTGTTGAGCCAAACCCTAAATGAGCTCACAGATTTGGTGACTATTTGTTCCTTGTCTGTGCCTATTGACTGCGTGGTTTTATTCCACAATTACCACTTGGTTCCAGTAATTCCTGCACTTCCCCTTGAGGTCTCTTCAGACCCAGCTCGGGAGCTGCCTGCTCAGCCCTCCCGTCTGGAAAACAGAAAACTGCTGTGGACAGCCAGGGACACACTCCTGGTGCACAACAGAGTTCAGCAGCTCTGCTCTGTCAAGACTCTTTCAGGTTCTGAGGGATTCTGAAGAGGATTTAACTCATGATGATGAAACAGAGCCAGAACACTGCACTGCACAAAGTAGAGATCAAATACTTTTGCCCTCAAAAGGAGCATAAGAAATTGTGAGCTTCAATGCCTTGGCAAGCTGAGAATGAACAGCCTGAGGCAATACATGTCCAGAGAGCAGCAAATACAGCAAAACTGCAGCTAAGAACCTCATTCTGCAGTCTAAGGATGACCAATTCCTCATGAGATTTCCCTATACCTAAAAAGGAGAGAGGGGATTTCTTTTAAAGGAAATGTGATCAAATCTCTGCTCTAAATTCACTGTACAGTTCCACATCAGATGCCTTCTGACAGCTAAGATTCTCCATTCATCACTGAAGCTTTGACTTCTTTGAAAAACTTCTTGCACTTTTGCCCTAATCCCACTTCCCATGATACAGATGGCTCAAATACTCATTTACTTCCATGGGATAATAATCTTTAACGTGCCATTATCAAATTTCTATCTGCAGATACTGTTTAATGCAGAGTCCTATTAAATGATCATGCATTCAGGAAAGGAAGGCGACTGGCTGGAATTTCATCCTTGTTAAAACAGAGACACAGGAAAGAAATTGTAGACAGTGGTTCAGCAATAGATTTATTCCCATTAAAAAAGGAAAACCATGCAAAAGCTAAAGACTGGTATGGCTTGGTTTCTTTGTGACTCCCACAAAATATTCTCCAACACAGCTTTTCACTTACACACTTACACCTTTTCACTTCACCTAAAGAATAAACACCATTTCAGCAGAGAAACCTATACTGGTTTTATATGCTTTGCTTTGAGCTCTAGCTCAACAGGATGCTGACAGACAATAAAACCTATTTTCTAGTCCTCAACTGGAAGTTACTTCTGAAAAGAGGAATCATATAAATCGACTACTTTGGGAAAATAATTCTGTTTTCATGGAATTGCTTTCCCTTTATTACAACGTGCAGTGACCCCAGTTTTGTTCTGACACACTGCAGACCCACCACACCACGTACCTGAATGCTCTGTAAGTTCACTCTTAACAGTAGTTATTCCTGCTCAGATCCACACAAAGCCAATACATGACAGCAGCTGCCAAGAAAATCCAAAGTTAGCTCAACCTCTGCTCCCCAGATTTCACTTGGTGTTTTTTTCTGATGGGCATTACCCCTTGCACTGTTAGAAAAGTCAGTGTCTGTCCCCTAAGTGACTGCTGGAACCTTATATTCATGCTGTGATTTTCAAAGGTGTCATGAAGGATAGCTCATTTATACCTTTGTCTTGTGCCTAAGATACACTTACATGAATCTTATACAATCAGGAAGCCAAACTGGAGGGGGTAAAGGAATTCCTCCCTCCTGAAGGAATCTAAGTCAGTGCCTTCCATTTTATGGTTAGAAATGGGGAACAGAGAGGAGAGAAATTACACATTTTGACTTCACTTACTATGATAATTTGTTTGGGTTTAATGCAATAATTATAATTCGGGTAAGATAAATTCACAAACATTATCCTAGTAAGGAAACACATGAATATATTCACAATTCAGACATTTTAAACAAAACCATCTATTACTTGTCCAGAACCGAGAAACTCCTAAACATCTGCACTGAGCTTGTACAAAATACTACAAATTGCTAAGGATTCCCTGAATATTCATTTCATTTGTTGGTATTTAATTTGCAGCATATGATGTTTTATGCTAGTAATTGTATAAAATCAACACTTACAAACACAGATAAAGGCCTTCACAGAGCCTAGCAGAGAGCAGTGTAACAATGTAATCCATTTTAAAGCAACAGAAAAAATACTGGCATCATTTCAGAAACATAAAGCACTCAGTACAGCTGGAAGAAGCATTTATTACTTATACTCTGGAGGCTTTTCATTCACATTTACCAACATGTTTACCGTTTGGAATGAAGATAAATTAGCAAGGCAGCAGCCAAAGACAATTTTTTTCCACAATAAATTTCAAATCCAGTAACGTTCAGGTGAACCATTCCCATCCTTCCTCCCAAGTGACTGACAGAGATGTGAGAGGCTTAGTAAGATATGCTTGGATCAAAGTGGTGGATGCTATGTCACATGTAGTTTCTGGATTTGGATACATATCTGAGTTAATGCTAGAAATACATTTAAGCTTGCCAAGGCAGGTTGGTGTCATGAATAATTTATTGCATCCTACAACAGAGAACCCACCATAGAGGCTTTTACAGCTATCCATTTAACTGCTGGTCCAACATACAGAGCATGAATTTTTCACACAAAAACCTGTCTGGGGTTTTTGGGCTGTGGGTGCATGACAAGTGACTGTTCAGAGCATCATCCTAAGCCAACAGTATAAAAAGTTAACAAACTTGCATGAAACCACACAGTCATTTTAAAATCTGACTGCATCATTTGTGCTTTTATCAGTCACAGCAGTAAAATACCTGCACTGCAATATGGATGGACTCAGATGCACAGGAAAAAACATTTCAAGTCACTGTTGAGAGCCATTCAATCCCCTGTCAGTGGAGAAAGCTGATGAAAGCACTTGTCATCTCAACTAGCCAGCCTTCACTTATTTCACACTGCAAAAGTGCAAATTGTCCTGTGACCCTTAAGACAATAGTGGAATACCCACACTTCCATAAAAGAAGGTTGTACCATTTGGAGCAATTTCTGTGTGTATATATATGGATATCAGTAAAAACACACACTTGCCTCCCAACCAGTGATGAGCCTCTGCTTCCCAGGCACTCCACCTTTGCCCTTAAAGCTCCCTGAATGCTGAGAGCCTCTCTGTGCATGGCTCCAATCTCCCCTCTCTGAGCACACCTGAAATCTAGATTGCTGAGGGGTTTATTCTCAGGGTGTGTTCAAGACATCCTGGGGCCACAGTAACACAGAGATGCTAAGGACTTTTTCCAAAAAGGGGGTGCTTTTGTTGATATGGGTATTTGAACAACAGCCTGGAGATCAGAAAACTCTTCCCAGTAGTGGGAGAGCCAGATTCCATTCCCTCATTATCCTGGAAGGCTGCAAACCTCATCTCCCACCACCCCAGGGAAGCTCCCAGCCTGTGCCTGTTCTGGAGGCAGCTGCCTCCTTTCCTGTACAGCAACTGCTCTGCAGCACAGAAAGCACACAGGACTCACAGGTCAAAGGGGAAAAGCAAACAGAACACTGTTACCTATACAAATTATTAAATAAAAATCTAAAATTATTTACCATTGGCTATTTATCATACACAAACTGTATGCCAGGTGGTCTCAGCTGAAGGAGAAAAGCAATTATTTCACAGCTAATACCATTGCCAGTGCCAAAACTTGGTCCTTGATTCATCTAATACTATGGGATCAAATTCCTGTCAATAGAATCTCATGGTGTTGAAGCTTCTAACTTGACAACCATCTGCCTCCACAAAACCAAACTGCATACACAAAACATGCTGAGTGGGTATGAGACAGTATCTGTTTACTGATTACTATTGAATAAATTTTAAAAGAAGTAATTGTCCTGTCATTTTCTAGCTTTGATGTACTTCAGAAAAAAAAATTTCAACCTTCAGGCAGGGGAAAAAAGAACACTTAATAAGGTATGGTTTCCCCAAATCTGATAAACACAATCCCAAAGCATCTCTTCAGAAAGTCAGAGCCTGTACTTTACAGATAACTATGCTTCTGGAAAAATACCAAATTATACTTAGCTCGAAAGCAAATCTACACTGGGCATCAGGGACTAACTTAGGAAAAAGAAAGGGAAAAAAAAAAGGAACGATGCATTATAAAGAGAGAACACTCAATGTCTGGCTTAATTTGTGCTCAGAAACAATTACCCCTTTCATCCCTCCATCACACAAACAGCGGAAGAAAAACTCTGCCTCCAGATACAATATATTTATATACTATATATCCTGGATAATATGGTCTCAGAAGTGATCTGGAGCTAGCAGTGACCCGGGGCACACAGGTTTGCTCTGCAGGAGGCAGTGAGCTAGACCAGAACTGTAACTGGGAGAGGCAAGCTGGCAGCCCCAGCTGCTGACAGCTCCCAGCAGAGCTGGCTGGGCCAGGGGCACCTGGAATGCTCTCACTGGGACACCTGCTCCTGTCCCTGCACATGGATTCCTCCCTCACACCCTGCCTGTGCATGCACAACCACAAATTTCACTGAAATTCACTGACTTGGGCTCCCTGGTCTCCAGCCCAGGGTGTGGGGACAAAGCACTGAATGTTCTAAACATTCTGGAGTATGAGAAAGGTGTCACCTTCCATCACCTACATCACCTCTGCACCAGGGGATGTAAGATGTGACAGGTGCTGGGTGATTAATGCACATCAGTGTCTAGGGGTCCTGAGGGGCAGGGAAGGAGACAGGGTCTGCTTGGCTGATGGGGGCTGTTAGGAGTCAACTTTGAACCTGGGGAATGAATTATGAGCTGAAGTTTTTTAAAATATGATCAGTGGAGGTAAGCACCCAGGTTAGGAGACTCTACACAAGTTAAAGTAATGCTTAAAATTGGAAATAACTGCCTAAAAACAGGACAACAACAAGCCAGAACACTGGCTTTTGTAATAATATTAAAAATGAGACTGGAGCTTAACAAAGCTGAAACAGTAAACAACAAATAAGAATCCATTCAAACTCCCCTATCTGATTTAAGTAATACTACTGCAAGTTCTTTAGTCTTCATTATGCAAACTTCTTTCCATTGATCTGACTATTCTGATTAAATGTTTCTAAGCACTCCCCAAGCTGAAATTGAGGTCATTCACAAGATAATTTTCTACTACTCAAATGACTACAGCATTAAAATAATTCAAAGCAATGTAGTGTGGCTATGAACAAGGATATGTATTCACTGATGTTAAATCAAATGTTAATGATACATGCTGATCATAGGTTCTCAACAATCCAACTTTGTTATATCTTTGAGAAATACATCGTGCTTCCAAACCTACTAAAAATTGCTGTGGTACAGAACAAAAAGCTGTCCCCATGCAGAGGAAGATTTTCAATATTAGATGTGGAGCAGAGCTGTGAAAAGTACTCCTAAAACCTGCAACCCCTCTCTGGTACTTCTGACACCACTGCAAGTTACAACAAATCTTCTTGTCAGGGGACAAAAGGTTCAGGACTGGAATTGCTGCAGGATCATGGGCTGTCACTGAAATGTAAAGCTTCCTCCTGTGCTCTCAGGAGTGAGGAGCAGAGGTCACAGCTCAGTGCTGAGGGCCCCACTGCAGCCATGCTCAGCTCTGCCACAATAACACATGCCAGGCTCTTAGGTCTGTGCAGAATATCTCTCACACTGAAGGAAAGTGGTTGATTTTCCAGCCCAAGGATTATTTTACTCATAAAACAATGGGTGTCTGACGTGTTGGGAGGCCTGTGCCTCTGCCTGTTTCACACTTCAGCTTCAACCACTGCTGACAATCCACAAGCACAAGTATTTAATGCCAGGCTTCTTCCCCTTCTGCTCCAGATTTTGTTTTCATTGCCCACAAAAAGGCACCCTGACTGTTAAGCTTATGGCAACACAAACCTCCATCATCAGCATTAAAATCTGTAACTCTGCTAATATTCAGATCTACTCCCAAGGGAAGGGAGCAGCTCTGAGAGCCCGAGTGAATGGGTGTGCTTTGCTGCCTGCCAGGGAAGCCACGAGGTTGTCATGGCACCTCCAAGGGAGCAACAACTTCTGAGTCCTAAAGCAAACCCCCATCAATAATCCTTTCTGAGTCAAACTTACTGATGTCAAACCTAATTCAATTCTCCTTATTCCTGCAGAATGCCAACAGGAGACAGACTGCATCTTAGACAGGTCTCAAGATACCATTTTTTCATGTTTATTCAATTTCAGAAAAATTATATACTTCCCCTAAAACAAATTGTTTTGTCAATATTTCAAAAGAGTAAATAGTGTGAGTCATGCTGCTCTGAGTCATCCACCTGGATATTGATTTCAGGGAAAATCATACAATATCTGATTAAAGATTATTAATTACTCTTAGAGGATTAATTCTCTTTTATAGTACTCAACAGCTTTTGGGAGAACATAAGTCTTGTCAGATCAAATACTCCCACTAACAGAGTGGCAGAAATTGTTAACAACATATTTCTGAGCATGTTTTAGGCTTTGAACTCGATACCACACAATTTGCTGATTCTAAGAGACAGAAATACCCAGAAGCTAGAGGGCAACATCAAACTGGAAAATACTTTCTTCACACCACACTTCTTAGTAAGTCATTATCAATTACTTGGGGTGAAAAGGAACCCAGAGTCTGATTCTCAACCTGTGACATGATGTATTCTTTTAATAAAAATACACAATTAAAGCTGATCATGTTTCCAAAAGGATAAGAATGGATAGAATGGAAATGAGTGAACAATAACTGCAAAGTTTGCTTGGTAAACTGAACTCAAAAAGCTCTTCTAAACAGCCAAATACAAGGTGTGTGATGTCAACATTAAACATTGCAATCTCTGACCAAGGGACCTAAAGCATTGTCAGCAGTAACTATCTCAATATGAGCTACCAACTCACAAGCAGAACCAATAACTGAAATTTATTATCTGTGTTTGCAGAGAAGTATATTAGATGGTCATTATTCTAAATGTTACTGCTTGTAAAATCTATAAGTAACAAGTGCTGCAGAAATCATTTGTGTTGAGCTTCCCCCATGTAATCTTATAATAAATTACATCAATCATAATGCTGCTGGCTGCCTATATTGACAGATCTGTAAATTGGAGTTCGTTCTTTGATGTTCCTGCAATTCTAACTTTGATACCTGAAGCATATCAGAAAAAAAAATCCATATTAGACAACTATGGACTTGTCAAATTTCTCACACTTGATTTAAAACAAAGCCTCAATGGGTTTGATCAATGATGTTCTATGCTGATCCTGGACACAATTATTAACAACATCACTAGCATTTATATAAATAAACTTTCACCATGTCCCAAGTAAAATTACAAACCTGTAATAATTGAAATTTAGAGAAGCCAACCCAATGTCAGCTTGCTGCAGTTTATTTTATGGCTTCACAGAGCTCATATATCACTTCTTTGTAAACACTCTGCTGGCCTTGATGCAGTGCAGCTTCTCACAGTAGAAAAACAGCAGCATTTTTAATTATCACAATGAGAGGCATAAGTAAGGAAAAACAATGCTATTCATTAAACCTTTACTAACTGATTTTTTACACAGTCTTTTTTAACCCAGTAAAGCACAACCTAAAAGCTAAGTAAAACTATTATTGTTATTCAATTTTAAGTTTTCCAAAGAAAAAAATGCTGCAGAATTTGTATCAAATTGATGAAAGTATGTACAGCTATTTTCTGGCACATTTATGGCACAAATAGAAAGAAACACGAATTAAAAGACCAAGCTCTGTAATTGGCAATCTTAAAACAGAGATGGATTGAAGAATTAGGGGGAAAAAAAAAGCACTTTCAAACCTTGAAGAGTGTGGTTTGGAAGTATCTTTGTGGTAATGTTTCCTATTACGGTAGATATTTGGAACAAAGTGAGTCTGCTCTTTTTCCTGGAAACAGGATACAATGTGCAGTAAAAATGTTTAAAAAGCAGCTCAGAGTACTCTCAGTTTCCATTCTAGGAAAAAGATAAAGTCTTTTGTTTGCCTCTGATGGCATTTCCACTTTTTCTAATTCTATTCTAACTGGGCTGTGCCAGAAATTAGACACTCATAAACTCACTTATGAGGTGTAAACATTTGTCTTTGCAACAGTTCAGCACACCAGGTACCTTCAAAGCATTTCCTTTCCCTGTAACTGGATTATAATGGCTAATTTTGTTAAGAACTGGCTCTTAAAATAGTGGCATGATCACTGTCATATGACAAAGAAGGCACAGGGCAGAGTGAAGGGAGAGGACACTCAGTGGGGCTCAGTGCACTCTGCTTGAAACATGAGATGCTTTCTTGGATAGACCAAAATGTGTTTCCCCACTGCTGGAATCACTGAGGCTTTGCAGCATGTTTCACACACCCACCTCTAGTGAAGGATATTTAAGCACTTCTCTAATAAGTTCTAAAAATAAATAGCATGAGGTCTGAGTTTATGGGAAAAGATTTTAAGGAAAGGATACTACAGCACACATCACATGGTATCAACAAGAACTGCTTAAATTCCATTGAACTCCAGAGAATACTGAAGCATTTCTTTCATTTGAGTAGTTTGAATGGACATATAAAAGGCATGTAAAATGTATATAAGGGGTATCCTTATATGGTTTCCTTTCAAAAGAAATTATTTTCAACTCCAAAATAAAACCAAAATCCAAAATTCCAGATAAGGTTTAATTATATGTGAAAGTTTAGCCTCAAAGAGGAAAAAAAAAAAAAAATGGATCTAATCCAATTGCTAGGCATTAAAATGAAATTAGACAGAAAGTAATCCAAAGATTCTAAAGACAAAATGTTCACAGGAACCATTTGTCTGAGGGAAGTCTCATGCAATGAGAAGCAATGTTTGGAAGCTGATAAATAAGAACAAGATGAGGTTTTACTGGAACAATTATGCTGAACATGAACTCCCTGCAGCAAAACGAGGGAACAGCATCCCATCACACACATCTTTGCCAAATCACCTGGGACCTCAAGCAGCTTTGCACTGTGACCCTTATGTTCACTGGGTAAACTAAAACACAGAAAATGAGGGGAAATGCCAAAGCACTCGGGATGACCTGAACTAGGAAGCAACCCCTTAATCCCACTGCCTTCCAACATTTCTCACAAAGCAGCAACAAAGGGCTCTAAGAGGCTGCTGATGTTCAGCCTCTCTGGACAGAGTTCACTAACACAATAACTTTTATTTTTAGAAGTATGAACACCTGATAATAGGCTTGATAATACAAAGTATCTCACAAAATTATTGTATTTTATTACATGATGGGGACCAGTGCTAATATTGATACAAAAAAAAAAAACCTATTCCCTCTTTACATATTACCTTTTCTTCTTGTATTTCCTCTTCTTCATTATCACAAGGTACCATATTTCAAAAAAAAGATCAATTCCTAAACTAAAAACTCTATCATAAAATATACCTAATAAAAAGTCCTGGCAACTGAATAAAAACTGAGTTTTAAAAGTCTACACTAAAATTATTAAGAAACTATTTTATTCCTCAACACAATGACCCTAAGAATTACTTTTTGTAGATCCAAAATGCCATCAATATGTTATGGTCAGTTGATTATTTTGGGTGATAAGGAAACTGTAACCAGTGAAAATACTAATCTCATTACCTAAAGAAGGGGGAAGAAGAAAAAACTGTGTGGCATTAATCTTATGCAGAGACTCTAAATTATACATTTTATTATCCTACAGAGATTTATACTCCCATTATCTCTTACACCCACATAAGACAAAGCAAATGTAAATCTGTCTTTCTCCGTGCAGAGAATTTCTTAATGCTGTATTAGAGAGATAATTATTCTACCCCCACATCTCATAACACTGTTTTTTTAACAATCAGAAGTACTCTGAGTTAATATGAAGACAGATGTTTTGACTGAGAGCAACTATGGATGTGTGCTGAAACTAAAAATTAAAACCCCACTTAAATAAATCTTGAAATCTTCATGAATCCTTTTTCTAAGGGTGATCTTCCACCACCAAGGAAGGTGCTTGGCCAGGATTGTCTCTAAATATTTGCAGCAGGGAATTACACTTCTTCTAATTTATTCAAATTTCAAAACACCCAATTTCTTCTTCTTTTAATTGTATGTGGGGTAGAGCCATCCCAACTGTGCCAATTCACACTCATATAAACACCAGAAGTACAGGCTGAGTGCATCTAAATCGAGACACACTTTTTAACAATACAAATGGTATGAGAAAAAAAAATTTGCAAATATGTCAAATTTGTATTTGATATATTTTCCTATATCATCCCCCAATTTTACACACATCATCCATTCAGCTGTGATGGGATTCAGCCATTTGCACATGGTAACTA
The DNA here is from genome assembly GCF_027477595.1 of Haemorhous mexicanus. Classification (NCBI taxonomy): domain Eukaryota; kingdom Metazoa; phylum Chordata; class Aves; order Passeriformes; family Fringillidae; genus Haemorhous; species Haemorhous mexicanus. The sequence goes on along the minus strand of NC_082357.1, from coordinate 10,010,148 downwards.
CCTGCCCAAACTCTTAACACATTTCAGCTGTCATGGTGTTCCCTGGAGAGCAAGGGGGTGTCTGGGTTAGAAACAGCCAAGAATTTGGGGTCATTACAAACTAAATTCATGCTGTGACTTAGAGCTTTAGCAGATAAACCAGTTTAACCATTGAAAAATACTGTGAAGAACTCTAAAATTCTTAATTGGTATTCATGGACCCATATAATCATGGATGGTTTGGGCTGAAGAGGCACTGGACTTCCACTCAAAGGCCACTGCTTGCTGTGTAACACCTGTAAAGTTTGCAAACTGCAAAGGAACTGAGATATATTTGGTGGAGCTGGTCTGTCACATGGCTACACTTGCCATTTGGGAAGTGAACATCACTGGGTTTGGCAGGAACTGAGATTGCCATGCAAGACAGCAGAGTTTAATCAATTGCAAACCCGTGTAGCTGGAGCAGCAGGAACACACCCTCGAGAATACTCTCAGCCTGATGCTTGGGAAGGTTTGCATACAGAACTCCTCAAATGGAAACAGAAATCTGGCTCCTTGAGCAAAAACTGTAACTCAGACTGAATTTTTCATTGAAGCTGAATGCAGCCTGTACAGCTGGGAGAAGAGGGGACACATTCCTTGCCCTGTCCACTCTCCCACAGCCATCTCAGACCTGGTGCAGCCAAGGGCAGCTTCAGGGCTGCTCTACATGAGGCCAGCCTTTCTTCCAGCTTAGTCACCTGTGCCCAGCCACACTCAACCCAACTGCTGCTCAGCAGCTCTCCAAGCAAGCAATCCCTTGCTCTGGGTCTCTGCCTCCCCAGGACAGTTTTCCTCACAGACATCCCAAACCATCTGGTTAGCCCAGCTTTCAGCTTGCTTTGATCCAACAAAGCAGGAAGAGAACAAAAAACCATAAATGGCTCTAAACCACAGAAAATGCCTCTTGGTATTGGCATGGATTGAAGCAGAGACTGATGCCAGTCTGGTTTGTGTAAATCCAGAAGAGCTTTGCTGAGGACAGGGATGCAGGACATGGAACTTGATTTTGCTTCTCTGCCTGGTATTAAGCACAGCTGTATTTTAAATAAACAAAGAAAAAAACATCGCTGTGCAAAAAACTTCATCTCCTATAAAATCAGCATTGCTCTTCTGAAATGAACTGAGTTATAAAAATTTACATCAGCTGCAGATTTCCTCCCAGATGTGATGAAGAGAGTTCTGTTTGCTCCCCTGGGTCTCAGCTCAGGCTCTGTATGAATACAAACCAAGTTTTTTTCCCTAAATGAGTACCAACACATTTTCTCCTGAGTCACATATCCTCAGCTTCTACACACTGCACATTGCCAAGATGACTAAAACACCTTGAAAAAGTATTTAAATGTTTTCTTCAATAAAAAGCATCATGACATGGTTTTCTTACACAGTTAGAAAACTCACCCTGTTTTATTGCCATTTATTGCACCAGAATGTTAAAAATTAAATTTGCTGTAGAGAACAGGTCTCAGGATAATATACAGCACTGAATAAAATGGAAAGGAAACTTTGAGACAGAGCAACCAGCAGCCCTGAAAAGGCCACACAAAATGCTGGGGTATGACAGATTTAGCCAGGCATTACAAGGAACAGGATACCAACAAAATGATTTAAAAAAATCACATGTCTGCACACATGTAACTAACTGTAATCTTGGAACCAACATTATTCCTACATCAATTTTGTGAATTTAGACTTAAACAAAAATACTTGGATTTCAGAAATAAAAACAGAGTAAGATGGCCTCAACTAACAAGCAGGACACACTACATCAGAGCCCTGATGTTGAAAATCTGTTTTTCAAAGACAGCAAAGGTCACATCTGGATGTCAGTAAAAATCGTGTTATTATGTTTTCATAGCAAAATGTAGCATTAGTATTTTCAAAGTATAAGCAATACTTACTTTGCCATTTTCAGGGAAGAGTATACATTTTAACAAGTCCAGATACTCTGTGTATATTATTGCATTGTCTCATAAAAAAACCAAAAACTCCTAAGCAGACAAAGGCACCTATTCAATTTCAGATAATGTTCACGTCGTCTGTCTTGAAAAGAGTTATTGACTTCTAAAGTTGAGCATGCACAAGTTAGAAAGCATCAGAATTAGATCTGTTTGTGTTTATTCAATTTAGCAAACCCTTGTGTAGAACTGGAATCCTGGGCTCTTACCTTGTCTGCCACATAATCTCTAATTTTAGTGCACAAGAGTCATTCCTCACGTTAGGTTTGCTGCAGCTGTACAAAGGGTATCCTTTTCATACAGAAAATGTTTTATTCTTAAAGGCTTATTTCTGCTGCACAGAAGCCAGTACCAAAATGTCAGTCAAATCCTGTGGGATGATGATTAGTCATATTAAATCCTGCTTGAAATTCTACAGATCTTTGTGGCTTACTAAAACTGCTCACAACAGCAGAGGGGCTGCTGTAGAGGGACAAGCTTCCCTTATTCCCAGGAAAGCCACCTGCAGCCCTGACGTGGGGCACTGCTCAGGTCCCACAGGGACACACCTGAGGAGCCTCAGCAGTCCTCCAGACTGAAACCACTCAAACAAAAGAGGTCACCAGCTCCACCAGAAAGGTGAAAATCTTTTGTGAAAAGATTTTCAACCAACTCTAACCAGCAATGCTTCCATCAGAAAGCTTAGATATAAACTCAGGCTTTGTTAATGCCAGACTAAGAGCAGCGTGTTCTTGAAGAGACAGACCTGGTGAAACTAAGATCTGTATGATGGCAATTCTAGGAACTGGCCAAAGAGTAGGATTCCCAGAAATAAACTGAACAGTTCCATGTACAGCCAAGAAATAAAAGAAAAATAATTCCCTTTTCTCTTTTTTTCTCCCTTTTTTAATAACTTGAATCTGAATAAGGACTTCACTTAATGTAAAGCTAATGCCATTCCTCTAATGTTGCATTTGATGCAATTTCTATTCATATAAACAGATTATGAGATTTATTGCACCAGGGAAATCTCTCTTTTTAAAAGCAGAATATTAGGAATTGTAACGTAGAAAATTGGGGTAAACTACCTTGATTTTCATTAAAAAAAAATACAGAATAACTCAATTTCAAAAGGAACACTGGAATTAAAGTGGCATCAACTATTAAAAAAATTAGGCTTGTGGTGATGAGTGTAATGCTGCTAGAAGCAAATAATAAAAGTGGAAATTCCTAGCAGAGGTTTCTCAGAACACTTACCACATTCTACTTGGAAGCTGTAGTGGAGATGTTTGTTTTCTTGGGACACAGGAACAGTAGGAAGCAAAGGAGGCAGCAGAGCACTTGAACAGAGAACTGGCCCAGACCTCTGAATTGATTGGTTTTCCCTCCAGCAGCACCACTTGCTTTCCAAGAGACCTTGGAAAAATTTTTCTTTTCTCTCTGTTTCAATCTTCAGACCTGCAGACAGGTACAAGAACCCCCTATAAAGCCTTTCTAAACCCACAGACAGAGAGCATTGTAAGAATTATCCCTTCCCACCACTAAGTGCTCACAGTGCAGTTGATCCTGCAAGATCCAAGCAATCTTTTCATGCACTTCATTCACATTTAAGTTTCTTAAAGCACTCCTGGCTGTAATCATGGGCTGTTTTAAAAGACATATGACCACAATTCACGTTGCTTTAGTGATTTAGGAACACTACTCTGGCTCTGTGAAACCACATGCAACATAACTCAGCCTCCCCTGGTACACCTGGGTCCCTGTATTGGATTGCAAAACAAGCAATGAAACTCCATAAACAGCTGAAGCAGAATGGCAGTTCTCAAATAAAACATCTATGAAAATATTTAAATTCTATACCATTAACAGCATTTTATTTTACCTCATCCACCATGCAATGATCAAAAATCCATCTTTTTAATTAGTCAGCAATATATTTTGCTGAAATTACCAGAATATGCCCATAGATTTGAAAGTCTACATTAAAATGGCAAATTGCAGGGAAAAAAACCAACAAAAAACCAGAAAGTAGCAAGTCCAGTAATTTTCAAATGTGGATTTTTAAATAGAGTAAACAAATATTGGAGACTGAGAGCACAGTGCTGCCAAGTTCTACTGCAGCCTCAGGCAGCTTCAGAGAGGGAATGACTGCTAAGAAATGGATGCAGAAGCAGTTCTGCTCTTACCTGTGTGACCTGCAGCCAGGAAACCCAGCTGGGATCCCCTGGAGTTGTCCATACTAATGGAGCTGAGCACGTGAGGGCCATCCTGTGTAATACCCACTGCCATTTCCACAGCACTTCTGATGATAAAAAAATCCTTTTTTTTTCATATATGCACAAGTTTGGGGTTTTTTGCTTGAAAACTAAGTCTACAATATCACTCAAAAGGCATCTATTCTTAGTGTTGGTACCTTTTCCCTCTAATTATTCTGAGAATTAAATGGATGCAGGAAAAATACTCTCTAAAATACCCAAGATTGTAACACAATTCTGCAAGATGTCTTACATTGTCTCTTATCTCAGGTTGTTTTCAGTGCATTTACCCCCCTAAAACACCCACACATGAATAAGATACAAAAATTAATTTTAGTCTGCTCAAGTTTTTTAAGCATCCAGTAGACTATAGCAACAAAATCTTTCATGCAGTTATACATTTGCTGAGATGGATAAAAATTGAAAATAAAAAGATTATACCATTTATCAGCACAGGTAGGCAAATATATTCCACTCCTTAATGATTTGGTAGCTATTACAAAGTAATTATCAACTTATGAGATTAGGAGATAGAACAAAAAAGCAGATTACTGCTCAACACTCAATTTTCACTGTTTTGTTCCAAGACACATGCAACGGCATTTTCTGTTTTAAAACTAAAACTGTACTCTCATTACTCCTGAAGTAAATGAGACCTTAGCAATAAACTCATTCTGAACCTTGGGGAAGTCTTGAGCCTGCCTTGAGCCACTGGATGTTCTTCATTTGTTCTACATTTATCCAGAACTACACAGTCTAGACCACAATTTCAGTTCCATGATGATAAATTTCAATCCTGCAGTCTCTTCACGACAAGGAAGACACAGAAACTTCACACTTGCTGCCATTGCTTAACACCCAGGAAACCAGGTTTGCAATTCAGAACCAAAAAGAGCACTAGTTTTTGTAGAAACAGGAGGAGAGAAGGTCAGAAACATTCTGTGAGGATTTGGAAGAGATTATGGGATCATTTGCTTAGGTGAACTGACATACTAAGCATCTTATATCAGGACTATTTATGCTGGGCTCTTTTTTGCTTCAGAATCCAAATACAGATGCTGCTTTCAATTTGTAAAGTCTAGGCAGAAAGCTGCAGACTGTTTTTGACACAGAACCATCCCCCTCTAACCCATATTTCTTAATTCTCTGTTCCCAGCATGAAGCCCATTTCCTCCCCAGAATTTTGCATTTGGACTGGAGGCCAAATTCATGAGAGCTGACAGCATTAAGTCATCTTGTTGCTCTTGTTAAAAATAAGGTTGAAAATTCCCTGTTCCCTCAACTTTCAGTTGTCATTTTCACAATGTGAAGGTGCTCACAGAATCAGGCAACACTTCATTTTTAATAAGTACAAATTCAAGAGGCACCTCAATTTCTTCTTTAAAAGGATGAAAAATCTAAAAAGCACTAAAAAGAAATTTTATTCCCTTTTAAAAGTGCTTTCAAAGATAGTGTAAACAGCTGATTTATTTTATTCCTCCTACATTCGTCTGTTTGTCTTCATCATTTCACTCTGAGGAGAAGCTGTTCCACTGTTCTAACTTGTGGGCTGTTATTTTTTTCAGACTGACTCGTGTTGTCACACCCAGTTCCTCTGTAAATCACCCCCTAAGGCTCTGCACCTTTCCTGAGTTTTGCTTCTCCTACTGATATCTGTAAAGTCTGCCCCAGAACAATGATTCCACTCATTTCAACTGCTGTGCCATATGTCAGTGATATGGTTCCAAAATGCTTTTTAAGCTTTGCATTCTAAATAAATACTCTCACACATGTTTATTCACAGCAGCAGCTGCTTCAAGAATGTTGAGTTGGGCACCTGGAAGGATCCAGCCCCAGGCAGAAGTGCCAGTGACACACATGCATTTCCTACTAACTTGATGTGGAATTTGCTGTCACTTCTCCCACCCATCAGCAGGTGAGATCAGCAGTTTTCAAACATCCATTTCCAAATGCCCTCTCACCTGCTGCTATATGGGATTGCCTCCATGAGGGAGCATTTCTGGCCTTCCACTAGGCAAAAAACAAAAAAACCCAAAGCAGAATTTAGGAGAGCCATTTTGCCTGGAAATGGAAGAAATTCAGTTGGATGGCAAAGCTCACAGCAGCCATTCAGTTATGAAAATATCTTTTCAGTGAAATACTGAAATCAAGTTACAGAAAAAATGTCTGATTTCTGTAGGTTTTACAAGTACAGTGCATGGCTGGGAAGATCACCATACTTAAAATGCAGCTTTTAATGTGTTATTTCATTTGATTCAGGTCTGCTTTCCAAATTAGACAGTGTTGTCTACGTGGCCTTTTATCTCAAATATGTCAATGACTTGACCATCTCTAATCCTTAAAAAAAGCTGTTTTCTAATTGGTCTGTAAGACAGTGTCAAGAATTAACAATTTGGATTCACTTTCTTGCTGTAATAGAAAAAGTATGTCATATTCAAGTCATATCACTACTCTTTGTTTTCAGACTGTGAAAAACACGAATTTTCTGCACTTACTGCATGGTACTGTTTGTAAGGCTTTATTAATTCAGGCCTTGTTTTCTCATTCCTTACAACATCTTTTCTACCACTAGTTCCATTACTTCTAGTAAAAATTCTCAGTAGGATATCTATTGCTCTTTCAGCAGGACAGAGAAAATTTTTCATTAAGAAACAGCAGTTTTTTCCCTTTTCCCACCTGCCTTCAATGCCTTTTTCTAATTAAAAGTACATTATCTCCTTGAGAGCAACAGAAATAAAACTACTTTTTCTAGAAGTTGTATTTTTTCACCTGCCCTTCTTAAAGAGAAAAAGACCCAACTTAGAAATAAACTGGTTGGAGCCCTAGCAGCAGAAACAGGAATTTTCCCTTCTGCACTGTACTTACAAACATAGACAAGTTCCCTTTGCTTTTTGCTTCAGCCTGAGGCTTCCAGTATGTAGAAACCTGCTGTCTAAAAAGAAACTTATACATTTAATAAGAATTCAAGGCTGTCTGAAGAGAATAGGTTCTTTTATTAACTACATAAGTCTGAAACTCAGTTAGACACTGTTCAGAGTTCTGTAAATGTAAGTCTATATTTCACCATGGACATGTTCAGTGACTTAAAAGCAATATAAACAAGATAATTCCTAAAGGAGCCTGGCATCCTTTTCTCAGTGCAGTCATATCCATCCCAGTTACTGGCTACTTTACTTTACTATTCTTTATTTCTTACAGTGTTCTAGAGGAGAATTTTGTGTTGGCTTTTTGTTTTTTACAAGGAAAAAATTTGCAAAGAATAAGCAGCATGTGAACAGCAAAGATATTGCTCATGGTTTTAAACAATATAAAAAATTCAATAACCATATGAACAATGTTGGTACAACAGAGTGTTTTGGTTAGGAATTGAACTACATTTCTCTGCTACCTAAAAAATCAAACTAAAAGAGACTGCAAAGGGAAAGAAATCCCTTTCCTGCCTACACAGTAGTGTTATAAAGTCTCCAAAGCAGGATATCATGCACATGCCATATTTTGCATAGCAGCCCTAGCTTCATTTTTAAAAAAAACAACACAAAAGAGAAACTTCTTAAGCCTAAAGTTTCAGACAACTGTTACCATTTGCAAACACTTTTTGGGTGCAAAAGGTGAACTATTCTTATCTCTCAAAAACAAGGTTTTCCTTAGAAACTCAGAAAAATGCACTTTTTTTTCTAGATGCTGAACTGGCAATATTTCCCTACAGAACAGCTCTGACTCTGTCTGAACCTGGAAAAAAACCCAATTCCTTGACCCACAGCCAGCCTGTGAGTGTGGAGGACCAAGAGTGGAAGCAGCACATGGCACAGATAAGGTGCAGCCCCTTGGGGCTCTTTCCCCCCAGCACATGGCACAGATAAGGTGCAGCCCCTTGGGGCTCTTTCCCCCCAGCACATGGCACAGATAAGGTGCAGCCCCCTGGGGCTCTTTCCCCCAGCACATGGCACAGATAAGGTGCAGCCCCCTGGGGCTCTTTCCCCCCAGCACATGGCACAGATAAGGTGCAGCCCCTTGGGGCTCTTTCCCCCCAGCACATGGCACAGATAAGGTGCAGCCCCTGGCAGCAGCTCTGCACCAGGCTCTGCTCCTCCTGCAGCCTCCTTGGGGCTCGTTCCCCCCTGCCCAGCCCCTCTGTGGGGCTGCACAGCCAGAGCAGGACCAGGACAGGGCTCTGGCCAGCAGGACTAAGGCTGGTTTCATTTGCACAGAGCTAGGGCTAACTGCTAGAGGTGGCAAGGAGAGGAACTGAACTGGTTTGAACAGCCCCAATATTATTTTCAAGGAGTCCAAAGGAAAAAAAAGGAGCCAACGTGAGCTCTGTGCAGCAAAGAGAAAGGGCACAAACAGGAGCCACACAAGATGAAAAACATTTTTGGCCATGAGACTCAACAATGTTGAAGGACAAGGAGTAAAAGCTACAAGAACAGACTTTCCTACTGAGTATGTGCAAATAACTGCAAAGCCCAGGCTGCCCTGAAGAGTGATATCAAAGGATTCAATTAAAGATAGAAAGGATTTATTGCTTCCACAGTTTTACAACAGAGCTATCGAAGACAAAGTATAAGGACTGAAATTGTAAAACATTTTAATGCTTCTGGAAACAGATAGTGAGGAAAGGGGTTTTTTCCCCAGATAGTATTAAAGCATGTAACACTGAGCAGTCTATATTAATCCTCTGAGCTGCAGAGCAAGTTGGGCTTGGATTATTTGGGAGTGAATGACAGATTTAGCTGTACTGGTGAAACAAAGTACAAAAGCAAAGGATTTCATCAAAATTATGTGAAAAAGGCAACCAATGTCATTTAAGATGACATCAAAACCTTGCTTTAAAAACTGTTCCAATTTTTTTTAAATCTCCAGAGACAACCAAAAATAGAGAGTGAAATTACTCACTATAAGGCTCTGGAACCATAACCAAAATTAACTGCAGTGACTAAGCATACTTCTCTTACCAGTAATGGAAAAAAAAAAAAAAAAGACATTCTTTATCCATGATAATTTGACAGTAGTTGTTATTATTAACACAGAAATAAAGTGATCAATGTCCTCTCTCTAAAATACAGAACTTCTCATATTAACAGGTGACAAGGTGAGTGATCTTCCTGGAGCTCAATTATAAACTAATTCTGAAAGAGAATATTTCACACTGAACAAGAACTACAAGGACAACACGAGGACTGCTGCAAAGTTACAGAGAGCACAAGTTCTCTTCAAGACTTCTGCACAGTGGGCAGGGATTGATAAAACAATTGAGAAAGTGTCAGCAAAAATTCAACATGCAATCAGCTCTTCTGTAGGTTAGTAGAGAATTCAGAAAAGTGAGAAAAGACTTATGGTCAAACCTGCAATTATTTAGTCATAAGTGGTCTTACTGCAGATTGCAGCCACAATGAGCAGTTTTCATCAGAATTTTCATTATTCAAACACACAGTCTCAGTCTTGCAGGTGACAATCCTGCTCTCACCATCTCAACCAGAGTTTCTAGTGCTTTCAGGAAAACAGCAGAATTAAACAAGGATGGAAAATGCTGATTTGCATCGGCTTTCCCAGACTGGGTTTCTGTTTAGGGCTGTTATTTTTAAGCACTCAGAGAGATTAATTCAGCCATCATTTCATTATGGAGAGTGAAAAATGATGCTCACACGGTTACCACTTACTTGTGAGGGTGCACCCTGCTCATGGAATTTGACACTTTGGTTCTTGCACACCTTTATGGAAATAACCTCCCAAGCTTCCTTAGATCCAGTACAACTCAAACACTCACTTTTCAGCAGGACTTAAAAAATACAAGAACCTTCTTTTTTGGGGAAAAAAAAAAAAAAAAAAAAGAAATTTACATTACCATCTAAACTTCTAGTTTCAAATCTACAAGCCAGATAGCAGAGCCACCACTGTGAATGGGATTTGTGTGCTTTTACCAGGCCACTGGAATCTGGCACAACCTCATGCACCTGGAACACTTTACAGAACCATTATAATCAATGATCAGGAATAAAGAAGTGCAACAAAAGAGCCCATACCATTTTAAAATACCTATGCCTTCATCACACTTTTTACTCTAATCTTTACTTACATAATCAAAGTAGTGTTTTTCAAATATTCCAATATAATATCAAGCAATTTTTTTAAGGACTGATTTAGAATTGCACATGCTGAAGTGATTTATACTTTAATTCCCATGCACTTATCTAAATTGAATTTAATCTGACATCTTATTACCAAGTTCTATTACATTCTTCTAGAGCTCTTAGAAGTCTTTTCTAAAATTGCCCAATTTATATAAATTTATGGCATTACTATGTATTGACACCCTGCTTTTCACCATTACCCTAGGCAGACAATATAATAATGTATCAGTCAGTGTACAAAGCCCCAGATAACTCCAATATTTGACTTCTTTCTAGTCCTTCCCAGTCACAGGACTTGTTCTTTAAGGTCCCTGCCAATGCATGAACAAGCAGTGCCCTGACTTTCCCCTTGCCTCAGTTGCTCCAATTTCCCTTAAAAACTTTGAATGAGTTACTAATCCTTCCAAAGTGCCATCTCCTAAATCCTGCTGGTTTTCTTCCAATAAGAATTACAAAAAACAGCTCCATACATTCTTCCCAAAATGTTGGACTTTGATAATCCTGGTGGGCCCTTTCCAATTCAGGATATTCTATGATCCTATGAAATCATTTTCATGGGTAGGAACACATTTCTGACCACAAGAACTGCTACTTGAAGTACCCTAAAGCTGAGGCCCTGGAAAGTTTTAAGATCAGGATTCTAGACAGGAGAACCTACACTACAGCTAAATGTACTCACCCTAGAACAATTTTAATACTATTACATTATATTCCTGAATAACTGAAACACATTAATGGCCATTTTCTAATACCAGCAAAATAAGTGTTTTATCTGGATTTCATACCATTCAAAGGGGTTCCTCAAAGTCATGGCAGCTGTGACATTTGGCACATTTAGAGATGACTGGTAAACAAGGGCTGAAATTGCATTTATTTGCCTCCTCTTCTCTCTTGAAAATACTCAAGGTCAATGGCAACACTGAGGTTTATTGTAAAGAAGACAGCTATCTGTGGAGAAATGTTCCCCTTGGAGATCTTAAAACTCCATATTAAAGAAAATAACAATGAACATTATTTGAATATAAATTGAAAAATATATTTCAGTTCTGTTAAGTTAATCAGACCTAAGCTTCTCCATGGGAAGCTTGCAACACTGTTCTCAATTTAAACACTTCCCAACAATTTACAGCTTCATTTTGCCAACTCTTCCCCAAACCACACTCCCATGAATTTACACAACCTAGAATGCTGTTCAGCAACAGCTGAGCAAAGCCTGTGAAGAAGAGGTTTAATATGCTGATGAGAAATAGTGCAGGAAAAAGCAGCAGCAGCTCCTGAAAAAAGTCTTCCTTTATATTCAGATGAAAGATCCCTTAGCAATGCATCTCTGCTTTCTACACTTTAGATCAACATTGGCAGATCAATTTTCTTCTTACGTTTGCACATCTATGACCAGAAATGTTAATTAGCTCTTGGATTCTCTGGCCCCTCATTAGCATCAAAGTGAGAAAAATATCAGGAAGGGGGACAGGCAGAATGATGCAAAAGCCACTTGAAAGATGAACCAAACTTCATGGTTTCTTGTACTTGGTGCAGAACTGCTAAATTGAGTGGGGCTGCAAACCTGCTGTAACAGAGATCCTGTTCAAAACCTCTGCTACATGGAGAGCAGGTAAAGTGGAAGTGTGAGCCAACAAGAGCAGAGCTTAATCTATTTTTCATTTTGTACTCTGAGCCAAAGCATAAAAATCTGAGATGTTGGAGTAAGTGCCCAGGCACTGATGGGCTATGGGTGGGCTATGGGTGGGTGAGCTCCCAGCTAATAATACACAGAACCAGAGCCAGCACACATTGAATTTTCTTAGCAGGACCCAAAGGAAAGTTGATTCCAAAGGATGAGATTTGCATTTAGATACAGTTTCAGTTCCTGGAATTTGCCAGCTCTGAGCTGAACTCCTGGTGCTGAAAGGATGCAGTGAATGAAGTGGGCACCTGCACCACCCAAACACACACACACCACTCTGCTGGAACAATTCTTCCTCCTCCTCATGTGCCTCTCCTCCACTGCCAGTGCTCAATTTCCAGCACAATACACTGACATTTATATAACAGCTGTATCAAGGGAAAGGGATATAGCAGGAATCATGAAGATGGATGAATCCTTATTAGGATCAGGCTCTTGCAGTGGATTTTGTGTTCAGAGGCGACTGGTTTCAATACAACCAGAATACACAAGCACACATATTTGAAAAAAAAAAAAAAAAGGTGAATTTCAGCTGTATTTTCACTATGAATTTGTTGGGCTAAAATGCTTGTTTCCATAGTGAAACAAGACAAAAAGGCAAACATTTAGAAAAAATAAAACATGTTTAAAATCTGGGACTGATAGCTCTATTCCCAGGCAAACAAAACTGTATCTGCAAAAGAAAACATTCAATGTAAATAAGATTAAATGCTGCAAAAATATTACAGATTTTTGTTTTCTTTTAAACTATATAGAGAAACCCACACATTTTGTTTCACTTTAAGGGAAATCTAAGCAACTTTAGAACTAAAAAAAAAAATTTTCTTTTTTTTTTCCCCAAAAAATTAAATAATCTTTCATGCTCAATGTCAATGGATTAGGCTTCCTAACACACACACAAAAAAAAAAAAAAAAAAAAAAAAAGTGTTTAGAAAAAGATTTAACTGTTGCAGCTCTCAGCAGCTTACACACAGTTGGAAGCTATTTGATGGCTTTTTGAGCAGGATACTGGGAACTTCATGTGCATCCACTCATTGCTGAGTGCTCCATGGAGCTGCTCTGGAATTGCATTTTCACACCAGCTCCTCCAGTGAAAGGCTGAACTCCACCACCTGCTCCACCACTGGTTGTATTTGGGGTTTGACCCTTTCTTTGCAATACCTGCACATAGGATGAACTACCTGCCATCCCCACGAGCAACTTCTCTTACAAGTCAGTCAATAGATTAAGTTTCTGTCTCATTTTAAAAACTCTGATAGCAATGTATTCATAACTGCAACCCCAAAGTAATGGCACTATTGCTCTGACCTCTGTTGATTACTTTTAATTTATATACAGGTTAGTCCTTTTTCACCTTCTGGTCTTGTTGAAGAATATAACAACAAAGCAACCTTGACAAAAATGGAATCAACTGGTAATTAATATTCCATTTAATGGAGATTAAAGCCATGGCACTCTAAGAGGATACTGCACTTATTACATTAAGCTATATATAACTACATCAAATGGAATATTTAAGCATTTTAACTTGAGCATTTTATGCGTTAGTAATTCACTTAATTATTTTCTCCAGAGAACAAGTGGTATAATATCATGCTGATGCATGGGGAGTTATATGAATAAATCTTCAGGCATCAGGATAGGATCAGATACCCCAGAGCCTCACTTAAATCAATAAAAGCAGGAGGAAGCAGTGGGAAGAATGCTGCTTCTGGCTTATTTCACAGCGCTGTCTGTACAGCAGGTACACTAATCATGCTGAAGACCTCGTTGCCTTAACTTAATGAAAATGTAACTCATACTTTCACACTTTCTTAAAAGTAAAAAGCTACCTATATTAAATCCTCATTTAAAATGTCTCTGCTAGACCTCTTGCTTCATGATCCTCATGTTCTAATGAATTTGAGCTGCTTAGGTCACATTACATTTCTGCACGGTCACGGCAGTCTCAGAAAACAGGTGAGAATGAATCAGTAGAGAAACTGAGAGGGCATAAACAAGAAACTTCACTAACAATTCCCTGCAGATAAATAAATGAATGTGTCACCCTTCTCCAACACATAACCTCACTAACTCAACTAAACCAGCCTCTGTCTGAGATACTTTCTGCACTGCAGCCTATTTTTATAGCTATGAATTTGATATGGGAAATATTACATCAGTAATCAATGACTGCAGAGAGAAACTGAGATGGGAAATAGTCATAAAATGAGCAAGAAAGGCAAGGAGAAAGGGAACATTATGCTAGAGATCTGAAAATGGGAAACAGGACTTTTGTTACTTTGTGTGTATGTGCTTTGTTTTATACAGTATTTCCTTTTTATTATACTGGCAAATAGTGCCCATAGGTGAGGCAAGACAAATTGGAAATTAATGATATAGAATAAGAGACTGACACCAAATCAGCAATGAAGAAAGTCTGAATTTGATTTGTACCTGATTCCAGCTGCTGCTACAGGTGGGTGGCAGCCAGGGAGTTCCATCTTCAGGCCTCAAACTCCACCTCAGCTGAGCTGAAATCCAGATCACACTGAGTCAGAGCAGCACGAACATCAAACAGAATCCGAGCTGCAGCGCTGCCCTAATTCATATGCTGCCACCCACCTTCTTGGTGGACTGTTGACAGCTGGGAGTAACTCAGAAGCAAAAACCAATTTCCAACTCTTGTTTTGCTCAGAAATTTCAACTGATTTGGCACTGGAGAAAAGTTGAAATCGAGCTGCTGTGGTGGTTGTTTGTTACCAAGGGACTCCTCCTGTGTAAGTGGGATTCCTACCTAGCTACACTCTGCCTTTTCAACGACTTTGGGCTGTTGAAAAAAGGATGTGGCTTTGGCCCACATTGTCTAGAAACTAAGAACTAACAAAATATAACAGACTTTTACATTAATTCATTAATATTACCCAAACAGCACAAACTGTTGGCTGCACTTAGCAAGATGAATATTTGTGAATATTTTGGGAAAAGCATCCAGCTGCTAGCTGGTGAATCACCATCACAAAATGCTCATTCCTCTAAAGAGTTATCCATCAATGTAAGTAATGCATGGATTTAAATTCCCAGTCACACAGCCCACTTGACTTGGTCATTTTGATGTCATTCTTGACATCCTGTGCTACGTAATTGCCACAGCTCTCTGGAAGTCATGGAAAGTTCCCAACAATGAAAGAAAATCATAAGAATTTTACTGTCTTTCTGCACAACCTGCCCATCCCCCTTGCCTGCAGTTATTGCAGTAACTGATTTAATTTTTGCTGCTCGTGGAGGTGTTCAAGATCTCCTTGCCCATTTGCTGCAGCTCTGCCTATCTCTCACCTTCCTGTTTCCCATGAGTGCAGATTTTGGTCCTTGACTGTCAAGGATGTTCTCATTCTTTTTATAGGCATTATTCCACTATGAATACAGAGTCACTCATAATAGACCCAAGATTTCAGCCTTCCCCTCAGCAGGGCTGGTAATGCTGTTATCATGACACTGTCACAGCTCTTATCTCACCTGTAAAATTTGCAAATCCTTTTTTGCCTGAAGTGCCACTCATGGGTATAAACAGACCTAAACTGTTTACACTGCCCACAGCTCTCACAGTCTGCTCAAAGACCACAGCCTTATATAAAAAAAGTTTGGGAAAAAGGTTGTAGACATTCACCCTTTAGATTTCTCCTATCCGGCTGAAGTACTACTTGTACTGATATTTTCATCAGCAGTATTAATTCTACACACCATCTCTTAATAATTTCCAGAAAAATCAGCATAACAGGGTGATACTTGAAGTGTTATTTGAAGAGTTAGCCATGGAATTAAGAATTGAAATGCATTAGAGGGACAGGACTTCTTAAAGAAAGACCTACCCCAGCTCCTGACAGTGGGACTTTGAAGGATGCAGAAATTGTAGAAGAGAGATGAACCATCTGTTCTGTCAGCTGGGGGAGGAAGGGGACTTAGGATACTGATCTAGAATAAACTCACAGTACAATATTACATCTTTTCTGGAGATTCCAAAAAAGGAGACAATCATAATTGTCTTTTTCTTTAATTCATTACTATGTATGGTAATACTTTAAGTTCAGCCTTGTACCTAGGTCTGTAAATACTAGATACAGAACACCCAAAAGCAGAACCAGGTCATTCTAATGACTCTTCACATTTAAAAATATAAAACCAGTGTCAAGTCCCCTATCTTCTGAAAATTTCAGAGCTAAACTAATATCTGAATTTTGCAGCTTAGACCCTCCTCTCTATTGTAAAGAGGAAAATTGAGAGGGGTTTTTTTTTCATTACTGATATTTTGATTTACTTTTAGCTGCTAAGTAGGGTTACATGAGTAACAAACGTGGGTAGAGATATGAAACTTTATGTAATGTTTAGCTGCAAGTACGTGTATTCCATGATAATAACAAAAAACTTCTACACAGCACAACCAACTGACTGATGAAGAGCAGGTAATAAAAACGTGGCACGTACAACAAGCTCCCAGTATTTTAGGAGTCAAAGGAAGAAGTATTATCAAATTGTTTCACAAATCCTGTCAGTGTAAGAGTTTTCTGAGTAATTGTTTTCTCTCTAAAAATTCACATTAATTGAAGTTTAACAAAAAAATCAAGAACATAAAAAAGAAAGCTGGACTTTTCTAAATTAAATCAAAAGCTCCCATCAGTTCTAGTTCAACCAAAATTTTGTCCTAAATTTAAGACAAAGACATGAATCTCATGGTCAAAGGAAGGTCCACTACATCCCTTTTTTCCTAGTTTGGAGCAGCAGTAACATACAGGCTTTCTATATGAACAAGAGCTTCAAAATGTAACATATTTAGAACACATTTAGAAACCCTGCAATTGATTAAATTCTTGATATCTAATTCAGTGAATTCTAGGGTGGACCAGCAGTAATATGCAGCATAGAAGCAGCTTGATTCATCTCCTGTATCCCAAAACTGGATTCTCTGGTTCCAGAACAGTTAGATTCAAAATATCCCCAGGAACAGCTGAAACTCCAGCCCTTTCCTGAAAAGGCCAAAAGAAACAATAAAATGCTTTTTCCTCAGAAGCCAAACAACTGAGCAGCTGCAATGTCAGTATTGAATCACAACCCAAACAATTCTTACCGAGTAAATTACCTGTAACTCCAATAATTCACTGGCTCAATAACATGGAAAGGTTTTGCCCTAGAACCCTATGGAAAGTCAGTGCCCAGGGCACTGTTGTCAGAAGTCAAGCGTCTCCTTCTCCTCACATGCCAGGTAAGGATGACAAACAAGCTCCTGAGGTCACTCCTGGATCCCGGGGCTCTCCATCACCTACATAACCCCTGCCACTCCACATGCAGGATCCCCTCCGCTGCCGCCTTACCTTCAGCAGACAGTGGAGCTGCACCCCGAGGACAGTTCATTGCAAGGACCCACCTTAGAGGCCAGACGTGTCCACCCACCCCAGGCCAGCAGCTTCCCCCGTAACCTCACTCCTGCCCAGCCCCAGGGCACGCAGCACTACCGCGCTCCCGCTCCGTGCAAATGCGGCTCAGGCCAGCAGCAGCACAGCCCTCGCCTTAGCTCGGACACTCTGAACGGAAAAACGCGAACTAAACTCATGGTTAAGGTTTACAGCCCTCGGGGGGCGCCCAGCAGTGACCCAAACCAAGGCTGGCCCGCGGGGATGCAGTCAGGAAGTCCCAGAGCAAACCCACCCAGAACCAGGTGGATTTGAGCCATCCCACAGCTCCTTGCCCTGAGGCTAGGGACCACTCCTTGTGATACAGCCATAAATTTGATTTTCAAATGAGAAAGCCGAGCAGAAATGAGGAATGGCAAGCCAAACTTTCAGGCAGGAACTGAGCTGACTTCAATGAAGCCATTTAATCAGGCACTGAGAACCACTCGTAATCACTCTAATTTCCCTAAACATGTTATTTTCCCAATCTCAATGGGACTGGAAGTGAGGTATTTTGACCCTAGAGCCATCACCTTTCAGACAACCAGTGATTAATCAATCATCCTTTTCATCCAAACCTCCAAGACTGCCTTTCCCAATCTAATCTAATCATCATCTTCCCATCTTTGCAGAACAGTCTCAGCTCCCAACCACCTCCTTCCTCAGGTGCTCTTTCGAGCCAGGGGTGGGGACAGTGGCTGTCAGCAGCTGCTGGGGGTCTGCTGGGGAGACACCCTCAGAACACACGGCCAGGCTGCCCAGGCAGGATTATAAATATCCACCACAGGCTGCTCCAAGATCTGCACTGCTCAGATCAACCATCAGTGCCCCTGCATTTTCTGGAAGCACTGCTAGTGTTGTCACTGGCCAGTGGGTGTCTGGAGACAAGGAGTGGGCAGGCACAGCAGTGTTCCATTCCTGGAACAGCAACTGAACATAAGAGAAGGCAGGCTCGTAGCATGTCCATATGAGAAACTTCAGTATGGCTCAGTCCAAGAATATCCATGCATGCCTTTGAAACCATATTTTTATCACCAACAAACAGACATGGATCGCTTTTTTGGTGTCAGTAGCACTTCTAAAAAATGTTCACAATTAAATGGCAATGGGAAGAAGGTGAATGTATTTTTTAAGAGTTTATTGGAAATACAATCTATCCTGACCACCTTTCTAGTAATTCTCCATGGCAGTAAGGCTGCATCAAAGAGAGGGGTTAATGAGCTACAAGTTTCTTTGCAATATAGAAGTGCAGTTCCAGGAGTTTTGCCAATTTTAAGTACAATCAAATTACCACTGTTATGTACTTGGTCTTTCTTTTCCTTACTGTGAAAAGGAAGAGGTAAGAACAGCACCAAAATTCTCTGAGACTCCTCACAGCAGCACTGCTTTACATCTGCTGTACATTTTGTTCCCAGCCCAGCAACAGCATCACAATTGAGGTCTTTATGTTCTACCCCATAGCAAACACTGATAATTCCTACTCTGGCTCTAATACAGAACCTCTTGACATTACTAAGACCAGCAATGAGCAGGTCTCTGTTTGGCTGCACAACTCTACCCTCAGCCCCAGGCAAAACCAGTTTATCCATTTGGGACAGTGCACACCTGTTGTTAGTTAATCCCCAGCTGACAAATTACAAAAGGGAGAATAAAAAACACGTAGGTATTTAAAATAACGTGTTTTCAGCATGACTCACCTCATAAACCCCTGGCACCTAAATGGATTAGAAGTTTATAACAGGAGTTTCATCAGGATGTTGGCTCACTACTAGGGCTGGCTTCCAAAATAAAGTTACAAATCCCAAGGCATATTTAGATTTCAATAGCATGAACATACTAACTGCACTTACACTCTTGAGGAAAAAATTCCAAGGCTGTGTCTGAGCAATATAAGGGCTGTTTCATTCGCTTACCACTAATATCTATCTTGTTTCATTATAAAGCACTTGAAAAAAACCTTATGCATACAGATAATGTGTATTTCTTTCCCTCCCATGGTGCATAGCTCGCTTGCCATCTAGTGGGCACAGCACGTGAAATAAGGCACAGCTACTCTCAGCAGGAAATGAGCAGTCACAAAATGTGTGAGTATAACAGCTTTGAATAAAATATTTTAGCTAGCAGCAGAAAATTATCAGCATAGCTAGCAGGACTGACTATTAGATTCCCTTGAATGCTAAATTTTATCCAAGTCCTAGGCAACCTCATGAAAGAAACCTTTTAAAAAACACTTTCTTCCATACCATATGTTCTTTAGTCTCAAAAAAAAAAAAACACCAAACCCACAGTGATGAAATCAGATTATAGTTCATCTTATAATACTGCCAAGATCATTTGCAACATGAGACTATTGAGACTCAAAACAGAAGCATCCAAAGCCTTCATCCTCAAGACAAAAACATAATCTAATTTTTAGCCTGGAGGAAGAAGAGTTAATAAAAAGCATCTCGCACTTCCTTGATTCAACCCCCCAAAGTACAGTCAATTAATTACATGTTTAAACTAAGCATTTGATTAAGTGTCCTCCTTGACCAGAGAGCTCAGTGTCTTATTGACCTGTGAGTCTGAGTTACAGCTCATTTGCTTTGAAACCAGCCCAGGACAATGAACAGCAGGGAACAAAATGATTTTGTGCTTGCTTGCATCAATTTAAAAATGGAGTCAATCCTTTAAATGATCCAGAGCTGAATCAGACTGAAAGGGTCAGTAACCACTTCAAAGTTTTGTATAATTCTTTCAAAGACACTTGGTGTAAGTTTTGGTGTGCTTCTCCATTGTCAGTTTCAAGGGGATTAAAATACTGGAGAAATTCCTTATAAGAGTCAACAGAGGGCAAAAAATACCCATCAATCAGAAAAGAGAGCTTGTGGAGTCCCTCTAATTTCCTGTTCAGAAAATTATATTCTGACTCTGAATGTAGTTTGAAATCATCAAATAACGTGCTGTGTACAATTTTTTTCCTTAATCAAGTTAAACATCTGCTAATGACCACAGGGGATGAAACAGGCCACAGCTGGCTAGATCATGCACATGTGATTACTGCTTAGCCACAATTTGTGTAATTAGTTACAGTTGTACTAAGCTACTTAAAACACATGTTAAAGATCTAATGATGAGCTGATATTAATAGGTCCTTACAGCATGCTTAAATCCTTCCCAAAGAATGTTTGAATATGTCTCTGACATATTTGACATGCAGAAAATGATTGTACATCAAAATATTACTGCTTTTCAAGAAATACATGTGTTTACTCAAGGGACTATTTCTGAGCATGTACATTTTCAAAAGATGCATCAGCACCCTTTTCTCATTACAATCTGTTATACAGGGCTGGGAAATTTTTATTGTGGCTGTTCATGGTCCAGAGCTTAAACCCTACAAGCGAGAACTGCCCTTCTGGAGGGAATGAATATAAGCACTTCTTTTGAGTGAGTCCCTCGACAGCAGTTTTGCTAAATCTGTGTGATTCTGCCTTTGGCCAACATGGAATGAGCTGCTGGACCGGGGCCCAGAGAGGCACTTCCCAGCAACAGCTGCAGAAAACCAGGTTCAGGTGCTGGCAGCCTCAGCCCCAGGCCAGCCCGTGCCTGCCTGCCCCTGCTCAGGAGCACCTTAACCACTGCAAGGGGGACACCAGGACAGCTGAAATCCAAGCCATCACTTAGAAACAGCCAGGATCGAGGGTAACTGTTGGAATTACACATAATTACAGTCCTTCAAACACTTCAGTTTAACTTCAGGGAAGTGTAAAGTGAGGCAGAATGGCAGGTAATGAGGAAGGAGTTTTGTTTTCTCTATAGGCAACATCACAGTCAGAGCTCTCCTTACAAGGCAGAGGATGCTGTTGAGCACAGGCAAGCAGCTGGAAGGTGGCACAGACCAACACAAAATGTTCAACACTGTCTCCTATAACACTGTAGAGGATTGTCATATTTATTTGTCAAGTTGCAGGCTCTTTCAAATAATACTTTCAGTTCTGTTCCTCATATTTTCCTTCAAAATGCAACTGGATGAAGCCCTGAGCCCTAATGCTGAATTTAGCCCTTTTCTGATGGGGACTGGACCAGCTAAGCTACTAACCTGGCAAGTTCCCTGAACTATTCTTGAGGTGCAGTTTTTGCTTGAGACAAAGTACAAAGAACAGGTGTAGTTATACCACAGGACGGGTTCACCACCAAAGAAAAAATATTTCCTTCTTCATCTCTTCTGGCCAACAAATCCATATCTGTTAAAAGTAAACATCAAAAAAAGGCAATCAGATTGATTTTAATTCCAATCAGTTCAGAGAGGAGATCTGACTGATGATCAGAACTAAACTCCTGCTCTGAACTCTTTTCCAGAGCAAAGATACCAAGTGCTCTTCAGAGTCCCTAAGAAACAATACCAAAATGCAAAATCTGAGAAGTCAAAACTTCAGTGTAATTGGTGAATAGATAAACCAGAAAAGTCTACATAAAACAATACATCTCACAATAGTATGTTTATTACAAATGCCTACAGGAGTATGTAGGCAATGGAGCATGAAGAGGTATTCATTAAAGTTTCAGCTTTGCAAGCTATTAAACATTCTGTCCTGATCACACCAAACTCTTTGGTGTGTTACTAACAGACTACTGCACTCATGTTTAAATGTAAGAGCATCCTTAAGCAACTTGTAAAAATGAAACCTCATTCAACCATTCCAAATTCCTCTTGTTTGCACACATCAGGGTTGACTCCAGCTAAGACAGGAACATAACACTAATCTTTACACAATGTAAGATAAAAATCCCCTATTAAGAGAACAAAGCCTTTGCATTTGAATTACAAGTTCAAGCAGAACCTTTTCCTAGTGAATTTGAAAATTTATGATAAATAGAAAAGGCCTGGATACTCAAAGTACTGGATTTGGCTGTAAATTATTAAGTTTTGCAGTCACAGAGTAAAGTTAAGTATCTGAACTATTTATGATTATTTTCATTTTAATCTGGAGGTAGATGAAATAACAGATGTAATCATTAAACATAATTAAGGATTCTGCCCTGCTAGCTTCATTTCCCACTTAGGTATTCCTTAAAGACTGTTTTTTCTAAGTTTTTCTTTTCTCCTTTACAATTGGTATAATACCATATTATTTATTTCCATCTTTATTTTCCTTTTTTTTTTTTTTAATAACAAACAGCTTTAAAAACACACACCAAAAAAAATTACCTAAAAACTCTAAAAAATGTATGCACAGAAAGACTACAGAAACAAATACCAACGATCATACCAAAGAACAAAGGTCATACACAGAAGTAGGTAATTCAGTAGAACTTTAAAATATTTACATCTGCTTACAAGGTAAAAAGAAAGACCTTTACAAATGTATATTTTGAAACGCTGAGAATTCCAACAACATGTTAAGTGTCATAACAACTTAAACACTTCTGCCTAAATAAATTATCCATATTGTTTCTGTCTGATATGCATACTCCATTTATACTCACATTGTAAAGTACTGTGACTGAGCTTAGCAAGCCAACTGGAAACAAACACCCTGAGTCCTGGGTGAGCTCCCAGAGCTGCACAGCACTCAGAGGAAAGAGAAATGCTGTGCCCCTAACAGGAATAAAACACTCCCTGCTGTACACTACACTCCCAGCTCCTTTAGCAGGAATCAAGGAAGGAAAAGTCCTTTTCTGCATCTTCCTTTGGGCACCTGCTCCCTGAAATTTGAACATCAGCCTATTAGGGAGGAACATCCTTTTCAGGCACTGGCATATGGTAACAAAAGTTGGTAGCACCCAGTCTGTTTTCAGAGTTGTAACAAACTCTGCAGACAAAAGACTTGGGCATAAACAGTGTGACTCTTCCTGCCATGCTCAGGCAATTTGGCAGGACTGTTGTATGAGCAAACAGGGCTCAGAGGGAACATCAGTTGTAGACTTGGGCCCAAAACAATCCATTATGGCCATGGGATAACATTATAAATGAAACTGAAAAGCAATTAACACCATTCATACCAGAAGTCTGTAAAGACCTCAGCTGGGAGTGTGAAGTCACCTGAAACCCCCTTTCTGCCCACATTTTGGCTGCATTCAAGAGAACACCTTACCACCTCAGATAGTAAATTGTAATTCTAAAGGCACCTCCATGTGCTCAGAAACATTTTTGCAGCTCTCAAAACTCCATAACAACTTCCTCCCTCATCAGAGTCCAATATCTAGGATTCTGATCCAAGTCCATTTTTTTATTGCTGTGATAAAGTGAGGGAAACAGAGGGAAAGACAGCGACCAAGAGAAGGGCAGCCAGCGTGTGAGGAGGGCAATTACACCTCACACACTCGATACCCAGCACCATAACCTAGTTTTAAGTACCCAAGGTTATGAAATTACCACATAGCCCTTCAAGGTAGTGCCTGTATTATTTTATCAGAAAGATATTCCAACTGGCATACCTTAATCTCACAATCTGGACAATTCATGGTCCAGAAAAATTTACAGCTTCCCGCAGCCTTCCTCACCACCCCTCTCCATGAAGGACTTGTAAGTCAGTTCACAGAGAAAAGATGACTGAGGGCAGTGTTTTATTGGGTGTGTATTTAAAACAAATAGAGACTTCAGCGTGGAGCAGGAAGCTCAGGCAGTGCGCTAGACCAGGACTCGGGAGAAAAACATTTGTGTCCATTCCTGAGGGAGTCTCAGGAATGGGAGTCTCCCCTTTCTGCTCTCCCTGCTGAGGGTTGCTGTGGAAGGAAGCAGGGGGATCACCCCTCACCGCACTACCATCGCCAGAGCTACACTAATTCATCCTGACTAATCAATTCCTACAGAACCCTCACTTAATTGCTGGGAGGAAAAGTTTACCTCCGGCTTCGCGGGGCACTTGGAGCAGAGCTGCCTCCGGAGAGGACTTCCTTCCCCACGGCCCGGGTCGGGCAGTGGCAGCGGGGCAGGAGCTCCGCGGAGGGGAAGATGAGGATGAGGATGAGGATGGAGGCGGCGCTGGGAGCGGGCGGCGGCGGCTCAGGTAGGGGCGGTCCGAGCGCTCCGCCCGCCCCGCCCGGCCGTGCCGAGCCGAGCCGAGCCGCGCCGCGCCGCCGAGCCGAGTGCGGCGATGCGAGCCCGGCCCGGCCCTCCCCGCCCGCCGAGCCAGTCCTGCCGCGTCGGGAGCGGCGCGCAGGGCCCGCCCCGGCGGCGCTGCCCGGCTGGTTCCGCAAGTTTCTGACAGTTCGTGCCCGGAACGCGAGGCTGCGCTGCTCTGGGGCCGGGGCGCTCCGCAGGACCGAGGTCTCCCCGCCGGCACCATGTCCCGGGACCCCGAGGAGGTGAACAAGCTGACGGAGAACACGTACAAAGTGAGTGCGGGGCGGGGAGGGGCTGCCCGCGGCCACCTTTGCCCCGGGGGAGGCGCGGGGCAGCCGCGGCTCCTCACGCGGAAACGCAGCAAACTTTTATCTTTTATTCTCTTTACTTTCTTTTTTTTCTCTTCTCTCTCTCTCTTTTTTCTTATTTTTACTTCTTTTCTTCTTTTCTCCTCTGCTTTTTTTTTTTTTTTTTTTTTTCCCCCGTCTCCTCCTTCTCCCCGCTCCCGGGGGATCCCGCCCGCCCCGCTGTGTCCGGCCGCTCCCCCTGCCCGCAGCCCCCGGGCGGGCACGGCCGCGGCAGCCCCGGGACAAGGCGGCTTCCAGAGCGGTTTCTGCCTCTCCAGCAGGCTCGGTTCAGCCAGCCCTAATTCCCTCCGTGTGTTTCTGTGATAAGGTGGTTTGGAGATCCTGGTGGTTGTGGTACTCTGCTTGAACCGTTTCTTCAGAGCCTAAAAATGGCTTAACGCTGAATTAAGTTGTTTGCCAGCGTCCCGAGCTGATAATCAGATTTATGATGGTGCGCCCTAGCACTGCCTCAAAGTACCGACTGCTGTGGGTAGTTCAGTTCATGTTGGGAAGTTTTAAACTTTCCAAAATGCCTTGTTATTTGTAGAATTAAAAATATTTTGTTTATGGGCACCAGACATTTGTTCTGAACTCTTTCTCCCTATAAACAACTCTTTCCAAAATGCAGCAATTCTAATTGGGAAAAATTCCCTTGAGAATCATACTTTTGGTTGGGTAGTGAAGTAATCCATAGTTGGATCTGTAATCCTCATTCTGTACAGTGTGTTGTACCAGAGAAAGCACTCACATTTGCATGATTGAATGCGTTTGCAAATTTAACTTACAGCTGCAGTGCACTTGTAGCTTTGAGCCCTAAGGAAAGCTTTCTGGTGGATTTCAGTATTTACTAATTTTTTCTGGTTTAGTATCAAATGTTTTCATATTTCTGAAGATGTTGCTATCAGCATTTAAAGGTTCCTAAAAATATTTACTAGGAGTAAATTTTACTGTTACTTTTGTTGTTCTTCAACACACATTTAAGTCAACTTTACCCCTCCCTTTAAGTAGTCCAGTTATATTGGGGTCATGTTGTATTTGCTGTTTACTTTCTTTGGACTTAGATATCAAATTCATGCTGAATTCCTGCTGAAAAAAATGAGATTATCTGGGTATAAATTTTGTCCTCTAAAACCAGAGCAGATAATCTTAAATAGTGTGGTGCTTTTTGGTATCAGTTACGTTTGTGGCAAGGCCATAAGCAAACATAAATTCCCCTCTCAGAAGTGCACCCTGTAAATACAGGCTCACAGAGGAGAAACCTGGGAAGTTGACTGTTCAGGGCTGTGCCAACAAAGGAATGCTCTGCTCTGTCTATTGACTTCCAGAATGCAGTCAAAACAGTTTTACAGAGGAGAGGGGAGAAGATCTCCTGTGTGTTTTAATTGATATAATTTAAAATAGGCTTTAAAGGAACAAGAGACCTCTAAATAGCAAAACCTTCCCTGTTATTCAGCACTTATTTCCTGGGAAAGTTTGTGATTTCGTTTTGTTTCCTCAACTAATTCAAAGGGATCTTTAAGATTGAAATAACCAGGAAAACCACAAAGGAATACAAAGTTAATGTTGACATTGTGATGAAATGTCTCCTCTGTAGGTATTTTGAGAGGTCTGGCATGTTGCATCACATAGCTCGTACTCACAGGCCTGGAAACCCTCCTGCCCTGCCCTCATTAAAAATTGAAACTTATTCCAGATAAGGTATAAAGGCTGCTTCAGATAGAGAATGAATTCGGGGTCCACTTTAAAGCACTTATTTCTCCATCAAAGTTGAAATCTTGAAAACAGTTGGTCACCCTTTAGGGGCAGAGACAGGAGCCTGTGCATTCAGCACTGGCTGGGACTGTAATCACAGCTCCCCCGTGTAAAACAAATGAACACCTCTTTGTGCCCTGCTCCAGCCTGTGTGGAGAGTGTGCTCTCCTTTGTTCAGTGCTCATGGCACTTCTGCCCTTGCCTGTGCCATCCCAGCAGTGAAACACCACATCCAGCCTGAAACACCGTGCTGGGATGGGTAAAACCAGAGCCCTGCTTGGGCTTCTCCTACCTGTGAGAAAAGCTTGGTCTGGGGAAAAACCAGTTCAGTGCAGTGCAGCGGTGCCATCTGTGCTGCAGGACCAAATACAGGCTTAAGACTTCTCAAAAAAAAAATCAAGTTTTGGGTGACCTGGAAAAATAATAGAAAATTAAATTGAATGCCTTGCTGGCCTGCTATTTTCGGGGGGGTGGGGGAGTGTTCTGTGATTTTTTTTTTTTTTTCCCTTTCTTTCTTACAGTGCTAATCCACTGGACTGGATTTATTAAATACCTAGTAACCTGTGTTATACAAAGCTTCAAAATATATTTACAGAAGTCATCAGGTAGCTGAGTAATGCCGTTTTATTTTTATCTTGTTCTTCCTTTCTTCTGGCAACAACACCAGAAAGTGAATACCTCAATGTTTTTCAGCTAACCTGACTAAATAAACAGCATAATTGACAAATGTGTGTGCACACACAAAAACCAGGGCTGACATTTACCCTTTATGTAAGATCTGAAGAATCACTCTAATGCATGATAGGAATGGCACGTGCACAATGAAGCCCAGGGGTGTGGGAGCCTATGACTAAAGAGGGCCACAGCCTCCTCCTGCCAAGGAGCTGCTGAGAGCTGCCCTGCTGTGACACTGCCCTGCCCTGGCAGCTCCCCGTGGGGACGTGGGACGGTGTGGGGGGACACGGTGGGACGCCCTGACCCTCGATGGTCACCCCACCAAAGTGGTTATGTGTGGCTGTGTCCCTGCTCTAAGTGGGGAAAGCTGGCATCCGGCTGTGACACACGGAGTGCAGGGGAAAGGGGACAGGGCAGGAAAGTGCTGAGGTACAGACCTGTCCTTCTGCCTGTGTGGGCCAAGGGCTGGGCAGGCAGCTCAGAGTGTTCCTGTGGGGTGAGGTTTCCAGAGATCTTGATAATGGCATTATTTGTGTTGCTCATCTTGGATTTAAGATATATCTCTCTGTATTCAAGTGAATTGTACCCATAAATTCTGATTATCAACCAAAGCACAATTTTAAAAAACCCAAAACACCTCACTCTGAAAAAAAACACTTGTGCTCCCCAGAGGCATTGAGAATTATTTTGGTAGGCTATATTGTTTTATCACAGAAATAGATCTGATAAATTCAGTTTAAAGTCCTCAATTCCATGTTTCTGTATTTTAAAAAAACTCACAATTCTATTAAACCACTGGATTGATGTACCAAACTTCAAATTCACCTATGGTCCCAGCACAAGCTGCAGTCAGGCTGTTGCTTTGCATCCCTGCATTATAAATCTGACTTGGGGGAAGAGGAGCCTTTGGGAGTTTGTATAAAATCCAGTTCTTCCTCAGTATAAATTATCTCTTCTGCCCTTACTTAGAGTTATGCCTATTTGAGGTCTATCCTTGGGAATGTGTTCATAACCTGAAAAGGTTTGTATTTGAAACACACTGATGGATGATGTATTAATGCCTCTCTTACACAAGAAATGTTCCACCAAGACGACTGTATAATTAGTCATAAGAATTAGTCTTTTTGAATAAACACTGGCATCTTGATTTAGTCTTTTCCATTCTGTTAAACCTGTTTTAAAATATTAAACTAACATACAAATGGGATATCTTAGCATGAGATGTGCTGAGGGCTCTGTGCCCTTCTGAAAACTGTATTATGGATTTCAGGAGCTAAAGGAGAAGATGAAATGCACTGATGTACAAAATGCTTCAAGTACAGTGGAGCACAGAATTATTTCCTTTTTGTTCACCTTCTCAAGGGGGGGGTCTCAGCCACAGTGTGGCGACACTAGAGACTCCTTAAAAAATTTACTCGTTTTCAAATTGAGAAATAACAATTTAAATTAAACCACCAGTAGCTATACAGAGCTTAGCAACGAATAACTATAGTGATGGTAATAGGAGTGATGGTAGACATCAAGATCTACTTTTCTAATTTCAGAATTCTACCCAAATACATTGTTATTTACTCTTGCAAGAGTGCCTGCAGGATGTAAACGTGAAACTGCAGGGAGTCTATGCATTGTTTAGTTGTGTTCATACCTGCTGAGCTATTGTTCAGTGAGGTGTGTCTTTAAGTCAAAAGCAAAGCTGAGCATTTACAGGAAGGCACTTTTACAATGGCTGTCATTTGGTTTGAAGATTAGCCTTGTTTATGTGACCATCAGGAACTGAGAAGGTTTAATACCCACACACAACAAGTGGAAATTCAGGGCTTCTTCCTCTTCAGCCAGCTCCGTGCTACCAGGCTGGATAACTCACACTGGTCTCATGTGGTGGAAGGAACACAGCAACTCTTACAACAGATTCTCTGAGGATTTAATGACTCAAACCACCAGAAAAGGTTTCTCTTATGCTTTTTTCCCTTGGAAGATTGCTTTTGCCAGCTCTAAAGGTCTCTGCATAAAAGATGTTTCCAGTTGCCTGTTTTGTAAATGTTTCCCTTTATTTCCATTCATCCTAAATAATAGAAAGCTGTAGGATCTGATCATGTGCCTCCTCTTCTCGTTAATTATTCTGTTCATGAGAGGTAGTGTGTCACTGGAATATAGGACACACGATTGACAATTAGGAGGCCCTGTTTGTGTGCCTCACTGTGTGGGCAAATGATGTGCTGTGAACCACTTTATCCCTCCCAAGCTCTCTCTCACTTTATGATGTTTATTTGGATTAAGACAAAGGTTTTATTTCCATGTCCTTGTACACCAAGGCAGATAAAAATACTCTTACTTTCTGAGACTTTTGACAATTTTAAGTTCATTGTTCTCCTGATCAGAAATTTTTCTTTGTTCCTCTGTCCTCCTTTTTGAGAAGTTTTGAGATCTGACTTTATTGTGTGACTTGAAATTTTGCACTGGTGTTCAGTCCCACTCATTTTTGTGACCTTTTCTTTGGACTAAAAGAGAAGCTATAAAACTGTAAGACGTGGTAAGAAAAAGTAGCTGTACAAATTGATTGGAGTTGCACTTGTCCCCTATAACTTCTGAAGTTGAATAAAATACTACAGTAATTTTAACTTATCTGAAATGTCTTCTTAATATCAAATCTATAGCTCATTCTGAAGAGGGAGTTGCCTGTGACAGTTTCCCTTTTTGATAAAGTGCTCTAGATACTTCTCCTGGACTTCAAAGACAGTCAGTGGTTACCTGAGGTTAATTGTATAGAAAGACCACTAGAAGCATGGCCAGGTTTTTTGTTTGCTTTGGGAATCTAGTTTTCAGTAGAAAGGAAAAAGATCACACATTATGCTTTTTTCCTAATGCATGAAAAGGAAATAATCTGAGAATTATTTGATCAGATCATCTTGGAGATGTGGCAGGGGTGTCAGGGAGAGTTAAGTTTTCTATTGAACACAAACCCTTGATTGAGATGAGCCTTGCCCAGTGCTGGGAGGATCAGCTGATCCCCATAAACCAAACTGGGAAACCAAGATTCCAAGGGGAATTTCCATTGCCGAGGTTTTTGCCGTTTCTCGGGCGTTCACGTCCAGGGACTGGCTCTGCTAACAATCAACCTCTGTGGCCTGAAACCCTTCCAGAGCCTGCCTGGGCTGGTGGAGAAAAGATCCATGAGCTGTGCTCCTTCCAGCTGCTGCAGGCACTGCCTGTGAGATGTTTCTTCACCTTTCCCAGTGGTTTTATGCACCTTGAGCAGATGTGATGTCCTGGAGCTCTCTCTCCCGCTGTGTTCCACTGGACCTGCTGTGTCTGCAGAGCGTGGTCTGTTCTGCTGTGCACAAACACCTGCTCTGGGTCAAGAGGTCCAGTGACAAACAAGAGCTGTGGGGGCTGCTTCAGAGAGGGGAGCTGTTAAGGGTAATTTTATTGGGGTTTGTTCACTTCCTCCTGAATGAAAACAACTGACAATCACTGGTTTGAAATCTGAATTAGATGATGTCAGGAAAACTGGAATCTTTACCCCTGAATGCTAAAGACAGTTATTCCAAAAATCAGTACTTCAAGGCCAATAATTATCACGTTATTCTTAGAATTTTGGGGTAAGTGGCAATAAGGGGTTTTACTCTGTAATTTTTTGTTTTGAGGAACAGAGATAGCATAGGCAGAATCTTTCAAGATTATTTTCAATATAGAGTGGCAATTCAAGGTGGCATCCAGATTCCTACTTGCCATGGACACAAACCATCATGGTACATCTTTTTTTCCCCATATACTTGAATATAAAGGACTCTTTATCCTGAAACAATCACCTAATTCATCTTTTTTTTTTTTTCCCCTTGTGATTCACTGACTCCATGTAAGTCAACAGGCACCATCTTTAGTACACAGCTGGGAAGAAATAGCAAAAAGTTGGAATAGGAAGAAACAACTTGCTCTTTGGAACAAGTGTCTCACAGTCAGAGTGCCTCAGCAAGGAGGAGAGCAACAGCCACAGCAGCAACATTGACAGCAAATTCCAGAGCTGGGGCAGGAGGAGGATGTTCCCAGACACCAGAGCCTGAATATCCATCCTGTTGAGTTGTTAGAATAGCCCTTGGCATTGTTGGCTCCACCTGAAACAGCTTTCCCAAATGATTTCTGGATGTGGTTTGTGAGTTAACACAAATCAAGGGCCTGGGGACAATAGCTGGTTTGTTTGCAGTGATTGCATTTGGGTGGGTGAGAGTTTAATGGGACAGACCAGAAAACAATCCCAGTTGCATTTAATTTGTACACAAAGGCAGTGAGGCCAGGTATTGTTGTTCTGTGGCTGCTTTTGATGTAATTTATGCTATACTAGTATTGAAATCTAATAGTTTTATGTATTTTTTTAAATATCTATATTTTTACTTGATATGACTGTTAAAGTGTTATTGGAGTTAATCCCTCATTTTTTATGTTCAGCAGAATCCAGGTATAGTGCTGTCTTTGAAAAAATAATAGAATTCTGTCTGCATGGCCTTGCCTGAAAACAGACAAATGTGACAGTATTGCTGTCCTTTTTGGGTCCACCTGTGTACTAAACATAAATATTTTCATTCTGTTAGTAGTAGAACAGACAAAAGCTTGATAGTACTTCACTTATCTTGAGTCTTGTACTTCCTGTAAACAGAAAGCCTCTGTTTTGAATTCCTTGAACCTGACAGTTCTGCTGTGTGAACAGTAGTGAGTGGTGTCATAAAATTATTGTCATAAAAATAGTTAGAATAACTGAATGGTGTCTACAGGAAGCTCATGATCTTCTTTTCATGACAGTATAATTTCACAAAGTAATGTCAGAGCCATAGTTTTGTTAGGAAGATTCTGGGGAAATGAGGTCCAGAATCTGCAGGTTGTAGAATTTGCTAGCAATGAGAGCAGTCCTGCCTGGAGCTGCTGGATTTCAGATTCTGGTTGTTTCAGCCAGTAATTGTATTTGACAGTGAAAGCAGCTGCAGAGGATTTTTTTTTTCCCTTCAATTTAAATAAGGTCATCATTTTCATTTTCTTTCTGAAAAAAACGTGGCTTTGCACAAATTTCAAACAAACAAAAAACACAGCAATAAAAAAAAAAATCCCCAAATGGCTAATTTCCCTAAATACATCTGTAACACAGAAACCACAAAGAATATGAACCAGAGATCTGGTGAATTTTTTCTTCTTTTCTTTTCTAGCATTTTTTTAAGTTTAGAAATCAAATCTTGAACCACTGTCAGAAGGTTGTCTGAATTTATAAAACAAATAGTGGATAAAGGTTTTTCTCTCATTCCAACATCACCTACCATAAAAGATGGTCTTGCACAAGCTTTCATCACACACTTGATATACTTTTTATTATAAACAGCCATTATAAATATCCTTTTTACCCCCTGTTGCAATAGTTTAACTTTTTTTTTCTGACCTTAAGGGCTCAGTTTCTTCTCCCTTCCATCCTTTGTTTTCCTGTGTCTCTCAAAACCTCCAGTTTTCATCCATCCATGGACTTCTCAGTTGTGAACTAGGCCTGAGTGACACTGAGATTAATTCTGAAACCCACTGTGGAATTGCCTTGGTTATAACACAAATTTTGTTTTCTTTCACTAGAATGTTATGGAACAGTTCAATCCCGGGCTGAGAAATTTAATAAATCTGGGGAAGAATTATGAAAAAGCTGTTAATGGTAAGTTTTCCAAGTGCTAGTGCTACATTTAGAAAGAATATTTAATTCTCATTGAAATATACATATTGGATATGAGGGTTGGGTATATAGGCTTAATTCCCAAGTTGAACTTTGGATGTGTTTAATTAAGAGGAAAAAACCCAGTAACAAGCACAAATATACAAATTTTTGCACCTTCTCTCCAGCCTTTTGGGGCTTTTCCACTGCCCTGGAGAAGTTGCATCACAAACACTTAGGCACAGAGCTCCTGCAAAATAAACTGAAAGTTTATTTGAGTAACTCACACTGGAATAATAATTTTTAAAAAACAAAGTTATGTAAATTAAGTGTTATTTTTTTTTCTCTGAAAATGCCTTCCAGAGATATTTCACATTCTTAGATCTGTTCCTGCTCCCCTACACACGTCACTACTTAAGAACCCTGAGTACAGAACAATGTGAATTGGTTCAAGTTGCAGGAGGTGATTGATTTGCTGTTGTTGCTGTCCAGACTAATCCTGATGCTGTCTTTTTCATTGAGTCAAAATCAGAATGAATTTTAATTTGAATCTAAGGACCAGTCTCTCAAACATTTTAGAATATAATTGTCTGCTTCCATTATTGACTTCACAGAAACAATCTAAGTAGGGCTTTCCAGGACTGGGCTCCAGACTCCCAGAGCCTGCACTGTGGGACCTGTCAGAGCCTGCTCCATTTCCCCATGCAGACCTGTCAAACTGCTTGATACCATATTAAAACCATGTAAAATCTCTCTAATTTTGCCTCACTCGAGCCTGTGGCACATCAGTCCTCTGAGAAATGGGATCCTGCAGAAGGAGTGCTTAGCCAAACAGACATTGAAATCTCTCTCCATGCAAATTTTAGACCTGGCTTGAGAAAAAGATAAAACCAAAGCCTGCTGGAGATGAAAACAGGGAAATGTTGACTTAATTGTGGCAGTGCTTGACGTGATGGATTAACATGTGGTTACCTAGTACCTGACCTTAGGAATTACAGGTAGTACCAGGAGGAATAACAAGTGTTTCATTTTCATTTGAAATATTTCTATACTGCTTTCTGAGGGTTCTGCTTTTCACACACTTTGCTGTTGATATGTTACATTTTGGCTTTTGTTACATCTGCCTTCAAGCCTAGCTGATAAGGCATATCTAGCAGAATGCTTAATTTGAAATGATTATTTACAGTGTTGCAACAACTGTTGCAAAGTCATCTTTGGACTCTCATAAATTGGTAATCTTTTCACCATCAGCTCTGAGTGGTGTAAATAGATCTGTAACAATACTCTGTTGCTAATCAAACACTTTGCAGCTTTCCAAAAAAGTTGGAGTATGCTGACAAAGACCATAAAACTTACAAGAAGTCCAGATATGTTTATAATGTATTTTTCCACACTTTGAGGACAAAAGGTCAAAAAACCTTCCCTTTCTGTAGAAATATTCCATAGTACTGGTGAAGGGACTATACAAGCAAGGTTCTTGATTTACCTTGGTTAGCACAGGGAAAATCACACATTTCCTTCCTTTTTAAGTGCTTGTATTAGGAGAAAAGAGTGACTTGGGGCTGTCTTGAGAAAACACAGATAGGAAGAGTTGGACTGGCATCAGATCCTCTTGTGCAGGTGGCACACTGCTCCACCAGTAGCACCAGGATAATTCTTCTGCTCAGAAGGTTTGAATACAGAGCACCTGTGAGACAGCTTAGACAGAAATCACCCTTTCTAATGCAACAGCCTCAAAGAGAATCTTTGTTTGATTTGGAAGATTTTCAGGCTTCTCGGTGAATATACTGTTATGCAACCAAAGATGTCACCTTGCTAGTAAAAACTATAAAATACAGACCTGTAATTGGCAATTATATTCCTCTCAGGAAAAAAAGCAACTTTAGAGTCAACAGCGAGGCTCTGCTTGACTTTCACTTTAGGTCAAGAATGTGCTACTACAAAAAAATTGTGACAAATAACTTCAACAAGTTCTTTTTCACATTAAAGCTTGCCAGTTTGTCCTTGTCATTTCTTTTCTTTGTGGTGTGCAGATCAGTTCTAGGCACTGAGGAGACACAGCAGCCTCTGTGGATCTGTTCCCTGTGTAAGATATTTCTCCCACTGGCCTCCCTGCAGCTCCAATGCCCACGTTTCTGTGCTCATTCCAGTGAAACTGGCTTTGCTATTTAAATCAGCCCTGACCAGGAAATTATTAACTGGGAATCACTGAAACCTCGTGGTATATATCATTGGTTCCTGTAACAGCCAGCTTTACAGGGAAAGGATGATTTGTTTCTCAGGGGCTCCTGGGACAGCTGCAGGTCCCTGGTGTCATGGCCAGCTGCCATTGCCCTGCTCTGGCTGGTCACCACAGGAGCCCTCAGCACTTCTAGGAAGTTTGGGATTGCAATTTGGCTTTTTCCAACAGTTTTCTCTGTACCAAGGAGCTTTGCTGTGTCTTGACCAATGGCTTATGGCTAAGCATTCCCACTAGATGCTGGTTGCCTCTGGGTATGCAGGGGAGCTAAATAACAGGCTGAAATCTCATTAATGTGTTCTGGAGTTCTGTCTTTGTTCCTGGTTTCACAGATCAGCAGGGAGCACAGGGACTTTGGTAACTTTCTCTGACAGAAGGAGTTCCTTGTTGCCATGTACCTTGTGCTCTGGATGACAAGTTTTCATAGGATCATACATTAATAAAAATTGAAGATATTTTGATTTTTTTTTAACAGTTGTGTTTTTTTCACTCACCCCCAGTTATGGTAGTGGCTGGAAGAGCATATTATGATAGCCTTGCAAAGATTGGGGACATATCAGCAGATTCTCCAGTTTCTAAAGAATTAGGTAAGTGAAAACTCATTTTTTCAATTACTCCAAAGTATAACCTTTATTTTTGCTTTCCTGCTGGCAGCTCACAGAACAAATGTGAAGCAGATAAGGATCAGTTAAAGTATGTTGTACTTTTATATAACACGGGTGGAAGGGATTAGATGCCTTTAAGGCATATTATTTCTCAAGACACAATGTTTTGACAAATTTAGCTCTTTTTTCCCTCCTTCAGTGAACATATCTTCATATGCATCCAAAAGCATGTATTTTTAAGCTCACATAATTCTAAAGTAAGCACCAAAAAACATGTATCTTGATTTTTAACACAGAGGGGAATGTTGACATACCTCTGCAACAGAATATTAGTATGAGAAGTCTTCATGTACAACAGCAGTTCTGAACTAAAACAATTTTCTGGTTGAGTGTCATTGTGAAGGGTTCAGTTTTACTTCACTACTTTTGATCAAGTGTATCACTAAAAGTTCTCAGGTGCATTTATATTTATTTTCTACTTGAGCTTTTGAAAGAGAAACTGTAGACTCAAAGACAGATTAATTTTACATTACTATAAATCCACTTCAAGTTCTGTACTCTCTGAAAATAATTTCTGAATATTTGAAAGATCAGCAGCAGCACTTGACCTTGACAATTTGTGACATTTCTGACAAAAGATTCTCATGTCCCTGCAAAGCAAAGAACTGGGACCTATACTGCAAAGAATAAACGTTTGTTTAATGCCTTCATTTGCTGTTTGACAAAAATAACTTGATGATGTGTCTTGCCTGTGAACTTTTGATTTTGGGCAATGTAGGACCCTTCCAGTGATGTGTCTTGCATCTCCTCCTGTAACTCACCATAGTTTGTTAATTCAGCTGATTACCATGGATGGGTTTAGCAATTTTTTTCATAGCTCTGGAGAAGTAGAATTGAGGGGGAAGCCCCTGTTGGAAGGTGGGCACTGGTTTCTGTGTGGCTGCTGCATTTTCAGGGTTTGCTGTGACAGCCCTTGCGGGTGAGCGCTGAGGCCGGGAGTGGTGGAACAGCAAACAGGGCAGAGCAAACAGTCCCGACAGCAGCTCCTCTGTTTGCTTTGCAGGCTGCTTACAGAAAGCAGAGCTGCTGCTGTCAAACTATAGAACAGTGAAAAGAAATGGCTGTGCAGACTCTTATGAAGTAGCAGAAAAGGCACAATTGCAGTTTTTGCAATCAAGCAGTTGGTCAGTGCATGGAAGCAACTGATCTATGACTTGTTGCTGTGGGACATTGTCTGCTTATTTGGAAATATTATTGGGTAATCTTCTGCTGACTTCTGAAAATAGCAGGTTTTCCCTATTAGTTGGGACAACACAGAATTATGATTGAAAACGTATTTTTGTTTAACTATGAATTCCATAATTCATTTAGATTTTCAAGATAGACCATACTGAGAAAACAGGGCCTTCTTCCCTGCTTTCTGTTCACCTTCTGCTTTTACTGTTACTGCAGAAAAATCTATTCTCCTTAAGGCAAACAGCAACCCTGGATTTCTTCCAACACACTCTCTGATGGAATACTTAATTAGAGATAAGGAAAGTCAATGGATGCTGGAAAAGGCAGGATAATGTGGTTAGGAGTCTGTGACAGATCATTTGCATTTTCAAGAAAAAGTCTTACAAGTTCTGAAGCTGGGCTACAATATTAGATTATTTACCAAAGCAATATGATGCACCCAGGTGTCTCTAAAAGTATCTGCTTGAAAAGAAAAGTATTTACTGTACACTTTGATGTTTTAGTAGCATTGCAGAGCATGCTGAGCAGTATGGGGTGTGTAAGGACAGACCAAACTTTGCCCATTCTAACTCCAGGGGAGCTGCTGCAGCCCCCTGTGCAAATCTCATCCAGGAATTCCTTCAGACTTGCCAAAGACAAGTGGTTGACCACTAGCAGCTCTGTCATGCATAACACTTCTGTTATCTCTGCCAAATTAGAGGTGGTTTCACAGTTCAAACCCAAACCTGCTGGGTGACCTAGAGTGTATTCACTGCCAATGTGATGTAAAGATTGGTATCAAACCACAGCCAATCCTTCCTCCCCACAAGGAAACACAGAACATGGGCTTCTGACATGAGACAGTAAAAGGGACACCAGCCCCACAGCAGGGGACTAACAGAAACAGAATAGAAATAAGGGGAATTTTTTGAAGCAGAGGGTGGAAAGCAGAGAGGCTGGAGAAGTCATGGGGAAAAAAAATCAAGTAAAAATGCCTTTCAAGAAGAAATCCTTTCTTCTGTTGAATGAGATTGGAGCAGAAGAGGGAAATGAGAATGAAAAGGAAATCTGGATATTCCAGCTGATTCAGAGCTTTTGTACTAAGTATCTCTGTCTTTCAAGTCTAGTTGAAGCTCTCTGCATTAATTATTTTAATACAGAATAATTTAAGCAAATTGAGGAAGTGGAAGAATGTGCTACAGTCATAACACAATCCTTATGAATAAGGGATGAGTTGATTGAGTCAACATTCTTTCTAATTTTATATTTCCCTAAATTTCTGAGCTTGTAGTCCCTCAGACTTGGCTATGAGCATTAAAAGAACAGAATCTGAATTTATGTGCTTCAAGCTATTCTGCAATATGGAATTTGCATACCTCTTTTCCTAGGCACCTTTTGGAAATCCTTCTAGGAACAAAAGATAGAAAACAAGAAATTGCATGTTTAAAAATGTTAAGATTTCATACTATTCAAATG
This sequence comes from Haemorhous mexicanus, assembly GCF_027477595.1. Classification (NCBI taxonomy): domain Eukaryota; kingdom Metazoa; phylum Chordata; class Aves; order Passeriformes; family Fringillidae; genus Haemorhous; species Haemorhous mexicanus. The sequence goes on along the minus strand of NC_082357.1, from coordinate 9,971,672 downwards.
TCAGCACACCCCACCAGCACAAAATACTGTGTTTCAATAATGCAATAAGATAAATAAACCAGTTTCACACAGACACTTCACCACGGTGGTAAAACAGTAACTTTGACGTGTTGCTGATTGTTTTTGTCTTGCCCAAAACACAAAGGCTTGTCAGGCTTTGTCATGTCAATTTTTAGTGCTTATAATGTAAATAAAATCTCCTCTGGTAACACGGGCTGTCTCTCTAGGCTTCACTTGCACAAGGAATTGGGAAGTTATTTCCTGCTTGCCTATGGAATTCTGCTTCTCCTATCTTCCCAACTATCTTCTGCAGCACCTGCCAGTTATTGTAGCTACATCTCATTTTATAGTGTGGGTGTAAAGTCCCACTCAGTTTGTTGTGTAGCAACGGTATCTACAGCAGTCACCCACAGTTACATTATGGATCTGTACCCAGAGCTCATTGCTCAAGAATTAAGGAGTGTAAACTATTAATTGCTTGTCCAAATAGAAGAAGTAAGAAAAATACTACATTGCATGGTTTTGATCAATGGAACTAAATTGCTGAAGATCAGTATGTTAATAGAACAATCAGAGGAGACAAAAGTCTCTCCTAATCTAACCAAGACTGATCATTTATTTAAAGATTACTCTGGTTTACAGGCTTGTTTTTTATAGTTGCATTGTGTTAAAACTTAATTGGAAACAGGAATGCAAGAGCTTATGCAGTCTAAAATGTAAGAATTTGGGAAAATTTGGGTTCCTTTCAGAAGAATTCTTTTGGTTAAAAACCACTACAAATGATCTAGAAAAGGAAATATTGAAGTCAAAGATTGCTCTTTGTTGTAGCAGTCACAAGACAGAGAGGAGTGGAGAAAACCCCAAAACTTCTCATGGTGCACAGAGGAAGTGGAATTCTTTCCTGGCAGAGGGTGAGCCCTGAACTTGATGTGCCTCTCAAGCACAAAAGAACAGACTGTTCTTCAGGTTAAAAGATAGGATTTGAACACGTTCATAAAAGACTTTTGCCTGTCAAGTTTAAAGGTCTCCACAGCTTTGTCCACAATTGTCAACTTGTGTCACACTCTCTAGTGAGAAAATCAGGCAGAAAAAGAGAAAATTCCATGGTTCAGGATGAATGTAGCTAGCTCAGCTTCCATTAATACAAAGAGGGGAGGGAGGAGAGTTGCTGGCTTACCTTAACACATATACATTGGCCCTGTCAGCTGGAATCCTATTTCACTTAGAAAGATGAGACCGGGCACTCTTCCCTTCTCCGGCTCATTTCAGCTGGAGAGGAGAGATCTGACATCCTGCCCACCTCTGCATCCATGCCATCCCTGCATCCCAGTGTGCTGCCTCTGGAATGGATTGTGTTGGGCAGAAAGGAGAGTGAAGTGTGCCAGCAACTGCAGAACCTTTAGCACCTCATCTGGTGGAAACTTCTGGGAAACCAGCTTTGAGTCTGCAGTTTCAGTAATTAGAATCAGGCCAGCTTTTCCTATGGAGCATTAATAAAGGAGTATTCTGCTATATTTATAATGGAATTTCATCTGAAGAAGCCACTCCATTCCTGTGCTATAAAAGGAAACTACACAGAGAGCTGTCTTGAAAGGGAAATACAAAGTATTTGTGGGGTTTTACAGGAATTGGGGTTTGTATCTTCCAGTTGTACAGTAACATTCCAGGCTTGTGCTATACAAACCTCCAGACTGCTAAAAGAAAGGTGGAAGGAGATGAGCCAGTCTTGGGTGTAAGCTCTGTAATATTTCCCTGCTGGAAAATAAACCAGAAATGATGCATTCAGGAAGCACAGTGAATGAGAGGTGGGTTTGTTACTGAACATAAAGAATGTGTCTAGAAACAGATACTGCAGTTTATTCTTACAGAACTACCCAAAAAAAGTTTGTTCTGTATACAATTATATTGTTGTAAATTTTGTAATGAAGACTTCCAGATAAGTTACACATTTTCAGGTTCTAGAAATGGCTGATGGGAGGAAGCAGAGTATGAAAATACACAAGGCCTTTGGCAAAGATTGCAGTAGCAGAAGAGAAAAGAAAGACAGATATTAATAGGATTTCAGTGACATTTTTCCAGCTATTTTTTCATGTTAAATTAGATAATAGGTTAAATTTTTCAGTCAATTTTAACATTTTATTGCCCACCTGCCCCAGTCTTACTGCACCCTACAGACCAAAGCTGAGTCTCCTGGTTTTAGTCAGAGATAAGCTGGGGTGTAACACTCTGCAGCCCTCACCTGTCAGGGTGGTTGTGTGGTGCAGTGTGGTGGTGCTGGCACCAGAACTGCTGTCTGGGCAGCTGCAGCTGGAAGAGCACCTGCCTGTGTGCCCTGACTCTGGGCTTCAGCTCAGAAACCCCTAATGATGCTCGTGAGCACACATCCTCCAGGGAAAAATGCACATTCAAAACCCCTGCAATGAGTGGGACTTGGTATCTTTGTGCTGTGCCTCAAAGGCCTGAGGAAACAGTGAAGGGACTCCCTACAGCATTTCTGACTGTGCTGGAACACTTGCATTTCACCTGAGCCTCACTCACTTCTCCCATCCTGCAGTGGAGCCCTGGGCAGGGGGCCCTGGACCTCACCTGTGTGTCCATGCCATGTTTCCTGGGGTGTGGCCAGGTGTGGCTAGCCCAGAGTGACTCCAGGTGTGTGCTCCCCCAGCCTGAACCCCCCAAACCCAGCTCCATCACCAGGGGCTCCTTTGGGGCAGGAGGATGTTCTCTCTCACATCTCTAAGCTCAGGATGCTGAGCAATCCCAGCCTTTCCTCACCACCAGCTCCAGGTGAAATAAGCCTGTGTCAAGAAAATGTACTTCTTGTGCTCTCAGTGAGAGGGAAAATGGAAAGTAAACCACTACTTTGTGAGGAAAATAACGTCATATTTGTAGCTAGCTTGTAAATCCTTTAGTGAAAGGATATATTTAGTCTGTACAGTCAGCTCTTCCTACTGAATTATTTCTCAACAAAAAATATAATCCAATATCCATTGTAGATGTCGCTAACAGTCCCATGGGGCAGGGCAGGGAACCTACACCAATTGTCTTGGACTTCTGAGTAAGAGAATTTTATCAAAACTTGAGACTCAATTTAGATATAGGATTTTTTGGTTTGGGGTTTTTTTGGTCACTGCTAAGACTGTGAAACTCAGTGGCAGTTCCAAAATGCTCTAATGAAAGTTGCAGTGATTCCTTGTGGTTTATTGCATTTCATATAACATTTATAATGATGACTTAAATATTTACCCTCCCTGGTACTGGAAACCCATAAAAACTTCAGTTTTTGCTGGTTAGCATGATTTGTTTGTTCCATCCCTGCTGTAAAACAGGGATTATCTCTCCTGTATGATCTTCCTTAACTAATCTGCCTCAAACCAGCAGGGTTTCATCCAGGCAAGTTCAGGCTTGTGGCTCTATTGTAACTTATTTTCTTTTCACCTGCCTTGTGTGAAGATTACCATTCCCTGCACACCACTGCAGCTCAGGTATGAAAAGCTGAGGTACACAGGGCCTCCAAGGCCCTATGAAACATGAGCCTCTGATCATACAAACCTTAATGTATTGTGGGTTTGGGTAAAAAAAAAATTATAACAAAAATGCCTGCAGCAGACTTCATATGTATTAGTAATGGAGTTACAGGTGGAAGAACAAGTTTGTAATTTTTCATGCATTATTTACATTTCATATATTTTTCCTTTCCTTTTTTTAACATTAAAATTTCCTTTCTGTGCTTACCAATCATCTGAGACAAGCTGAATATTTCATGTTGATTATCATCTGTTCAATGATATAGTATGTTTAAAAAAATTCTAATCTCTGATTTTTTTTTTGACTAAGAGATCAAAACATCTTGTGAGAAATGGGGGAACTAGACTACAGACTGAACTTTGCTGAATCTGCAGTAAAGTCACATTCCTCTTTAGAATACAATGTGAGCTGGTTTTGTTCCATTTAAAACAGGAAAATAGGAGCATCACCCTGAGAACAAACTCTGGGTAACTGGAAATCAAAATGGTCTCGTTAATCTCATAAGTGTTCATAAGTAGCCTTATGTGGGAATAAATCAAGGATAAGCAGTTCACTGCCCACTTTATAGCATGGTGTGAACTGTGAAGTTCTTTCTAAAGTCACCTGTGTCCAGCTGAAAGAATTTGGCATTAATTTTAGTCTTGGTAAAGTATATTTAAAAAGCAACTTGATCCTCAGGTTTAACTGAATAATATGGCTTATAAACAGGCATTGACTTTCTAAGGTATAAAGAGCTGAGCTGTATTCTGTCTCTTTTAATATTTAAATATCCCAAAGTTTTAAAGAAAAATAATAATTTTAATTCAAGTAATTAAAATTCTGTCTTCTGTACTGGGAAAGTCCTTTGTTATGTGGTCCTAAACTATTTCACATGATCATCAATGAAGTTTTAGGACAAGAAAAGGGTGACTATATATAGTTCTGATCCTGGGCTACAAAAGGAAATGATATCATAAGAGGTGCTAGGTCACTAGAATAGAAGTGAACTGTGCTCTGTCCCTTCATTGTTTGCCTAATTATGAAATAGGAAAAGGATCTTTGAATAAGAGGATTCTTTGATTCTCTTTGCCATGCTGAGAGCAATGTGTAATGACAGGGAAGTGCTCAAGAGAGCATTGCCAAGTATGTGTCAGTGAGAAACAGACAGGCACTTGTATGGGGAGGTTATATATGTACAGGCAAACGTGTGCATTGCAAAATAAAGCTAATATTTGGGAAGGACAGAACTTAGTGTACAGCATTTGCTGTAAAAGTAAAATGCTAAAAGTCCCCTTTGGTCCTACAGATGCATCTTGTGCCTAGAAAGTTCTCTGTGCTGTGGACTCCTGGCCAAGTGTGTTGGCTGTGATATTACTGGAAAGAATTAATTTGACTGGATAAAAACAGAGGCTGAAGCTTTAGGCTGTTTTGGGTTGGGTTGTTTGGGTTATTTTCACTTGAATCAGATGAAAATTTGATTGTGGTCAAAGACACTTAAGAAGTCAGCATGGGCTGGAATACATTTTTCAGGAGCACAACAGTGAAGTCCTGTGGGAAGGAGCAAGAGGAGCACTGGGAGTTCATCAGTTCAAACACCACCAGTGCCCAGTTCACAAAATTAGCAACAGTGTCCTGCACAATCCTATTTATTTGTTGCTTACTGCTGTTGTCTGGATGTGGAGGCAAGATACTCAGACTACTTAGACTTGGGCATCTTGCAGGACCTGTTTATCTCTTCTGTATCAATGAGACTGGGAAGTAATTACTTATTTCCCTTAACCCTTAATCTGTTTTAAATTAACTAACTTATTTGCTTGTTGTATCACAGAAACATTTGTGTTGTTCAGAGCCTTAATGAGAACTCTGCATATTTTAAAATGAATCTCACAATGCCATTTAGAATGTGAAGTTCTCCTTACTTCTATTTTTATTTTATTTACAGACTTTATTTATGTATGGTTCTAGCTGCCTCAGGGTATTATAGCTAGCATGTAGAGTAGACTTACAATACTTTACTATACTTTAAAATCTCTTTCCCTTTTCTTGATTATTCTTTTTTTTTTTTTTTTTTTTTTGCTCCTCCCCTTCACCTTCTGCAGTCACCTTCACAAAATGGCACTGAATGGTCATGTGTCAATGTCATTTTGTAAAATGAATTACAGGGAGATTCACTCCTGAATTCCTATTCCATGTTCACTCATGCAGTGAGGAAAGGCAGACTTGACCTAGTCCTATTGATTTATGTGCATATTCCTATTAATTCTACAGATGGGGGAGTGTGTTAAAGCATTCTGGACAAATTGTACCAGGAGAAAAGTGCAGTTAGAGCTGGGCAAGTTTTGCATTATTTTATCCTTCTGTATGATTTTCTTCCTTCATATGTGAAATTCCATTAAACCTTTTGGTTTCATTGAAGCATCTCTTGCCCAGTTAAATCCTTCCTATCACAGAATGATAAATTTAACGTGTTTGAAGCTTGGCAGATGTTTTGTTCAATCATATTTATTTGTTATACTGTATTCCTTTGAAATTTCCTATTTTACTACCTCCTGGGGGCTGCTCTTTTCAAAGGACTTTGTTTCTAACTTTCCCATGTCATAAATGCCTTTTTTCTGGGCAGAGAGTGACCTGGAGAAAAGAGCAATAGCAGCTAATAGCACACTTGGACTGTGCTGTCTCCATGTGCAGCTTTGACTCAGCCTTTCATTCTCTTGTTTAATAGAAATAATTATGTGGCTTCATCTCCAAGTCACAAAGTTAATCAACCTGCCCTGAATACAAAACAGGACAACAGGAGGTAAATGAGTGATAATTAAGCAATTTTGCCTGTTCCCAGACATCTAAAAAAGTCTCACTATTAAGAGACTTGATTTTTTTCAAGAGCAACCTCCTCTAAATAAAACAAAATTGAATTATATTTCAAGTGAGCTGATGTAATTATTACTTTCATTGATTCTAATGTAGCTATTTGGTATTTCAAAGTTTAAGTGATTTTGTAGGAAGCTGTGGATACTTCTTTCTATGACAGAATTCTATTGATTGAGTTCCATTTTTGTTTCTAACTTGAACAAATTCTTTTAGACTTCACAAGAACAGTCAACACAAGGTGAAAAGGTAAATAACCTGAACAATCAGCCAGTGCAAACAGTGAGGTTGAAGTGTAACTTCTGCAGAAGTCCTGGCCTTACAATGAGTATTTCTGAGGGAAATTGCTTTCCTTGGCTTTCATCTCCTGGGCAAGACAGCCTTTCAAGGATTTGGTCTTGCTCAGGGGATGCTGTGTATGGAGAAATGACTGTTGCACCTTTTGGACTCATGGTTGTTTTGGGTTTTTTGTAACAAACCCAACATCATTAATGAAATTCTAGTCTGTATTACTTTCTCAGTAGAAAATATAGATGCAACAAAACAGCTTCCCAAACAGCTCTCTAGTCTGTGATGTAAAACCAAACCAACTTTGTCATTTTGTTTGTATTTCTTGATAATTTTTTCTGCTTTTTTTTATCAACATCTCCCTTTTCAAGTTGTAGATAAGTATGCACAAAACTCTTCTAACTTTAAAAGACCATTACAGTCTAAAATGTATCTTTTGAGTTGAGTTGGTGAACAGAAACAAAGTGCATTCCCTTCTGGAGCCTTAAAATAACACTGCTCACCTCCGTTACTTCAAGTGTTTGTGTAACTAATTGTATTTACTTTTCTATTGCATGTGAGCAACTAATTACCATAGCACCTCTCACTTCTCACAGCATTTCTATTGCTGTAGTCACCAGCAACTTTAAATATGAACAAAAAAACCACAGCACTCTGTGGGCTGTACCAAACTTAGAAAAACTATATATATTTTTAAAAAATAAAAAGCACTCCCCTGTCTCTGTGACTGTGAGTTCCTTTTCTTGCTAGTCAAGGGGCTGTCTGTTCTCACTGCATTCCAATTCTTTCCTCTTAAGTGTCCTGCAGTCTGTTGTGCAAAGAGAGGTAGGGGTGGGCACTGGAGCAGGAAGAGGGACTCCTGAAAAGCCAGGAGAGACACGTGTGTTTCCTCCTCTACCACCTGATGTTTCCCCATAAACAACAATGCAGACCCACATTTTATAAGATTTAGTTGAAAATCTGCTTGTCATGCTGCTTCACAAGAGATGTGGTTCTCATGTCAAAGAAGCAAAGATTTTGAGATGATGTAACTGGAGAATGACAAATAAGAAGGGAGAAAGGTGGTAACACATCCATGGACATGGGGATGCTTCTGCTTGAGAAGGTTACCAAGTCACCAGCCTGCTCTCTGGGGAGACAGGCTTGGTTGTCTGTGCAGATGAGAAAGAAGATGAGAAGGTTCTCATGAAGAGTTCTGTCATTCATGTATTGAGCTAATTATTTAAATTATTGGCATCTTCTGGGAGCTTTTCTGAACAGCTGAACAATCTGAAGCATTATGGGATGATAAGTTTTTGCTCAGGGGTTCTCAAAGATGGATGGCAGAAAACAAAATTCATACAGCAGCATGTTGAGCACTTAATGCATCCTTTCTATTTTAACTCAAAAAAAAGGAAACTAGAATTGCATAAGATGGCAAATAGGAGAGACACACAGCCCCATGCAGTGACTGCCAGTGATGTGCAGGAATTACAGAACTGTGGTCACTCTGCAGCCCTGCCTGCGCACGAGGACAGCACAACTGCAGGTACCTGTGGCAAATCCAGGTGGGACAGCTGCAAGGGTCACTGAGGGATACAAGGATCACTGGAGGAGGTGTGCCAGGGAACCAGCTGTCAAACTGAACCTGCCAGTCCTGCCATGCAAATGGAGTGCCAGGAAAACACATCCCTAGTCAAGGCTTCCACCTGCAGCCCAGTCTGTGGATCTGATCAGGGTCCCGGCAGTTCCAGTTCTGGCAGCGGCCCCTGGTCAGGAGCTGGGAGCTGTGCCTGCTCTGATCTGGGTGCAGCCAAACTGGGCCCTTCAGCTGCTCTCCTCAGCTGTGCTGCCACCTCCCAGACAGGGCTGGCACTGTGTGTGTGCCAGGGCACGGAAGGGCGTGGGGCTGACGTGGCCTGAGCAGCAGGCAGGGTGATGTGGCTGGCGGCAGGCAGGGCAGCACCAGCCCGCGGCTCTCACTGCTTTGCACGTACAGCCACACCCAAAGATGGAGAGATGGTTCCTCTGTGTCCTCCTGAAGCAAAAGGGAACAGTTCAGCTTCCAGCTGCTCACAGTCCTGACTGGGCTGTGTGAGTTTGTGCTGGAAGGCAGCTGAGCAGAACGGGATATTCGGGGTCTGCGTGAGGATGCTGAGCAATCTGCTCTGCCTTGGCTGATGGTTAATGCAGCACAGGTGGGAATTCCTGTGTGGAGCAGGTCTGTTTTAGCAGGTGGGCAGTAAGGGAACTGAAAGGTTGCTTTGTTGACTCTGAAGGTGCAGTAACTTAATAAACATTGAAGTTTAGTTTTCAGACTATGAAATGGATAGCAGCTATTTGGGTAGTAACAACTTGTGTGCAATTCTCTGACTTGGCAGGAAAAGAGGCTGTTAACTAAACCAACAGGAGCTGCTCTGGAGAGAAGGGAGCATTTCCTGGCACTCCAGGGCCCTTTTGCATAACAATGCATGATTAGTTATTCTTCTATCGCTTATGAACTGCTTGGTTTGTCTGTGGCCAGAGTGAATTATTCATTTCAGCTGCTGTGATGAGCAACAGCAAGAAATTTCCTACCCCTCTTAATATAACCATTAATGAGTATTTAGTTAAATGTATTTTATTACTGCTCTTTGTTAATTAACTCCAGAAGTCTAAGAAAGAAACCAATACAATTGTATGTTTATCAACAGGCCAAGTTCTGGTAGAAATCTCAAGAACACACAAGAAACTTAATGACAGTCTAGAGGAGAGTGTAAGTTAAATAATTTCTTCTAGTTAATTTTGCTTGTGAAATTATAAACTACTTTTGCCAATTTTTAATAACCCTTAATTCATTTGTTTTTAAAGTTCAAAAAATTTCATAAAGAAATTATATCTGAACTGGAGAAGAAAACAGACCTGGATGTAAAATATATGACTGTAAGTACATTCAATTCTAAAACTCCTTTTTTATTTGTCTGTTGCTAGTCAAAGAATTTTTTTTAGATGTTGTTTCCCAAGATTTAATTAATTGATACAAACTTTAATAGAAATGCACTTTATGTATATAAAGATGGCCAAAATTTTCATGCAAAATTCAAGTTAAAAAGGGAACCCCTGTATGACTTCATAGCTCCTTATAAACTACAGCAGTTGCTGAAGTCATTTGGGGTGTGTGAGCAATATCTGAGATCACAGTAATGTTCTTCAGTCCCTTACCCAGATACAGGGCTGAGTGCATTATGAAATGATGTAAATGCTTTGATTGCAGGCAACTCTAAAAAGGTACCAAACTGAACACAGAAGCAAACTGGATTCTTTAGAGAAGTCTCAGGCTGAGCTGAAAAAAATCAGAAGGAAAAGCCAAGGAGCACGAAATGTAACGAAGTATGAGCACAAAGAAATGGAGGTCAGTGCATTGTCTCTTATTTGTTTCTTTCTCTGTATGAGACCTGGTCAACAGAAAAAGTTAATGGTTCCTCAGAGCTGGTGTGTGCTAAAGGCACTCCTGGAGTTTGTACTGCAGCTGCAACTGAGCTCTCACTGCTCCAGTGTACCAATTCAGAGACTTCTGGTTCCTAGATTTCATCCCTTGACCAATAATTGATCTGTAACTCCCCCTGTATACAGAGCTCTACACTGGGAGCCAGCTAAACTATGCAAATTCAGTAGTAATTTGCTATAGAGTCATTTCCCTAAGGAGGTAGTGCCAACTTGTGTTACTGCCTTTCCTACTGCCCTTAATCCAGCATTGCCATCTTGAGGTGAAATCTGAAATGGCAGGACACTGAAGAGAAATTGTTTTAAAATTAGTAAATCAGATTCTCATTGTCGTGTGTCTCTCTGAAAACACTTGCCATTGATATTTTTACTTGCATGACACTTGTACTTCCTGCTAGTTTATTTCCTGCTAGTTTATTTTTTTTTCTCCATATCTATTTTAATTTTCAAAAAATCTCTGTGTATAACACAGTACAGTAAGTGTAGGTAACAGTAGCTCCTATTTCTTACTGCCTGTCTTTTAACCTGCTTTCATAAGAACTGAGGGTTTTTTGAATGTTCTAGGTCTGAGTTCAAGGATTAGCATTTAATGAATCCTCATAATCTCAGATAAATACAGTTCAGTCTTTTTAGTAACTCATACCCCCCTCCCTCCAAATGAAGCAGAGATTCATCCCAGCTTTGTGTGAATAAATGGAGCTGTGGTGGTGCAGACAAAGGCCATTAGTCTAATTTAAACACACACCACACACACCCCCCTCACAACCCCTAAATAGGCTGTCAGTTGCCTGTAGGGACAATATACATTCACCTGAGGGGATCAGGGAAGTCTGATCTGTGCAGGAAAAGAGAGGGACTCAGAAGCAGAGCCACCCTATCCCACCCTGCCTTTCCAAAAGCTTTTCTAAGGCTTTTAGAGTTTACTTAACCAGTTGGATATAGCATCAAATAAAATTCAGAGGCTCTATGTGATTCTTTTTTTCCCTCAGTATTTGGAAACCGTGAGCTCTCGACAAAGTGATATTCAGAGATTTATTGCAGAAGGCTGCAGAGAAGCTCTCCTTGAAGAGAAAAGAAGGTTCTGTTTTCTGGTTGACAAGCACTGCAGCTTTACCCAGCACATGCACTTCTACCACGTTCAGGTCAGTGCTGTGAGCGTAAACAGAAATGAAACTCCTGAAATCCAGGCACACAGGAGTATTGAGTGTTTCCTGCAGCATGTAGACCAGACTGTCAGAAACAGCTAAGAAGAAATGAAGTGCCAGACAAGTGTTGTGCTCAGTTCACAGAAAATGTTTACAATACATTATTCTATGAAATGTATTGCAGCAAAAATCAAGGGTTACTGTGAATTTTTTTAAATCATGTATTAAGAAAAAAATTCATGGACTGATCAGGTACTTCCAATATCTGACCCTGCAAAAGAGATATTTTTACAACATCTTATTTGTTTCAAAGAAGTATTCCTTAGAAGAATCTTAGGAAATACTTCCATTTTGCTGGTGTAAACATTTTGCTATAATGAAAGTTATCCAGTAGATCTGTGCGATTTTATGACAAAGCCTATCTTTGACAAGTATGTTTTAATTTGGATGCAGTGTGCAGACTTCCTAAAATCCAAGCTGCCTGGGTGGGAGGAAATCTGTAGTGATGCCACCAAAGTGCCTGAAAAAGTCAGAATGATGATAGATGAAATCAGGACCCCTGGCTCCACGCCGGTCTCGGGGACGCCGCAGCCCTCGCCGATGGTGAAGAGAAACACCCTGGTATGCTGCTCCTCGTGGGCTCTGCAGTGGGGGTGGAGAGGCTTCAAGAGGTTCTGCTGGACCTCAGCATGGTGTATCCCAGCTGGAATATGCTGGGCTTGGGTATGGAACCAAGATCATTGAGCTGAAGCTCTGCTGTGGGGAAAATACAGAGCAGAGAAGGGAGGAGCACGTGTCCAAGCAAGGCTCAGTTCTCAGCTGGGTGCCCAGGACTTCTCCTGAAGCATTTTTGTTCCAGCCATTCCATTTCCTACATTCTTGTCTCTAACTAATAGCATTACATACTCAGTAGTTCAATGTAAACTTAAGAAAAATGTTATTTTCTATTTTTTTCCTCCTTCTTGTCATGATTATTAGCTTATTGGAATACAGGTGAAATTCTCATTTCTGCTGGTTCATATGCTGTGTGATCATTAGTTGTTAAATTTCTAAAAGATTAAACTTCTAAACAAGAAAAATCTGGAGATCATCATGCTATTTGCAGAAGAAAGGCTTTTGTAGTCTCCCCACTAGCAAGTGTTGATCAAGCCTCTTACAAACCTTCAATCAGCAATTCCATAGGAACATGTGGGCTTTATGTCATGTTTAAATGTGTATCCTTTAGGAATATTTAAGCATTGCTCTCTAGAATTTAATCTTACAAAAAAGTTATTGCTGTTTCCTCAGTATTGTGATACTGTTATTTTTGTGGCTCCAGATTGGAAATGATTTTTATCCTCAAGAAAATGCATCCAAAGTGCCCCCAGCCCCCACAGGCAGGGCATACACGAGCCCACTCGTGGATATGTTCAACAATCCTGCAACAGCTCCCAAAGCACCTTCTGAAAAACTGAATCACTCAGCAGGTGAGTGTCCCTTCCCTTCAAACTGGGTAAGTGTGAATGACAGCCTGCCCTGTTCAAAATTACCTCAGGGCTGCTCTGCTGCTACTATGATGATGTGAATTTCAGGATGTATAAGGAGTAGGAAATGGCCCTTACAAAGGATTTATATCATTTACCTAACGGGAGAGAGATGTGTTAAATGCAGGTCAGGATAAGTCATTTCTGTTTTAATTACTTTCTGTGTGTCACTGATTAACCCAACTTAACTGCTGTCATGGCTTGAAATGTTATCAGCAGAAGGCATTCCATGATTTTGAACAGGATACATCTGAGTGTTTCAGTGCACAAACAAACACTGACAGTCTCACCTGGCTTACTTTAAGGGCATGTAGCAGTAAGGGAGAAATGCACATGGGACCAGATGCACACAGTCTTGTAGTTATTTTGCTGAAATTTAAAATCCTAATAAGATTTGCTTCCCGAGTGTCTAATATATTGATTTTTATACTTTCTGTGATATGTGAAACAACTAGGCCTAGACCACAGGATAAGAAATAGAGAACTCTTCAATGTGTAATAGAAATTCCAGCATTTCTTCCTTAAAAATAGTCAAATAACATACAGTTTTAAGCCCTCCTTTATATTTTTTTCTGATAAACATCTGGTGTGCAGAAAGTGCTGAGTATCTGCAAGTCTTCTCAATGCTGAAGCTGAGTGCTCAGGCACATTTGAAAGTGTCAGTTGGATTTTATACACAGTTCCATTTTTCAGAAAGGAAAATTTTCAAAGGTCTTTTACAGGTGTGATTGTTTAGTAGTCTTCATGCCAAAAGAGGTAGCCAGTTAAAACTCACAGAACTTTTTCTGCCTGTTGGTTCCACTTTATTATGCTGGGTATGTGCATATAAAGGCATATGCAGTTAAGAATTTCATGGTGATAAGAAACTTTGGCAGTGAGAGGTGTCTAAGTTCAAAGTCTCCATTTTCACTCGAGTTATCCTTTATTTTTTTCCTCTAAGATTACTAATTGCATTTATTTCTGTGTGTCTAATTTTTTTTTCTTTTTTTGACAGAGAATTCCGATGATGCCAGTTTATCACGGTCAACTTCTGTTGCCACGGGATTGAATATAATGAAAAGGCAAAAAGTGAAGACAATCTTCCCTCATACTGCTGGAAACAACAAGACATTGCTCAGCTTTGCCCAGGGGGATGTCATCACCCTGCTGGTGGCTGAGGAAAAGGATGGCTGGCTTTATGGGGAGCACGACACAACCAGACTGTAAGATAATCATTACCCACCTTGAACATGAAGTAAAAGTGTGTCTCACCAGATTATGTCAGCAGATATTAGTAAATGGTTTTCAACCTTTTTTACCAGCTGTCACTGACTAGGACTTGGGGTCTCTCTCTAAGGAAAAATCTCTGCACATATTTGGTTTTGCACACTAATTGGGCATCATCAGAAATTGGTTTCTTCAAAAGTTAAATCTGTTTGCTGAGTCTACTGTTGTATTTTGAAAGATCTTTCCAATTTTATATAATATAAAACACCTTTCCCTTTACAGAAAAGGATGGTTTCCATCATCATACACCAGACCACTGGATGAATCAGCAGAAGAAAAAGCCTTTGCCCCAGTGCCAAGGTAACATTTTGGGTGGCACTTGCAGAAATGCCCAGATCTTCGCTAACATTTATTTTAAATGTTATTTTTAAAGTTCAGTAACATGTACAGTAAATACCCTCTAACAGTCTGTAGTACAATGCCTTAATTATGCTAATAATGTGTTTTAATGGTTAGACACAGACCCAAGGAGTAGCTTTAGAACAGCCTTAACTCAGATTCCCCCTGGCTCCAGGACACTGCACCATTATTCACTTCCTGCACTTCCGAGCTTTCCTGGTGCTGCAGAGAAGTGCGAGGTGGATTCTGGCATCTGAGAATGGTGTTTGTTGGGTTCTGTCTTGCAGCCCTGCACCAATCCGAAGTGTTAGCTCTGTGAACCTTGTGGAGAAGGGGGAAGTTGTCCTCCCACCACCAGACTACCTGGGGGCTGCACAGACAGACAGACGGATGGAGCCTGCCAAAGGTGCTGCTGTGAAAACTCCGACCGACAGAGCGGAGCAGGCAGGCCCGGTGAGTGCAGGGAACCCAAATGAACCCAAACACTGCACCCTGCTGGCATGGGCTCTGAAATGAGGCCCTGGGATCTCCCACTCACCTACCTGTGCTTGACCTCAGCCCTTTGACCCATCTGTCTGCAGGAATATCAGGGGTTTTGGCATTTCAGTCCATCCATCCTAACAGGAAGGGAGAAGAATTGATCAGGGATATCACTGACAGTAGCAGGAGACTTACCCTGCACAGCAAAACTTCTCAGCCATGGAACCTGTTAAACATGAAAAGAAATTCTCAAAAATATGAGACACTGTACCAAAGTAAGATGCAAAGTTCTATCAGTCAGTGCCATGGGAAACTTCAGGAATCAAAGAATAATACAACTGGCTGCCAGCTAAAAAATGGTGTTATTTCTTGGTATGACTAAAATATTTTGTCTCTCAATATAGCATCCAAACAAATTTTGGGTTGACCTGCTGACAGATGTTTTTGCTTTCTAAGTAATCTGGTGGATCCACAGTAAAAACTGAAGTAGCTTTTACAATCACTTTTGTATCAAATCACAGACTTGTGTCTAGTTCTTAAAAGAACAGGTTACCTCACTTTACAAATATAAAAAGTGTGAAAGAAAGCATGAAAGTTGTTGCTGGAGATTTGTGAAGTTCCTCTCAGTTAGAGATCTTACTCCATTTCACTATGAGTCATGTTTTGGGATACCCTTTTTCCCCATCTAAATATTCCTACAGAAAAGATTTGCACTTTTTGGGGGAGCCAGAACAGTTTAACATTAGCATATATAGTTGAATCCACATTCAAGTAAGTGGGTTTATTTCTCAGTAATGAACATTGTGGTGTAGGAAGTGTGTAGTTTGTGCAGTGTTGTTTCTGGGACAGTTTTTTCTGTGAGGAATGAAGCCTTTCTGCTGCATAAAATTATTATCATATATTACCTAAATCTCAGGGTTCAGTTACTTTCAAAACAAATATCTGGGAACGTCTAAAATTTTTCTGAAGACCAGCATCTGTATTTCGACATAGTTTTGGTTTTCATTTTTGAATGAAGAATCATGGGCCTTAGTAATGGTGTCATGTCAGAATTTATGGTGGCTCCCTTAGCCTGTGTCTTGCTGTTGAAGCCTGCAGGATCCACATGGCCTTCGAGTGTGATTATGTCCAAAGCCCTTGGGAGGTGCCAGTCCAGCAGGAAGAGTTCTGTAGGACCAGGTGACTGACTCAAGAGCTTAAAGAATTATGGAATGTGTGAAATGGTCTCAGGATCCCTGCACTGTTCTGCTGGGGGCACTCCATTCTCAGGAACAGTCACCTTAGGCTGTTTTGGTTTGTGGCATTAGGTCAGGGGGTTTAGGAATAAACTTAAGGCTTGTGGACGAACATTCCTGTTGGACCAGAAACTCAAGAGGAATGGCAGATCAGTCAGTTGGCAGGGCTCTAATTAGAGCTGTACAATCTCTTTGGAAGCCAGAATGGAAACTAATAGCTCCTAGGAGTGGAAAACAAATACATCTTTTTTGATAACCTAAATTTCTACAGGGAAAGCAAGACTAAAATAAACTAGAACTTCTGGAGTATAGAACAATGACCACTTTTGTTGAGGCACCTCCTAACTCACAGCAGCTGCTGTGACCCCATCTTAGGACAACTCTAGAGGAGAGCTCCTGCACTTGCAACCAAGTGTTTTGTTCCAAAGTCACTATTTATTTTCATTCTTGCAGAACTTCCTTGTCTTTCCTGCTTCCGTGCAAGTCCCCAAGCCCCACATCTCCACAGGCTTTGGAAATAAGCCCAACATTATACTGGGCTGGCTTGGACAATCCTGCAGGATTTACAGACATGTAAAACAGTCTGCTCCCTGGGCCTCCTATGCAGAAGCAGGAAATGATTCAAGGCATCTTATTTTTGTTTCAGAATACACAGAAAAAATAGCTCAGGATTTCAAGAAGGAGAGATGAGGAATGGGTCTTAAACTGTTCCTGCTGTGCTACACAAGACAGTAATATGCACAACAGTATCAATTATAAAAAAAAAAAGACTTTAGTAGTTGACATAGCTTTGAGGAGGGTTGGTGTTCAGTTAAGATTTAATTCAGGCATTTGTTCATTTTTCTTATTTTTAAGGGTTAATTAGGCCTCATTCTAAGGTCTAAGTCTATTTACAGCTGATGTACTTGAGCAATTTCATTGGAGTCACAAGCCAAGCACGAGTTCAGAACCTGCAGAATGAGGTCCTGAAACACAGCGTGCCTGGAATGGAGAGCACGACAGGCTTTGGTTCAGCACTGAAATTTGAAGTACTAAAACCAAACTGGCCATACAGATTGATTACAGGGTCTCTCTTCCTTTGCAGGACAGCAAGATCATCTGTAGCATATTTCTACAAATTCATGTCAATACAAATATTTTGTTTGTTTGTTTTTACAGAAACCTGACATGAATGGCATTATAAAACCACCTTTCCTAAGGTAAAATAGTTTTACAGTAATTTTGCTGTGTTTTTATACTGGCTTATTTAATTTTATTGATTATAAGAGGAAATAAGGATGTTTATCATTAATTTCTCTGTGACCTTTCCCAGTCACTGCTAGAACAATATGGCTAAAATTAGTTGCACTTTCCTCAAGGGTGGCATCAAGTGCACAATACACAGGCCCTTCTCAGAAAAACATGTTTCTCCACTAGCTTGACAAGGGAGCAGGTCTTAAAACCCTTCTTTAACTGACTTTGATGGTTAAAAGCAAAAATCTTTGAAGACTGGGAGCTATTAAAAAAGTCCAGATGTAACTGGGCATTAACTTCCCATATTTTTGGCTCACTGAAAAGTGATTCTTCATATGTAACCTCGTTTTAAAAATTCAAGTTAAACTGAGAGTTGCACAGAATCCCTGAGTCTCAGAACCATAACTTACTGTTTGACAGTGAAAGACCTGATGAATAAATTTGGGGTTGGATTGCAGAAAGCCTTGAAGTAACCTGATGCATTTCTTTTCAGTGGAGAAAACCCCTTTGCAACGGTGAAGCTCAGACCCACAGTAACAAATGACAGATCAGCACCCATTATCCAATGAACACACGGGTCAGACACATCTGCTTCCTCCTTATCAACACCCAGTTTCAGCAATGACAATTAATATCTCAACATGTCCTAAAAATTTATTTAAATGTAATTACTGTACAATAGACACATACTGGAATGGAGCTCTGATGTTTTTTAAACCTATAGTTTCTAATGAGGTAATTGCTTTGGGCTAGTGTTTGAGCACTTGGGCTTGATTTTACAGTATGCCTTTTTTGTAGTAGGAATTGTGAAAATACTGGAAATAGTTTGGATACTCTAGTGAATCAGAATAAGTAATAGCTCAGAATCTTTGGCATTCATTACTTGGAAGCTGCAATGGTAAGTTCTAGAATATAAGCCTGCATATGCCATCTAAAGAAGATAAGTGATTTTTTTTTTTTTCCAAACAGAAGAATGTAACAACTGCCTTATTCCAGAATAGAGAATTGCCTGTATAAATGATTATATGTTATTTTGTGTAAGAAAGATACCTTAGGTTATAAATAAATATTTATCCCCTTAAGAATAGACAACTTGTAATGCCTTGCTTAATGTTCACACACGAATTTCAAGTCAACAGAAACTCATTTGAAGCCTAATGTTACACTGTCAACATATTCTTCAATGATAATTTTGTCTTTAAAAACTGTTGTCCAACTTTAGTCTGATAAAAGGTCATAATAAAGCAGTGCCATGTTTTTCTCTCAAACGCCAATATAAAAAGCTGCCTTTGAAGTTCCTCCTTTACTATAGCCTACCCAAAAGAAAAAGAGCTTAAAGTTGAAAATTTTTGGTTAAGGAGCTGAGCAAAGGCCTGAGTGCTGCCACAGTGCAGTAGCTAAGTAAAACTGAGCTTTTAACTTCAGCCAGAGCAGAGCTGTGCCCGTGGTTAATCCTTACTCTAAATCATTCTATTTTACACATGCCCATGTTTCCTGCAGCATCCCCTGGCTCACTTGTTTAGTGGTGCCTACTTCTACTACTATAAACAGTGAATTCAAGTCATGTGAAATGCCTTTCAGATACTTAATATCAAAAAATAGTATATGAGCATGTGCTGGCTCCTCTCACCCTGCCTTTCAAGTTCAAGGCCGAGGACACTTTGCCGGAGCACCCTGCATAAACACCCACCATCATCACCACCTGAAACACCAGCTTTTCAGAGGGCACCCCACACCTCAGCCCATCTTCCAGAGCACAGCAGAGGCAACCCACCCTAGCCTGTCTGAGCTTTCAGTAATTCAGAATCAGAATTCAACAATCTAAGATGCAAAAGCCTTTACTCAGGGCAGCTCAGGGCTGGCAGTGCCCCAAGTTCTTCCTGCTGCAGGCAGAAGGTTCTGCTGTCTGTGAACCAACACCAGCCCCTGCATGAAGCAAAACCCTCACTAATTAAAACAGGGATCTGATTGTGTGAATACTTGTGCCTGCAGTGGGGGAGAGGAGCTGTTGCCATAGAGGTAGCACACACAGCACTTACACTTCCCTCAAATACGTGATGCCCTAAACATCATTCATCATCATCATAAGGATTCTGGCAAATACCCTTCGTTGTAGCTAGGATCACTACTGTGCTTTCAGACTACACCAAACATGTCAGTAACATATTTAATAATCCAGCCACAAGTTGAGGATTGCAAAAGGAAAAGCAGTTTTATTTAGTTTTCAACAGGTGCCACTAAACATGGAAAACAAGTCAGGTTTTCATGTTTTGCAATGCACATGCTCATAAAAGATTAAGTTTAAATTACATGCAAGAGACTAAATTCCTTCACACTTTACAAAACAGGTCTGAAGCAAATAAAATGATTGTACATGACATTTACATTAGAAAGAGTATGCTAACAGTTGTAGCTTCAGTAAGCACGTCCACATTCAGCCCCTCAGCCAAAAGCTGCCCCACAGTTGGGGCATCTTCTCTGCCTCAGTGCAAGGCAGAACAGAATCCCAATTGGAAAGAATACAATGGCACACAAAACACCAAGACAGGTGAAGGTGTCCTCCAAGACGCCAACCCTGCAAAAAGGGAAAACAGACTCAGTCAAAGGACACTCAATAAGTTTGGCCCCAAGTCACCACTCAGTGCTCTGGCAGTCATGAGAAACCACACCATTTCATAGGGCAAGATAAAGTACAAGGTCTGGGGTTTGTTCCTGGTTTTTACTTCTCAAAACTGATCTCTCTTTACAACTACAGAGGAACTAATTGTTGATGTCACATGGCTCCAGCTGACTCCCAACTCCATGACCACACGGAAATTTGGTTTCAGCACAGTCTTATGACAGCAGAAATCTACATCCATTTCAATCCCTCACTCCTTTCTGAAGTGCTGTATCTGAGCATACCCCAAAATGAAAACAGACAGTAAACCAGAGAATTCAGACTTTAGAAATTTGTGCAGTTACATTAAATAGTCAAGATCTGGAGTTTAGCAAAACACTTGAACAAGATGTATCCTCCTGGTACAGTGCAAGTCAAGGCAAGCAGAGCTGAGTGACCCTGAAGTGCAGGCTGTGAGCATGGTGCCAAGGCCAACAAGCTGCTGTTCCCCTGGGAGCAGTCAGGGACAAGCTCTTGGATGTGTAAATAGAGCGAAGGAAGGAAGGCACAGGCTCCAGAGACCATTTCCTTACAGCAACCTGATTAAACCTGGGAGCCATTCCCCTTCCCCTCAGCCACCATCAGAAGCCAAAGGCTCTTCCAAGTGTTCTTGATATTCTGCTGCTTATGCAACTTCATGTTCCCCTTCAGCTTTCCCTCACTTTAATGCACTTTATTTCTGTTTGCAGAGATAGAAGTTAACTCTGTATCTGGTATAAAATAAAGGAACTGTCAGGTTACCATTGATCCCAGCAGTAGCTTTATCATTTCATGTGCTCAGATAACATTCTTTTAAGGCAACTAAAAAATGTAGACCAAGTTCATATCAGCACGTAGATTCGAGTCTGAGCACACAAGTGTCCCACAGCTCAGAGTTGTGCAGCCTGTGCTGGACATTGTGGCTATTCCTACAGACTCAGCATAACATGAGTCATGGGGAGAGAACAGGAGGCTCTCCTGAAGTGCTGTGGAGCCTTGGGGAGAGAACAGTAGGACCTGCACTACTGAAACTCACTCTACAAAATGTGGTCCAGCTCTGGGAAAAAGGGTTGGATCTGAATTCCTGAGGAGTGTGTCTTGAAGCAGAACACTTCTTCAGAGCTCATCTCTCACTGTTCTAATCTCTCTGGGCACACAGATATTCAATTCAATATTCAAGTAATCTTGCATTGTTGTGGCAAAACGACATGTCTGCCCTGAGAGCTGGAGCTCGGGGAAGTGCCATCTCCTGGAACACTCTGCTACTAGAGCTGGAATGCAAAGAAATTCAGGACTGCTGGGAACACACCAGTAACAGATACAGGGGCAAAAAGGACACTGCAGTGTTCAGCCAGAACCATCAGGTCTGGATGAAGCAGCTGAATTTGGCAATTTGCTCTTGAGAAATGCACGAAATGCTGACCAGCCTCAGACCAAACAAAAACCAGCAGCACAAGCTCAGGAGGTGAGGCCTCTGCTTCTCCCCAGGTTAACCCAGTAACACACTGGATGTACTGGATGTAACTCCACACTGGATATATGGAGGGGCTCAGACACACTCTCGAGGTTTCTCAGTAATTCAAGATTCAGTTTTCACACTGCAGATCCACCCAAGACAGGCAAAGCCCCTTTTCCAGGCAGGCATTTCAATTGCATCACAAATAACATTATTTGGAAAATGCACACAGCACATTACAGCTGCTGTATTTCCTGTCCTGCTCTGCTGTTGCACTAATGCCTTCTTTTCCTTTCACACACACTGAGCAGTCCCTTCCTGCAGGCACCCAACTCCTGCTTCATTACTGTTTTGAAATCCTCTCCTTGTCTCTTAATAATTCCATATTCAGCTCCTGCCCTGAAACCCACATTTGTGACAAGCAAGCCAGTGTGCTCAGTTAGGAGAATAAGCAGTCTACTGATGTGACCTTAAAGAATAAACACACTAATCAAACACAGAGGGATCAATGGGGTACTGCTGGTCAGCCCCAACAGTGATGAGCACAGCCCAACCCATTCCAATCACCCTTCTTAATCAGCTTGCAGGGCCCAAGTCCACTGGTCAGCACATGTCCTTGACACTTCAAAGAGAATTTCTTTTTAACTCCCTTCATCCTAAACAGAGTTGCTCAGAAGTGTTCAG
This sequence comes from Haemorhous mexicanus, assembly GCF_027477595.1. Lineage (NCBI taxonomy): Eukaryota > Metazoa > Chordata > Aves > Passeriformes > Fringillidae > Haemorhous > Haemorhous mexicanus. The sequence continues at coordinate 9,949,551 of NC_082357.1, read as the reverse complement.
TGGTAGTGCAAACCACAACAAAAAATTTAAAAATTGCTATCCATATTCAACACCAGATCCAGGGACAGCCCAGGCCAGCAGCAGAGCAAGGCAGCTCCAGGGACACTCACCAGAGCTGTGCCTGCATGACCCCCACACCATACCTGATGGTTCAGAGCTCCTATCATGTCTAACAGTGTGATTACAGCATTAGCCACATAAACACTTCTTGGCTTCTGCTGATTTATGTCAGCACCTAATTTTAGATGAACACTTACCCAACCACTGCTTAGCCAGTTACTAAATTTAAAAAGAAAAAAAATACTTTTTATAAGGGAGATTATGGATATTTTACTTGTATATCTTACCTGAGACGTGGAGTAATTAGAGACTATATTCAAACTGTGGATTCACTAACATAACCAAACATAAATTTTCTTCTACGGCACAAACCACATAAAAGCTGATTATAACTGCACCACTCCCACTCTAAAAATAAAGTGGAAAGGTTTATTTATACTGCAAGCAGCATCTTGCATTTAAGCTAGGACTGCAGCTGCCAACTCCATACAGTAAGGTCAATTATGCCCACTGACAAGTACTTGAAACCAAATTGTTTTTCAGATAACCCCCTTTTTCAAAGTAACTCTCACATTAAGATCTCAAGTCAAATGCTCAGGATGAGAGGGCTGATAATGAGATCTGTGAACACAGCACTGGTCTGATTTAACACGTGCATTTTTAGACTTATCACTACATCACAGTATTTAAATGTGGGCTTATCAGCATTTTTCAGACCTTACAAACACATTCAAAGGGTCACCCCAGGTAACCAGAGACAGGCTGATTGTACCACAAGCTCTGCAAGACATGAAAAGAAACTGCACTTGAGCAAACAGCTATCTATCCTCCACAAAGATCACTGACCAACCACCTGGAATTTTCAAATCATATCCCATCTTCTGCCACAGAGGCTGGTTGTGTTTCAAAGTTCAGATTTGAATGGGAACATCAGACCAGAGACAAGCATGGACTATAGCAGCTACACAATAAATCTTTAATTTTGAACAAACAAAATCAGCCAGAGATTCTTCATCATCTCCTGGCTAATGCAAGAGCAGCAGCTATGTTCAGAATGTTTAAATCTCACCTGCAGCTGCAGAAGAAAAAGAATTTACAATTCTATATGGAACTACTGAGTAAGCACTGGATGTTTACAGTTTTTATATCTGTGAAGAGTGGTAGCAGCTCCTCCAGCCTCAGCTTGATGGCATCTTGAATGGTTGTTGATCCACATTCACAAGAAGCCCAAATCTCTATGTAGCCACTGGCTTGTCCTCCTCAGCACAAGATATACATATATGTAAATGCAATTATATTTACAAATCACTTCCAAGTGAGAGGCACAAGAGTATTTATTGATTTATCTGAATTTCCTTGTGCTTTAGGCCCCATTTCCTATACAGAGGCCTGGCTGCAGAGGCAGAGGAATCCTGGCAGTGGGAGCAGCCTGTATCTAGCTGTCTGTCTTTATTGAAATGCCTCCAAACCAGCAGCCTTCCCTGCTGCAGGAGCACCACTGCCTTAATTCCAGCTCTAACCAGAAGATGAGCCTCAAGGCTGCACACCAAGAGCCCAGCCTGGCACAGGAGGCTGAGCACAGCAGCCAGAGCTCTCTGTGGGTGCACATCCAGCAGGGTGAACCCCACTGAGCCCTGCTGGGGCTTTTCCTCCCTTGTCTGCCCACAGAGTCCATCAGTACCACTGTGCTGAGCAACCAACAAGGGCAGCTCCCTCCCCTCTCCCAGGACAGCTCATTGCTGCAATGAAATCCTAACTATCACACAAGTATTCTTCAAGACAAATGGTGACTCTAAGAAAAAAATATTGCTGTAATTTGGGGCCAGTAACAGACTAGGCATTAGAGAAGAGATTACCATTTTTATACAGTCCTATTAGGGAAAACATTCCTGCTGTGCCTTCTTTTTCTAAAAAATGAGACTTTATGAGATTAGTGTGTTTTGCTTGTTGTCTGCAAATCAGGTCACACCAGTGGAACAAAACCCCTCAGAAGCAGCCAGAGCTGTGCTGTTCTCATTTGGGAGCCAGCTACAGCCCTATCCCTCCTCTCTGCAGGCTCAGGGAGCAGCTTCCTGCTGCTGAGCTGGGAAAGGTCCCAGCTCTCCCAGTCAGGAATTCCAAACTGCCCTTGTGGCATCTGCCCCAGTCTGCTGCATCAAGGCTTTCTTCTTCCCTGTCCTCTTCACAGCACTCTCAAAAAGGTATTGCAGAGTTTGCTTCACTCACAAGGTCCAAAAGGATCTCCAGCTTGCTGCTGGAAACCAAAAATCCTCAGGTTTGCTCACACTCTCAGACATGCTCTCTAAACAGGCGTTTTGCTGTTTCCTTTTTAAAAATTCCTTGCATATTTAAGCAGTGAATATAATTAAATTATACTAAGAATATTTACATGAAGTTTAAGTAGTGAACAACTATAGAAAGCCTGTATCCTGAGCACCCTTTTATCAAAGCCCACACATCATTAGTGGCTGAAATAATGGAAAAGCAGAAGGCTGAAATTTAAAAGGACTTGATCACCTAAGTGCAATTCTTCTAAAGTCTATTTCCTCAGGAGATGTGTGAAATTGATGAAAACGAAATTTCAACTGAAACCTGAGAAGTTATAACTTTGTCAAGTGAAAAAAAACCCCAATAAATTAAAAAAATCCATCACAACAACAAAACCACATCTGTAGCAGGGAGAATGCTGTAAAACATCTCAGAATAAATACAGTTTTAATTAAACTTGTCTCATCTTCCAGTTCAGGAAGAAGCTTCAGTATTGGCAAAATTTGAGACCCACTACAATGCTGGAGCAGCAGCTGCACTGTAGCTGTCAGAAGTGAAAGCTGCAGCAGTGTGAGGTCCTTTTCCCTGCTCTTTCTCCCAAGCAACTGAATACAGTTGAACAGAAAAATAAAAACCCAACAGGACCCATCACAGGCTCTCCCCCAGATTTTGAGGGAGCTGGCTTTTGCAGTCATCAGATCAAGAAAATGTGTTTGCAGTTTTTAAAAGGAACTTTCTTCTGTTAAATAACAGGAAAGCAAACATTCCTGAGCAGTTAGTTATCGCCATGAACAAAAGACAGAGAAAAAGAAAATGAAAGTGACCACAAGTAAAGCAGCCAGGCTGCATTCTCCAAGCTAAAAAGATAATTCCACAGCAGGATATCTAAAGTCAGTGCCTATAATGACTCAACACGTACTCAGGAACATAAAATAGTTTAAAAGCAGGACTTGGCCAAACCTTAAATGTCAGCTAGAAGCCATAAAGCTGACAGGATTGTGCAACTCCGTTTAATTCTCTGTACATCAGGGCTGGGAGAAGAACACACACTGAGAAAACAGGACTCCAACCACCAAAGACATTCTGAGAGTGCAAGGAAGGATGGAGCACATTAAAACCGAAGTCTGTAACTAGAAAGCAACACTGACCAGTGATGAAGGAGCTCTATGTGAGGAATAGCTCTAAGCAAGAGACAGGAGAGTCATCCCTCAGATGGCAGCAGTGCTTCAGAGGGAGAAGGGCAGGAATGCAATTGCCAGTCACCACGGGCATATTACCAACTTCAGAGAGGCTACTGCTGGAGAAACTTTGTACTTTTTATGACTAAATACCATAAAAAAAAGCGCCTAGAGATGGACTGTACTCGAGCCAGCTTATTAACTGCAAGATCACTCGTGACTGCAATAAAATAGACACCAATTCAGATAAGAAACCAGTACTGCATATTTCTCCTCAATACCATATATTTTAAGTTGGAAATGGTTTTGATTTCAATCAGCAGCACAAATACATGCCATAGGGCAACAGACTGCTTTGTATTCCTGATGGCAGAAATCCTCTTGATGGCCTTTAGGTTCCTCCATCAGTTACATCATCCCACAGCCACAAATAAGGCTCCTCCTGGTGATCTAAAGCAGATGGACTCCTCTAACAATCATGCACCACCAAATCAGGAAAGTAACAGGACAACTGACCTGGTGTTGTCATCTTATTGCACGGGCTCCATGTGCAATACTGTTGTATCCTTATCACAAAAGTTTCACACCTTCTTGGTGTTTCTCTTGGGCAGCTCCTCAGAGCACTGCCTCTTCCTTCTTCACAAAGCAGCCAACTGACTCCAGTTCCCTTCCCAACCAGCCAACCCACTCTTTTATAACACTCTTCTTCTCACTGCTTACAGCTGTGGCCTGTTAAAGTCAGGCCTGCTCCTAATCTTTGATAATTGGCCCAGCTGCAACTCCTTAGGGGTAAAATTACTTTCTACATCAAATTTTCTTATATTCTATCCCCTTACAACCTGACAGTTTAATGACAAAGTTTTTTATGTACCATTAATAGCTTTTAATATTTCTCAATGCCCCTTCAACATCTTTTCTGTTCAGGGCAGTTTTCAGTGTAGCTGCACATTGCATTTATCATAAAATAGGTTTCCAGGACATGGACATAAAGTAGAACTGTGTTTAAGGTCCTGAGAAGTCAAAGAGGATTGAGTTTTTTCTCAATCAGGACAATTAGGAACTAACATTGCAATAGGGCAAAGGAGACTGACACACCATTACTAGATACAGTTACTCATCCTTGGGATTCCCTGATCCAGAGTATTTCACAGTTCTCCTCACAATTTATTTCTTTCAAAGCCTAAACCAGAAACTTAGGATCCAAGAGTAAACTAGGATTTTGTGGAGAGCATTTTGCTTTAGGAAAGCGTTCACAATGGGTACTTCCAGCTGGGCACAGCTGATGACTTAAGAAAGCGACTCAAGTGAGATCACTTAAAAACAACTAACATCAGACTGCTTATTTTCAAAAATTTGGCTGAAGTTATGTATTATATGTGCAAATGATCGTTTCAGAAGTCTTTCCTGGACCATCCCAGAAGCCTCAAGCCTGTCTGAGCTCAGCAAGTGTTTGGACAACTCTCAAGTTCATGGTGGGATTCTTGGAGTGTCCTGTATAGGGCCAGGAGTTGGACTAGATGATCCTGATGGGTCCCTCTACACTCAGCATATTCTATGGACTTCCAGAAAAAGAAAAAATAATATCAACAAGAGCCCACCCATTTTAAGCTATTTCCAAGAGCAGTTCCCCAGTGAAATGCTTTGAGCTGTCCTGGGGTCAGGGCCAGAAAACCTGTGTGTATAAATACACTGCCTGCTTCTCTCCAGGCCGTGCACATCTGCCCTGTCTTCTGGCTGAGCTACAGCATCAGCGTGTTGATGTAATCACTCAGGTGGCAGGATCTACCACATCCTCTGAACAGCTCAGCACTTGCTTTCCCCCAGTTTAAAACACACACCTTCTAGATCAATAGCTCCAGCTGGTACAGGTTTTTCAGCCTTAACTAGTGCCATTTCAACAGGCACCTGTTTTTACATAACACCACAGGATACTTCTTATTTGAATCCACCTTTGAAGGCAGGTATTGACTCTCAGACAAACATCAGCTTTACGACTTGGGCTACAGCCTCTGCCATATGACATCCTCTGTCACACTCATCACACACCAAACTGGAATCCCTACAGCTACTCAGGCAGGTTCCCTACACCTTCTGAAAGGCAAGGAAGGGCTCAGACCTGCAGAGTATCAAGTGCCTCCTTGCAAGACACCCCAAGGGTAACTCCTGTACACTTTAACTGAGGGGAAGGAGCCTGCATTTGAGTCACAGCTGGCCAGGCAGAGCAGTGCCTGAACTGCACCAGCAGCAATCTCTCTGCCCTCAGCCATGGCAAATATCCCAGGAAGAGAAGAACTGACAAGTGAAAGGGACTACAGCTAACTTACAGCACTAGTGAGAAAACTGAGTGCCTCCTTCCTTTTTTATGGCTGTGATCTCCAAGGGGGAAGATGTCCTCTTGCTGCAACTCCATGTAACAGCTGACCACTTTTTCTGGTTTTCACCACTGCAGCAGACTGACATTTTTGGTCTGGTCTATCAATTCCTCTGCTCTTCTGCAGTTAAAGGACTTTCAGAGAACTTTTAAAGCTTTAAGCCACCAATGTTTTCAGCCAATAATGACAATCACTCTGCCTGGTTTTGCACAGTTTGGACTGGGAATGGGACACACACCACAACAGCAGAAGTTCTTCCACAGTACTGCCAGAAAACCAGAAGTGACTACGGTCAAAGATTACAGAGTTTCACAATAAAATCATACTACTCACCATCACCAGGCATAAACAAATCAGAAAGGACTTCCTGTCATGCTCTGCCCAAGAACTGACCTGTTACATTTCTTACTGAAGTGCCATTTCGTTAAAAGTATCACTTACAGACGTTCCTCCATCTTAAAGAACAAATTCATGTTTAAAGTGTCTTGCATTATTTATAGCACATGTCACGAGCCCACCAGGACAAGCTCACACTAACACAAACCAAAGCATTCCACTCCTAGATTTTAGTGCCTTTTCAGTTACTTGTAATACACACACCAAGAAAAGCTATTGAAAACCAAGGAACCATATGGATACCTCCATATTAAACAACAAAACCCAAGACTGAGTTTAATTCCTCAAGAGCCATTTTACCTGCAGGCAGGACAGCCACCAACGACTACTACAGAAGTGGTGGTGGCAGGCTGTTGAATGATGGTGTACGTGCTCGAGTAGTTTGGCTGTGATGTCGGTGGAGGAACAGCATATCCTAAAATAAGAAAAAACCCTCAATCACCACACAGAACAACGACAATTTACAAGTATGACAACAAAACATGGAAAATAATAAACAGGAATGTAGTCTTGATTAAGCACTTGAAGCTCTATCAAAATCAGAACTGGAACACCGGGCACATCTAATAACAAAGCCACTTCATAAACCCAAGTATCAATTTAACCATCCCAAAAGGACACTGAGCTAATAATTAACTTCAAGATTTTGTTTCAATGCTGCCGAGCACCCGGGAAAAACTGTTTAAACAATGACCATAGCTTTCACTTCTGGATGTTTTATATCAAGAACAGCAGACAAATGATTTGAAACAGAATAAACCTTCCTCTAGTTTCAACCTTTAATTCCATATACTAAGTGTCTAATTGGAAAACAAGGTAGGAGTGATAGCATGCAAGTAGAAAGGGATAGCATAGGAAAAAACCCCAACTTTCAGAAAGTCCATGTTGTTAGCAAAAGAATGAGTAATTTTAATGGTTGTAGATAGAAGACAGAAGGCTTTAACTGCTTTATTAACATTAAAAACTTTAAATTATACTTTTAAAAAGCTTTTGAAATGGATGGTTAGATGCACACAGTGTAATAAAGGCACAATTTGCCCAATTATAATCCATTTTAAGCTTATTTCCCAACTTCTCAGACTTTTTTCAATCAAGTTATCCATCTGTGAAGTCTGGTAACCTCACAACTCAAACTGAAAATAACCACTAATACCTATATTGCAGGAAAACAAGCTTCAAGTTATCAACAGGAAAATCAATTTATTGCCTCAGGGTTCGACTCAGAGACGGGGGTCTGTGTCTGCTGTGTAACTTCTACAACTTCTGAAGCATTCCTCTTTCCTGAGAGGCTACTTCTTTCTTGGGCAGATGTTAGTATTAATTGTTAATATAAGTATTGCATCTACTCACCTGCCTAAGTCTCTCCCCGACTACTGAAGTGTATCAGAAAAAACAAACATTAACCAGAGCACAGTGAAGTGCAGGCAAAGAACAAGTTTGGGGTCCGTTTCAGTGCCAAGCACAGCTGTGGCTCTGCCATTCTTCTGAGCAGAAAACCCGCGCGTGTGAGGAATGCCCGCGACCCCAGCCGAGATTTTGGGGAGAGCACAACACAAACAGCTCAGGGGCCCCGAGGGAAGGAGGGCAAAGGGAGACGGCGCTTCGGAACACCTGGATCCCGGCGCACCCGCCCCCCCGCGCTGCCTTCGAGCGGGGGAGCCGCGGCAGCCCCAGCGCCTCCCCGTGCCGGGGAACGGCCCGGGGCTCCCCGCTCCCGCCGGCCGGCCCCAACCCGGCTCCCGAGCCCGCGGCTCCCCAGCCCAGTCCCGGGAGCGGGGGCCTCCCCACGGCCGCCCCCCGCCCCAGCGAAGGGGCAGCGGGGCGCTCGGGCGCCCGCTCCGCACACCGGGGACCCCCCGCCCGCAGCCCCCTCGGAGTCGGCGCCGCCCGTGACCCACCTGGGGCGGCCGCGGCGCCCGGGTAGGAGTACGGCGGGGGCGGCTGGAAGCCGGGCTGCGGGGCGGGGATGGCGCCGTAGTTGCCGTGCCCGTAGTCGTAGCCCGGCGCGCCCGGCGCGGCGGGGCTGTAGGCGGGGGGCCGCTCCTGCAGCAGCGGTTTGCTGTCCATGCTGGGCCGGCGCTGCCTCGTCCCGCGGGGCCGACCAGGAAGCGGCGCCGGGCCCGGCGCGCGCCGGCCGCCCCGCCCCGCCCGGGGGCGCCGGAGCTCGGGGGCGGCGGCGGCGCGAGGGGCCCGCGGCGGGGGGAGGGGACGGGAGCGGCCCCTCCCCAGCGGCGCGCGCGGAGCGGCGGCCCCGGTGCTGCGCTCGCGGCCGGTCACGAGGCCGCCGCGCCCCACGTGACGCCGCTCCCCGAGCGGCGCGAGGCGGCTCCGCCGGGCGGCGCAGGGAACCCGCGGCCTTAAAGGGACCGCGCCCCGCCGGGACCGGCACCGGCACCGGCACCGACTGCCCCGCACAGACACCCACAGCCCAGCACCGACACCGACTGCCCCGCAGCCTTGTGCCCCGGTCAGCGGCGCGGTGAACACGCTGCCCTAGCTGGGGGTACCGGGTTCTCCCCGCCGCTACACCGAGAGCAGCCGGCAGCGCCCGAGGCTCCGCTCAGCCCCGTTCAGCATCGCTCCCGCCCGTGCGCTCTCCCAGCCGTCCCTGCTGGAAGCCGGCGGGCTGGGGAGGGGAAGGATGGGGTTGGTTATCGCAGAGACTTCTGCAAACTCTGCCATCGCCACTGCGAAGAGCCGCACGTGAGCGTTAACGGGAGAAGAGCTCCGGGATGGTGGCACAGGGTAGGATGTTCTAAAGAGAGGGAACGTTTTTGAAAATAAATTGAAGAGAAAACTCTCGTGGTTCAAAAAAACCACTAAAGTTAAGAAACAAACACTACAGAAAGGAAGAGGAAAGCAAAGGATGCTGCTGCCTCCTGTACTGCAAACTGCAGGAATGAGTTCAACAACATTTTCACCAGAGTCAGCTGCTTCTGAAACCCACGTTCCTAATGACTGTCCAGGCCAGATGCTGTGAAGATCTTAAATGTCTTTTACTCCAGCTAAAACTCTTGCCTCTTCCCTCCACACCTTTATCCCTTAAGCTGTCTGACTCACCAAATCTTTTGGTTTGGAAATCCCCGGTTTGTCCTTCACTACAGGTCCCAGCACAGCCTTATCACCATGGCAAGCTGTGCCTCTGTCCCATGACAGGTCCTGTGCAGTAGGGAAGGGTTAGCCCCATTTCATAGGAAGGCGGGGGGAGGGGGTGGGCGGAATAAAAAACAGAAGTAATTAAACAATTAGTCTCAAAAAGAAACCAATTCTTGAAAGAGACGGGGACACAGATCACACCACTCCAAATCCAAACCAGAGCCAGCATCACTGGCACACGACCTCACGATGGTGAGGGGATCCCTGCCCTCCTGCCTTCTGTCTCCTTCCTCTGGTTTGCAGGTGACCCATCTGGAAGGGGCACCTCTTCCGAGGGCTCTCTTGCTTACTTTAACTGTAGCACTATAAATATTGCATGAGGCTTTTGAATGAAAAATCTTAGGACACAAATGTAATGCAGCTCTTCCTCCTTAGGGAAAGTTACTTCCTTAAAATGAATGTTAATTAACAAGGAAAAATCCCTCTTTTAAAGGGAATTAAAGAAGTGGGGTTTGGGAAAATATGGAAGAGACAAGAGTAGGATATAAACCCCCTCTGACTGCAAAGCAGTGAAATAGGATTGAAGATATCTCCACTAGGCTGTGGTTCACTGGAGAAAATCCCTTCTTCCTGAGTCATGCAGTAACCACAGGACTGAAGGACAGAAGTGAGGAAGGATATCTGTGTGTTTTCTTTCTCTCAGCCATTTAGAGAAGACCCAGGATGTTCCTTTCACAGGCCACAGACTGGAAGGGACATTCCTATTAACCCAGTGCAAATCCATTTATATTCAGCTGTCTTTGCAAAAGCTTCCTCATTAGCTCCTTACAGAATGGGAGCTCTATTGCAACACCAGCAACTGAACAAAGCAGGGCTAGCACTGGACACCCAGAGCAGAGAGAGTTCTTGTAAGGCATCAATTCAATCCTAACTTCTACATCAAAGTACAGGTGTAGCAGAGCCACTGACCACACAGATGGCATGTGCTGCCAGTGGTATGGAGAGCACTTGTTTGGTTTCACATGTAATGTCCTCCTCAAAATAACCAGGGGAAAACTGTACGGTTGTAAATGACTTATTGTGCAAACTGCTTGCATATCCAGTCATTTTTGCTGCCATCCTGTAAGATTATAGACTGCTGCTCAAATCCAAACTGTGAAAAAAAAACCTAGGAAATGCTCCATAAATTCTTCTGCAATCTAGTTCCCATGGAAAACAACTAAAATCTTGTTTCTACCTGCTAATAGTGGCCACGGGACTGAGTACACATCAATTGTATCAGTCACAACCACTGAAAATCTTACAAAGCTAATTTTCTAAGATCTAAACTGTACTTAGTCTGATAAATATGTTTTGCTACAATTATCAAATCATCAAAACACTAATAGAGAGCAAAAATTCTGTGTTGAGGTAGGCCCCAGCCTGTGCAAGGGACCAAAACCACTGCAGTGAGTCAAGTGTCCTGGGGGCTCAGCAGGAAACAACCCAGACAGGATGGCTTTGCCTCACACAGGAATCATTCTACAGAATTTCATGTGTGCATCAACCCTCCAAACTACAACCCTCTGCCCACCAAAACCATTGAACCCACAGCCCACAGGACTAGAGAAAGGCAGATGTATTCTCCTTAACCAGCAACTAGAAACTCCTCAGGCAAGACTCACAAGAGATCAGCCAGTTCTCTTTGAATAAGGTCTGCAATGCTTTTTCAACTCCTGTACTGGCCTGCAAGACATATGAAGGTCTGGGATTCTTTTGGTTCAGATATTTGAAAGGACAGTTATGGGAGTCCTTGCCTATCTTGTTAGATTTTCTGTCTCACTTCAAAATGAACTGGAATGTGATGGAAAAAGCTGAGATGTATAAGCCAGCAGTTTCAAAGGGAGGTTATAGTTTGTAGCAGGGCAAGTGCATGATATCCTGCAATAAATGTTAAGCAGCCCCTTTAGTGATGCCCAGAGAAGGAGGATTATTACTGTGCTCCGACTGCGCTGCCGTAGATTGTGACAGGAAAGGCCGCCTCCTTCCTTACCCCCCAGGCAGGGCATTTACTGGTGAAAGGGCAACTTCAGGCAAAGGCTGGTTTCCCTAAAGGCTGGTTTCCCTAAGGGCTGGTTTCCCTAAAGGCTGGTTTCCCTCACTCCAGCTGCAGCCACAGACGGATGGGCTCTTCCTGCACGAGCCCCTTCCGCAGAGTCACAGCATCACAGAATGGGTCAGGCTGGAAGGGACCACAGTGGCTCATCTGTTCACCCTTCTGGCTGAAGCAGGGCCGTTCTAGAGTGCATGGCACAGGATGGCATCCAGACAGTCCTTGAGTATCTTCAGTGCAGGAAACTCCACACCTCTCTGGGCAATCTGTTCCAGCGCTCGGTCACTGCACGGGAAAGTTGCTCTTCATGTTCAGGTGGAATGTCCTGTATCAGTTTCTGCCCGCTGTCTCTTGTTCTATTGCCCGGTACCACCAAGCAGAGCCTCCTCTTGACGCCTCTTTCGGTATTTCTACACATGGATGAGGTCCCCTCTCAGTCGTCTCTTCTCGAGGCCGAACAGGCCCAGCTCCCTCAGCCTTCCTTCCCAAGATCCGCTCCAGTCCCTTGCTCAGCTCTGTCGCCAACCCTGGAGCTCCTGCAGGAGCCGCCCCGGCGCTCCGCACCCCGGGCCCCGGCGGAGCCCCGCGGTCCCGGCCCCGCCGCCCCGGCCGTGACGCGCCCGGCCCGCGCCAATGGCGGCGGCGCTCGGAGCCGGTGTGGGCGCGGCGCTCCCCGCCGGCCGCGGCTCCGCGGGGCCGCCCTGCCGGGGCGCGGAGGCTCCTTCCGCCGGGAGCGGCGCCGGGCGGCGGGAGGCAGGTAAGGGGCGAGCCCGGGGCCGGGCCGGGGCAGCGCCGCTCGCAGCCCGCGGGCCGGTGCCGGGCCGGGCCGGGTCGGGCCGGGCCGGGCCGGGTGGGTGGGGGTCGGGACCCTGCCGCTCTTCCCGGCGGCTCCAGCGCCGTCGGGAGCAGTGGCGGGGCCCTGGGGAGGTGCCGGCACCTCCGCGCAGCCCCCGCGGGGAGGGCGTGGGGGGCGCCCGGGGCGGTTCGGGTCGCGCCGCCGCCGGCGGAGCCCCGCGCCCGCCTCCTGCCGCAGCCCGCGGGGAGCGGGGCCGTGCCCGGCCCGGGGCCGCCCAAGGCCGGTGGCGCCGCAGCCCCGCACGGCTCCTAAGCCGATCCGGCCTTAATGCCCGGGCCCCGTGCGGGGCTGCCGGGCGCCGTGCGCGCCTTGCCGCGGCCGCGGAGCGCTCTGGGATCCCCGCGGGCTCCGAGCAGCGCGGCCGTGGCTGGACGGGGGTACCGGAGGAGTCCCCGCTCGGTTCGTGTGCGCGGTGTGCCTTGGAACACGTCCAGTCTAGGGGTGGTTCACATCCTGCCACCGCCACGGCCTGAACTCGGGAACAGGGCCCTGCTCTCCCGAGGAACAGCATTGCTTTTATTATATGCAAGGAGTTGGGATATTTTTCTGGAATTCTGTAGCAATCAGTGATACACCAGGCCACTGGAAGTTTTAATTACCAATATGTTTTCTTCATTTAAGCATTTTAGTTCTATCTGAAATTACCTGGCTGAGCTGTGGGATGAGGAATAATTCAGCAGATCAGGTTTTTTCCAGGCCCCTGAGATTACTTGACAACTTCTGCCTTCACTGAAAAGCACATAAACCAGCAGCACTGAGAATCCTTCAAAACTGGGCAATATCTGTCTTCATCTTCTGCAGCACAGCCAGCGCAAAAGGGGCCTAAAGTGAAGTCGTTAAAGTTTATAATCCCAAATGCATTTGGGATTTTCCCATGATGCCCCAAACACTGTCTCAAAAGTTCAGATGAAATAATATGTAGAAACCCTCACTTGTCTTGGCTGCCTTGAGTATTTTAAACCAGTTCATTAGCCTGCATTATTTTGGTTGTCTCATCTATGTTTTTCTTAACTTCATAATCTTTGGAATTTTCATCACCTTTTCCTGAACCGTTCCAGGTACTTTTCTGCTTGCCTGGACTGTCATTCCAGGTACAGGCCTTCATTTATACATTTGCCCCTCTTTAAGAGACCCAAGCATCACTTTTCTTTGTTACCTGGCTAGGTAGCTGTCATTGTTGCATTATCTATAATGCTTCCTTCACTGCAGACTCTCTGGTATTCTGGTTACTTAAGATGAAGTGCATAATATTGTCTTCTGTTATAAACACTGTTTTGGAGAATTTTAAGTGCTAATACTGAAGGGTTATTTTCACAGCCTTTATTTTCCCAGTGATACACACAGTAATTTTCACCTCCTCTTCACTTTTTCCATTATTTCATGTTATGTCCTTCTGTACTCCATTATACAAGGATATAAAGAAGGTAAATGGTTGATCCAAGAGCAGACAAAGATTCATGCCTTCAAAGTCCCAGCAGCAAAGAGGGGGAGATGATGAAAACCAGAGGATTCATCTTAGTTATGCTACAACTAATAGGAGAATTTTGCTCATGACCTTCCCCTGGTATCACTCATTCTCTGCTGCTATGTGTTTTCTTATCACTGTTACCTGTTCTTCACTTGTTGGATCCAGGTTTTTAGGTACTTAGCAGCAACAATTCTATGAAGCAAAGCCTCCTGATATATTCTCCCTAGGATCCCAGGGGAATTTGCTGTTCTTTGACACTGACCCACAGTTTCACCACTGCCATTCACGTAGAGAGTGCAAGTCAGTCCCTGTGTGCCACCTCTTTTACCAGAAAGCAGGCAGGCAGGTCTCCTTAGGCTCTTGTACTGAAAGCAGAGTTGCCATTTGACAGCAAAGAAGCAGTGTTCCACACTGACTACAAGCAAGAATTCCTCTTTCATTGTGTTGGATCTGGGTCTCCTTTCCTCTCCCAGTTCCCTGCTGTATAGTTAAAGGAGCTGAAGGCAAAGTTCAAAACATTCATTAGCAATTCTGATTGTCAAACATACAGAACTACCAAAATGTGTCTGTTTTGATGGCACCCAGAAGGTCAAGTGACAGAAATACCCTGGCCTTTCTTGACTTCTGAACGGACTGATGTGCACCTGGCTGACCCCTCTGAGAAGGGCGGGGCTGCAGTGCCCAGAAAATGACAGGTTATTATGTGATAGAACCAGAATGGAACTCGAGCAGGTCTCTGCTGCCAAACCATTCTCTGTGTACTTAAATTCATCACACCTACGTATAAAGATCCTGAAGTTGGATCTGCTCCAGAATGCTTTGAAAGAGGTTTCCTGGCAGAAGCAGGCAGGATGTTCATGGTTTAAAACCAGATGTGTGCTTTTGGAGAAGCTCCCTTTCACATCCTTGCCTTTGTACCTGTGTAGGTGTGTTGTTACACAGAGAGGAGGCTGAGAAGGAGGGATCAGGGGATATCAGGGCTTTGTGGAGCTGAGATGAGCAGGGTGTGTAGCACCACCAGCATTACCAGATCCTGAGAGTGGAGCTGCCTGCTATGAGATGGTCTGTGCTGTTTCATCCCAGTTCAGAACTGATGTCTGTCCCCAGCCTGCCAGAGCTGTCCTGTTTGTTTCTGAGCTCTTGTAGGATTAGACTGTAGTGGGCTGGTAGAAGAGTCTTTCTTATGGCTTTTCAGGGACATCTGAGAGGTGCTGGCTGCACAGCTTTGACAAAGAGGTCTGGCTGCCAGCTTTGCACAGGCTCTTTTTAAAAAATCATTTCTTACATCTTTATTTAATTTGACTGATGATGGCTCAGAGCCATCTGCAGTAGCTTCAAGTCCATTTTTGTACCCATCGTTTCCAGCAATAACCTTGGTTTTGCCTTTCAGATATGGCCATGCCCAGTTCCCTTCTGTGGGCTGTTGACATTTTTGGGAGGGTTTACACTCTGTCTACTGTTGGCCAGTACTGGGAGCTGTGCAAGGACACACAGCTGGAATTCAAGAGGGTCTCTGCTGTCAAACAGTGCTGCTGGGGAATAGCCTGTGACCATCAGGTGTACACCTACGTGTTCTCAGGAGATGTTCCCATCAGATACCAGGAGGAAACCTATGAGAACCAGGTATGACAGGTACAGTACCTCTCACACAGCCACTGCTTGGGCTGACAGCACAGTCTACATCAGCTGTCTCAATGTGTTTTTCTCACAGGAGATTGGTCAGTTTTATTTGTTTTCCTTTTTTTTTTCAGAAGTTTCTGAAGAGTACATATATGTGCCAAATACCAGGTTATTCTTGTAGTATTTAAATTCCCAAAGGAGTTACACTTCCCTGCTCCTAGCAAAAGCAATGCCAGTGTGAACTCCAGCCTGTTCTGTGTGAGCCATTTCAGACTGGAGCATTCCCCCTTTTCACTGAGTGGTTTCCATTCCTCCTTTCCTTAGTGACAAATACACAATCCCCTTGAGAAAATGTCCCATGTAACTTCCAGGCAACACAGATCAGAAATATATTATATATGATCATATATTCTGATAAAATATTATCAGAAATATATTATTCTTTAAATAATGCTACTTCTTAGTGTTCCAAAGACTTCTCTATTAAAGGCATAACTTTCCATTAAAGTACAATGTTTCCAACTTTTTTGCATAGAAGTGTTAAGGTCATTCTTTCTATCTGATGCACTTCAAAATAATATCTTTAAAACAGTATTTTTAAGGAAATTTATCACATTTGGTTGTAAGTTAACCAAAAGTTAATTGGGAGAGAAAATTGTTGAATTTTCTTAAGCACATTTCTCTGATTTCTAATGGGCAATAGAATGAATATAAATTGGGAAGAGACATTAACTTACTTGCATGGGCAAAAGTACAACAAATTAATTTTATACATTATTTAATATTGATACAGCTTTTCAGCCATTTAAGTATGTTCCTTTTATTGTGTAAACATGTTCTTTAAAAATGCCAAATTTAAAATTTTATTTGTTACTTTAAAATTTTCAATTTGTTTGTTCTAGGTAATGAAAAACAGAAAACAAAATACTAGGAAGCACAAAAAGAAATTCTCTACAACAGCTAGCAACAATGAAATTAAGTTGAAGTAGTTTGCAGATAATGTGGAAGGCAATTTAGCCTTTCTAAAGAAAATGCTAAATTTCTAGTAACAGCAAATAATATTTTGTGTAAAAATTATTGATGGATTTTGCACCACTGACTTTCCATGTGCCCTAAAATGTAAGACAGTATTACAGGACAGATTTTGACAGTATTTCTATAGTATGTAGGAGTCTGGGGGAAAAATATGACAGTATTGGTGAAAATCCTTATGTTATCACTTCTGTAACTGATTCAAGGCAGATTAGGGAAAAAATATAAGATCCAGGGGAGATTTGCTGATACAGTTCTCTCAACACTGTTCCTGGCAGAGGCAGTGCTGTTTTTCTAGTGCAGACAAGATATGAATCATCTTTCTCTGGGAGTAGATTAGAGATACCAGGGCCATCCATACAGCATTACCCTAATGCTGCAGTGTCATGGTGCCATACATCACCAAAATAAAAAGCCCAGTGCCTGGTAAAATATAGCATCAGATGGTCCTATTTATGTAGCTGAAAATTACTTGGTTGGGACAAGCTCTGCAGTCAGCCCTTCTGTGATATTTAAACCTTCCTCCAAAGGCTGTGTCAGGGAGGGGCTCATGGAGTGAACACTTTCTCATTCACCCCAAGAATTTATTCCTCTTCTACTGCAGAAGGTACAAAACATGTCATGACTCCCTGTAGATGTGCAATGAGATAATGTGATCTCAAAGAAAATACTTTATTTATTATTTCTGGCAGCGCTGGAATCCAGTTGGTGGCTTTTGTGAGAAATTACTGCCCAGTGACCGCTGGCAGTGGAGTGATGTGAGCGGGCTAAAACACCAGCAGCTTGATAGTTTCACACTGCCTTCACCACACTGGGAGTGGGAGTCTGACTGGTATGTGGATGAAAATATTGGAGGGGAACCAACAGAGAAAGGGGTAGGTGAACAATACCAAAAAGAGATCTATTCTGGGAATCCTTACTCTGTAAAATAGAAGGAACTTTTATAGAAGTGTAAAAAAGTCTGTAAAAATAAAACTTGCCATAGATACTTCTTTCTGAGAAATAGTTCAACTCTAATACAACAGAAAGAAGGATCTTGTTTGAAGGCTTTTGAAGTCTATAGGAGCTTCTATAGAAGCTTTTTTCTTTTGATCAGGCCACGAAATCCTGGCAACTGAATGCCATTGTTATTTAAGGTCTTTACTATGAAGAAAGTAAAATGTTTTACTGTGTCTTGTTTGTTCTGTGTATATCACCTAGAGGAATTTGGGCATGATTCATAAATCATTCATGGAATTAGCTGATTTGTTAATCAGGGCTCTAGAGACACACAGAGTGACTTGTGCTGTGACTCTTGTGCAGAATTGCTCTGAGTTATGACTTCAAGCTTTCCCTTGATCCTGTTTTTCATACAAGGAAACCTCTGTTTGCAGGGCTGGACTTATGCCATAGACTTTCCCAGCACCTACACAAAGGATAAGAGATGGAATTCTTGTGTCAGACGCAGGAGATGGATCAGATACAGGAGATACAAATCACGGGACATTTGGGCAAAGGTTCTGGATCTCTTTTACATATTAAATTGATTGTCTGAAATAATCAATTAGAAGTGCACAAACATTAATTTTCTATGACTTCTCTGTTAGCTGGACTTGGATTCTTTCACTTCTGACTTGCTATTCTTGTAAGCATAAATGGAAGGCTGGGATTTTTCATGGAAACCTGTGGTAATAAGGTACCAAATCTTATGGTGATGCAATTAGAGATGGATGCAAATTTCAGATCAACTTTTTAACTTCCTTTGGTTGTGTGACAAAGCACTCTTGTTCAAGGTGGTACCTGCCTTGCATCATTCACAAGCTGTGGTGCTTTATCTGTGTGAATAACTGTGCTTTAATAATTGTTGTTCCATTCTAAGAACATTCAAAATTTGTAATTTGTGATCTTTCAGCTTTCCATTTCTGAATGCACTGTTCTGTGAGTAAAAACTTCCTTTAGTTAAGGTGCATAACACAGACTTCTCCATGCTGCCTTGGCAGCATTTCCCCTCTCTGCATATGGAGGCCTTGAGTGAGAGGGAGAATCTCCCTGCTCAGCCGCTCTAGGGGGTGATACATAACCAATCTGCAAGACACAAGTTATACCACCAGCCAAGCCACCTGTTTGCAGTGTCTCCTCTCCTCAACCTTCCTTCCCTTTGCTCCAGATTGTGTCCCATGATGAACCAGACCAGCTGCCAGACCCTTTCAATGACATCTCCGTCGGAGGATGGGAGATCACGGACGAGCCTCTCGGCCGCCTCTCAGTGTGGGCAGTTTCTTTGCAAGGAAGGGTATGTGTGTGTTCCCTAAGTTTTCTAATAAAAAATACTAGTTAAAAGGAGTTAAATACCTGTATAGCAAGGCAGGGTTGTTATTGTCTTACACTGGTAAGGAAATGCACTGCTTGTGCATCTGGCAGAGGATGAAAAGCTGCTTTGAGACTACATTATGTAACAACTTGTGTTGTAAATGGAAAGGCTTAGTACTTCTAGGGTTGTTGTTTTATGGAAGCCTTAACCTCTATGAACAGGTGAATCTTAAAAACTGGGGCTGAGTAGTAGAATATTATATCTTGAAAAATGCTCCGAATGCTGACTGTGATGTTGGGAACCAGGAGAAGGAGCCTTAAAACCTGACAGAGGTTCTGGTGAAGCATTGTGCTGTGCCTTTGGGGTGGAGAGACAGGGATGATTCAAGAGTTTACAGAATGGTTTTTCAAAGACTTAACTGATTGGAAAGTGATCACCTCCTGACCTGGCAATGTGGTATCCAGCTCTGACATGTTTTCATTTTATTTTCTATTGAAAACTATATATCTTTCTCTGTTATTGTTGTTGGTTTTAAGCCTCCCATGGGGTCTCCTCTTTTGCTCAGTCCTGTGAAGATTTGACTCTTGCTTTTCTTCCTTCATCCTTACAGCATATATCTAATATTCCTTTGTGTCTAGACACTTTCTAACTTGTGGTCTCAGAATGTAATACTTTTAACAGATAACCTGAGCTTTCAGTCACATTTGGCACTGCCTGGAGAGGCAAGCAATCCTGCTTACATTGTATAAAATAAAACTCCCTATTCCTCATACTTTCTAGTAATACATGACAAGCATCCCAGTCTAAAGGCTTACTTGACTGCCACTGTAAAATGCTTTTATTTCCCAAGTGAAAGTCCCCAGGGAAATAAAGTATTCTTAAAAGTGAAGATTCGGCACTCAGCAGTCGTGCTGTGGAGCATTTGTATGACTGCCACAGGATACTTTCTGTGTTTGACCTTTCTGCTTTGACTGTGATCTACAGAAAATTGCAGTCCAAGACTAACAAATGGCTGAATGTCACCAAAGGCTGCACAGAGAATGGAATTTTTCCCCCATATTGTGACAAGCTCTGTTCAGTGAAAGTGAGGCCAGGCTCTCAGCTAACAGTAACATTTTTGTGCTATGTATTTGTTCACTCGTGGTTTATATAACATGCCCTGAAATACACTGAAGTGGTTTAAATGTTGAAATATACACAGAACTTGTAGCAATAGGTTACTGTACTCAATCCAGATGTAGTTCCATGATAAAAGCTGCTCTGTAGAACAGCCTCCTCCCTTAGTACATAAGGAAATAGCTTCAACTGCATAATCAGCATTTAAGAAAACATACCTTTAAAGGTCAGATGCCATACACTACATAAAACAATCCTCTTGTTAAAGGAGAGCAGTTCTTTCCAGTTTGTCTTTACTCTTGTCTCAATGGTTTCATTGTTGTAGTGATATTTTTTTCCTTATTTCATTTGATTTTGTTTTTTTAAACTTGTCTAGGTATGGTACAGAGAAAATGTCTGCCATCACAATCCAGAAGGTTCCACATGGTCCTTAGTCACCACTCCTGGTGAAGTTGTACAGATCAGCTGTGGACCCTATGACCTCCTTTGGGCAACTCTCTGGGAAGGGCAAGCTATTGTGAGAGAAGGAATTGACAGGAATAACCCTCAAGGTGAATTTTGTTAAATCTGGCTGGAAACCCCTTTGATTTGTATAGTGTTGAATAAGAAACTAACCTACAGTGCCTTCTGGGTTCTGTCTTTGCAGGAATTTCCTGGAGCACTGTGGAGTCTCCAAGCTCTGAAAATGGGATCATGCACGTCTCTGTGGGTGTTGATGTGGTGTGGTGTGTTACAAAGGACAGAAAAGTAAGAGAGTTCATGTTCTTCTTTTGCTTTTTCCTTCCCTTTCCCTGTCTGCTGCTCTCAAACAGGAGTGTAACTGGCACAGGAAGTATTGGTGATTGGACTCTGTCCCCATGGTTTGGGGAATTCTGGTTCCCCTTGCTGTTATGGGAATGCTCTGTGGTTTCTGATAGTTGAGCTGAATTTAAGGAAGACCTTTTGCCTTTTTTTTGGAAGGAATTTTCTAAACCCAAGTCAGACAGATTTGGCAGGTGGATGGGGATGTGGGTGGAGATTGGATGAGGAGCCTCTTCTAAGGGATATTAAGCATCAAAATTGACTCCTGTTTCCACAAGGACTGAATTTTACATAAAAGCAGCAGGAGGAGTATTCTCATCTACACTTTCCTGCATGATGCTATTTTATCTTCCTACTGCAACTGTTCCCTCTTAATCAGTCTTTTACTGTGGGGGTTTGGTATTTAATTAGGTGAGATATCTCTTATGTGGATGTGTGATTACTTTCTTGCTGGAGTTTTAACTTAGATTGATGGAATGTCTTAAGTTGGAAGGGACCCATAAAGATGATGGAGTCCCACTCCCTGCTCCTTCACAGTGAATTCAAAGCCAGGCCTGAGCTCTGTGCTTGTGCAGCAGTTCTGTTGAGTTTCTCTGCTGTAGTGAGTCAATACTTGCCAGCTGAGCCATGGTAACAGGCTGTGCCCAGCCTGCTCCATCTGCCACATAAATGCACTGTAATAAATGGAGATAGGCTGGTGCATTTTCCTTCAGATCTGCCACAGGGCACTCAAGCATCCTGATGTTATGGGATTCAGCCAACAGCTTCTAAGGGAGCTGCTTGCTACAATGACTGTATGGATATATGCTACATACAGAGGGAACTTCCTCCAGGTGCCCAGCCCACAGACACTTTCAGATTGGTAAAGTCAGATCTAAGGGAAGACAATTTAAAGAACTGTACTGCTAAAGACATCCCCCTGATAGTTCCCTCTGGCAGCTCTGCTTCTAGGGTTTGAATGTAAGAACACTATTTAGAAGCCCATTCTGAGTGATCAAAAATAGCCTATGTGGTGATAGTAATAGAAAGTATTTTTCCAAGAGCATAAAAGCTAACT
The DNA here is from genome assembly GCF_027477595.1 of Haemorhous mexicanus. Taxonomy (NCBI): domain Eukaryota; kingdom Metazoa; phylum Chordata; class Aves; order Passeriformes; family Fringillidae; genus Haemorhous; species Haemorhous mexicanus. The sequence goes on along the minus strand of NC_082357.1, from coordinate 9,927,849 downwards.
CTGTCACAGGAAGTCCTACAAAAAAGTCTCCTTTTTTGGCTTTTGTGGGTGCAGGTGGACACACAATGTGGGTACTATTGGGTGAATTGTTTTATCTTTATCTGATAAAGAATCAAGGAAGTAATTAATTTCTTAAGACAATGTGGCAAGTCAGTGTTAGAGATTAAGACTAATCCACTAAAGAAACTAAATTCCTGCTAGAGCAGAGGGAGAAAAATTTAGACTTTCTGTTGTTGTTGTAGGTATGGTTTAGAAGAGGAGTGAACTCACATAATCCTTGTGGGACAAGTTGGATTGAAATGGTTGGAGAAATGATGATGGTAACTGTAGGCTTAAACAACCAGGTAAGAGAGCAGGGGAGCAGCTGAGAGGGTATTTACATTCCCCTCTAAAGGGAATGTTACCTCTAAGGGGTATGTTCCTTCTAGGGAAGGAGCTGTTCACACGTGGGGAGGGGTCTCAGCAGTGCCAGTAGGGCTGGCTGGACAAAGGGACCCTGGGCTTAAACTGCTGGGAGGGAGAGAGGCTGAATTCTGCAGTTCTGCACCTGAAGGTGACAGTCAGCACGTGTCTTGTATGGCACAGGGAGATGCAGACTGGTTTTGGTACAGAATTTTGTTCTGCATCTACAGTGTCAGCATTAAGGAAGAACACAAAAGGAAAATGCTGTGTCCAGCAGTTTTCTGTGCTCAATTCTGCACCACTGCTCCTTTTTTGTATCTGATACCTGCTGCATTCCAAGCCACTTCCTTCACCAAGCCCTTTCCTCCCTAGGTCTGGGGAATCAGCTGCGATGACAGAGCGATTTATTTTCGTCAAGGTGTCACACCAAGTGAGCTCAGTGGGAAGACATGGAAGGCAATTGTGTCTGGCAGGGAGAGTGACAGATCTCAGACTGGGAGCTCAACAAGTCTGCTCAGGTACTTCATGAAATACCTGCTCAAGACTTCATACAGCAAGGGTTTCAATGCTAGGAGACATTTCTTTACATTCAAGGGGTACAGACAAGGAGGAGTGGGGAAGACATCTCTAATCATTATGTATGCCAAAAGGCAATTGCATTTTTGCCATTAAAATTAACAATAAGCAGCAGTTGTTGCACTCAAAGAATCTGAAGCTCCCACATTGGAATTCACTGCATGCCTGCAGTAAAGCATGTTCCTCTGGGCTTTACTATCTCTATCTGGAACTAGTCTCTAATAAGAGAAGATGTGTTTTATGAAATACAATGAAGGAGTGTCAGTTCCACTAGGAATTATTCTTTCTGAGTGTCACTATATGTTTCTTTTCCTAGGGAGGTTAAATCAGTTACTCCCCCTGCCTGCTGGCCTCTGGGCTGTACCACACATGCCAATGGATCTGACTTGTTTGAGCCAGAGTGTGTGCTGAGAAGTTCCCTTTGGCAAAGACAAATCATAAAAGCAAATAATGGGCTTTAAAAAATCCTATTCATTATTTCGTATTCAGAAAATGGGATGCGTTTTCCTGAGAGTTGTAGGCAGCCAACACCACCAATTGTTTGAGAAGATCAATAAAATTCCTTCCTGTGTTTCAGATTTACTAGACCTGTTTGCCAGGTTTGTGTTGGACTCGTTCCTCTGATGACTGAATTTGACATTTAAAAGAGAAGTCTGCTGTGTCTCTCCTGCAGTGAAACACTAAGTCAGTTTCTGTGTGTCTGCAATCTAAGGCCTGTGCTGATTTACAATGCTTTGGATGATAATTAATTATCTATTTGTCCTTCAGTGCTGGCTGTTTCTTTACTGATGATATTCAGAACCAAACAAGCGCGGTCATTCAGGGTGATGCAGATCCTTCCTCTGATACAGAGCTGCCCGGCGTGCCCCCGAGCCCTGCCAGCCCTGCTCTGCTGGGAGCTGCAGCTGCTGGGGATGGCCCAGCCAGCCAGGCTGCAACATCTGCACGGCTGCCTGTGGATCCTCTGCACTCTGAGCAAGGAGAAGCCACCGCTGCTTCAGCTAGTAACGACAAAGATAACCTTGAAATGAATAAATCTCCTGCAAACCCAAATCCTGCAGAACTGCAGTGGATAAACATTGACTTGAAGGAGGCTCAGAAGCATCCAGTGCTGTCTGTCAGCAGCTTTGCAGACACATCCAGCCTCTCTTCCCTGGGCGCCTTCTCGGTGGGAGCTGAAGACCAGTATGGAGCCGATGAGCACCCGCTGTGGGCCTGGGTGTCTGGGGGAGGCTGTCTGGTGGATCTGCACAGCCCACTGAAGTGGTTCACTGCTCCATCAGGTACTGGCCAGTCACCACAGCACACCCTAGTTCCTGTCACAGCTCAGTATGCTCTTTAAGGAAAATGGTTTTTTCTCAGCAAAGCAATGGTGCAAAACTTGTGCTAACCCACTTTCTCTTACTGCAGTTTGTTAATAGGTTCATGTCTCAGCATAGTGCTGCAGTATTTAGCTGTAGAGCACTTTGGGCTTGAGATAAATAAATGTAAAATTGATATTTTCTCTTGAGTTCCTGTAGCAATTTTGTAAAGTAATCTGTGCTGGATCTGCATCTCATTTTTAATTGTACTGAAACTGCAGCTTTGGGCAAAACACATAATATCACTGAGGAGTAACAGGAAGGAGTGAAAAGGGCTCTCTTGGGAGGTGCAGATGCTGGCAATAACTGCCTCACTCTGCCATCCCTACTGAAATGGGTAAAATAAACCATGAACTGTGGCATCCCAGTATTTAACAGTCTAACTCGTGATGTATATTATCTAATTACCTTGCAGTATATTATCTAATTATCTTGCAGTTTAGTGGCAAAACTCTCATTTTTACAAGGTTATGGCTTTAAAAGCTTCTCTATAATCTATCTAGTGATCCTTTTTCTATGAATCATTTACAAAGTTTGGCTGTAATACATTGATTCCAAATTATAATCATTATAAAAATGGTGTTAGACTGGGTTGATCCAGTCTGGTGTTCAAAGGAGCGCCGTGTTTTACCTTTCACAGAACTGTACTCAAAGCTCACTGGAGTTATTTGGTTTGGTTCTGTCCTAGGTTTGTCGTCATCTGTGCAGTCTCTGTCCCTGTCCATCACTCCTGCACAGACAGCAGCGTGGAGGAAGCAGATTTTTCAGCAGCTCAGTGAAAGGACAAAGCGGGAACTGGAGAATTTCCGGCACTATGAGCAGGCTATTGAGCAGGTATGCAGTGAGGACATTTATCTTCTAAACACATCTGGGAATCAATAATACTGATTTGAGCTTACTGTCAGCTTTATATTCTTGCCCTTACTTCTGTCTATGACAACTTTCCTGGATTATTAATGTCTGAGCTCCCTGTGGGAAATGAACAGCTTGTCAAAGATGGAGCAGCAGTATTCATCTAAAAGCATTATCAGATAGTTTTATTTAGGAAGAAACAAAGCATTGGTCAGCATTATTTGGGTACTGTGAGACCTCAAATCCTCAGAGAAATGGTTGCAACAGCAGAACATTATATGAATTATTCCACCACAGGATGAGGCATCTTAATTGAAACAGTGACTCAAGGAGGTGAGCTTCCCTCTCTGTGGCCATTAGGACTAATTTAACTTGCGTAAATAAATGATGCAAACGTCAATGGCAGCACATAAATAGCAGCAGTTTTGTTTGATGTTCCCTTTGTTATGACTCCTTGGCTCTTTTCAGATTCATTCATATTGTTGGTCCCTTCATTGCTAATTGCCTAATGACATCTAGAATTATTTGATTAAAAACATTTGGAGTCCAGGGATTTGATCACATTTAAAAAAAATTATGTCAAAAGTCTTTAAATTCCAAAGAGAGGTTGTGTTATAACAAGAGCAAACTTGAGTCAGTTACTACCCGTGTGCTACTGCATTCTTGCAGGGTAAGAATGTTACTACTGTTGTACACGTGCTACCTTAGTATCTTTTTATCCACTTTCATGAGTTTCCATACTCTGGTACACTCTGTATGGGAATGTGTGATACAGGTGTATGAATGTATGATGAGGTGTGATACAGACTAACCTGCAGAAGACACAACTTGTGGGCACAAAACCAGCATTTGGGAGAAAGAAAAGAGCCATGCCGTTTCTTTATTCCTTTTATGTTTGCCTTGCAGTCGGTTTGGGTTAAAACTGGAGCCTTGCAGTGGTGGAGGAACTGGAAGCCTCATAAGTGGATGGATGTTCGAGTTGCACTGGAGCAGTTCACTGGGAGTGATGGGATGCGTGACAGCATCCTGTTCATCTATTACATGTACCATGAGGAGAAGAAGGTGTGTTCAGCTGCAGACCCCTGGGAGAGCTGCCTTTGGCAAAGGGAAGCCTCTGAAAGGGAAACAGTTTCTTTAAAGGAGGCAAATTATGACACCTGTTCTGAGGTTTGGCAACCAATTCAAAGGTAACCCCAGGTACCAGCAAACCACAGGCTTTTCTGGGCTGTGTCAATGCTGTGTCAGAAATACCCAATCACAAACCACTCACATTGCTTAAACCATCAGTTCTCACTAATTAGGAATCCTTCTGGAAATTCAAAGTGTTCTTGATTGTGAAGAGCCCAGTTTGGCTGGACAGGGTCTTCCCAAGTAGGGTTAATGCCTGCAGGCAATAGGAATCAGAGGTAGGGTGAGGCTGGAAGTGGAGTCCTATTCCCTCTGCGCCAAGAATTGTTTCTTTGCTGTCCTTGGCAGGAATGCCTTGTTTGTAGACTTGAAGTGCAAAAATGCTGGCTCTGTGGAAGGTTTGCCTTAGTCACGGGGTTTTTTTTCTCTTGTCTTAGTACATCCATGTGTTCCTGAATGAAGTGACCATTATAGTTGAAGTGCTGAATGAAGCCAAGCATTCCTTTGCACTGTACACACCTGAGAGGACGAAGCAGCGATGGCCAATCCGCCTGGCAGCCGCAACAGAGCAAGAAATGCATGACTGGGTAATTCTGGCATCTCTCATTTCAAGCTGGCAATATCTGCAATAAAACACAGAATCCAGTCTCTGAAATGTCAGCATTACATTTAAACTCTTGAGGCTACTCATCTGGGTTTTAAGTGTAGGTATTTAAACCATCTGATCAAACTTAGTAGTGACACCTGAGGCTTGTTATCTCCTCTGAAGTCTGCTTGCTTTCTGTTGCTGCAGTTATCCACAGCAACACTAATGTTGCTTTACATTCTCTTCCTATCTCTGGATATAGATTAGGGTAGGAATGAGTTAGGAGTTGAATTAAGTTACTGTGTTCTTCTGCATTGGTAGAAGAACCATTCTCTGTTTTCATTGCTGCAGAGAGTCTTTTGTACAGGCAGACAGGAATAGATACACTGGAGCAGGGGCAAACCTGAGATGCTTCATCCTGATCAGCTCCTGCAAACCACAGCAGTTCCAGTGGTTGTATAATAATTTGTGAACCACTGAATTCTAGTGCCTTTTGAGAAAAAGCTGCAAATTCATTTTGCTGATTGGCAAGAACGTGCAGAGGTAAAATTTTGTTTTACAGTACTGAGCATCTTAATGGGAATTTTTGTTCTCGCTGTAAATGGAAGTTTTTTTTGCTTCTTGTTTTGTAGCTGTCTTTGCTGAACATGTCTTGCTGTGAAAGCAGACGGATTCAAGGCCCTCCTTCTCACCATGCCATTTGGTCAGTTACTTGTAAAGGAGACATCTTTGTTAGTGAGCCAAGTCCTGAGCTGGAGGCCGGACCCCAGTTGATGCCATGTGACCAAATGTAAGAGGCTTCTGAAGCTGTTCTTTCTGCATGGGATGCCATCCAGCAAAGAATGTCCTGTTAGTCCAGTGGCTTTGATGGGCTCTTGAGCGTGTAGTACACTGCAGATGTCTCTCACTGACAGGGTTAATGGCTGCCTTCCTACTCATGGTTGCACGTGAAGAATTTCACCAAATCATATTTTAATTCTTAGATGCAGGAAATATCCTTGTGATTTCAAAAGCCTTTCTCACTGAGATCCCAGTTTTTTAAATTGCATCTTTAATGTCATAAGAGAGAGCCTAAACTGAAAGTAAATTTAATTGCTGTAATTGGAATATAATTTGAGCTTTCAGTTTTATCTGAGTCAAGAAATCTGAAATTCTCAGTCTTCCACAGACACTGCAGTCCAGGAGCAGTTTCTCGACAGTTTTTATGACAACTGTGGCAATATGGTACTGCAAACTCCTCAAGCAGAACAATACCATCTGCTTTTTGGGAGCTGTTCAGAGCTAAATGCTTTCAACTGGCAGCTGCTTTCACTTAGAGATTGCACAGTGGTTGGACAAGTGAGCAGAGAAGGTTGCCTGTGCTGAAGATTACTGGGTTGTTGGTGGGGAAGGCACCCATCCCTGAAGGCTGTGCTGTTGAGTGCAGTGTCCTTTCCTGGCAGGTTCTGGCGGCAGGTGGGAGGGCACCTGCGCCTGATCGAGAGCAACAGCCGGGGCGTGGTGTGGGGCATCGGCTACGACCACACAGCCTGGGCTTACACTGGTGGATATGGAGGTGGCTTCATCCAAGGTACAGCTTGGCAGTGATGGAATTTTAAATGTCATGTCTTCGAGCTTTAGCTTTTCTCTAATCTACATTGTTTATTCCTCACAGGACTGGCCAGTAGTGCTGATAACATTTACACACAGTCAGATGTGAAATGTGTTTACATCTATGAGAACCAACGGTGGAACCCTGTCACTGGATACAGCAGCAGGTTATTTACTCCATTTATTGCATTTATGTACTTTAACACTGCTACTGTCAAATGAAACAAGGGTTTTGTTCTAGCTTGGAAAAGTTATTACACTTACTCTGTCTTCAGTCTCCTCCCACATTCATAGTTAACCTGTGATGGAAGGAGCAGTGTTTCTCAATTTTCTAATTTGTAATTATCAAAAATGTCAAAACGTCATTATGGCAAAACATTACAGAGTTGTGCTTTGTGATTGCACAAAGTGTGCCTACTTGCAGTACCTTTCACTATTAAGACCAGACAGAAAAGTTATTAGGATCTGTATATTCCTATACATATTGTGCTAAATACACTGAGTCCTTGAATAGTATATTTGACCAAAAGTATAGGAAAATACATATCCAATTATATGGCATTCAGTTTTAAATGGTAGTGAGGAATATCACTCTACAGAGAAACATTTACAAGGTCCTCAAGTTTGCTATAACTGGAAGCAACTGTACAGATTCTTTCCCACTGTGCTCATCACTCACATGATATTTCTAAATAGAGATTAATGATGGCAGTGTTTAGTGTGTGAAGGCAGGAAGTGCCACAAAAAGGCTTTTCTTCCCTTGCCTTTTAAACGCCCTGTTGTAAATGACCTTGCATTCCTTGTGCACTGTTCCACCACCACAGAGGTCTGCCCACAGACAGATACATGTGGAGTGATGCCTCTGGCCTGCAGGAATGTACAAAGACCAACACCAAGCCTCCTTCTCCACAGTGGTCTTGGGTAAGTTTTGGCTTACAAATTTTTTACAAAGAAGACCTGACTTAGCAAGTAGGATACAAGACTTAAGTTCAAGGGGCCCAGATTTTCTTCTGGGATTTGTTGTAACATTTAACCTTGTTTTCCCCATTAACAGCTAGCAATAATGTTCCATAGTCAAAAGAATGTTAAGCACTGAGTGGGGTGTTTTGTTTAATGTGACTTAGATCCTTTTCTCCTCCGCTGAATTAAAAAGATTTGGGAACTTCTGAGTGTATTTCAAGTGTTAGAAGGTTTCTAGCAAGTCATTGCTCTCCAAAAGGTGGAGATAAATAGAAGAAGAGGTGTTCATGATACATTAGGTGTTGATTGTTACTCCCACTGTTTGCCCACAGGTCTCGGATTGGTACATCGACTTCAGCCCGGCGGGCGGCACGGACCGGGAGGGCTGGCAGTATGCAGCTGACTTCCCAGCGTAAGGAAACTCCTCCTCTGCCAAATCCCAGACTCCAGTCCTCACTCCCTCTCATTTCTGGTTTGCACATTAACTGCCCTTTGACAGGGACTCAACACTGCCTCATTTCCCCCCTTTTTGTGGGCATGCTGATATTTGCAGGGAGGGAGGGCAGCAAGGTGAACTTGGCAAACTGTCACTTGAAGAATTTTCAAATCAGCAGTTGTGCCTGGTGGGCAGATGGAGGCAGTGCTCTCAGGCTGGCACTGACACTGGAGATGCTCTGACATCCTCATGAACACTGTTTAAATCTGTTTTGGTAGGTCCTACCATGGGCACAAGACAATGAAAGACTTTGTCCGACGGAGGCGCTGGGCAAGGTGAGGAATCTCAATATAAATAAGTTTTGAAGTTGAATCCTAATTGCTCACTAAGTCTACTTTAGTTATGAGGTGAAGAGTCTTGTCAACAAAACCCAATCAACAAAAGAGAAAGTAAAGAAACCTGAAATAAATAACCCAGCAGAGGAACTGATGACCTTTAGCATTATGTCTCTAATTGTAAGTCTCTATGAGTAGTTACCCTCTTGGATTTTGTGGGATCTGTAGATAAAAGTCAGACAGTTCTCTATATCTGATTTTCCTTATGGTAAATGATTAAGGCATAGTAGACACTGGGTATATCAGTACATATTAGGTCACTTGTAACTGCTGGTAATAGGCCTTTTCTATTAATAGTTTCAATTTATGAATTCCACATACTGAATGCTGGGCCACAGATAGTCCAACCCCATTTCAGTCAGAGGAAATGTCCAGGAGGAACCCAGAAAACAGCAAACTGCCACTGTATTCTATAAGCTGGGGAAGTCTGTGCATTCCCTGTTTTTCCAACTTTTCTGTGCTTTCTATACTAGAGCATCTAACAGCTGTGCTAATTGCTGTGAATTTACACACTGCTGGGTTTAGTACTGATGCTACAAAGTATTTTGCCCCTTGTACAAAAAGCTCTGAAGTGAGGTTCTGAAGCATCAAAAGTGTTATTTCAGGATATGCAGCAAAACAAACCCAGTAAATCAAAATGGTGACTTGAAATAAAATAAGCAATTTGAGAAATATGCTCTAGTCTAAATACATCCTCTTTTTTAACTGCCAATTGAAAATTGAAAACAAATAGACTCAGGGTTGGATCTGGTTTTTCAGAACTGGAAAACAGAATGTCCTGATGTTTTTTAGGACATTATTCATACATGAAATTATTGTGGTGGTGACAGAGTCTAACATAATTTCCCTAATTGACAGCACTACTTTGGTGCAATTTCCACAGAAAAAGTACACCAAGTCCCAGCATGACTTACTAAGTCTGTCATTTAGACTGCCTACCTCAAGATGCTACATAACCTCTTTAACAGACCAAGCAAAAAAGAATTGTAAAGTTATTCTTTTAACCAAGACAGAGGAAGGAATGAGCTGGGTGTGGAGTTCTCTCTGCACTGTATTATCCTGCTGCTGCCCAGTGAGTCTGAGAGAGCTATGGAGCAGTGTAGCACCAGTTGCAGACTTCTTGGGTGGTCCTGGTTTTATAAAGTAACTTTAAAAAAACCCTAAACAAACAACAGAAGCTTTGAGAAATCAATATTAGATCACTATTAGTTCAAATTTCAAAACCTGATTAATTGTTAATAACCTCTTTCAAATTAAAAATACTAATATTTAATGAAAAGCACTACCTAATGAAAGGACTTTAGGACTGAAAGTCAACAATAGACTGGGAAACCAGTTATGGAAAGTACACACTTCTGACAGGTTTGGGCTTTTTCTGCTTCAGAAAATGTAAGATAGTCACCAACGGGCCATGGCTGGAAGTGCCTCCTGTTACCCTGTGGGACATCTCCATAATTCCCAGTTCAGATGCAGATGATGAAGAAGCAGTAGCACTGTGGGCAATCAGTGACAAAGGAGACGTGCTCTGCAGGCTTGGAGTGACACAGCAAAATCCAGCTGTAAGGCTCCCTGTTTGTTTTTACTGCTTCTTGATGTATTTAATGTAATATGCCAAGTACATACAATGACACAAGGCCCTCTCTCAAAGCACCTTGTTATTTTTCATCCCTTAGTGTCCCAGATTTGCAAGTCCCTGTCCATCAGCTGTAGCACAGTTAGCTGCCCACGTTCCTTATAATAGTGCTTCTCTTGCATAATCCACCTGAGCTTGTGCCACATCACCTGCAGGAGCCTCTCTCAGCTCCTGGCTGTCTTCTCATGAAGCATTTTACTTCCACTTTCTGCACTGGCAGCTTAGTTCTTCTTTTTTTGTTTGTTTTTTGAAATGGTTGATAACAGGTGTATCCCAGTTAAAGGAATTGCTGAGGAAAGGACTCTGGGAAGCATGGTCCCACTCTGGTGCCGCAATACCAGTAGGACAAAAACCAGGAAAAACATCAAAGAAAATGCTTTAGTAGAATTTTGAGAAAAACTACAAGAAATTGAAATATATTTAGTATTTTTTCCTTCCTGATCTGTAAGGCTGTGCAGCAGTGAGAGCTGGAATACTGTGTCTGGAATGTAAAATCCTATATCAGCTGTTTTATGTGAGGAATTAAGGGAAAAAAAGAAGGCTCTAGTCCAGCTGTTGAAAGATATGTAGATGCCTAAAATGCAGTGATTTTAGTAAAAAAGGCCCTTCATGGTCCAACTTAGTTATTTTCAAAGAGTTGTATCTCCAAATATCTTTGAGGATCAGCAACCTCATTTCTGTTCAGTCATGAAGTTATGTAAGATTTATTCTCCAGAACATTTTTCACTATGTTGGTTTTTTTCTCATTTGGTAATAATCAACAAGATTTTGTCATGGAGGTTTTAAGCACTGCTTCAAAATTCATCTCCTATGATTTGTTAGGGAACATCCTGGCTGCATGTGGGAACAGATCAGCCCTTCATTTCCATCTCCATTGGAGCATTTTACCAAGTGTGGGCTATTGCTAGAGATGGTTCTGCCTTCTACAGGGGTTCAGTGTCTCCAAACAAGCCTGCAGGTAAGAACTTGTTCTTTAGCTTTTGCTCTGCTCCACTGCCATGTCTGAAAAAGTCCAATCTGTTTCGTAGAGGTGTTTCCCATGGCTGTGCAAAACAGTGCAACAAGTAATACAATAATTATAGCAGTTCATTTGCTATTCACTTGTGTAATTTAAAGTGTTCATTTGTAAAGACAATCTGTTAAAAATGTATGAAGTGTGATGTCATTCACAGCTTTCCTGCACAGCAATGTATTTCAGCTGCAGACATTTCCATACCTAATTCTATTTTTGCAATGCTTAACTCAAGATTTGTGACCTTTAGGTGACTGTTGGTACCATATCCCTTCACCTCAAAAACAGAAGTTAAAGCAAGTCTCAGTGGGACGAACATCTGTGTTTGTCTTGGATAAAAATGGTAAGGATTTAAAAAATTATTAGTCAGTGCTAAAAATACATCAGTCTGTACTAGACTGATTTAAAAAGAAGAGATTAAGTTAGAACTGGACAGATGAATACTGGTGCTCCAAAGGGACTAATATTTCATACTGAATGATCTGGAGGAGCAGTGCACTTAAGTACTGCTTCTGAAGGCTTGGTTGTTTTCTCTGATAGTGCCCTGGGTAACAACAATCCAGCACCTGTGCTCTGTGGGGGGAAGACACAGACGAATGTCAGAGAATTGCACGGCTGGGCTTTGTCTGGAATCCTGCTCCAAAACAGATAAATCATGAAGCACCTTTTGTACAAGAAACAAGCCTTTAAAAACAGATTCAGAGACCTTCAGCTCACTTGCTTTTGTTGTCTAGTGCCTAGTTCCTTATATGAACATTTTTCCCCAAGAAGTTTTACAAAACAGAGTATTTGCTATTTTTTATAAGCAATAACTACAGAAATACAAATTCCACAGTGGGAGCTTCATTTTGTCCATCTCTGTAACACCTTAGCCAAAACTGCATTTCCCTGGAACACAGAAAGAATTCCTGGTCTGTGTTGTTTACAGCACTTCAGACAAACAGCCATGCTGGGCTGTAACCAGCACTCTTTGTTTCACAGGCAATCTCTGGTACCGGCAGGGAATCACACCCAGCTACCCTCAAGGATCCACCTGGGATCATGTTTCCAATAATATCCGGAAAATGTCTGTAGGGCCCCTGGACCAGGTGTGTATTAAGCTTCCTTGCAGCTCATGAGTTTGTTAAAAATTATGTAGAATATACTTTAATAATTCAACGTTCTTCAGCCTTAGTTTTGTTTAATTTCATTGCACAAAATATTGGTCTAAATGCTAGAGTCTGATAGCAGAGGAAAAAATCATCCCAGTGGAATAGCAATACAGCCAAGCCCTCTGCTGCACAAAGCCTCAGTAATTTTTTCCATTTTTTTAACAAGGCTATATATTTCAACAAGGCTTTTTATATATTTCATATCATCTATTTCCTGCTAAGTCTTATCTGGCAGTGTTTTAATTACAACACTGCTCTGTAGTTTGTTTGGGTGTCTCTCTGCCTAAATTAGAGCATTTTCAGCCTATTGAAGAACAAGCCTGGTTTTTGAAAGGGGTCAGACAGAGATTTCACATCTGGGAAGAGCAGCACATTTTACTGCCTCTCTCTGCTTCCTTGAGGTGTGGGTGATAGCTGACAAAGTGCAGGGCAGCCACAGCCTGAGCTGTGGGACCGTCTGCCACCGGACTGGTGTCCAGCCCCTGGAACCTAAAGGCCTCTCCTGGGATTATGGCATTGGGGTAAGTGCTGGGGGCACAGAACTGCCTGAAGTTGTCCATCCCAATGTCTGTGGGCTCACAGAGAAAGGGAAGTGCCATCCTGCCCAACTGGCCAGCATTGGAAATCTTGGATATACCTGCAGAAGATGGTCATTTTCCTTCAGGTTTATGTTCCATTCTGAGGTTATTATAATGGGCTGTGCAGTCATAGCTGGGAAGTTGTTTATTTGCATTTGATAAATATTCATTTTAAATAGGTAATGTAAAAGTTACAATGGAAAAACTAGTGGAGTAAGAGCCATTTAAAAGAAAGTGGATTCCTTCCTGGTCTGCACATGAATACATTGTTGTACCCTGTAATATTCTCAGTGTTTTGAGAAAGGCTATTTTAAGGTTTTGCCACCTTTTAAGTTGGTGGAACAACTGCAGTAGCTCTGTTATGAATGCCTGACCCTACTAATCTCAATTCCCCATGATAAAAAACAATCCTCAAGCTTACCATTTCTGTAACTCCCTGTCAGGGAGGTCTGCTGTGTTTTGTTTTATTTTACAAGGAGCCTTTCTTCTGATTCATCCCAGAGCAGGATTACTTTCCTCATGAACAAATAGAACAAACTAGCAGTGCACATAAAGCATCACATCACATACAGCACTGACAGGGTGATGTTTCTCCTTTTGAGTTTCTGTGTCCCTTTTTCACAGGGTGGCTGGGAGCACATTACAGTCAGAGGAAATGCAACAGAAGCATCTCGGGGTGCTGTGCCTGACACCGCCGAGGAAAACCCAGCAGCATCGAAGGAGGGAGAAGATGAGGAGAGTAAAAGGAAAACAGAAGACTCTAAAGCCCCTCTGATGGTCAGTGAAAGTCAAGAATTGGACAGAAATTCTGTTAATTGTTAAATTGTTGCCATCTATGTGTTGCTAACAAGCAGAAGGCAATAGCTGAAAAAGAAACAGATGTCTACTGCTTGAAGAGAAAAACATGACATTTTTGTGCTACTAATAATATGTTTGACTGAACTGGACTTTGCAATGGGGTATTTTAAGTACTGAATCCTTCTAATGCATCTATGTGACTTGATAGAGTTCATAGTTTTGTCAAAGCAGGCAAAGGTTTTTAACCACCATGTATTTCTGGCCCTTTACCATAGCTGCTACACACCATGCAAATGTGAATATCTGCACCGATGATCACTGTATTTATTTCTTTTTTTAATGCTCCCTACATTTCTCTTATATTCACACATCTCGCACGCTGTCCTTGAGATTCGGCTTTGAGCACAGATGAAAATGTTTTATCAGTTTGAATGAATGCAGGCAAACACAGCTGGTTTGTTTGTAGAGGCCCTTACACAAGCACAGAGCTTTGCTCATGGGAGGGCTCCATGTCTAAGGATGGACTGGGTCAGGCTGTTCTTGCTCCCATCAGCAAAATCCAATTCTACACAACTCTTCTTAGGCTGCAGTTAGCAGGAAGGGCCAGTTTTTGCTGTCCTTTCTCACAGTGTGTTCATCAGGCAGCAGAACCCCTGGTTTCAGGGAGCCACTGGAGAGCCCAGTCCTGCTCAGTTGGGCTCAGCTCTGAACTGTCACTGCAAGTGCTGGGAAATCATGGTCTGTCTTCAGCTGAACTGAAACTGGGACAGCTGAGGTACACAGATGCCTACCTAAGGAGGCTGGAAGGGACCAGACTCTGGATGCTGTGTTCTGGATCATTGCAAATTATGCTCTCCTACGGTAGAAGTTAAAGGAAGGTCTTAAACTGACTTTACAGTGGTAGGAAGGCAAAACAACTGTACTGACAGCAGTGGAGTTTGCCAGTGTACACTGATGGAAGTTCAGAATAAAGCTCTGCTCTCCATTTTAAGTGATTTGTTCATCCCTTTTTCCAACATGAAACCACTTTCTATTCTCAAAAAAAAGCTGTTTTTCCTGACCTTTTATCATAATTGGACAGTTTACATTCATTTCTCCTCTCTGTGTGACTGTACATGAAGCTCTTTTTATATGATTTTGGTGTGGTCTCAGTACTGTATTTGTAGAAGTAAAACTTATGTTTGCACGTATTTAAGGAATATATTTGGTATTTAATGCCAAGGAAAGCACTGTTTCCAAGTGTAAATGTGAATGAAGATTGAAGATGCTTTACTGTTAAAAAAAAGAACCTGTTGATCTTCCCAGTATGTGATTAGAGATTTCTGGTTTATACATACATTGTGGGAGAAGCATAAATCATGTGTTGCATTAATTACCGTAATAGGTTTTGCATAACTTGCACAGTATCTTGTCCAAATAAATAACTTTATTACATGTATTTTTAGAGAATTATTAGGATTGTATTTTTCTCTGCGTTGTATTAAGGTTTTTCCTTTTAATAGTCAGTGTTTACATCTCCAACAATCAACCTGATTGCATACAATAAGCTTTATAATGTACCTTTGCATTTTTCCCTACATTGCCAAGTTTCACTTACTTTACTGTAAAAGGCTGGGTTTAACTGAAAAAAAAAGTTATAAGTTGCTTATGTTTGAGTACTAAGTATTTGCCTTCTAAAATATTATTTAGAAAATTATTTAATTTAAAAATATGTCATTGTTGTGGCTAGTTAAAGTATGGAAAAGTGACTTTAAACTGAAGCAATTTTGAAAAATAAAAGTAATTTATCAGAAAAACAAGCTTCTTCAAAATCCGTTTTGACATGTCCCAGAACAGAGCACTTTGTACTTTGCTGCACTGTGGAACTAGCAGCTGTAATTCCATAAAAATGCCTGTGGCCAGAGCCTGACTGGCCTTGGGGATGGAGTGTTCAGGGAAGGTGTGACTTTCACCTGCCTCCTGGGCTGCTGTACTTACAGCTAGATAGGATGTGCCATTCTGGGTTTAATGTTTGAAATGCCTCTGGTTGCAGAAAGTCAAAAATACAATGCCCAAGCATTAAACTCTGTATGTTTAGGAGCAATACCAGCAAAATTGGTTCTTAAAGTGCAATTCTTCATCAACAGCACTATTAAAATACTGGATTTTAAACTTGCTGGTTCCCTCTTTCCACCAATGCAGCCAAACAGCAATTCAAACATAACTATCCCACAAAAGCATTCCAGGGATGTTTACTAGCTGGAAGCTCTCAGATAATGACCTTCAAAGAATCCTACAAAAAAATTACCACAATCTACAAGTGCTTGGCCATAGCTTACTGCGTGACACACAGAGCCACAGTTTGCAGTGAGAAATAACCAAACAACAACAAAATCTCTTACCTGAGGAGGTGCTGAGTGGAATAACTGGAAGAAAAGTCTTGGAGTTACTGACTGACCCACTGTGATCAGTACAAAAATAGAGTGAGGATTCATTTACCCAAACAGAGCTGCTGGTGAATGGAGTAAGATCCAGCACTGTAATGACAAGTTAAATCTCTAAGAGACTCTGCAATTCTTTCATTGACACTTGAATATGAGAAGGGCTAAATCACATTTATTTTAATGTGAAAACAGTTCAACAACAAGGAAAATTCCAGTTGAGGCAGGATCCAAATGTTTTCTCCAGCAAGGCAACCACATGTATAAACTGTTGTGTTGTTCTACATCATAGCTATGGATTGCTGTGGTGGAGAAAGATAATTCACATCCCTTACCAGCCTGTGTGGGAATCCTCACCTTTCACTCTGAATTACATTGTCAGCCCCTCAGCTGTGCTGCAGCAAACTACAAACACATTCCAGACTGCACAGTGCAGCACAATCCTTTTATGATGGATCTGATAAATCCTTCCTCAGCCCCCATTCCTCCTTGGACACCCTTCTCTGCTGGAAAAGGACCAGCCCACAAACCATTATCAATCCTAGTGATGGATGAGGTGCCAAATGTTTCCTGTGCCATCAGAGCACAGAGCAGCAGCCTCCTGTTCATGGGGCATGTGGGGAGGGGGAGCTGGGACACAGGGGCTCCGTGGGCACCACACTTCCAACTGAGGTCACTCCAGCTTCAGGTGCCCCAGGTATGAGAATACAAGAGGAAAGAGAGCCCCTCAGTGACATAAAACTTTTTACCACAGGAGGGGATAGAGGGAGGAGAAAAAAAGAGCTTATTTTCCTTTTTGAAGAGTTTCTGCTTCATTTATTGTTTTACAGTATCAGAATCTAACACTAACCCAGAAAGAACCTGATCACATCACAGGCTTCATTATGAAGTAATTTAAATTGGCCAGAGCATTGTCTAAGACTACATGAAAGCATTTTTATCATTCTCTTGGCAAAAGTAAGTGATTTGCCCCTTACTCATTATTTGTATTAGAATGGCACCCAGACAGACACCCACTAAAGAAAATCTCTGTGAGGCCAGATGCTCTGGAAGCACAGAGCAGAACTGTCCTTACTCTAGAGAGCTTACAATCTACGAAAGCTTTGCAGATGTTTGCATCAACAGATGTTTTTATGCCTTGCAATGTTCAAGATTACCAGGGCAGATCCACCAAAGTTAAAGATCAAGATAAATATTCCGATTTGGTGACCAATTTCCCATTTGTGCCACTTCAGTCACCAAGTCAGTGAGATGCTGTCATCAATTTTAATCTTCTCTTCAGCATAGCAGATGAGTCATTGAAAGGCTGGTGAGCAGAACTACAGCCAAGATTCTCAACAAACTCCAAGGAATTCAGATGACACAGACCTTAAAGGCTCAACTCACTCTACTCCAGGTGGGATCATTTTCAGAAGTTACTAAACCACATTTTCAAGTCAACTCGTGTTACAGGATAGGTTTCCAGACCCTGGCACACCACACAAACATTCATTATGCTCTGAGAAATTCTGAGGGTTTAAGGTAATTTTTTAATGTGCCATATAAACTATAGTCACGAGTGTTACCTGTTTGTCTTTTTAAGGAAAAAAAAAAGACTGGAGGCAAAAATAATCTCTTTAAACCTCTAGGTTTTATGTATTATGATGTAAGAAGGAAAAACCGTGACAGTAGTAGCTGGCAGTTGGTGTTTTGGCTGAAGTTATGAATCTATGTGGAATATTTCTGTAGGTTTTCCTCATGGTCATCCTCCCCATGCTGCTGTTGATAATGCTGGTACAATTTGGATCCCCAGGCTCCCCCCATCCCTTCTACTGCTGGGAAGTGTCCGTTGGACATATTGAGTATAATGGAGGTCAAGGATTTAATGTAGTTTTTGGCCAGAGTGAGAGTCTCTATTTTGGAAAGCTTGTTCTCGGCCCTCACGTGGGGGATCACCTCGCGCAGGGCCTGGAAGGCGTTGTTGAGCTTGTGCATCCTCTGCCTCTCGCGCTCGTTGCTTTCCAGCCTCCTCAGCAGCCTGTCCTTGCTGCTCCAAGCACGCCTGGCTCTGCCTGGGGGGATCTTGCTGCTCTCCTTGTTTCCCCCATTTCTCCTTTCTTTGCGGCCCAAACATTTCACCAGTTCCTTTTTTCTCGTTGCCGGCTCTTCAGAAAATGCGTCTTTTTCAACGGTTTGCCTTTGTTTCTTTCCTTTGGTTTTAGCCTTCATGTTTTGTTGGATGGACTGGTATTAATTGTCAATGTGCTGTAAAAACATAACACCAATATTCAGCTGGGAGGAGAGCTTGCAGAGGGAACAGAGGGCAAGTGAATGGAACCAGTGAAACAAAGATGCAGTGAATCACCTACTGGTGAAAAACAGATGCCTCTACTTTCTTAGAAACAGGCCTCAAAGGTTTTTCCTTTATCAGAGAGGTTTTTCCTTTATTATTGTACATAAGAGAAAGTGGTCTCCAAGTCGATTCAGTCTTTCTGTAGAAAAGTGAACCACAACTCAAAAAATATGCAGAACACAACAGTCAGTGAGGTTTGGTAGCACATTGCCTCTCTTTGATCTCTTACGCTGCTGTTGTTTCCCAGCTCCTCACTCCCCCACATTATAATAAAGCCATGCGCCACTTCCATGTACATGTGCTGGCTTAGGGGGGTATTAGACAGACCCTCAGGCTCTTACTCAAAGTAATTTTTCCTTGAACTCCTGGTAATTGGTTTTTGTAGGCACAGGTTTCCACTGTGAGAGGAGTCCACTAGAGGGAAACATGCACACTCTCAGGGAGAAGCTCCGAGCCAGCCACGTGTTCTCAGCTGCAGCATTTCTGTGTTCTGAGCTAGTCCCCACCACACACACAAAAAAGCACTTCCCTCTTCCAACAAAAATCCAATAATGTCAGGGCTTAACTGCAGTTACTGCCTCAGATCAACAGCAGCAGAGCAGGCTATTTTCCAAGTTACCCAAAAAACCACGGCAGCGTTCCTTCCTCTGCATTAGGTGACAGCACTGATATTTTACCTCCCTCAGCCCATATTCTGTGCCCACATTACATCTGAGTACAACAGCCCCCCAGCAACCATGCCTCTAACAGCAACAATCAGTGTTACTAAGAGACATCCCCAAAATATGTTCTTTCCACAGTCTTCCAGTTCATGTAGTCATAAAAAGGTTTGATGTAAACAAAATACATTTTTACACCGATACTATTGTGTAGGAGCAGTTTGAGGGCTGGTGAGCCGATAAAAAATGGAGGAAAAAGAAGAACAAAAACCTAGCCCCAGGTGTGAGACTGTCCCAGTACAACCTCAACCTTAGCTGGAGCAGGTGGTGTCCGGCAGGTCCCAGCTGTGCTGTGGTAAACACCCCCTCCTGTCTTGTTTCTCATTTCTTGAAAGCCATGTTCAGCTGCTGGGCTTGCACACTGACTCAGTTCTCTGCCTGGGAGGACATCCTGGCCATCCCCAGGCTCCTTACTACCAAAGAGGCAACTTTACCAAACAGGACAGGAATTCACAAAGCAGCTGGGTGAGGGCAGCACCCAGGTGATGACAGCTGAAAGACAGCACCAAGCAGCTTGTGTTGTGGAGCCTAAAAAAATGCTGGAGACACACCGGTACCTTCAGAGAGAAAACAGGTCCAAAGGCAAGCACCAGGTTTGTTCTGCACCCTCTGTGTAACTCACTTGGCAGAAAGGGCAGAGCCACAGTACAGCACAGAGGGGTGGGAGTTTCCCTGCCCAAGCACAAGAAGCACTGCTGGGGAGTGCTGCTGTTTGGAACAAAAAACAGCCCACAGGACTTGGTGAAGCGGGAGCTCATGGAGACAGCCAGGAGAGAAAGTTGGAAGAAGATCCAAGAGAAAGGAAGCTTCAGCAAACTGTGAGAGCAAAGTAGTCTTTAAAACTGCAGGCTGGGCAAAAGCAAATGGGGTATAATGGGATAACAAGGTGCCTAGCTGGCAGGTTTGTTCTTAGATTGCTGTAGTCTGGAGAAGTAACCTTAGAGAGCCCCAGCTCAGGTGCTGAGAGTCCCAGGAAGGCGTTATCAGAGTGTGCAAGGAGCAAACAGATTGTGAGGGGATCAGGAGCAACAGACTGGAGTGGTCAAGAGAAACCAAAGAGAGCAGCCAAATACCAACACATTTAAAACCCTGTGCAGCCATCTACCAGGGCTGGCATCCCTCTTCTGTGACTTACCACTCCACCCGCTGCTGAGAAGGTGCCTGGGGCCCAAGGGGCAACGCGGCAGAGACCCAGGGGAAGCCAGGAACAGCAGCAAGGGCTGTGGGGGCAACGGGGAGGGAACGCCGCGTGTCCTCTGAGCGAGGCAGGGTCTGTCAGCAGGAGCGGGCGAGGGGCCCAGGCCCTGCCCTGGCCCGAGGAGCCCCGGGCAGGCGCTGCCCGAGCCCCGCAGGCGGAGGCAGCCGCAGGCAGGGCCGGCGCTGCCCGGGACACGTCGCTTTAGCGGCGGGGGCGGGCCCGGCGGGCGGGAGCTCCGGTCCCTCCGGTGCGGGCAGGACCCGCACACCCCGCCGAGGGGCCGGGCACGGCCGCAGCGCCCCGCTCACGGCTCCCGCCGTGCTCGGGGTGGTCACACGCCGTGCAGGCGATGACACGGGGGACACAGCGCACGGCGCTGCAGCGGCGCGAGTGTCACTGACACTGGGCAGGCACAGCGCTGTCACCGCAGGAGGGGCCGGCCCAGGGCCTCCCTAGCAGGTGGAGCGTCCCCGCCTGCAGGGGGACGAGGTCTGCCCCAGCTCTGTTCTGCACGCTGTCACAGCACCCGTGTGACACAGGCCCACAGACACAGCACTGCCATCTCTTTGAGAACTTGCTGCTCATAAAGATTGCAAGTTCTCAAATTCTTTGATAATAAGTTCTATATAAGGTGACCAATTTAGTGCCATGAGATCTTTTGCATCTGTTCTCATTAATGACCACTGCCTTGGTCAAATTTCAGCGCAGTAGTTATATTTTACCTAATGAAGTTAAGTCATCTTGATATCAGTTTCTCATTCCCAGGTCACAACAGGTGCCAGCACTCAGCAGCTGCCCCGAGCCATCCCCACCCTCCCAGAGAGCAGCAAACACCAGCACTCTCCTCTCCTCTCCTTCTGCCCAGCCTGGAACAGCTGCAGCATCTCACCAAGGAGCTCCCAGTGCACACCAGTACTTCACTTATTTACCTGGTGATTTCTGGTCCATTCAGCACATGCACTTAGATAGAAAAAAATCAAGCAACTCTTCTAGGAAGAAATTCAGTGAACACTGAGAAAACATCATTAACCTGTTTTCTGAACGTATAAATTTCAAAATCCTCATTCTTTCTACAGATCTTTAATTCTATGATTAAAAGCAAAATTCAGTATTCAGAATGACACTGTTTCTGTTTTAATTATTGCTTCTCTACTGACTGTGTACACACTTTACCTGAAATTTTCACAAGGGTGATGATACTGGAAGAGTTTAAAGGTGACTACGCTATTTAGCGCGGACTCATCAGCTGGGACTTTGGCTTTGAACTTTTGGAACTTTCTCAACCTCAGGAGACTAACAAATATATCTTACAGTAGAACTACACTGCTGGCATCTGTTTAAAAATGAACAAACAGACAAAGAGATTATAAATATATAACTGTATTTTATTTTTAATATTAAATATTTTTAAATTACAAGCAGTTTCTTGAATCACACTATGCATGATAATCAATATACAGTAGAAATTACAATTTAAAAATGTACACAATTTAAAGACATTTTGACCTGAAATTTCATTAACTATGATATATTGCCATAAACCTCATACCTGTATTAAATTACAATAGGAAAACCTCATACCTATGATTTTGTTACATAGTTTCTCATTTACAAATAGAATTGAACATTATATATACACACACATCAGTACCATTTATCATTTAAGTTACACCTACATCTGTGCAAGTTCAAACAATTTCATAAACAAAACTAACTGTAAGTCATATTCAAGTTTCTGAAAAACAGGCTGCTGGTATTACAAATACTTATTTTCAATAAGTTTATATGATGTTTGACTCTCCTCTAGATTTCTTCCCATTTTGTACCAAAACCATTAACATGTATGACTTAAAGCTGAAGTAATTTTTTGAAGTAACTCCATTCTTATTTAAGGCTATTTCTTATAAGGCTAATGTACTTGAATTCCACCTTTCACCAACTCCAACACAAATAGCCAAGTCACTGACACCTGACAATGCTGACATTTTAGGATAGTGCTTAATCGTAAAAAAAAAAGTCTTTCTACCAACCAGCCTCCTCATGAAAGATTGAGTATTACATAAAAATCTGCTAAAAATACTGATAAAAAGAATGAGGCTTAAATGGCTTTCATTAGTGCATCAACAAGGATATGAAAAAACAGTTAAATCTGCTCATTTCCATAAATGCAGTTATACACAGTGTATCTGCAGCTGGGGCATTTCCGAGAGTACAGGTGTTCCCACTGAAACTGGACACACTTGTTGCTCTCTTGGCTACAGATCCTAATGTTCAAACAAACATCTTTAGGTGGGAAAAATCAGATCTTTTAAATACCTTTAGTAGCCAAATTGAGACAATGCCTTCATTATTCAAACAATCCAGGTATTCTACTAGAGAAGGAATTAAGCTGTAACCAGTCCTCATAATAAACCATTGAAAATAGATACATGTACTTCTAAAATGGAGACCAGGCTTAAGTTAGCTAGTGCAAGAAATTACATAGAGTGTAATGAATGATTTGGAACAAATCCCCTCATTATAATGTAACATGTTGGAATTACTGATTCATCTTCATTGTGCCACTTAACTGCCAGGCAGATATTTAAGTATTGCTAGTAGTTGATCAGATCTTTAAGTGTTATTTTTTTACCCCAAAAGATAGTTTATATTATTGCAATCCAGCCTACTGGATTACTGAAATTAAAATTTATGTTTAAGTGATCTGAGTTAACTTTAAATATTTCTTTCTCTTCATTGTACAGCTAAAAAGGACATTACCTTGCTTAATATCATACACATCTTGTTTTGGAAAAAATGCTCCTTTGGCAATTCATTAGCAATGAGTCCATTTGGACAAAGGAGTAAACTTTCACTTCCTGTGTAAGCTCTTCTTTAAACCCAGGTAAAGAAGAAAAATCTTAGATTCCCATCAAGCAAAGGAAATTCCTGATGTGCAAGATAAACATCTGATTTTCCAGAATTACAAGAAACAAAATGCACAACCAAGTGACAACATTCTGGAGCATAAGCTTTTATTTAACCCAGAACTATTTTTAAAATAAAATTATTCAAAATTAAGGCTGAACTCCAGGTCTGACAAGTTTTTCACCACGTAAGGCAGACAAGCCCACATGTTCCCTGCAGACCCTTATGGAGTGTCATTCTTACTATGGTGAAAATTTAGAGACAGATGAGGTACCCTAAATCTAGCTGTATCAAGGAGTTTAATGTTGGAATTATGGAGTTTCTAAGCAATAGTTTGTGCACAAGGTCTATTACCAACATTTTCAAATATTTTCAGTAGCACACAGCTTCCTTAAACCCTCTACAGTATACACTGTAAGCCTGTATTAAGAACTACTTGACTTGGCCTTCTAAATAATGTTTTGGGAAAGGTCCATAGGAAAATTCAGTTCCTCACTTCATACTGAAGAACAGTTCTGACTAACTCAACCTGAGTGCCTCATCAGAAAAAGATATCTCAACTCATTGGCAACTTCAAACAACATGATTAACTAAATCATTCCCTTTTAATCAGTATGGAAGCCATTCTGGTTTAAGGGCTAAATAACGTTGGAAAAAAACCAGTTAACATATTCTTGTCATTTTTAAAACATAAAAATCAAAATTAACACAGAGGTATACAAAAACAGAAATCAAACATCTGAAAATATCTAGTCCTCCCATCTCCATATGACGAAAATTCTCTGGTGACTGGATCTGGACACAGAGCACTTGGACCACCATTATCTCATGTCCTGCCAAAACAGCCACTAAAATACAAAGTACTTCATATTTCAGTGCATTTGTATTTTAGTACAAGTAAACAAATACAAAGCCAGGTAAACTGCTCCTATCAGTGTTTCCTATAGATCTGAACTGCATAAGGCATTCCAAGAAGTCAGGGATTTCTTTCTCAACTGAACTCACTTTGGAATAATAAGGATATTTTTTCCCAATCAGTTTCGAGGATTAAATCAGCTAAATGCATGGTAGAGCAGGAAGGTTAAGCCCCCCACTGTCTTCCCTTCAGGCTTCAGAGCAAACCTATTGTACTGCAGCCTTTGTTCAGAATACATTTCAAGATGTACCATGGAGCTCTGCAGACATCTTAAAATGGATCTGGCCCTATAATGGGTGCAAAACTGGGCATTAACCATTAATCAAAATCTTAATTGTCATAACATCACCGAGAGGTAGATTTACCACAGGCCTCTGAATGAGCTTCAAAATTCACAGAATGTACAGCTGAAGGGCCAAGTGTACCCAAATCCAGTCTATTGAAATTAGTCTTTATGTAAGATTCATAAATTCCAGAGTTTTGTACAACCAATTTTTCCTCTTCTTTCTCCAAGGCAGAAATTGTAGTAAAAACTGGAAGGCCCTTAACTTTGATATAGTCAGATGCTATTACAGTTTAAGCAGTCAGTAGGATCATATGTAGGAATTAAGAGACATTATCTCTTTCATCTAAAAATTCCAGAGTATATCATATATTCTTTTCCAGTTTCCTATAAAACATGAACACTAACAACCATTCTATAACCATTATCATTTTAGAAATGGTACTGAATATAAGATTTCAGCAAGTCTAACATAATACTCAGAAGTTATGTACGTTTTACGAGTACCGTGCATAGCAAAAGGCTACAAAAAGGACAAATTAAACTGGATAACTGGGCCAATTCAACTTGTCTTATTTTCCTTGAACGATTTAAGATTTTGATTCTGTACATCATCAGGAAATAAAGGAAGAATAATCCATAGTGCAATTGTAATAAGCAAAGTAATATGTAGTGATATCTTTTTGAATAAATATGGCTCACTACTGATCAACTATCATTCAAACAGTTCCATCAACACAGCCACCTGTTGCACAGGACAGGTATACACAATTCTACAACAGGTGTATGTTCAAATACATAATGAACTACATGGAAAAATATAAAAAGAATATTATACAATCTCATACATAAACCAGACTGTAGTGTAATTGCTTTACTTGTTTAAGTTATCTGAAAAATACTTCAAGTACTTGAAAACAGCGGCAGAATCGTCTTTCAATGAAAAGCAAAATTGCACTGATTTAAAAATACATTACAAAGTTAAATACACATTCAAATTAATGTCCTGATTTAACATTGCTTTCAGTGTTTACTTCCATTTCTCAGTACTTCTTCATTACCTGTGTTACTCCAGGAGGATCCAGAGTTTAGATAAAGAAGTTTCAAACACAAAGTCTATGTGTTTAATGTATGGAGTCCAAGCACGTTTAAATTGATTTAATCTTTTTCTCCATCTTCACTGCTTCCTATTAGTAAAGGAAAGGTCATAAGATACAGTGAGACTCTTCTGCACAGCCCTCATTCTTTCTAAGACTCTTGCTAGAACTTGGCATTCTGCTGTTTTGCCCTTCCAAGTTTTGGTTAATTTTTCCCTACACTTTCAACTACTGTAAACATTTGGTTCATTTATTCATAGACATCTGCCTCAATCACACAGTTCAATGTCACTTCTTAGGACACATAAGGCAACACAGGATCTCCAAAATACTCTCTCCTATCTGTAAGTTACTAAGCAGCAAATATTATCTAATCAATAAGCACAATACAAGAACAATACAACTCTATATGACACTGATTACATATTTATAGACATAGACCGTAAGCAAGGCTCTGCTATCAGTAATATTTATTTTTAATAATGCAATGTGTTATCAAGATTAATAATATGCCAGACCAATTCAAGTGTGCTTATTTTTGCTTCTCTTAACCCTCAAAAACACAAAGGTTAAAAAAGTTTTTGGTTACTGACAAGAAGGCTTGCTAATAAACACTGCTAGTGCTCAATATTGCTCTGAATGGATTGTTTGGCTCTCCTAACAAAAGCTATCCTATTCACAGCTCTAGAAAACATGCTGCAGTTCTCGAGAGAATGTCAAGAATGCAATGTCTAAAAAGCAATATGAAAAGAAAACTAAACTGTAAAATAAGCTTACACAATAATAGCAGAAACAATTATGTTCCTGGCATCCTCATCCTGTGCAATGAAAACACAATTGTGACTTCAGACAGTGCAATAACCAGAATTAATAACTGCCATAGTGTGGCAGGTGCAACAGCAGTGCTGCAGGATTGCAGAGGGTTCATTTATCCAAATACAGCACTCGGGTTTTTAACACAAAAACTGAGAGCTTGTCCTGTAAATGTTCCACAGGCTGTTCTACCACTATTTTGTACCAACTTGGATGCAAATAATCTCAATCTCCATGGAAAACTGTCTTAACTGAAACACAAGACCAGACAAACTTTCATGGTGTTAAAAATGTACTTCTACATTTGGTATTTAAACATAACAAGACTTGCTGTATCTGTTCCTTTATCTTTACATAATGATTTTAATTTGTATCTTTAAAGTTATTATTATGACTAAATCACTTACCTCCTTGCTCTATATCTGAATCTGTAAGATGTGTAAGAGAAAAGCTTGCCATGTTTGCAGGAGAGATGGAGAATCTGGAATAAGGGGATGAATGTGACCAGTTCTGATCAAGAGTCCGGGATGGTGGAGGTGGAGAGAAGTACTTTGATGGCTGAAGGGGTGGTTTGGAACCAATGAGACTGTTAGCTGCCTTGGATATAAAGGATGGCTCTGGAGAAGAGAAGTCATCATCCCACTCAAAACCCCCACCTTGGGGAAGGAAAGAAAAAAAAAAATAAGAAAAAGGAGCATTACAGTAATGTCATGTAAGGTCACCCAGAGTTGTACAAGGAGACTGGAAGATTGCATTAACCCCAAACAAAACCTGTATCCCTGGGCAGGGTTCTAGCCCAGGAAGTCCCAAAGATTTGTCCCTCAGTTTGGCTGCCTCTCAGGCAACCCTGGACACATCAATATATAAACAACCAGTATCACATCCCAGCTTTGCTCCTCAGGAACAAGGGAATCTGAGCCCAGCTGCAGTGTGTGCTTAGGATGCAAAATTGATGCCAGCATGGCCCAGTGAATTTACAGATCACATATGGCTTAATGACTTCTCATAAAAGGCTCTGCATCAAACAGCCTCAGGCCCTGCTGTGTATAAATATATTCATGTACCTTCTTCATCTGTTGAGCTTTCTGAATTTGCAAATCTGTTTAAGTAACCAGGGCTGGAAGATGGAACAGGAGAGCTGCCAGCACCTTCCCCGTTCACGTCTATCCCACGGCTTCCCAGCTCCTTCGTTGGTGTTTCCTAAGGCAAACAAAGTCACTCTTAACTCTTTTTACACACAATGTCTCCATGCCTTCAGATGCCAGCACCCACAAATACACTCCCCCATCCTGCCATCAAGTCAAATGTGGAATTAAAAGGTCTGTAAACTGTTACAACGGGACAACAAGACTTTGAGTTACAGATTAGCACATGCAAGTACTTCTAAAGAAAGCTGCATGAAATCGATGCTAAAATGCACACAGGAAACGACTATTTAAATATTATTTACTATATAAAATGGGTTCATATTAGTAGGAACAAATACCTTCCAACTGAAAACAGTTCCTATATCAGTTTAACATGGGTAGGGGTTTTTTTCCTCTTTAATAAAGCCTTATCCCAACATTTTATTTTTTTTAATCCCCTAGTCATGTTCAGGATAAAGAGCCAGACTTTGTACAGCCGGTATTGGAAGCAGCCAACATTTTATCACCTATTGTAATAAAAAGTAAAGAGTTCAACAACTAAGAGCAGTTTAAACACAGCTGATTTTTTCCTTCCCCTCTGACAAAAGGATTACTATTCTACAGGCTGTCTAAACACAAATAAATCACCTATGTTTTCTATTCTAAAACACAGTTAGCTATAATATTTAGGTGCGTCATCATAAGCAACATTTCCAAAGCTTGACAATGTGACTGTTCTTTTAAACTCACTGGACTAGTTTAGTTGCCATAATGCTAAAATACAATCCCCTCTGTATCCAGTTACAGAAGTTAAAAATTTATAAAGCTGATAGGGAAACAAAAGTAACCTTGAATTTTATAAGCAGATCACTGTGTCACTGCACATGAATCCCACAGGATTAATAAAAATTAGCATAACCATCTAAATACTGTTCTCATCTTTGATTATGATCTTAGATAAACTTACCTTAGTGCTAGCTAACATAAGATTCAGAGTTAGGCTTCAGTTTGAGTTTTGGGGTTGTTTTTGTTTAATTATTGGCTTTTTTGCTTTCTTCCTTTCTTTTAGAAAGCATCTTAAAGACTTCAAACTCATTAAACAGGTAAGCTGTTTCTATAAAGTTGCAGCAATATTCTGTCAAAATCAAATAATTAAATCTTGTCCATAGCAATGCTGTCTCACATATTCAAATTAAATACATCTTATAAACATCAGAAAAACATCACTAAACCCATGTTTCATTCGGCACATGCAGTCAAGGGTCCAACAGCAAAGGAGACTCATGATTTGGAAACCAAAGCAAAATCCTCCTTCACTTCAGATTAGTGCAGCTATTCTACCAGCAGCACTAAACTGTACCTAGCCAAGTCACAAAGTTCTTTTTTCTTTATATATAAATATTATTCTTTTACATACATAAATTCTTACATAGCCTTAATATATAAAGAAAAAATAACCCACATCATGAATAAGTTGTAACCCTGCCAAAACAAGAAAGGTGCTTTTGTTACAAGGTTTTCCCAAATATTAAGCAATTTATTCAATTGCTCCTTGTTTAAACCAAAAAAAAAAAAAAAAAAAAAAAAAAAAAGGCAAGCCAACATAAATTTTACTTAGTAATTAAAAAGAAGGATACCTGATCAAACAAATAGACTGTCACATCATCAAAGAACGTTACAGCCTTTTTCTCATCTTTCCAAAGTTCAGGCTGCCTTTCATTAAGAGGTTTTGGAAGTTTCAACAGGCTTCTCAAATGTTTTCCATCATCTTTTTCAGTAACTATCTCAGGTACTTGATGAACAGTTTCATCTTCACTGTCAGAACTCAGACTATGCATATGAAAAGTCCTCATGTCATCCTCAGAATCACTGTTTTCATCTTCCTCATCTGCATCATCGCCGTCTTCTAAATCGAGCATTCCAGACACGCTGAGTTTGCCGAGGTATTTGCCTTCAATATCTGGCTCTTTCAGCTTTTGTCCTTCCATGTGATAGAAGGACTTCTCACTGTTACTCAGATCTAAAGCCATGTTGTGCACAGGCTTTAAGTCTCTGTGTGAAAGGAGCTCTGAAGTGTTAGTGCCAACACAAGAGACACTTTTATGGGAAGTCTCAGATAGTTTTATTTCATCCCTCAGGTTACCTTCCATCACTATTTCCAGGGAAGTCAGAGTTGCCTCAGCCCACTCATCAGGACACCCCTGCATCCTTTCATCCATCTCTTGGATCTCTAAATTGTGGTTTAGTTCCAGTTTCGAGTTTTGATTATCATCATCCTGGTAATTCCTCACATCACACGTTTGCTGTCTCTCTTCAAAACCACAAACCTCCTCAGTGTGATTCTCTCCTCTGTTGGAGGAAACAACACACACAGTCTCTCTGGACAGAGTTACAGACTCTTCTGGTTTTTTATCTGGCTCAGAATCATTATCAGAGAAATAGGCTGAGTCTCTATAAGAGTTTTGATTTCCACTCAAAAAAACCACTGGGGTTATTTCAAAATTGCTGTTCACTGCATCCAAACAAGCTGCTGCTTCTGACACAATGATGACTGGATTAGAAGGCAAAGCACTACCACTGTTCTCATTCACACACAGAGCAGTTTCCACATTGGAAGTGTCCTCAACAGGGACATGGGAAGTCCATTCTGGAGATTCCAGGTTTTCTGTTTCATAGCCACTGTCAGCAGGTTTATCTGGTGGCAAAAGTTTCTGAGGACTTTGAGCCTGTAAAGATTCTAAAACCTCATTTACATCTAAAGAATCCAATGAATCAGGTGTCTCTAAGGCTTGTTCTACAGTTTGTATAGGAGATGGGCTGTCTTCCAAAAGGCTATCCTGACTGGTACAATCTGAAGCAGCAACAGAAATTGAGGTCACCTCTTCTGGAACATCCTTACAGTTCTCAAAATGATTTGATGTTTCTTGTATTTCCTCCAATAAGCATTCATTTTTTTTAAATATGGGAGAACTATCTGGCACATTTCTTTTCCTATCTTCCTGATCACTACATTTTTCTTTGTTAAAAGTTGTTTCATCAGACTTGAAAAGCATTCCCTGTTTCATCTGTGCATCACACTTATCTGTTTCAACAGCAACACTGGAATATGGACTGTCTCCAACATTATTATTTTTGGCATTATAAGACAGCTCTTCTTGACAGAGAACATCGGTGTTACAGGACATGACTTCATTCACTTCTGCATTTAGAAATTTCCCCTCATCCTTCAAAATAGGAAGATTTGCACAGCTATCAGATGAATTATGTGCTGTGGGTGGACTAGAGGATGCCTGCATTTCTCCAGGAGTCTGAGACTGGGAACTGGGATCTTTACTCATTGTCACTGGGTTAAAATTTTCATCTTTCACTGTTTTAAGACTTTCGTGTATTAAAGAAAAGACCTGTGCATTTTCAGCCAGCACAGGCTCAGGCTCTAGAGAGTTTCTTTTTGAGGTTTCTAATATACTTTTTAGAACATCATCTGAGTACTGCCCAAAATCACTGCTGGTTTTTTTAGGCAATAACCCTGTTAATAAGTTTTTCTCTTGAAGAAATAAGAAGTTATCAGAAAGTTCTTCTAAAGTTACCTGCTCTGACTGGTTAGAGATATTTTCACATAAGGAAACAGTTTCATTTTCAGAAGCATGATTAGAATGCTTCTTCTCAGAACAACCTACTGCCTTTCCAGCATCTGTGTTTGAGTTCAAAACAGCTGGTTTAAAGTCTTTAGGAGAATCATTTGTTTCAGCAAACCCAAGCATTTTTCTATTTGTCAATTCTTCTGCTCTATCAATGTCATTAAATATACTCTGGAAAGGACTTTCTGGACTATTGGCAGCAGTCAAAAATTCCTCTTTAGGATCTGTATTGTAGTGGAAGAAGTCCCCATCAGTACTAGATTCTTCAACATCAAGATCCCTGAGAACCATGAAATGAGAACTTTTTTCTTGTACAGCTTCTTGATGATCAACTTCCGTGGTTAATACAACTGATTGGTTATCAAAATTCATGCTGCAGCCACTTCCTTTTTCCTCTAACTGGATATAGTAGTCATTTCCAACAGAAAGTTTGTGTGCATCAAACACAGGTAACACCCCAGGGACAGCAAGTGATGCCTCTTGACCACTTCCATCCTGTGCTCCCGGTCCTTGCTCTGAAAGTGACCTCTCAAAAACCTCCACTGGATAGAAAATACTTGTGTAGTTCATGGCTTCATCAGGATTCACATGACCACATTCATCAAAGTGATCGTGTTTAGCTGCCTCCCAGATGTATTCAAAGCTCAGACCATGGCTTGTTTCAGTTACAGTCAGAACCTCCTCCAGCTCGTGGCCAAGTCTATCTCCTGTGAAGTGATCCAAGATTGGGAATGCAGAATTACTTGCTTCTCTATTTGAGGTGTTTGGTTTCAGAGCATTCCACTGCTGTTCAAAATCAATCTCTGAGTCCCTTTGGCTTTGCATGCGGAGGTAAGTTAAAAGTCTGTGCACTTCTTCTGCCGTCGGTCTCTTTTCTGGAGGCAGCCAACAGAACTGCAGAACTTCATACCTACACAAATGAAAACATTTTCAATAGGTTTCACACCGAAAAGGAATTTATAGAATTCAGATATCTAACACACCTCAGAGTACCAGTATCACTGGCAGAACTTCCATCTCCAGCAAGTCCCTTTATCCCCTTTACCTGGGGTTCGTTTGCAGAGTTTCCAGGTAGCAATTTCAATGTGTTTAAGAGAACTGAGTCATTTCAGAAACTTCTTCAGCAGCTTTAAGAATATATAGGAACACTTAAAATTTACCATCTATCAGAGTATGGCTGCTCCAGACGTGGCTTGAAGGGTTTAACCTGCTTCTCCTTGATGACGTGGGTTAGGACCTCCCTGTCAGAGAAGTCTGAGTAAGGGCGAGCACCATTCTCAAACAGCTCCCACAACGTCACACCCAGCGACCTGCAAAAGAGCAGCACAGGACTGGGCACTCTCAGAACTATTTTAGAGTGGCTTTTCTCAGAAAGGATATGCAAAGCATAACTGGAAAGAAGAAATAAATATTACTCCCCACTGTCTCTAGAATAACTTCAGAACTTAATTCATCTTGACAGAATGCTAAAAGCCTGAAGAATAAAGTTGCTTGAAGGCAACAACAATGAAAACAACAAAACATAGAAGGTCTCAAATTATTTGATCTTGGAAAACTCCCTCATATAATAAAATACTATCTTTTTAACATTTTAAAAATAAAAAATAGTGTTATCTTTTTTTACGATGGTGTGTAGAAATGAGATTAAAAAACCTTAAAGTTAGTCCAATAGAAGAGAAAAGGCTTTCATGAGAAATTGCAGTTTTAGGTCAAACTGCTAGAAAACTCATCTTTCTTCCAGAGTTCATAGAATTCTTTATTGTCAAGCTGCAGTGGTCAAAAGCTGCCTCTGCTCAGTGCTGCACCTGTACTCTATCCAACACTAATCACATTTTCACTGAGTACAGTCAATGCTAATCTTTGGGGAATCTTTCTGGGCTCAAAATGCAAAGTAACTGACTCTGCATGTAGAATAACTTAGATTGGGTGTCTGGAATGATCTAGTTCAAACCTGTTCAAAGCAGCTCTGCATAAGAGGCACTGAAATACAAGTTGGAAACCTTAAGGCCCTGTCTGCTTGCAGTCCAGATGAACAGTATGAGCTGAGGAAGCCTCCTTGGAGGATGGAAGCAAATTAGTTTTACATAACTTCTATACACCCCATTTACTTTCTGCAACCCTACTTTTAAAACACCAAACAAACCCTAGTTTACTATTTAATATTCCTCAAATATAAAGCAGGAATTGACTACAATATTTTCAGAAATGTTAGCCTAATTCACAATTTCCATTATCCAAATTTCCTGGGGCTTGAGAACTGAAGTGGAACTTGGCTACTTCAAAAATGCCCATCCTCAAGAGTTCACCAGCCATTGTCTATCAGCTCTTTGGCAGCAGAAACCATCTGTTAATTGCTGCTCTCAAATGCTGCAGCAAGAACACAGCATTTTAATTAAAATGCCCCTGTTCTACCAATTGAACTTCATCAGGCTCTAGTGGGATCATATTTTTATGTCACTCAGAGCTACTTATTCTTGGAAAAATCATTTACCATTTCTTTATAAACATCTGAAGGTATTTTTATTAATATAAAATGTTTATTAATTAATTAAAGAATAAATATTGTTATAAATTAATGTTTATTAATTAGTATAAAATATTTATGTTTATTAATATAAACACCTATTATTCTGCTAAACATTTTTGCTTGCTCCAACTTTCTCTCAATAGATTTCTAAGCATCTTTCCAAAGCAGGATATAGTTTCAGGTTTACAGTGATTAGCCTACTGTACACCTGATGCATCAGGCTAATTTAAATATTATTTACTCCTTCATGCAACATTTGAAAATATGTCCACAGATCTTTCATTGAAATTTCTTAAAGCCTTCTACATACCATATGTTACTGTATTTATTTTGCTCTGCTGATAACAGTCTGTCTTGAAAACTCGTTACTAACTCAGGTGCAGTCCATCGTAGAGGAACAAGTTTCTTCTCATCTGTCTCAATATAATCTTCCTAAATTATTGATCAAAATGAAGAAAAACAAAACATTAAAAGGCTGAACATGCATTGGATCAACTTCCAGACAGTGAAAGTCCTTTCCTTAATATGTTTTTCTGTGATGCCTATGTAAAAAAATATAATTAAAAAAATAATCCTGTTTTCCCCATGTAGCAGAGAATAATGCTATGGAGGAAAGTCATTCACTGGTCACTGCATAGCAGAAAATCAAATGCCAATTTCTTGTTTAAGGTTTGGTACTTACAAAATGTTTTAAATAATGTCCTTAATTTTTCACTTCATTGATATACTTTAATATTTTGAATATTTTCATTAAGAAATATTAACTTTAACATTAACTTTTCTTTCAAATGTTTCCTTAAAATACATTAAAATTTGTTTGTTTGTATTTGTTTGTAAGACCACTGTAAATAGGACCAAAAAAGGGTAGATTTAGCAGAAGATTCCAGAAGCAAAAACTCTACTGATCTCGAGGAAGGTACCTATTCTGGTACATGAACTCACTACAGTTATTTGCCAGTAATACTTTGAAAGTTCATAATTCAAATAAAGGACAGTCTAGTATCAGTTCACAACTTTCAAGCATGCTTGCTGTAACCTTGACCCCTGAATCCTTTAAAAAAAGTGGTCCATGACAAGATTAACTCACCTTATACCTACTGAATCCTATACCATAATCTCCTACTTTGACATTTAAATCGGATGTAAGGAAGCAGTTCCGTAAGGCCAAATCACTGCAAATGCAAACAAACAAACAGTGAGACAAACCAGGAGGTCTTCAATGCAAATTCAAATGGTTAACAGAAGTTTCAATTCTTAGAACAGTCAGGTCACACTTTGAAGTATCAAATGAAAAACCAAGAAAACGATTTTTTAGAAACTTAGAATCTAAAAGTCAAGGACTTAGGCAGAGTTACAGGTTACAGTTGCAAGTAACAGGAGCAGATCAGTAACACAAAATGGTGCTAAGGACTCAGCATCCACTCCAGATACAATTCAGCAATCCCCTGTGCATGAGCTATAGCCTGATCCCACAGACCTAAAACCTGCTGAAGGCTGAGGCAAGCTGGGTGCAAGCAAGGTGTGCTCCTGGAGCTCCTGCAGCTCCCTTCCTGATCCTCCTCTGAGCAAATTAAACCAGTCCCTGCACTCTGAAAAACCAACTCATGTGCAGTGCAAACCCAAGCACAGGAACTGAGGAAAGTAATTTCTAAAGTACAACTGTGACCTAAACCAAACTTTAAGATAGTTTTTTTGTTGCTCTACATTTTTATTAAGTTTTAGAACCTACACATGCCAACAATTGATTCCATATCTCACTGGAATACTGTGGCCACTACAGCTCTATACAAACACTCATCACTTCCAGAAAAAACAAACACTGATAGGGCTTCTCCTTAGAGAGGATGTATTGGACAAGATTTCTTTTATGGCCAAAAGGCTGTCATTTCCCTTGGGCACTCCCACTGCTTCAAAGGAGAATCAGTTTAGAGCCACAGAGCCAAGCAGACTCTGCATTCTGGAATCCAAAGAACACTAAACACAGTGACAAGGCAATCACATTTAAAGCTTTCATACAAAAACCCTGGACTATTATGCTGTCCTGCATAAAAAAGGTCAAGCTGCAGTCACTTCTCTAGAGCAGTGTTGTACACTCTTAAGCATTCAAACTCCACACAGCATTTCCATGCAGTTATTTCATTCTGCTCACAATCCTCTCCTGGAGATTACCTGGGCTGTTCACATGCTACAGTGATGTCACCCCTCTTCACACCTATCACTGCATGGCTTTATTTTAACTGTCATAAGCAAAATCTATCAGCAATTCAGATTAAATAATAATTACAATATCATACTGAGCAACCAGTAATATCTTACATCTACAGTTAAGTTCCTTAAGTAACAAACCCATACATTACACATGAGCCAGAACTACAGACAGTCTTTGAAAAAGACCAACAGAAAAAATAATGTATTTCACAGAAGTCCTCCAATAACCAAATCACAAAGCTCTTGAATAGATACAGAATTTGCTTCCAGTTTCTACCATAAACCAGACCACAAAAACCCATGAACCAGCACTGCTGCTGTAACAATACAAAGAGGCCGTTTTAAGAAACCCATCATGCAAACTCAGAAATTTATGCAAGTTTAATGAAGCTGGAACTGTGGCTGCGACAGCAAAGAGCTCAGCAGACTAATTGCTCAAATATTTCACTTTTCAGTTTCAGAGAGGGGACTAGGCAATTAAGTGCTCTGGAAGAACTCTACCTTTCTTCTGTTGGCTTAAAAAAAGTCTCTGAAGTACAACTGGTCTGAAAGCCACAGCTTGTCTGCTACAAAGACAGATGATGATGTTTTCCTTTCCAGAGTCATTGAACTACACAGGTCAGAAACACATCTATAACCTTCAAGTATGTCCCAGAGCTTGCCAAATTGTTTTATACTATTTAAATAAATATCCTGGAAGAGAAAAATTGTTGGCTGCTTGAATTTACCACTAACAACAAAATCACTGATGCTGGAGCTTTACCACTTACTCTGACAGCATCAGGATAGTGTTGCTAGAAGTAAACATTACAATGAGAATCTTGCAGATCCACAGATTAATTATTTACCAAGTTTACCTGTATTTCACTAAAAATGTACTGTTGAATTGAATACCTACAGAGCCATGCTGCTGCAAGACAAGAAACTCATCCCTCTGTTAGACAGGTACAACTGGTATTACCTTCAAGTCATTTGAAATTGTTAAATAGGTTAAAAAAAGAGTTCTGTTCATCAGCCACCAGCTGAGTCCAGGCTTTGGGGCTTTTTCAGGGTTTTGCTGCTGTTTTAAACCTGCACCTTTTAAGACTTAAGTTTGAGAGTTCATTTCTCCCTGAACACAAGATCTCTGCCTTCCCTAGGCAGCAAGATGTGCATTAATAAGCTCCTGACTTGCTGAAAGGGTGATGCAAGTGCTGGCTCTACAGCAGAGGAGAGACTGACAAACTAAACGGTCTTGTGGCACCCAAGGTTTCACCATGAAAGCCAATTTGGAGAACAAGTACTCTTTGATATTTTAGTCATCTTAGAGGTTAAGAACTTCCAGTTCCTTAATACTTTAACATTTAAAGAAAAAAAAAAATTTGTATTTTTTGGGCAACTTGTTTCACGAATGAATTTTCCCAGCCTTTTGCAGTTACTGCCATTCTTTCAGTATTCAGTACATTAACTTTAATTAAAAATAATTATATTAATTAAAAATTAATCTAGCATTTCCCCTGATGGGAACAAGATTCTTCTCCTAGCATGATTACTTTGAAATCTGACTACCTCCTTTAGTGAAGATTTAAAGGTTCCACAAACAACATCAGTGAGAGAATACCCCTTTTAGTCAGATTTTCCTTCTAAACTCAGCTTTCCCCTTACTGCATTAGAAAGGGGTTTTTTTTCCCCATTTTTAGTAGTACAGGTAACATTACCAAAGAAGTTCTAAATTTCTGCAGTCTAATAAAAATTCACAGCCCATACGATTACCTGTAACTGAATTTTAACATCCCTCCTTTCACAATAAACAAATTTAATTTGACTTGGTCAAGAATTAATCAACCAACTACATGTGGACTGGCTTGGCACCAGGTGGTGTTCTATGGGCTGCAAACCCAAAGAGCAGCTGATCAGCTTTCAGGCAGGTGGAGCTCAACACCTTCATTAGCATCACACCTTCATGCCTCAGGCTATTTCACATGTTTGTGCAAACACAGTCTTCAACACCCCTGGATTTTAATGAAAACCCCCAGCTGAGTTTCAGAGTGCATCTGGAGTGACTGGCACTTCCCTGGAGCCTACCTGTGCACAAAGTTGTGTTTGTGCATTACAGCAAGGCCAGCAGCAATCTCACAGGCCATTCTCTGCAGCAGCATTATCTGAGACTCTCCCCTAATGTGCTCCTGCTCATTGCAGATGTAAGTTTTCAGGTCACCCTGTAAAAGAAGTTGAAGATATTTATTAGCCTTATATGTTGGCTGAATCCAAAAAATTTATTTTTAATAAAAATCCAACTGACCACATTACTTATTTACCACATTAATGCTCAAAAAAATAAAGTTCCTCAAGTTTCCAGTCTCCATAAAGGATCTCACAAAAGTCATCTAAGGCATTTGGTATTGTCCTTAAGGGTTTTTAATCTAATCATTTGGTAATTAACGTCCTAAATCAGACTGCCACATAAAACCTGTCATGCATTAATAACTTCCATTAAAAATAAACAGAGTTTGATGAGCCTCTGCTTTTAAATGAGATGAGTTTTCAAGTGCTCCAAATCAGCAAAGCTGTCTGTCTGGAAATTTGTGAAGGGCTGGAAGGGAGGGACTAGAGAAGAGTTTCAGACATTGCCAGCTCACCAGCTTTCTATATAAAAAGCATGGTAATACAGCCCATTCCAGTCAGAGAATTCTGATGATGGCAGCAGTTTTATTGAACCCAGGCAATGCTGAGCAATAGATATGTAATTAATGAGCCCACAGAAGCACTCCATAAATTACTAAAAAAAGAAGCTTTGAAATAGAGAAAAATAATTGAATACTGTCCAAACATTCAGGAAATTGAAGACTTATGTAGTAAGAGAATTCAAGCAAGGGAAAAAACAAGTTTCTCATGCCACTGTTGTTCATTTTCTCACAGTTTGATGTTCAACGCACCAGTCCTGTATTTTTGTTATTTAAAATATAGACTTTCTGAAAGGTAAGCAAATTAATATTTTAAAGACATTTCTGCATTGAGACTGCACAACGTATATCACAACTTGTTTCACCAGCATAACATCCTGGGCTTTGTCTGTGTCCATTGTTCTCCCAGATCCTGGGCCAGGAAGCTCTTGCCAGAGCAGAGTTCCAAACAATCAGGAAAGGAACAGTGTTTGTAACTCACAGGTTCCAAACGGCAGAGCCCAAGGAATACAAGCCCTGAACTCCCAGCTGAGCTGACTGTAGGTGGCAGCAAGAGCCTGAAGAAAGTCAGACTCTGAAATTGTCATTCATTAAAACAGCAACTGCTTGCTTAGGGCTTGTCCCAGGTGGATTAAGTTCCTAGGATGCCTGAAATGCACCCAGGAATTACTTTTTAATTTTTAAATGCATTAGCAACAGCAGTGCTGTGTGACATCCCTTACTGAGTAAATTATTCATGTAGGCACATATTTTTGTAGGAAAGCCAACTTTTATTAAATCCAGCACCTTGAAACATACTGGATGTATGTTCCCATTCTGGTCTAATTAAGGCTACAATCAAGGTTAAAAATATAAAATAGGAACTTTTGGTACTACTTTAAAACAACATTGCTTGTACCAAACTGGGGTGAACCAATGGCCACACTCTGGGGCTGAACTGCTCTTCAGAAGAACCTGGAGAAGCTGGAGTATGTTTCAACAGAGATCTTATGAAACTCCAGAAAGACAAATGCAAACTCTCACAGCTGGGAAGGAAAAATCCCCTGCAACAGCACCAAGTGAGCAGTGGCAGCTGGGCAGCAGCTCTGCAGGAAGGGACCTGGGCATCCTGGTGGGCAGCTCCAGTGAGCCCTGAGTGCCCTGGCAGCAGGCTGGGAGCAGCTCCTGGGCTGAGAAACCAGGCCCAGGCCCAGGGGAGGTCTCACCACCTCTGGTGAGATCACACAGATCCTGTGCTCAGAACTGGCTGCTCCAGAACAAGACAAACTGGAGCAAGTTCAGCAAAGAGCCACCAGGACAGTCAGGGGTCAGAGCATTTCCCCATGAGGAGAGGCTGAGGAAACCAGGCTCACTCATCATGAGAGAGAAAAACTTCAGCATAATGACTGGCCAGTACAAGTTATTAAAGACTAAGCCAGGCTCCTCCATGGATGGAGGATGAGAGAGAACAGGCATGAGCTGAAACATGGACAGCTCAGACTGAGTGTAAGGAAAACAGTTTTTGACATGAGGACATGAACAGAAGTGCAGGCTGCCCAGAAAGATCAGGCAGTTTCCATCCCTGGATGTTTCCAGATTCAGCTGGACAAAGTCTTGAGAAATCCAGTCTGACCTCAGGATGATATTGCTTTGAGGAGGAAGGCTGGAGACCTCCTGAGCTCCTTGCTAGCCTGAATTATCCTATGATGCTTCCCTGCCTAAAAGCAGACAGTAGCAAAACAGCAACATTATGCCTGCACTATTTTGAGAGCCACAAAATGGCCCTTTATTGACAGACTTTTTAACACAGTAAATATCAAAGGTTATATATATATCTGAATAAATGCAGTTCTGCAAAATTCACTGCAGAGACATCTAAATATAAAAAGCCCAATAATCATGCTTGAGGAAGGCTCTACTTTCTCTCCAACCTCCTCTGCCACTGCCTTTTCCCCTCCTCTCCTGGGATTCCATGAAGAACTAAATTTTGCCTTTCTTCCCATCCTTCTCTGTTCAGCCATTTTTGTAAGTTTTAATAAACCTTTTCTCTGTAACAGCCAGAAGCTGAGGCACACTTCCAGTCAGCACTCTTTGGCAGCTTTTTGTTTGTGCAAATTCCATACTGGGTTCATGTGAACTCCCAAATGGCTGACGTGACTTTCTAACCAGAAGGCACTGATGGTTTTAAAACTGATGAGATTTAAAAATGTGAAACATCTACCAAATTACATCTACTGAAGACATTCTACCAAATTGTCATAAACTGACAAATCCCCCCCTTTATTGTTAAACCACACACCACTGATAAATCTGCTCTTTGGCTCATATCCATATTGACCATGATCATTAAATAGATTCACTGAATTCTTTGATTATGACATTTACATTGCAAAGATTCTTTTTTGATTAGAACATGCTTTCAAGGGGCAGTAATTAAAAAAAGAACCAAGCAGACACCTTCCCCTAACAGCAACATCCCTAAGTAAGCTATAGAGCATTCCAGGCAAATACTGCATCCTGCTGATCTCATCTGCCCAGGGAATTTCAAGACTTGAAGAATTTCTGTAAGAATTTGATAGGCAAATCAGCCTCACAATATACATGCAACTTCCACATTTGAATAACTCTCCTTTTACTCATAAATTATGTCAATCCATTAGAGGATTTGCTGTGCTGACAAAATGCTGGCCACACATGGGCTGAGTAATATATTAAAGTTAATAAGACAGCTACCACTATTTTTAACCTGGCATCATTCTGCAATGTTTAACAGTGAACAGTTAACTATTCATAGCAGACTGCACCAACATACAAGGCAACTAATAGGGGGAAAGGGGCTGTTAGACCTTTTTGAGCATTTCTTTTTATATTTACTATTTTCTAAATAATTTTAACACAGGCAAAGCCTAGAATTTAACAGCTTAAATCACTTATGTGCAACTGACTTCTCTTGTTTCTTTCCCAGCTCTGCAAAGCAAGGGATACAGAGCAACTTGGGTTACATTACAAAATAGACTAAATGCTAGCCAAAACAGTTCCTGCACATGAAACCAGGAATCTTGTGTAACAGAAATGTATCAGGCCAAGAAAACAAGCACACCAGCCTGCCTGACACACTGCATTGCCACCCTGACAGCTGTGGTGTCTCTGCACTACAGTTTCCAGTGCCTCTGATCAAAACCTTTCAATGCCAAGGAGCCTGGGAACTGATAATCCAACAGGGCTGCCTGAGCACCAAGACAAGGTCAACTGGCCCTCAAAAGGCTACAAATCCAAGCAAGAGAAGTAGCAAAAGGAGAACACACTGTGATAAGCTATGAGTTGGAAGGAGTGTGAGTAAAACAACCTCTGTACCCTCCAGACTGAGCTGGTCAGCAGAATAGTCACATTTTTTGTTACTTAGTATGTCAAATTTGCTAAACAAGGTCAACACTGCCACTTGAGCCTCAAAAGAACTTGTCACCCAAAGATATTGAAACTTCCTATCTAATACAGCTCATCTTCCTGCCATGTTTTCCAGAACTACTGAATTCTTAAACACACAAGGGATTAAAACAAGTTTACTTTGCTGGATATACACAGACACCACCATAACATAAAGGAAAGAGCTTTAGCTCAGCATTAAACTACTGGCAGCTGAACAGGACCACGTTTTTCATCCTTCCCATTTGAACAACAGTCACCACAACCTTTAGTCCACCACTTCAGTTCCACCTGCCCTTATGCTTTTTCTGCTGAAGAATCACTCCAGTGTGTTTTAGAAATATCTCCATGCACCCCAATTCACTCAATTTCAGGGGAAAAAATACAGAGCTTTGAGATCAATTACTAGAAGTCTAAAAAACCAAAATAATCACCATTCCAACTGCAGTGATAAAAAGCTTCCTGACACTCCACTAAAAAACTTTTTACTAAAAAAACCTATTTAGCCACATCTTCTATTCCACCATGCTTCCCTCACATTTCTTCCTCCCCGTCTCTTCTCTGCACTTACTCCAACATTGCCACCTCCCACTCCTGGCCCTGACTCACAACAAGAATTAGAGATGGACAGGGATACTGAGCTGCTCACTTGGCCCAGGCTCTGCACCAAACTGCAAAGGGAACATTGTCCTCTCTGCCCACCCCTGGGTATTTGTGAGTGCAAAGAAACAAACACTATCATGTCTAGGAGATACTCAGCTCTACCAAGTAAGAACTCTCTAAGTGAGCCAGACTTTAATATGAAAGTTATGTTTAACTGACTGTAATATATGATTTTCTAAAACCAAGTTTTAGTTCACTTGGAATAGAATAATGAACA
Organism: Haemorhous mexicanus; assembly: GCF_027477595.1. NCBI lineage: Eukaryota > Metazoa > Chordata > Aves > Passeriformes > Fringillidae > Haemorhous > Haemorhous mexicanus. Next base: position 9,885,261 of record NC_082357.1, on the reverse strand, counting down.
CAGACATTTATTTTCCATTCCAAAGAAATTACCTAACTACACTCAAATTTGTAAAACTACCACTTTAACTGTCAAGCTAACTGCCCCCAGTTAAAGTGAAAATCTATTTTATCCCCTTAAATGAAATCCTTTCCAGATTACTCTGCAGGATCATGACAACTTCTGGCATAAAAAATGAAGAATCAAACAAGAACATTATTTTTTCCTATATACCTAAAGTAGGGCAATCTTTAAAAGCTACTCCATCTTCAACTTTAATTTGGTTTAAATTACATAACCATTTGAAAACATGGCAGCAACAAAATCTGATTTGGATGTATATCTGATAGACTCTATAAAATGCAACTCACTTTCCAGGATCCTTTTAAAGAAATTCCAATTTGAATAGCAGGTTTAAAAACCAGTAAGTAGTATTCTATTTCTACATTGAAAAACCTTATCTGTTAACCTTAGGCACAGATTTTTTAATTGCTAGCAAAACCAGAACATTTCACTTTGATCAGTCACTTAAAAAGTTCAGGCATTTCTTCCATTTGGAAAAGAAGGATTTTATCAGCACTTCTGCCTCATTAATTTACCACAGCTAATACATCTGAGCAAAAGAGCAGCATGGAAAAACACAGTTATTTAAGGTAACAGATTAATTGATATTTCTCCAAAACCTCAAGTTCATGCTAAGTAATTTAAATTGCCTGAGGCAACTAGAAGCAGATTTTTACACCTGAGTTTAAAGGGAAAAATTCTGCAGTAGTGCAACTGGTAAAAAAGATCTTGCTGAAATTTATAAAGGTAATCTGTCTCACTTCTGAAAGGCTCATTCCTTAGTAACATCTGTGCACTTCTGACATAATTTCTGTCTTGACATTTCCCAAGGAGCTCTGCTTTGGGTGACATCTACACAACAAACCTTAAAAGCAGCCATTGAGCCAATGTTTAGACAGCCACTTGGACCCTGGGGTTTGTTTGGTTTTAGTAATGTGTTATGCCACAATAAAACAATTCAAGTCTTTCCAGCCCATGAATCCAAATTTTTGTCTCTCGTGGCTCTGCACACTGGGCACAGTTCAAAGGCTCTGTAAATGCCCTCCCTTCCTCACAACATTCAGGAACATTCCAAGGACTGCAGTGGCTGAGCAAGGCTTTGAGCTGTCCCTCCCATTCCAGGGACCATGGGCACTGAAAGCAGTGGGAACACCCTTCAGTGTGTTCCTAGCTTTTCTTTTGGTGCCCTAGAGGCACAAGGCAGCTGCTTGGAGGGTAAAAAGGGCATGAGAAAGGAAATAAAAGGATAAGAATGCAGGGAAAAGAAGAGTACCATAAGAGAAAGGATCAGGAAGAGAATGAAGACTGAAACTGAGAATTCCAGCTATTCGAATCCACAGGACTGATACCAGAAGTGAGCTCACCATTGCATTTTAGCACAAAGCAACACAGCATGGGTAAAATTTGGGCACTCTGGAGGTAGAGGAGAAGGCAGAAGGGAAGAAATTCTTCCATTTTCCTAAATTAACATTTTCACATAAATGGTAATAAAAGCACATTAAGATTGCAGACAGCAAATATTTTGGATGTGATGTTGGTGTGTGCACTGTGTAAAAAAAGCTCCCTGCTATGACACCCTCTGCCCTCCAAGCTCCTTGCTGAAGGCAGACAGAGAGACTGGTAACTCCATTATCAAAGAACAGCTATTTGCCTCTTCAGAACACTCCACAAGCACTTAGAACATACATGATGAACTGAAAAGAGTACAAACAAAAAATTGTAATTGTGGTTCCTCTAAAAAAATAAACAAAAGCATTCCAAAATTCTGGTTAATCAAAAAAACAAGAAAGCAAAAGAAAAATTTCATGAGCAAAGGGCAGTAAATATACCACACACAACTTACACCAGTGGAAAAACAACAGCAGCATCTCGTATCAGTGCACTTACCAAGTCACAGAACTCAAAAACTAGGAGATAAGGAATGGCTTCCACACATTGCCCAATACACTGGAGAACATTTGGATGCTGAAGAATACTGGAGGGAAAAAAATACACTTAAAGCCAGGAAGATCACAGTAGAATGCAACACACTGAAATTCCTACCAGAAGTTTCAAAACATTACATGGGAGGGGGGTGGCAGGAACAGAAGGTGCAAGTACCAAAGGCACAGATTCCATTTGTACCTTTGTATTGCTGAAGTATTTGTACCTTTGTATCACTGACAGCAGCCAAAACTCACAGGATCTCAATCCCACAAAAGCCAGGACTGCCACATGAGAGTCACACTCATCCTCCCACAACCCCTCATACCAAAAATAAAAGCATGCAGCTCATGAACTACACCAAGGTACAGAGCTGGCTACAAGATAAACCTTTTTTTAGCCAAGTTAGTTCCCAGCCAGATCAGTTACTTTTCCAAAATTGCTCCAAAACCACTTGTGCCTATGCAGCAGAAGGCATGAAGCTTCTTCTGACAAATGCCAACAACCTAAGCCTAAATGCAAATATAGCCAGGATGTCAGAAAGCACCAAGAAGAGAAAGCTCTTCACTGACCGAGCTTTTACAGCACATCCAGGCAAGGTAAAGCACACTGAGTTATGTGAACACAACTTTTGCTCACTTTGGGTTGAGTGTTTTCCCATTTTAAATAAAAACATCACAGTTACATGGAAAGGGAAGGAGAGACAATTAACACTGGACAAAAGCAATAGCCATAATTTATCTGCAGCAGAATGAAGCTGTGAAACATTACTTACTAATAAGGTTCTCCATTCCTTAAGAATTGTTCTTGCTCCTTGGGACCTGCACTTGCCTTTAACTCCTTCACTATTACCCTTGCTACACTAGTGCCTGTGTAGATCTCTCCAAGGAGAACCTGAAAGAGACATTGTGTCTTAAATCAGAGAGGAACAAACATTTGTAATCTTCCAGAAAAGAAAAACAAAAGCTAAAAACATGTTGCAGGAAAGATTTCCTGGCTTTTTTACAATTACAAACAGAGCTTTGATAATTAAATACACATACTTTAATCTCAACAACTGATCTACAAGTCAGCTTTCAGAAAACATTTTCTAGTGAAGACCACTTATTTACTTAATTTTTTTCCCCAAAAAAAAATTGGTAAAAACAGGAGTGTATTAAATCAAATCCATGGAAGTGAAATGTCAAACTAGTGTCTAGTAAGAATCTACAGGTAAATTTCAAAAGCACAGATTAGTGCTGTGATTACAGCTAAAAAAATGCATGCAAGGAAATATCTAATTTCAACTAAAATTTTTTAATGCTTTTTTTTCCCTTTCTTGAGCAGCATTTGAAAGTAAATACAGAGGCCTAGTCACCTGAGAATAAGCCTCAATCTGTGCAATATGAAGAGATAACTCCTCACCTTTCCAAACCAGCCATTTCCGATTTCCTGGATGTAGTTTAGACTCTGACGTGCAACTTGAGACTTTGATCCATCTGTCACACAATGAAACAAACATAACACATTTCAAACCACTCAGATGGCCAAAGTCAGCAACTGCTGAGGAAACAATGCAAGCTTCTACAGGATTTATACCCAGCTGGGTGCACACATTCAGCTCAAGCACCAAACCCTAGTCAGATGTACATAAAATAGGAAGGTAATGTTGTGACAACAGCTCTCAAGTGAAACTTTTCTCAGGTCCAGCTTCTAAACTACACCAGAGCACACCCCCAACAAACCCACAGCAATTGTCCTGATGAAATGTGAACTTACATGTTTTTAACATGAACTTACATGGTTAACACACTCAGCAAGAAAGCAAAAAAGGTGCTTCCAATATAAAAGTATATTATAGCCTGTATCTGGGTAGAGAAAATAACCTGCTTACAAAAGTCTTCTATGTAAATAAAATAGAAAAGCCAAGACAAAACTCATTGTTTGTACATCTTAACAATTACAGTTATATAGAGTTACCATTTCAAGAGAAAGTTTGCCTGCTTTATTCTTCAGCCCAACTGCCCTATTTGTAGCTAGCATCTGGAAGGAGGACATTTTTCAACTAAAAATATTTCACATAGGAGCCCAGAGAAGAGGACAGAAAAGAAAACCCAGATCTTGGCAGAGGATGGGCAGTAACAATGGCAGACCTCATTCACCAGAAGAGACTCAGCAGTGTTGACCCCTCTGCTGCCCAATTGGTGAGGAACACTAATTGATTTAAACAAAACCTTCTCTTGTCTGAGAACTCTAGCCCACAATTTATCTCCATAAACCACATTTAGAGCAGTATTGTTGTACTGGAAGAGCCAGAGCTGTATAAATCGCTGTCCATGTGCTCCTAAGCACGGTGGAGGCCACAGCAGTGCAACCACATTTTATCCAAGTACTCAGGCACATTGCCTTCCTCCTGGCAAAACACTTATAGTGACAGCTTCATTTTAACAATTATGGCTACACAGAAGAGCTGACAAAAATTTTCTCTCATAATTTTTCCCAAATTTGTACAGCTGAGTCATTTGTACAACTGTGTCATTTGTATTAAAGGCACACTAAGAGTTTCTTGAAATTTGTACAGGAATTTTACTAGAAGCTTCCCTGAACATGTAACCCAAGCAGTATCCAGCAACCCAAGTGGTTTGTAAAATTATGTGAACTAGCACAATATGAGAGTAAGAACTTTAGGCTAAACTCTTCTTATAATTTGATAAGATGCTTAAGTTTCCTTTTACCAAAATTGTATTTTAAAGAACACATTCCAAAACCCTTTCCACACAGGGAGATGAAACCTAATGCTCTGTCTTACCAAGATCACATTTACTGCACAAATAGTCTACAGTGACATCAAGGAAGTGATGCAGCTGAGCAGCAGCACTGCTGTCAAGTAAAGGAATCACTCTTATTTCTATTTAAGGGTGGTAGCTAAAATCCAATGACAACTTAGCCATGAAGAAAACCACCAAAGAGCAGAAGTCACTAATGTCCCAGGGTATTTCAAACCCTTTAGGTATATAGAGATATAATGACAGCAATCTAGAGAGGGGCTTTTAAGGCAGTTTTGGTCTCAAGCTCTCTTAACCCTGCCACAGGTTAACATCTTAGAAGTAATATTTCCCCTTTTATCCTTTACCCTACAAAATATATTGGCCAGTTTATGGAAATTTGCAACAAGTTATTTATTACAGTAAAGTCAAACAAACAGCCACACTCCATTTTAGACACTGAAAATGCCTATTTTGGTTTTTGCATTAAAAACCAGTATTTTACCTGTACGAGATGGAAACTGGGAGGGAGTTGGTAAAGCAATATTGGGAACTGAAAGAGTAAACACTTCTGCTGGAGATTGAACAGATGGAGTATCTTCTGCTGGAGGTGTAAAATCTATTTCATCATCAAAGTTATCTTCAAATTCCTAAACAAAAGAAGTCTTAGTAAACAAGCTGATCCTTGCCTTTAAATAAGCACTAATACATTTCTTTCAGTTTGAAGGAGCATTGCTAAGGAATCTTAGCTTTTTTCCAAGAATAGTGACAGATATTTAGTGTTCTATTCCATACTTTCCATTAATTCCTGTCTTAGAGATTAAAGCATTGCTTTTAATAATCAAGGGGGTTTTGTTTAGTTGGGTTTTTGTGGGTTTGGTGATTTGGGTCTTGTTGGTGTTGTTGGTTTTTTTGCTTTGCTTTGTTTTCACTTTAAATGCTAGCCCTAGCTTTGAACGAAACAGCATGGACTGCTGAGGCCAGATATTCTCCATTTAGAAATGAGAGCAAAACTCAATTTTAGGAACACTGATTACAGATGTTCCAAAAGTAACAATTCTCTGATGACAATTTCTCAAGAGTTTTGCTACAGTGGATATGCATCTTCAGTATTCTTATTTGACAGACCCTACCTGCAGACTAAGGAAAAACAAAACACAAATACAACAAAAAAGTTCTTCACAGCAGATTGTCTTAAAGGTGCAACTTTTACTACTAATTCTGATAGCTGGTTATTATTTTGAAAAGGCATTAAAGATCCTTACTGCAGCAGGGAGCAATTAGTTAAAATAAACAGCTGCATCAGGACTCACAGGCTGTAGGAATACAATTACTGGCTGTTTCAGGAGAGAGGATGTATAGTGACACTACAGAACATCAGCACAATCAATAAATGTTCTGGATACCAGGATGCAGCTGAGAATATCACCTGTACACACATTGATAGCTTCAGGTCTTACCTTGAAATCTATCTCAGGGTCTTTACAGCAGGAGACACAGTTTGCCAGCAGAATGACCAGGACTACCAGAGTGCACAGAGACAGAATCACAAAAGATGAAGGAACTTCTGCTGTAGCTCCTTCTCCTAGAAAGAAATATGCATGCAATATTATATAAATATGTTTAACACCCTAAAAAGTTCCTTCCAAACATATTATCCACCTGCATTTATTTAAAAATGGGAGTCTGAACATTTAATCCCATGAATGTGATCAAAGCTAAGAAGAAACTGAACAGAGAGGACAAACTGGCAAAATACATCTGGTGATTCACCACCTGCCTGCAGCATTCTGGACTAACATGGTTGCCAAAGTGATTTGTTGAAGTTTATGATGAACAATGATAGCACCAAGCCTTGGGATTATATTTAAGTCAATAAATTGATACAAGTATCCAAATACAGAGTAGAAATCTGGTCTTTTGGAAGATATTTCCCAAGAGCTGAAACACCTGACCTACAGGAAGAGGGAGCTAGAAGAAATCCTCACTTAAACTGCACAAAATGTAAAATATATCATTACAAGACAGTACTCTCTCTTTCAAGAAATGCATTTGTGACAGTCTGCCAAACACACAAGTTGCTGTCACAAGTGCAATGGATGTAATCAGCTCCACACCATTTCTGTTCCTTGTGATTCACTAGGTGACTGTCTTCATTGAAGAACCTTAGATTTCTAGCTGTTTTACAAACACTTCAAATCATTTTCCAAAATTTTATATACAAACATTCCACAACAACACATTTCCTGAGATTAAGCCAGGTTATTACTCACAGGATCAAAAGCCTCAAATGGCATTTTAGAAAAATCTTAAGTTATTGCCAGGGGTATTAAACCTATTTTCATCCCTGTTTTCATCTTCAGTAGAGAACAAAGACATGTGGTTCCCTAGGAGACCTGAGCACACATCTGGAGGAGATGTTTTTGCTGTTGCTGTTTCTTTTCAAACAGGTACTGCCACAGGGATCAGAGGAGTAGTTGGACCACATCTGATTAAAATGTATTTAGCTATTACATCACTGTCAGAGTTAAACAATATCAGGTGACCTGGACTGACTGGATTTTACAAGAGCATTTGAGTATCAATGGGAATATCTGGCACCAGGACAGGGTGTAAATGAAGCCTCAAAAGTAAAAAAAGCAGAAGTTGATCACTTGTCAAGGGACACAAACTTGTCCATTACCTCTTAAACCTTAAAAAAACTGCAAAAATTGAGAGATTTGCAGAAAAAGCTTTTCATCATGTTCCACTGAACACTTACAGGATATTTACTTATTTTAATTACATGTAAAGTCTAAATTGCCATAATGAAAATCCTGCTTTAAAGTGTGTCAGCACACTTCCAGAAGGTCACATTTTCTGCACAGTTAGGACTATTACCAATACAACAAACGAAAGTCAGCAAAAATGGAAGATTTTCAAACCAGTGGTTTCTAGTTTCCACAAGAGCTTTGGCATTCTAACCTCATTAGGGACTGGGAATACTTCACTGCAGATACTGAGCATTGTTCAAACACAGATCAACAACCATGTGAGGCCACTCACCAGCTTTTAGTCATAATTCTGAACAGAACAAAGTATCTCTGAAGAGGGCTCTCAATAGAACAATTTATATTCATTTAAATCAAGTCTTCTATGTAACACAGTGGATATTTTCCCATTTCTAAGCATCAACAAGAAAAAAGGGGAAGATAACAGCTGATTTGTGTTTACTTCCTCCAGATGTTCAGTAGCCTTACTTAGGAGACTAAAAATTACCTGAACTGTAAATATAAACAATCTGTGAAGTCATTAATTAGCTAAATTACTGTAACAAACACACACAGCTAATATAGCTGCAGATAAAATTTAAGGAATTCCTTTAAACTCCTAATTGAAACCCAATAACAAAAGGTAGCTTTAATACAAAAAAAAGACCAAAAAACACCACCAACAAAAATTACATTACCAGGTATTACAAAGTAGAATTATTTTTTCAGACATTTTTCCAAACCCATCACACTTGATTTCCAAACAACTTCCTCACCTTCACCAACGATTTCACTGAAACAAGAAGCCAACTCACCTCAGACTACCTAATGAACAGATGCAGATTTTCCCTAACAAACAGCCAGGAACACATCACCACAATCACAATATATCCCTCCCAGTGAAGATCAAGACTCCTGAACCCCCTCAAATGTTTCATGCATTGGCTAAGTTGGCCAAGCCAATGCCTGCACACTGAACTCAGGCACACAAGCACTGTTGTTACTCATTCCTGCTATTTGAGGACTTCAGACCAGCTCCTCGAGAGCAGGGTGCAAAGCACCTCAACTGCCAAGTGTATCAAACACTAAAAAATGCTATCAAACTTTATTTTGGGTTTCTGGTACACTCTAAGGTCTCTTTTGGCTAACATGAATTTTACAGTGACTTCCTATTCCCCACAGAAACTGAGGGGACAATTCCCTTCTCACCAGAACCTTCTGCTCCTAACCCCATGTCACCTTCCAGGTGGCCTTTCTGAGCAGCCTCTACCAAAACCTGAAGCAGCTCTTCAGAGTTGACTTTACTTCCCTCAATTCTACTGTTTGTTTTCAAGACCTGGCCAGGGGTTTGTGGCCCCAGAAGTTCATCTCCTGCAAGGACATCAGCTGGCCATGATGGTCCCTCTACCCACAAACTCTCAGCCCTGCACCACCCCAGCTACAGCAGCACAACCACAACTTGTATTTACATAAACATTACCATGCTCACTGCAACTCAGGATCCCCACTTCTGACCCCCAGCAGGTACAAGTTATCACAGCAAATCCAGCTAGCAGGATTCAAGCTCCTAATGATCTTATGTACAATAAAGTGAGACATTTACTTAACTCAAAGTGGTTTATTTAACTCCAAGTGAGACATAATGAGCACTATCAATCACAAGCTGCATTTATTGTACATGTTAGATACACAGCATATGTATTCAGACACTTCATATGAAAAAGATACCATTTCTGCTGGAATTCCTTCTGTGAAAGAAACTACACATTTATCAAGTCTAAAGTCTAAGCCTTTCATGCAAGTTACACTGCTCCCTATAAGGTAACCATCTCTTTTAAGTGTCCTGGAAAGAAGACAGAAAAGAAAAATATTGCTGCTGTTCATTATGTTACTTCCTAACCTTTAAAACCTTTCATAATTCTCTAGAAATGAAACTGTGTGAACGAGCAGCAGTTAATTGGAGAAAGTAATGATTTTTTTTTTTTTTAAAGGAAAGATCACCTTTGAAAAGGCAGCTAATCATTAATGGTCTGTTAAGATGGAAGTCATCTAAACTTCCAAAAGCACAAGACAATTTTCACATAGAAAATTATGAACAGAAGCTTTAATACAAGAAAAATGCCAATTATCCTGGGCAAGTTTCTGCAACAGTTACAGAACAGCATTCCAGATGACTCACACAAGTAAAAGCCATTTACTAAGAATTACAGAACCCATCTCTGTTTGGATAAACTTTGAAGTTTCTTACATAGCAATTAATAAGTAATATTTTTAATTTGCAGGGTTTTTTAAAAAATTAATGTAAAGTTAAGTATTAAATTATGGCAACCTGTAATTGGGCTAAAATTTATTTTAAGTGAAGCTATTTTAATAGCTTGCATGAATACATATTCAGTGACAGAAGTTACTGATTAAGTATTGGAACTGGTCTTTGTGACAAAGTGCTGAAAATCTGCTGCAGTATAACCTCATTTGCATTTTTCAACTATTTCCATCCAATGATTAATTCACTGGAGCTTAGTAAAATGACTTGGAACTAGAAGATGTTTAATACACCCTTTTGTTTGTAAATTGTGGAAGTATGAAGCAATGACATTTATTTTATAGTCCTGACTGAAAAAAGCAACCAGCAAGAAATCCATTCTAATTAATGCAGAGGACCATTTCATAAAGTCATCTCACAAGAATTTTCCTAAATTTAAAAACCTGTTAAAAAACATTGTGAATTGAAATAACTTTAATATAAACCTGGATAAATTCCAATAAACACTCAATTTCATAATTATTACAGAAGCTAAGATTCTTAATATCATACATTGTGGAGGAGTTAACAGATTTACTTAGCATAGTAGTTTAAAACCTTGCCATATTTACTGTAACCCTATGCAGTAACAACTTAAGGCATCTTAATATCTACCCAGAAGTCAGAATCTGTTCTTTAGGAAAGGAACCACCAAACAGATTAAAAAATACTCTCTCTAACATGCCAACAGTAAAAGGCTTCCTGTCAGCTAATACGAACAGTCTAGACTAGTTTGCTTTGGTAAATCCAAACTACTTAAGCCAGAGGAAGAGGCCTGGATTATATCAGTCCTGTATTACAATAAGCAGGAGATGAAGTGCAGCTGTGTCACTCTGTGTTACTGCAAGGTGAATACAACCTAATGCTTCACAAAGCTCTGTGCTAGGACATGTTCCATCCCAAAATGGCACCTAGATGGTCCTAAATTATCAACACAAAAAACCAGGTATTCCTTCAAAGCTACACAGGGTTAAATACATCTATGTTATTTACCCACTTTTTAGAAGTACACTGTATCATAAACAAATCAAAGCCCTGGCTGAGGCAGATATTTAATTAGCAGCTACTGGAGCAGATTCCTCAGCACCTCTGAAGATGCCATTTCCTAAGCATATTCTTCACTAAAGCCCAGATTTGAGCACAGCACATGTGGAGTCAAAGGCTGTACACGGGCAAGTACATGAACAGGCTCACGGAGGAAACGATGATGATGAACTGTGCTGGCATTCTCAGGATCAAGTACAGACTTGAGAACACACCCGTCAGTGTTTATTGCAATGTTTCAAGGGCTGGAAAATGTTATTTTCATACAAAGCATATTTCAAAGCAACTTCTATAGGTCAGGATTCCCTATATCTTGCTGACTTTCTTTTACATCACCATTCTTCATAAGACAGTTCTCCAACCACCAAATTCAACACCTAAGCAAACATAAGTTCTTTTTTCACTATGACTGTTTCCCTTCTCTATCCCATCTCCCAGTCTGCCCCCGATACTCAAATACTCTCATGTATCCACCTGTGGCATCCTTTGGTATCATTAATTACAAGTAATAAGCATGCCAACTAGCCAAATATTCCATCTATGTTTACTTGTCAAGCAACAGCCTCCACTCAGAACGACACAGGACCAGGTGTAGCTGCCCATACACGAGGGATGCTGGGCTTGCCTTTCTTCTACAGATTATGAAAGGCCAGGATGCCTGAACTCTTGATTTGGGTTCGGTGTGAGTAATCACATTATTAAGGTCTCCACCTTCAGAAAACTGGGCTAAAAAATTCAGGATACCACAGAGTTCTAAGCAGAGGGAGAAAGAAAAGTAAATGTACATTCCAGACACGAGCGAGTGCACTCATAAAAGGTGTTCACTACTGCCATAAAGGCAGCGTAAGGCACAGATAAATTAAGCATTATTGGGGCACAGTGAACTTCAAGGGAGCATCTGATTTTAAGCTTTCAGCACAGTAGTTGCTATGCAACAACAGTCCCACTGCATAAGCAAGAGCCCATTTCCTTTCAAGAGCAGCTATATAACTGGCACTAATAGCTATAACTATTTCCAGCACAAATCTAGCATGACAGCAGTCACTTAAACTGTCTCTTGGACACACTCAAATTATATGATCATGAACTAAGATTCTACTTTATGACACCAAGTCAGAACAGCACAGTCTTTAAAATACTAATGAATGACCAAATCCAATTTTGTTCCCTAGCTAAACCCAGGGCATCTTTCATAAACTTTGTCAGTTTACTTACTCTGCTTTTAACAAATATTAAAGTAACCACATTTAAAAGTGTAATATCACCCTAATTTATAGTGGTTTTGACAAATGTGATTTTAAAAGCTATCCCAACTTTCCTAAATAATGCTGTCATTCTGTTCTACGCCAGCAATTAAGTGGGAAAGTGCTATCGACTCCTACCCAGCTCTCCACAAGTCAGATGCAGATCATTATCTTTCCCTCATAAAGAGTTTCTCCTGCATTTATTTACACCCTGAAGTCTGCAGAGGTTTGCTACTAATAAGCACAAAACCATACAGACAGAACCAGGCCTATAAATTCAGATGGCCTGCAGGTAACAGGCAGAATACTAAGCCAAACCTCTATTCAAAATTATTTTAGACACATCTATTGTGTAATGCCTGATTTGTATGACAAGGTAAAGCACAACAGACACTGCAACTCCTCCATTGCACAACAAAAAAACCCCAACCAAACTCAAGCACATTTCATTCGTTACCACATTCCTGTAATCTCAATTTTCTCCTACTATGCTCCATTTAACAACTGAGCAAAAAAAAAGCATCATTTTCAAGATTAAGTTTCAGAAGAAATGGGTGCAGTACCATTATTGAGTTGTGCAATGCTATAGCACAATGGGCTTTAAAACACTACATTAGAAGGGCATCCAAATCACCAACCTTCAACTGAGATACAACACACACAAACAGAAGTTCTGAAGGAGTGGTATTTGCATTTCAGACATTCTTTTGAAAATAAAATGAAGAGAATTTTAGTGTGAGAATGACACTCCAAATTCCAGTCAGCCCTTTGCTTTGAATGGCCATTACCAGTACAGTACCAGTACCACAGGAAGAAACATTCCCAAGATCTCAGAGATCTTCACTGCCTTGCTGTTCTCAACACAATGGCAGCACCTTAGTGAAATCTAAAAGGGTCCCAAATGCCTGAAGTATTTCAGGAAGAGACTGGAAATGTTCCTTCATTGAGCAAATCTCTAAGAACAGACACACAACACTGCTAAAGGAATTTTAATGTTTCTCAGTCTACACCTGAAATTTTCAGCATTCAGATTCTTAGTACTTAAGACACTCAACTAAAGCACAAATGTTTACTATCTTCAGAAAATAACCCAGAACAAACTGTTGAAAATATTATTAACTGAAGAGCTGTTTCAAAAGTCTGTCTTCTCATGACATTATTGCTACCCTTAACCTGGATAATGCAAAGGTCTAATGCATTACCAATAAAAGTAACCTTCACTATAATGTACCCTTTTGCAAAAGCACTTTATCACCTGATTTTATTCTTCCTTCTATGAAAAATTCTACTTCTAGATACAGTCTCAAGAAAAAAACAATCTTAGGGACTTAAAGCTACAGCTATCCAAGTAACTTGTGCACAATTGTACTTACTCCTTCTGAAAACAAGAAGCCGTAACTAACAGCTTGTCAATAAAACAATTTCCTGGCTAAACCTGAATTGTGCCACATGGCCTAAATCAAAGTCTGGCACTTGGAAAGGTACAAGTAAAATGACAAGACTTCAGCTGTAGTGTGGGGAAAAAATCAAAAGTCAAATACAAGTCTGTTCCCATATTCCTCTAGACAGAAACTGAGACATTTCATCCCTCTACTTGACTTGTCCATTACAATCCCTGTCTTACCCTAGAACTCCATTAGGTCCCTCATGGGGCAGGAGGGTGGGATGAAAGGCCAAGGCACATGCAGAGACAATTCTTTTGAAAAGCCAACAGCTTTTCTTCTTTACAACAATCAACCATCAGAAAAAAGAGTAACAAAGACAGCAACAAGGCTATTTCTTACAGAGTGTTCCCCATGAAACAAAAATGCCTCTGACACTCCTCCAAGCTATCTTGAGTTCTGGATATATTTCTACAGTGTCAAAAGCCAGTTACACAGTTAAATGTGTGTTTTGTGGACACATGACCCTGAAATATTACTGTCCTATCCAATAAGTTACAATATTTTCAAGAAGAAATCTTAGCTACTTCATATCACAACTGGATGCGAAGTCTACGCCAACAGTTCTTGGCAAATTATTTCTGTCCTCCCATTTGTCCTTAAAAAGAACAGGAGTCTATCCTACAGTATAAGCCAATATTTTTTTCAAACTACTTTATCCCATGTTCCCCTAAATGCTTTTACAATGTGGTTCAAATGAATTTCTTCTACATGTGCTTAAATCCACTCCGTGTGTTAGGGTGGCACATGTTACATATCCTAAGGCAAGAATATCCAGGGCAAAGCTGGACTCTCCTGGAGCACAGCATCTCAGAACAGCACTGCTCTGATCCTCCTGCTTCTGAGCACTTGTCCTGGCCTGCATATTGGCTGAACAGTTAGTAACCAGCAAAACTCTGAGCTGGGATTAGTTTTACATTACTGACCTTATTCTATTATCCTACAAGTCTTCCCAGTAATGTCAGAGAATTACTCACATAACAGCATACTGCTCAATTTTAATAAGGACTAAATATAGGCTGGTACTTCAAGTGTTTACAGAGTGAGATCTGTTTGAAGTTTCAGTGCTAGAATCTCATGTTTGCACAAAGGCATCTTAAGACAAGGCAAAAAATATCCATGTTAAATAATTACGTGCCTTATGCCTTCATGGCAGTGTTTCTGGAAAATCTGGGTAACATCATCATCTTGCAAATGCACCACTGACTCTTAATTGCATGTATGTGCATACATGTACATACACTCACAAAATTCTGCTGAGCACACTTTATTCTGTACTGCTAGTTGTTGGTTTTGACAATTAATTCCTGCTCAAGTACTTTTTTTTTTTTTCATCTGCTATACCATTTCTCCAACAATGAGGCATGAGAGTTGCAGTTTGGTTTTTTTAACATAGGATAGACCACAGTAATTCAAAGTAGCATGAGATGGTTCCTCCAACCACCAGCAAAGCATTACCTGCAGCATGGAAACCAAAACAACAGTATCTCTTTCTCCTACCATTTAATAGCAACACAAGCCATTAAGATACAATGCCTTTGAAGAGACTAATTTCAGTTCACAGGAAAGAAATCCATAAATGCAATTTTCATGTGATGGGATTTTCCAGAATCTTGATTTTATAGCAGATGCCTTTCCAACTCCAATGTACAGCTGAGTTAAGAAATGCAGGAGAGAAAGGAAGCAGCAGCATTTTGAAAAAAGAGCTTATTAGATCTGTTTCTCATCCCTATTTATTGCTAAAGGATCCCTGGGCAGAACAGGCCATCGAGAAAGTGATTGATTTTGGAGAACTGGATCTGATCTACGGGCTGCAAGCTTAAAAGTCAGCACTAAAAAAAATCTACTGTTACTATTTTCTACACATCTTTCATACCACGCTGCAGTGGTAGTCCCAAAGGAGTCATATCACTGTTAAGTCACTACAGTGATGTTTTCTTATCAGGAAGGAAACTTTTGTAAGTGCAGCAGTGTTGGACAAGGTGTTACTTTGTACAGCATTTCATACTGAAAATCACTCAGAAGACCATTTACTGACAATGCACTTCCCACCACTACCTTGCCTAAGCTACATATGGCACACCTTGCTACAGACAGCACTTAAAGCACACGTGCAGGCTGAAAGGACTATCCTGACACAGTTTGTACATTTCTGCTAATAAAAGTTGACAAAATGTTTCTTGTATCTAGACGTTGCTCAAGACCTTTCATAACAGCAGCACAATGAAAACAAAGAGCTCATACAGAGCAACAAAAGCATTGAAGCTTTTGCAAATTGTATCCAGAACTGTATCAAGCTGCAGACACTAAGTGCCCAGACCAAACAGAAAGGCAGCTCCAAAATAAAACCTAAGGAGGACTCTATGACTCCATGTGCTGTCCTTCTCCTGCAGAACTGCAGTGCTAGTACTGAAACAGAACTGGGATTTTTGCAGCTCTGGCATTACACTGCCTGAGGTCCCTTTATCCCACGCAGATAAACTGTGTGTGAACAGTGACTGAAACCAGACTACAGCAAGCATCCAGAAAATTACTCCCAATCATATTTACCTATCCAGAATGGTGGATCTCACAAAATCTTTTCTATTTTGGGGCACAACCAGCACCCAGCAATGGGTCCTTTCAAACCAATGCCCAGCGCCTGATGCTGTGCCAACAAACCTTCAAACCTTCTCTGATGAGTGCTATCTTAATATGCTGCAATGATACCTGGGGAATTATTAAATACACCCAAGCATTCAAGACATGAGAAATTGCTTCAGAAAGTGACCTCGTCCTATGAGGACTCCTTTAGTTGTAGCAAAGTCCAGACACTTTACAGCCACAGGCAGAGAAAGCAAAGCAAACCAAGCCTGTGAACAAAGCTCTGCGTGGAACATCCCTGCAGGGCAAAGTCAGGGTTGGCTTCTTACCTCAAATTCACAAACACAAATGAAAGATAAAAGACAAATTTTCAGTTCAATTTTTTTTAGTTCTATGATTATTAACTGCCTGGGACAGAAGCTATAAAAAGAAATACAGGGACAAGTAAACAAGTTCATCTTGAAAGGGGAGGAAGGATAGACCATTCCCATGAAAGGCACAGACCACAATTCAAATCCTCACTGTAAAAGCAAGATTTTTCTTAACTTCCAGTGATGCGAGTTGCTAACTTGCACACACTTAGAAAATGGCTTTTCTTGTTATGTGCAAGTCACAGACATTTTACATTGCACCAAACCACAGGCCACAATTGCAATTTGGCCCCAGTCTGACAGAACTCCAAGTAAAACATCAAGCCAAAGCAACCCAAAAGCAACAATTTTCCCAGGAGTATATATGTACTACAGAGCTCATCTTCATGCAAAAACAAAAAAAAAGTGACTTCATCTCAAAGTTTTAACTTGTCATCTGAGGCCAGCTGACTGAATATTTAGATACTTCAGATTTGTACAGCTGCATGAATATTTAGATATTTCAGATGAATATCTCAGGATACTATTTACCAAATTCTAATAATTTCCTCCTGGATCCTACATGACCAAGTCCATCAGCAGAGACTCCCTGCCACTGACACCCAACTGGACCACTCAGTTCCAAGGCCAAAGCTCTCAAAAAGCAATCATGCAGGCACCAAGTCCAGCTCCTCACTTCAATTGATCAGACTGTGCAGTAATCACAAATGTGAAACTGAACACACCTGCTAAAAATGCTACCATCTATTCAAGTTTTACAGGATAATAAAAGTATTTTTGAGTCCCTCTTTGTATTTGCAAAGACTTCATAGAGCACAGAGATGATGTAAATACTTTGTCTGACATTACACACACACTTGATTCAGATGCTCAATGGAATTAAGGTCAAGTATGGAAATCCAAGTCAGAACTGAGAGCCTGAATGTACATGTAAAGCTTTAGCACAGTAAAGCAGCCATGGCAGTTTGTGATGCAGTTTGGCTGCTGAACACTGCTGCAGAAAAGCAGTGCCCAAATGTCCTTCCTTCAGCCACACAGCTGGTAGTGGAAGTCATGTTAGGCTGATGCACTTGGGGAAAATCACCAATACTCTGCAGGTGAAAGACAACTTCAACACTTCAGCCTTGAAACTCCTTTCCAGCACAACTGCCCCAGCTCTTACCTCCAGCATAAAGTCAAACCTTAAGTTCAGAACTAGCACAGTACATATCAGTATCCTTTTTTTCCACTCACAGAATAAATTAAATCTAAGTTGGTTAAAGTATTTTTAGGCAGTAGCATATTCAACAGCTTGTTTTTCATATTTCCTATAATTGCTATGAACCTTACCAAGGAAACACTTCAAGATTGATTTCCTTTACCACCTCTCCTTACTGTTGGATAAAAAGATATTAAATTAGTTTAGAAATATAACATCAAAAATGCAAGACAAATACAGAACACCTTGTCAATGCATGCCTTCATCTGCAAGCACTATGAAGCCACACTTGAGAAGAGCAGCCTCATTCCTATCCATCAGGGCCCTGGAACCTGACAGCTCCCCAGCCACCCAGGCTGGCAAACTTCCACTGCATGCCCACAAATTGGAGCAGTTTTGCTCAAGGAATCCAATCTAGTCTTGCTAGAACCTGCCCATCACCACCCAGCATTCCAGCTTCCTCCCCAAAGGAGAATTTATTACAGGTATACTTCATGAAAGATTCTATAAAATTCTTTACAATAACTACACTTTCCTCCCTTTTCTGTGGATCCCATCTTTCCTATTACAAGCAACACACATAAAAATGTTTCTCCCTTGCCAAAGCAGCAACCAGTCTTGCTAGGTGAACAACTGTGGGATTCTAAAGTAATTTTGAAACCAGTTAGCAATCACTGTATGAAAAGCCCATTAAATTCCTCTCAAGTTTTCAATCCATATGTATCAGTCCAAGTGTTACAGTCAACTGCAAAAACTGCCAAGGTCCAGAATGGAGCCCACCACCACCTGCCAGCCCCAGCAGAGGAAATCAAAGCAACCTGTCATGGGACACAAGAGAGACACTCACAATATGGCTGAATTGTTTTTTAAACACAACCCATGACTCCTAACCCTGCAAAATAACGTCACAGGTTTGTCTTCAGACAGGTTTAAAACCTGCCCAGAATGACAGAGAAGGTTCAAGCTGAACCAGTCTCATTGTCATCCACAGGGAAGATATTCACAGGAAGGGAAAACAACAAAGGGCTTGTAGCTTTCCCCCAGCTCCTGCTGCTCAGACAGGTGATGATACAGGACATGTTGCAGCCTAAGAACCTGTTGCACTCAAACCCACCAGGCACACATTATTTCAGGCAGGACGAAGTCCTCCCAGCAAAAGTGATGCCAGTGAAACTGGAAAAGGCACCTAATGAGGCCCTAAAGTTTCAATACTAAATATCCATCAATAAAGTAATCCAAATACATTGTCTCTTACATGGGCAAAGACACAGGAGAAAGCAGCAGCTTCATTTCCTGGAGTTCATTGGGTTTCCCATGACAGCATCTGGACAGTTGGCTAAACTTGAGATAACATCCCATGTATACATACTGTGGCCTAAACATAACCAAAACCTACGTATAAAATTACAGCATCTCATTCATGTTGTATGAGCCCAATATCACAGCATCATAAATATTTCTCTTAGCAGTACTACAGTTAGCACAGCTAATTCAGTCTTTTAAATTATAGAATAAAAAAAACCAAAGCTGAACAACAACACTTTAATACTATGTCCTGCAATTTGTCCAATCAGCTTTTCATTTTGAGAATAAAGCTTTTTACCAGTGCCATGGAAGTTATGCTTTGTTCCCCCATCTTTGTAAGGTACATGCATAGTTCTCATAGGAAAGAGAAAATTGTATGAAAAGAAATAAAATTTGACATTTGACATTTCCCTTTAAATAGAAAAATTAACTGCATTTCAAGAAAAGTAAGACCCAGGAAAGACATTATAAAATCCTTCATACAGAACTGATTCTACTGCCTTACCTTACAGCTCAATGACAATTTAATATTATTTGGATAAACCTCAAGTATTTTCTAAATGAAAAAATTATCATGTAGCATCAAAGGAAATAAAGATTTGACTGACAGTTTTCTCTTTTTCAGAAGTTCACTTTTACACAAAGTATGAAAGACCTCAAAGCAGGCTGATGGAGGGAGTGACTTATGAACAATTCCTAAATGTTCTGGGAAGGAAAAACTGGGAAAGAGACACAGGTCCAAAATTAAAGGAAGTATGGGTTCCACTCCCAGTTTTGATACTTCATGTGGAAGAGCAGCCAAATTACCTAATCTTTGTGCTTCCTATCTTTCCCTCCCCACTGCTCCTGCTCCTCCCTCAACATCTTGTCTAGTTAAGCTGTACAACTCCTCACGGCTAGAAGGGAAGCTCAGCACACATTGTAACCAACCCAACCCTAACAAAATTCAGTCTCAATACAATGTTATGTTTGCAAGTCCCAATGAAACAATAAATATGAATCAAAGACAGTTGGTACCTGTGAATCCTAATAAACCTCTGATCAGTCAGTCCTATGACTGCGAGGACATATTGTTTAGTTTGTGCCTTTAAGACAAACAGGAAAATAAGCAGGGAAATCGAAGGAACTCAGCGTTACCTAACACACGAGAGAAATAAATGTGAACTACATGACTATTTAGAGAGCCTGGCCCGGGGGGGCCGGGGGGGAAATCCGACTAATCTGACCGGAAAACAGGCAAGTGCCGTCTGCCCTGAAGAGCCTCCACCCAGGAACGGGAGTCCCGGTGATTCACAGGCAAAACCAGAAAAAAGAAAAATCCCGCCGAGCTCAGAACAGGTGAGAGCAGCAGCACTACAGGCAGAAGGTCTGCGGTAAACACACAGACAGAACAAGCCCGCAGCTCAGTGTCAGGGGTCCGAGCGATCCACAGCGGGATATCGCTCGCTGCCAGCGGCAGAGCCGTGACCTACAGCCGGGGAGCCCCATCCGCCCGCCGTGCCCTTCCCGACGCTTCGGCGGAGCCCTGCCCGCAGCACGGGGGAGGGACGGGGACTCGGAAACCCGCAGTGCCGCCGCTCCCGGGCCCCGCCGCGGAGCCGCACGCCCAGCCCCGCTCCCCCGCGCTCACCTGCACCTGCTGGCGGCAGCGGAGCCGCCTCGCCGCTCCCCACGAGCGGCCACAGCAGAAGGACGAGCCCGAGCAGGTGTCGCGGGCCGAGGAGCCGCGGGCCACCGCCCCCCCGCCGCCGGGCGCTCCCGCCGAGCCCCCCGCGCTGCCGCATGCCGTCCGCTCCCGGACCGAGGCCCGGCGCCGAACGAGGGGCTCGAGGTTCTCAGCGACTCCGGGCAGCCCTCGCGGCAGCCGCCGCCCCCCGACTCCGCGGCATCGGCCCCGCCGCCGCTCCTCTCACAGAGCCCCACCGGCCGCCGCCGCCGCCGCCATCTTCCGGGCTACCTGACCGCGACAGGGCGGGGCGCGCCGCTGATTGACAACCTGAAGGACCAATCAAACCGCGTCTCGCGCTCAGGAGGCGGCTCCACCGGTTGGGAAGGTGCTAATCTGTGATTGACAGCTGTACCAGCCAATCGCTATGCAGAGGGCGAGCTAGGGCGGAGGAAGGCTGCGGCTCGAGAGTAGCGGCGCGCGGTTGCCAATCAAGCCGCGCTCCGACCGGTTGGAGGGGGGCGGGGCGTCTCTCAGATTGACGGCTCCTCCCGCCAATCCGCTGACGGGGCGGAGGGGAAGGTGGGGCTTGGCCGAGCCCGCGCGCAGGACTCGAGGGCGCGGCGGGAGCAGCTCCCCCTGGCGGCTGAGTGCCCCCTAAAGGCCGGAGCGGGCGTGGAGCCTCCTCAGAACTGCCTCGGGACTGACCGGCCTTGCGGGAGCACAGAGCCCGGCCATCCCTCAGGATCAGCCCTGCGGGAACAGAAAGTCCCGGCCATCCCTCAGGATCAGCCCTGGGAAGCACAGCCCCTGCTGCCATCCCTCAGGATCAGCCCTGGGGAGCACAGCCCCTGCTGCCATCCCTCGGGATCAGCCCTGGGGAGCACAGCCCCTGCTGCCATCCCTCGGGATCAGCCCTGGGGAGCACAGCCCCTGCTGCCATCCCTCAGGATCAGCCCTGGGGAGCACAGCCCCTGCTGCCATCCCTCGGGATCAGCCCTGGGAAGCACAGCCCCTGCTGCCATCCCTCGGGATCAGCCCTGGGGAGCACAGCCCCTGCTGCCATCCCTCGGGATCAGCCCTGCGGAGCACAGCCCCTGCTGCCATCCCTCGGGATCAGCCCTGCGGAGCACAGCCCCTGCTGCCATCCCTCGGGATCAGCCCTGGGAAGCACAGCCCCTGCTGCCATCCCTCGGGATCAGCCCTGGGGAGCACAGCCCCTGCTGCCATCCCTCGGGATCAGCCCTGCGGAGCACAGCCCCTGCTGCCATCCCTCGGGATCAGCCCTGCGGAGCACAGCCCCTGCTGCCATCCCTCGGGATCAGCCCTGCGGAGCACAGCCCCTGCTGCCATCCCTCGGGATCAGCCCTGCGGAGCACAGCCCCTGCTGCCATCCCTCGGGATCAGCCCTGGGGAGCACAGCCCCTGCTGCCATCCCTCGGGATCAGCCCTGGGGAGCACAGCCCCTGCTGCCATCCCTCGGGATCAGCCCTGGGAAGCACAGCCCCTGCTGCCATCTCCTCGGGATCAGCCCTGGGGAGCACAGCCCCTGCTGCCATCCCTCGGGATCAGCCCTGGGAAGCACAGCCCCTGCTGCCATCCCTTGGGATGAGCTCGGCCTGTTCCTGCTGCTCTGCGGAGCTGATGAGCCCCAGGTCAGACCCTGGGATGGGCACACCACCCTCCCTCTGCGGCCGAGCGCTTCCAAGGCTGGAGGTGACCTTGTTGAATTATTGATACCATCAGGGTTTAGAAATAAAGATTATTCTCGTTTAGGTCTGTGATTATGCTGAACTTGGAGTACATGAAAATGAGGTGTCAGCTCTAAGCAGCATAAATGGAAGTGTTAATCCTAAGCAATCAGGGCTCTCTGCAGTGAGGAAACAGGGAAATACCATATGACTAACAAACTCGATTTCCATTTTCCAAATAATTTAACAAAAAGGCTAATTATGTCAAGATTATATAATGACTTTGGGAGCACAGATTGTCCAAAGAAATGTACAATGAGTGCACCCCTGGGAATACATGAAAGGAAAGTTTAGTGTTCAAAGTAATATTTGGACCATGGGGTCCAGGAAGACAAAACATAAACCTAAATCCCTGCTGTCCCTCTGAATTTGTTCTACCATGAGGATATACTTGAATCAAACTATTCTTACCAAGTGTGTGTTTAACCTCAGTCTTCTCTCTTCTGTCTGGGTGAAGACACTAATTGTGTTATCAAATGACCCATACTTTTTGAAACATTCTAATTAGTTTTCCTTCCAAAGGAAATATTTTACTTGAATAATAAAATTGAATACAATCATCTCTTTTGTTGCTTTAGTAAATTATTACTAATTCATTGTCCTATTTATAATGAATTAATTTCTAAAATAATCCCAGAATATTGTTTATCTGGTTGTCCGTGGATGTCATGGATGGGAGGCAAAATGTGACCCCTTCCCTTTAAAATTAGTGATATTTTATGTACAATACATAATATGTATGACATGATTTTTTCATGTACAAACAGCTATTTAAATAGCTCCTTGCTGCTGTAATACTGAGGCTGGTGATGACAAAGCTGGGTCTTTTTCTGTATGTACTGTAAATATCCAGTGGAAACATCAAGGTTAGTAATCTATCCTTCACTCTATCCCATCTCCCATGAGCATGGACATCAGGGCTGGAGCCCCTGGACATGAGTGTGGCTCCTTGCAGCTGATGCTTTGTAGTGATGATTTGTAGTGATTGTAGTCATGCTTTGTAGTGATGATTATTCAAACAACACCAAACAAACACCATGTTTCTGTGTGTAACACAGGCAGATCCCGTGTCCTGATCCCTGCAGAGCCTTGGGTCTGAGCTACTTCTGAGCTCTGCCACAGACCTCATGCAAATTTCACACAGAAAAAACATTGAGATTGATAGCAGCTACAGACATGAAGTTTAAACATTCCTTTGTAGCCTTCCAGCAGGTCTACAGTGCAAGGGTGTTCTCATTTCTTTGCTGAAGACAATTCACTGCATCTCAGCACAGCAGGCTGCTTGATTTCCCAACCTAGCCTATCATAATTGGATGCTGGGCCTTTGATGTAATTTCCTGATAAAACATCATGTTGTAATATCATCTGGGGCATTATGGCAGCATATCATTACAAGGACCTGTTAGAGCACTATTCTGTAATGACAGGACACTTAAGGTTTGCTGTGAATTAGTCACTGGTAGAAGTTAAATAACCAAACCTTCCAATCCTTTGTTCTACATGTTAGTCACAGTTTACTCCCCATCTTCAAATACACCACGAACATCAAAAAAATCCAAGGGTGCAAACCCTCATCTCCTATCTCCATCCTCAGGAATGCTAGATTCACTCATTTACAATTTCTGCAATTAAACATCTGTGGCAACTACACGAGACTAATGGGATGAGCAACATAATAGCAAGTAATCCAAAAGGTACTTACAAAGAAAAGCTATTTACTTAAACCAAACTCTTCCTGTACACAAAATGGGACGTGTCACCACATATCACTGCCTCGTGTTTCTTCATTATGCACTGTTATCATGGCCAAATTACTGAAGCTGCTGTTCAGCGTGGGAGGTGTTAAAACCTTTTTTTAGAGACAGATAATTGGATCAACGAAAGGATGTTGATACTTTTATTTTCAGTTGGTTTTCTTCAATATTTTTGATAACATTATTCATGCAGAAGGAATATTTGTCTAGCAGGCTCAGTGAGCTGCCAGAGGGGTGTTAAGGGTCCTCAGTGTAACTGTGAACAAAGCCCCAAAAGAATCACAATCCATTTACTACAAAACAGCATCTCCAAGCACCAGGAACTGAGCTGATCACAGGACCCAGCTCCTATTCCAGATCACTGTTTTAAGCACAAAGATTGGCTTCTCTATTTAGGAATACTGAGACACACTCTGCTCTCCCTCACATCTCCTGCTTTCAAATACAACCTTTCTTTCCCTGTCAGTGCTGTCTTTTTGTATTTAACAAAGTGATCTGCTTCTCCACCTGACAGAGACAAAATAAATATCACTGGTTTTAACCTCCACCTTCAGTCATCAGTGACCTAATAGTGGTATGGTATAACTGGAGGCTTTTTTCTCCATTCCAAAGTCTAGCATTCAGAATTTCACATTTTAAGGAAAATTGGCTGAAGAAAACTGCATTTAAAAGTTACACAGTAAAAGAAATCTTCTCATTTGTGTCAATTGTTTTCTCTTTGTATCTATCTGTCATTCTAAAATGGGTCTAGGTCAGAACTCTCTGATTTCTTCCCACAAATCATTAAACTTGGACGTGGAGAAACAAACCTCTGGATTATATGATATTGCTTATTTTCAATTGCTGGTAGAAAATTCAGTTTGCATTAATTTTAAAATGTGTTAAATAGAGATAAAACACCTCTTTTTAAATCCATTCCTTGTAAATCATTAAGGAATTACATTCTTCTTGGGAAATATTTAATATTTGGATTTGCATCTGCCACTAACATCCTGAAAATTTAATACAGGTTTCATTTCTGTTGACTCAGGAATACTTAGTAGATTTTTATGAGCTTGATTAGGAAGGTTCTGCTTACTTTGACTTCAAACACACTTTCAGTAAGTTTTAACATTAGGATATGAAAATGGATTATAATGGTAAATGTGTCTTATTCAATTAATTTAAATTTACTTTATTAAATTATGTTCATTTCAGTTTTGTCCACTGAACCATTATAAGGAATCAATGTAGTTAGTTAAAAGAATTAATTTTTGTGAAGAAGAACTTAAGTACTTCCTCAGAGAAGTATAAGTGCCCACATCAGTATGAATTTATTCTCAGCAGGATTCCATCCTGATTTACAAAAACAGAGTCACGAGTGGGTACATTTCTTTCCCCACATGTTACTCTCATGATGTTGCCATCCAAATTGTCAATTCATGCCAATTTTGAAGCTGCTTTTTATGCCACTGACAACTACCTAATGCTGAAATAAAAAGCTATGTCTGTGGTGATAAATCTCTATTTTAAAGCTTCCTATACAATCTTCCTCCAAAATTGTAAGAGGGAAATTATATGTGACTACTCCCTCCTCAGGTACAGGAGATTTAAATAGTTTCCATTAACACAAAAGGAAATGCAAAGTTATGATTTTTGTGTAAAGAAGCTCTTGTAAAACTTTCTCAGCTACATTAGAAATTCCTTCCACCCTCTTCTATTTATTTTTAGCAAATATTAAACTCTGTGGACTATTACATTTTGCTCCAGATGCAGCAAAGCAGGACTGAATAGAGTGAGAAACCATTTAACCAAATGAATGCCTAATGGAGTCCTGATCTAAATATACATTGTATGTGTGTCAAGGGGAAAAAAACAAAGCAGAAAGAATATTCTCACAAACAGACCAAGTAAGAAGCAGGAGATCAAACAAGGAGGTTGCAGTTCAGCATCTCCTCATGCAATACTTCCATGAAGGCAACAGCTGGGGAAGGTGCTCAGCAGCTCTCAGGAGCTTGTCCTGTCTGAGATGGCTCAGAAAAGCAAATGTCACCACGTGGGGCTCTGGGTGTTCTTGCACTGGAGGTGTAGGTGACAACAACAGCACTTCTGCAGAGGAACAGTTCAGCACCACTTCTGCCTAAGTGTAAGGGTTTAGTAAAGCTACCCACAAGGTACAGAACCAGGCAGTGCCTCTGAGAAACAAACCATCTCCAGGCTGCAGAATGCTCCTGTAATTAGCCATGTTTAACTAAGTATTTGCTGATGTAGACGCTGCTTACAGAATGCCAAAAAAGCATTATCTGCTTCTAGACCTCTTGAACAGCAGGAATCTCTTCATCACAAATCCTTTCAATGAAGGAAGGCAAACTTTTGAGTGTAAGATAAAACATGATTTGCATGTCTGTCTAAATAGGAATCTAATACTAAATTTTGATTAGTGTTATATGTCACCACTTGAATGTGTCACCTACTGAAAGCCAAAAATTGTTTGGAGTCCTACCAAACAGGGAATTCTTGATCAGCCTGTCTATTAAGGTAGTCTTTTTCATTTCCATACCACTTTATACCAAACTAGAGAAAACAATCAAGAAAAAGTCTCATACAAGTACTAGTTCTCATTAACATTGAGCAAGCTGAAATTCACTGAAGATTAAAGGACATTTTTTTTACATATGCAGGCACTCACCTTTCATTTTAAATAGCCTTAATAACCCAATCCTATGCAAGAGCTCTAAAATTAAACAAGAAATTACCTTAGATCACTTGCATTTCCTTTCAACAGTCTCTCACTGGCTTCCACACTCAATTTTAGTGAAAGCATAACCAAAGGCTTCAGGGTAAGAACCCTCTGTGTAAGGGAGGGAAGCTCATCCCAATTTGAAAATAATTTGTAATACTGACAAAAGGAATTTTTAAAAGAAGCACTTGGATGTGGAGGGCAGATCCAGAAAAGGATAAAAGAACAGAGTAAGGAAGCTGCTAACAGAAGGACAATTGGTGTCTCAACGCCTTCAGCTGAAGTGCACACCTGGAAGAAAAGCACAAGGACCAAGATTGAGAGGAAGGTGCAGCTCATTGCTGCACTGCAAGGGAAGGATGTACCTTGTACTGAAATTTGATGCTTTCTTATGTATTTTTCTCACATTAATGAATGTTGTCTTCCAGAGCACTGATATTTCAACATGAACAATTACACAGAGAATTGGGTGAATCAAGACAACTTAAATAGGATCAGGAAGAATTTTGTCAATTGTGGAAGGATTACAAACCAATATGTCCTGCACACATAAACTGGAAAACAAAATTTTTGATATTTTCATTATTTTTAATAATTGTTGGTCCAAAAGATCACATTCAGAACAAGAACCTTTTCAGAAGGTAACAACTGGTTATAAATTTCTGTGCTATTTGTTAATCAGTAGAGAAAGAGGTATAAAATACTTCAGTGCAAATTTATTAGAGAAAACAATAAAAACTAACAAGCAAAGCTTATGCCACAGACAAGGAACAACTCACTAAAAACAAATATCAGATGCATTTTAAAAAACCTTGGCCCTCTTAAGAACAGCACCTTACTTTAAAAGTTTACTTATTAACTGGTTACTTTCAAAAACAAACCTGAAATATGCAACTCATTTTCCTTATCCTTGCAGTCTGAGAGTCCAAAGGTCATCCAAGAATCAAAGCCCTCCTATCTTCCACAATCCCTTTATCTTTTTAATAAAGCTAATTCAACAGAAACAGGTTTACAAAATTATTTACATTCTGTAGTCTTACAGATGAAGTTGCTTTTCAAGGCTTTGACCAAAGTGAAAAGCTCTAATTTCATTCATTAACTGTCAATAGTTACAATTTTGC
Source organism: Haemorhous mexicanus (assembly GCF_027477595.1). Taxonomy (NCBI): domain Eukaryota; kingdom Metazoa; phylum Chordata; class Aves; order Passeriformes; family Fringillidae; genus Haemorhous; species Haemorhous mexicanus. Next base: position 9,857,302 of record NC_082357.1, on the reverse strand, counting down.
TCTCCAGTCCCAGAAAAGAAAAATTGGTCCAGATAAAAAATGCATTTATCTTCACAGGGAGCTGGTGTTTTCTTTTTATATCAAAGCAATGTAAAAACCAACAAATATACCTTAGTGGAATGTTTATGGTATATCAGACAATACAGAATCTAAATGACTTCTGAAGAGTAGAAAGGAGTTTGATGACAATTTGCTGACTATATATGAATCTCATTAATCAACCTCTATATTCACTGAGTAATCAGGAATCAATGGTAGCTGTAAAACACATTTTATTCTTCATATTTTCAAATGTAAATTATTTGAACATGAAGAAAATTCAGTCTAAAGGTCTAAAGCTAATCAAAGCCCACTATAGTATGTTGAGCAGGAGGATCTCTTTCATATCTGTGTACAATACAAAAGGGATGTGAACTCCAGAGGGTACAGTGACTACCACTGCAAATTGAGAAAAAATATTGTAAGAGATTAAACTACATATGAAAGCAGTTATCAGCACCTTTGCCAAAAGTTTACTGCCTCTGCAAGTGTGTGCTACTGTGGCTAAGTAATTTTGACCATCCAAATGTTTTAGAACATGGCAGGTGACATACCTGCTCCAAGACATTAGAAAATGTTCATGTCACATCTGCTTGGAACTTCCTTTAATGCCAAAGCAGACTAGGAATTTTAAAAGATAACAAACCCCCACAACTTTGTGTCATGATGTACCACATAAACATGAGGAATTATTTCCTCTTGGGTTATGGGCATGTGCCATCAGCACACTGCTGGAAAACTGCCTAACAAGCTGACAGCTTCTGAATTCCCCTTGTGTGAGCAGAGCTCAGGTTATCTATTTATAAAGTCCTACCACAGGTGTTGCCTACGGTGGCATATTACAATAAGCAGCAGTTAAAGAGCTTTTCTCATTTTGAGGCGACCCAGGTGCTCAGTTGTGTCCTGTCATTCTTTTTAGTCAGTGCTCTCAATTAGAAATTTGGAGAGCCTGGCATCTGGCACAGGAAGACAACAGAAATGAACATTACCATTTCCCAGGGGTCATGGATTAAACATGGCTTGCACCTGCTCTGCTTACTGCTGAGCTGGTAAAAGCAAGATTATAACTTTTATCCTTTCATTGGTTAAATTTTACAGCTTAACTACCCACCAAAGTATAGACCACTTTTTAATTTGAGCAACCACTAGATATATTTATTTTTCTTAAAGACATGTCTCAAAAAGCTGATTCTCTGAACGTAGGTACAAAAATATTATTTTTATCCAGCAAATTAACACAAGTCATATTACATTCCCACACATTAAATACTCCAGTCATACTAGAAAATATTGCAATGCTCTCTGTGCATCAGCAGTAACATCAGTGTGTGATATCTGATTTTTCCTCTGCCTAGATTTGTTTATAGTTGTTGGAGATAAGGACAGTTACAAGAGCTTTCCTTGTCACTGGCTGGTCCTACCACTGGCAAAGGGCTTGGACACCCATCCCTGCTGCATTGTGCTTTTCTCCAGCTGGCAAACATGAGCCTGGCAGCCATCTGTTAACATTCTCCATGCTGATCTAGATTCCCTGCCTGGGCAGACCCACTGCAGAGGAAATATCCACTCTGGGATTCCTGGTCTCATGTACTGTGAGCCTTATCCTGTAGCTGAGGTGCTAATGGGAGAGAAAATGGAGAAGTGTGCTGGTTTGGCTGGGATAGAGTTAATTTTCATCACAGTAGCCGCTATGGGGCTGTGTTTTGTATTTGTGCTGGAAACAGTGTTGATAACACGAGATGTTTTTGTTATTGCAGAGCAGAGCTCCCACAGAGTCAATGCCTTTCCTGCTCCTCACCCCACACACCTGCCAGGAGAAAGGGGGTGCACGAGGAGCTGGGAGGGGACATGGCCAGGACAGCTGAGCCCCACTGACCCAGGGGATATCCCAGACCACAAGGCTTCATGTTCCATGTTTAAAGCTGGTGGAAGAATAGAGCAGGGGGACTTTCAGAGTGGTGTCATTTGCTTTCCCAAGTCACATGTGATGGAGTTCTGCTTTCCTGGGGTGGTTGAACCTGACTGCCCTTGGGAAGTGGTGAATGAATTCCTTGTTTTGCTTTGCTTGCGTGTGTGAATTTTCTTTACTCATTAAACTGGCTTGATATCAACTCATGAGTTTCCTCAATTTTACCCTTTCAATTCTCTCCCCATCCCACCAGGCAGGCATGAGTGAGTGGCTGCATGGGGCTGAGTTTCCATCTGGGGTTGAACCACGAGAAGGAAGGTCTCTAGAACATCAAGCTGATCACTGCAAGGCAGTGATCCTGTCTGTGCCCCACTATCACCTGCCAATGACTCCCAGAGAGATCTGAACCAGTTCCAGCCTGAACCCAGGCTCACCTCTGCTCTGGTGCTGTGGCACTTATGCAGGTGGCTCAGTTAATGCACACAGCTCTCCCTATAGAGCAAACTCTGAGTGAGAAACACTCAGGAGCTCTGTCACAGATTGGTTTAATGTCCAAAGAGCTCACCAAGGGAAATTGTTTCCCATATGTGCTCTAACTTCTTTTCTGCTCTGTCTTTCCTGTCCTTGTCTGGAATGCACTTTGTCCACTACTGAGAAACTCAGTGTCTCTCCAGATGGCTCTGGCTATTTTCTTCCCTTAAGCAGAGTTTTGTGCTGCTGTATAGAACTGCATGACATTACAGAATATGAGGGAAAGTATGTTTAGTGCTGTGCAATGAAAACACAATGCTCCCTGTTAGAGGCAAAAATCTAAATAAGACATAGATACAAAGGTCACCATTTGGAACACAGCATGTAGATAATAACTTACAGTTTTGCTGATTCTATGATGAAGGAATCTTGCATTTAATGATTTCTAGGTATATATAGACCATTCACATAGAGAAAGAATATTCATTCGTTCAGAGGACCAATAAATCAGTTGTTATACACTGAAAATGGCTTGACAGCAAACATTAACCCAGTTATGTTTTATCTTATTGCTACTACACAACAAGCAATTAGCACAAGCACTTGTGATAATTACAAATTAAAATATGCAATTGGTCATGCATTTTGTGTATGTAATTTCAAGTCTAATTCATCATCTGGCCTGGGAACAACTATCATATATAGCCACATTTATTTACAGAAAGAGACTCTTATACTGCAACTGATTGTTTTGTGCAGTGATTTCAGCATAAAGGGGACACAGTCAAATGTCAAATGGATTTGAAGTGGAACAGTCATTCCTGTGTTCTCTGTCTACTACATTATTATTGATATGCTTTTGCTTTTTGCTTCATGGAACTGTATTTGGCAGAAGAATCCTGCCTAATCTCAAAAAATATACAAATTACTGAGGAAGGATGGAACAGAAATGCACAGACAGGTACATGTGTAAGAATGCATACAAAATCCCAATGAAACAATGCCTACATTAGTGCTACAAATTCCATAAGCCTTTAAGCTGCCAGAAGAATCCCTCATTGATTCTGCCCTTTGTTGAATGCTACAGACTCCACAGCACTTCTGGCCATTCACACAGGGAAGGGTCAGCCCCTGAGACTGATAAGATATTGCAAAGATTACTAGAAAGAAACACACCCACTTAAAAAGAACATGGAAGAGAACAGTGCCTTTCAAAAGGAACTACAAGGAGCAGAAATCAGAATCTCCAGCTATGTTTAGAAGCACAATATGATCCTATTTACACAAAGGCCTCTACCCAAATAAGTTGAGGAAACTCCCATTCCCAAAATTAGGAAAAGAAAATGTAACTTGCATTCACTTAAGACTCCTTTCAGACTTGCTCATCTTTCATTATACAGTTTTGTAGATAATTAGTTCCTAACTGAGAAATTAAAGATGAAGCACACTAAGAGTGAAATAAACACAGTATGGGAATGAGATGAGAACCTAAGGAAAATTTCATATCACGTTTCCTGAAAGTGAGCTTCTGTCAGAAAGATGATCATGACTGCATTAACAAGCCCCCTAGTTATTCCCAGCAACACGACTTTCAACAGCCTTTGATACACATAATGACAGCTTTGCAGCATTAAAGCTTAATTTGGGGTGAATAGAATTCCTCCTTGATTTTTCTCTCCACAGACTCTGGTGCAAATAATTCCCCTGACACTGCTGCTATTAAAACCAGGTAGGTTGAATTAAAGCAGTTAATAACAAATATGTGTGGACCACAAGGCTTTTTCCCCCAACTGCAGTAGCCTGTGCATAATTTTACATAGAATCAATTTACTCTTGTTAAAAATACTACATGGTTCATGTAATAAGGGGTCGGAATTCTTGGTTCTACATAAATATATAATAACAGCCTTATGAAGAAAATGGCTGCTGAAAAAAGTCAGGACTTTATGTATCTTTCAGAAATGAGAACTGAATCTAGGTCAAAACTGAAGCTTTAAATAAATACCATAAATAAATTGAAGTCTAGACTGTCTAGTTCTGTAAACAGGAAAGATTATTCTGTATTTTCTGTGACATTTAGTTCACATTTCAATACAGTTTGGAACAAAGGAGTGTGTGATCACTCATAAAGCATTTTCCCTAAATGCTAATGAACCCATGGTGAACTAAAAAACAGGAAAGATGCTGGGACCTTCCTTTCTGCTTAACCCTCAAGCAACGATCCCCTGGAAATTCACATTGTGCATCTTCAGATTACAGAATGAGATGTGAGATATTGAATAAGGCTTCTCTATCTCACAAGCCAAATAAGTCTTTGCACTTTGATTCTGCAGTCAGGACTTGAACTCAGTGCTGACTCATGTGCATCTTACAGGGTCACAGCCCTGATTTGGTAATACTGCCTGGCAGTCAGAACAAGAGTTTCCATTGCAAAGTTCATTTTATCAGAAAACCAATGTGAATATAATGCTTTGAAAAGAGCTGGATTGATGCTGCAGACTACAAACTGAAATAGTAATTGCCTTGACTGTAGAGGCACCAAAACAACATGCTTTTCTAAACCAATCAGTCACCCTGAATTGGACCTGGGACATATATTGGCAGTTAGGTACTATTAAAATACTGCTGGTATTAATTACAGTGTCATTAATACTGTTGTATCCTTGCCATCTCTATTAAGCTGTCACACATACTGCTGCATGTGCAAAACTCCCCCTGAGCTGGAGCTGAAAGATGATGTTCAGAAACAGAGCACACATTTGCCCAATTGTCTTCATCAGTTTTTAATTCTGGTAGTATTTGCAGTGACACTCTGCCTAAGAGCTGAAATCATGGACAAAACCCTAACTGCCCAATGGGGCTTCCAGCCCAGGTAGCATTATACAGACTGCACAGAATTCCTGCATGGAATTACTGCTATGACTCACACAAGCTGGACTGTTTGACCAGCTTTAGGTAAGACTCCAGTTCACTCTCCATCCTAAAACTGCAGACACAAGATCAAGTGTTTATTTCAGCAGCCACTTCCCACGTGCAATTCTTCCCCCAGGTGAAACAACCTGCTGTCTCAGCCACCTTTCCACACAGGCAAGCAAAAAGAACTCTTAGAAATGCAGGTGCCTTGCCAAGACAAGAAATTTCAGTTTGTTTCTTGACATTCTGCTAATGGGAAGAAGGCCTGTACACTTTGTTACCAGCAGGCCAAAAATTCTTTACCAACCATTCTATCTTAGAAACTACTGCACTGGTGGTGTGACTTGAAACCATATTGTCCTTTTGCAGTAATCAATCCCCAAACACCTCTAAAGATGTGCCTCTGACCAAATACCTCTTAAAAAATATTCTGAGCATCAAACAGCCCACAGAAATACCAATGGGACATTTCAATACTGAAATTGCTGTTCCTATCCTCTCTATTGAGAAATTACCTCCTAATAGCCTTTGAGGACTACTAATTAAGACCTACCAAATTGTTTTGCAGATACAATATGCCAGGAAAATGCCAGTCCTCTCTATTACATACTATAATGGAAAGGCATGAGAACAGCAATAAGGAAACATTGTCAAAAAATGTTACCAGACAACAGGAGAGCTATTGTATCTGAATTAATAATGTTGCAGTTAAAGAACTGTTCTTGCTTCATGCAGAAAGGCAGAAGTTCTGACCAGAGCTGCTAAACTGTGAACACTGTGGAACTGCTGGCCCTTTGAAGAGAACTGGGCTACTTTTGCTCTGATGGAATGGTTTGAAGATGAATCAGATACAAACTTACTGCTTTTCCTCCAATTCACCGAACCTTTTACTGCTGTCCTCCTGTCTAATTTAATTTTACATCTCTGAAAAATTAAGCATGATGCATTGCAGCCACTGGTAATGGCTGAAAGGGAGAGCATTCCTTGAGCTGCACAGCCTAAGTCTCATCCTCCTGTAGGAGACAGGAATTGCTCTTCAGCCTTGCTGCTATGCTTTGCCTCCAGGCTCCAGCTACAATGCGTGCTGCCCTTAGCTATTATCTAATCTAGAAATGCACAATATTTACTTTCTGAAAACAGTTGCTCCTGAGCCTATAATGGCAATTCTTCATTGTGCAAACATTTGGAAAATGCTTTGCATCATTCAGCTCTGTCTGGAGGCACTCCCAGCCACAGCAACTGGGTGTGTGCAGACACAAGTGACTGGGCCAAAAGAACTCCAGCAATGTCATTTCTCAACAAGTCCTTTATTTTTTGTTTGATGTTGCAGTCAGTGCCAAGAAGCAAATCTCTGATGGATTCAGGAGATCAAGGATGTAGGAGCATATTTCTCCCCTGGCTCTGCTGAAATTTATAACCTCAGTGAATGGCTTTGTGATATGGCTAAAATAATTTCTCTGAAGAACAAATAAGACATGCGGATTTGCTCAAGTAGATCTCTCCATAGGAGGTGCTCTGACTATTCTCTTTGGCTGTGAATTCCAGAAAAATACTGGAAATATGACATCCACAGGGGAACAAATCAATAAGCACAAAAATCAGTGGTTTTGTACTCTTTCTTCATATTAATACTTCTCTACTGAGAAGGTAGTCAGGGCCTGAAGACCTGTGGAGTCAGTGTTCACACAGGCAGCTAAGTTATCAAATGTCTATTTTCAGGTCATCTTTGATTGTGAAAAGGGCTTGGTGATCATCTGGGCATGGCAGGGCACAGCCTCCCCCTGGGCCTCACACAGGACATGCCCTTGAAAGTTGTCTTGCCCAGACAGAATGGCAATGCCAAAGGCAAGGTGAGATATCAGGAGCTCATCAGCAACTCTGCTGGAGCATGGACAGGTCTTCTGCATTTCTGCTGAGAACAGAAAATTCCCACTAAAGCAGTATGTAGGGAGTTTGTTAGGAAAGAGAAATGAGAGGAGAGGGAGGCTGTCACTGAATGTTGAGGAAATGATGGAGTATAAAGAAATCTGTGATCACACTGACCAAACAAATTCTGTTTGGGTGGAAAAAACTCGGACTAGGGATGACAAAAACTGCCCCAGCAGGATAGTGCTGAGGATCTTTTACAGCCTCCTTCCTCTATTCAAACTTGAATATAAATTATAAGAAAGGTAAAATTACAGGAAAGTAATTACTGCAATTCCTTGTTTAAGCAAGACTTTCACTTCCCAGACTTAAAGCAGAAAATTAATGCCACCAGTGATAGCAGAGCTCCATCAAAGACACAGGGATGGTATTAGGTGGTTTTCTTAAATAACAAACAGCTAACAAGAGATGGTGTTGCTTGAGAATAAGCAACGATCCTTTGCTTTGACTTTAGGCTAATAACAGATGGGATTGACAAATAAAGGAAGCAGTAGTCTAACAGAAATTACAAGTCTTAGGAAAAACAGAGTATATTTCTTCATGCAAAAAGCTATTGAGGAATATATACAATCTCCTCCCTAGCATACTGCAATAACTGGTACATGAATTTACAAGTAAAAGCAACCAGTGTTTAATGAATTTCAATGAAAGCTTGCCTAGGAATTTCAGCATAGCAAATACAATGTTTATATTCTGAAGTATATTTTTAGAAAGTATACATATTCTAAAATGTATTTTAAAAATTCAGTATAATGCCAAGTCTTAGAACAAATTAATTGTAGTGAGGCAAACAGAATGTGAGAAAACATACATGGTTTACCAGAGCAGAGGATATCAGACTGAGCTGGTGTATCTTGAGCAAGATAATTGTCTCTCTGGAATGAAATGCAGTGAAATCAGTCTATTGAAGTTCAAACAGATCATTTGATACAGTGCTCTGCAGGAATTCATTCCTGAAAGTGGAGGTGTTAGGGATTAATATAAAAACAATGTGAAGAAGGAGCAACAGGTTATAATAAAAAGGGAGTTACAAGAATGGAGCAAATTACCCAGCAGTGCTCCTCAGAGATCTCTCTTTGGAGCAATACCATATAATGCACATTTCCATGAACCAGGAACATCATCAGGCCCAGCCTCAAAAATTGTGCATGTGATAAAAAGCTGGAGAGTGTTGCTAGCCTTGAGGAGGACCAGGTCACCTCACTGGAATTAGATGACCTTCTTGCCTGCAGTGATGGAAATTTAATAACGTGAACTGCAAAGTCATGTTCTTGGGATTCATCAGCTGGAAGCAACAGAGAAGGAAAGAGATCTGAGTGTTCTGATAGACTGACAGTGTGCCAAATCTGCCAGCACAACACAGCTGTGGAAACAGATAATGTACTGTTCAGATGGGTTAGGTGAGATTTTTAGCAGAGAAGGAAATATTGGCACTTTTAGACAAGGCACTGGTAAGGTTTTGTGTGAAATATTTATACAGTTCCTGTCAACAGTGTTGAAAAAGATTAGCTTAAACTGGAATCAGTGCAGACTGGCTATTAAAGCAATTACAGAATTAGCAGTCTTAGGGAGAGATAAAAAGAACATGAACTTCTTCAGTGTGGCAGTGGAGAAACAATATGCAAGTCTTTTATAAATAGATCTTATGATAAATAGAGTGGGAAAAGAACTAAGTTAAAGGTTAACATGACTGAGATAAAACTTTTATAATCTGATCAACAAAATGTTTATACTGAAAACTACAGAAAACACTTGCAGCTATTGAAGGAGAGCACACTCTTGCATGGTGCTTCAAAGGGAGAAGTAAGGGCAAAGAACCTAAGCAATCTTAATGGAACTTGGTATTCCCACAGAAGAGTTTCATGACTGAGAAAATGAGTCTGTAGGCAATCAGTGTTTGGGATATACCAACAGAGGCTTGAAACAAGGCTTGATCTCTCTTGTTTTATATTTCTTGTGTGTGGATCCCATGCTTCACAGTTTTCTGATTCCCAAAGTGTTCCACCAGCCAGGGACCAGCAGGCTCCTCCCAGCACATCCTCATTGCTGCACAAGTTAGTTTCTGAAATTATTTCACATTTCTCTGAAATTCTGGGCCTTTGCCAGTTATTCAACTTCACCTCCAAAAAATTACATCTGCCTGGGAAGTGCAGGATGGATGTACATTGGATGACACATAGCCAAATGATGTATTTCTCCTCCCAGGCAGCTGGGATTTGCACCTGGCTGCACTGATGTGTAGAAGGATTTGTGTAGGTGTGTAGATGGACCAACTCCTCCTCTCCAGGCCCTTTCTGCAGCACTGGAGCACCTACCAGTGCAGTGTGGCTCCCCCTTTTCAAACCTAATGCACTCTGTTCCATTGCCCAAACTAATCATTGGATGACATTTTGTACAATCTTATTGCTGAATTTTCATTGCTCAAGTGCCTGTTTTTCCATTCTCGCTTATTTTGGTATAAATCTGGAGTAACTGTCCTGTAGGCTGGCCCCTGCTCACTGAAATTAAACATGGGTTACAGAAGACTGGAGAAACTTGGGTTGCTTATTATGTTCTTAAATACTCTTTACCTCCTAAGACTTCTATTCAGCATCAGCTGCCCAGTCCCCATCCCCTGAGTTATTGATTCTGCTCTTTTATGGAATGTGATAAAGCTGTGGCACTGCAGAAGTTCAAGGACACATTTCTGCACCTGCCAAGGGTGATTCTCTGAAATACTGCAGGCTGTATGTCTGCATTATTCCTTTCTCCACAGTTATCATCTTCCCCACCCTGTGTTATGAGGAAAGCCAGAGTAGTTACATAACATGTTCTCAACAGGAAGCCAAATAATTGCTAATGTTGTGTTTGTTTTATTTGTTTCTATGTCAAACTGAAATAAACAGCTCATATCCCACTGTGAACTACCTGGCCAAATGTAATCCTTTCTTTTATGTCTGAGAAATACCTTCAACACCTCAAACATTTGTGGAAACAGTAACAGTAGCAACAACACATGTGCCATGGTTTGATCTCACTCTATTATGTTGCATTTCAGCCCTTTCCCAATGATATCATAATGTGACTCTGGGGCTCTCACACAGCCTACTTGGGTTTTCCAACACATGAAATCATTTCTTATTTTTCTGGAGTTTTGAACATGAATTGTTATGAATAATTCCAATTTAATCACAAAATCCTGTGTAAGTTGTAGCCTATCAGGATAAGGTGATTTTTTTTCTCTTAGAATAAGCATAATTCCAATAGGCCCTGCCTGTGCACTTAGACACTCCTGTGTCCCAGTGGATATGACACTGCAGGATATTTCAAATCCCAAAGAACTGCTTTGTTTGAAATTGGGCTCTTCGTTCATCTGAGGATCCAATGTTTTTCTGCATAATAGTAGGCATCTACATAAGGTTTAGCATGGGTGATGTGAATCAGGTACTGATGCCAATGGGAGCTTTTCACAGCTTGATGAAAGAACCAAGACCTTAGGGGAAAATCCTTCTGGAAAGCTGAACCTCCACTGCAGAGAAATGCACCAGAAAAGATCACAGGGGAATGAAGGATCACGTACAAGACATCCTGGCAGGATGGAAAGGGTCTGGGTTATGTCGGAGCAGCTCTGTGCTCACCTGAGGGAGCCGGAGGAGTCACAGACTGAGGTGACACGAAACACCAGAGCAGCTGGAAGGGGCAGCCCTGGAAGCTTCCTTGACCTTGCTGCTGATATTTTGTCTCGCTTTTTGCGCTGCAGAGCAGAATTTAGTGTCCTATCAATAAATCCTCATATCCATCCTCCTGGCTGACTCAGCAGTTTAAAAGGGGTAGTTTTTTCCATAAAATACGATTTTCAAGTAGTTTTAGAGACTCAATTTTTTTTTTTTTTTTTTTTTTTCTTTTTACCTGATTACAACATCAGCTGCTCTGTGCCGCTCGCACGCAGAGGCCGAGGGCTGCCGAGTGTTCTGCGGAAAGGCAGAGCCCAGCACCTGATCCCGCTGCTTGATCCTGCTGTTTCCCAGCCCCGAGGGACGACCCAACCATCCTCCCTTCCCAAAAACCCCGCGGCCCCAGCACGGCAGACACGAGGTGGCGCTCAGCAGCCTCCCTGCGCAGGGAGCGGGGCATTCCAACAGCGGGATGGGAACCGCGCCTTCCCAAAGCGGGATGGGAACCGCGCCTTCCCAGCATCGGGATGGGAACCGCGCCTTCCCAGCATCGGGATGGGAACCGCGCCTTCCCAAAGCGGGATGGGAACCGCGCCTTCCCAAAGCGGGATGGGAACCGCGCCTTCCCAGCATCGGGATGGGAACCGCGCCTTCCCAAAGCGGGATGGGAACCGCGCCTTCCCACCGGCGGGATGGGAACCTCGCCTTCCCACCGGCGGGATGGGAACCTCGCCTTCCCACCGGCGGGATGGGAACCGCGCCTTCCCAGCATCGGGATGGGAACCGCGCCTTCCCAAAGCGGGATGGGAACCGCGCCTTCCCAAAGCCGGATGGGAACCGCGCCTTCCCACCGGCGGGACGGGAACCGCGCCTTCCCAGCATCGGGATGGGAACCGCGCCTTCCCACCGGCGGGACGGGGATCTGGGCCTTCCCACCGGCGGGATGGGGAGTTTGGCATTCCCAGCATCGGGATGTGGAACTGTGCATTCCCATCTGCGAGAACTGGGCATTCCCAATGGCAGGATGCAGGGCTGGGCATTCCCAGCACCGGGATGTGGAACTGGGCATTCCCAATGGCAGGACGCAGGGCTGGGCATTCCAAAGGGATGCAGAACTAGGCTGGGGACAGGCCGGAGGCCAGGAGCCACGCTGGGTAAGGATGGCACACTCTTAGTCCTTGAGCAAGTGTTTCCTACATCAATGCAAATCCTCCACGACTAAAGGCTTTAGGTTTTAAGAAGTCTTATGAAGTGCAACAAACATATTAAGGAAATATAGTAAGAGAAAGAAAATTGTGGTAGGCAAGAGACATCTTAACACACTGATGTCAATCCTGCCAGAGCTTGTAAGTCAGTGTTTGCAGGCTACCAGCCTTGTCCTGCTCTTCCTGCCAGGCTCAGACAACAGCAGCAGTACTACACAACAACATCTTGTTCACCTTTTCACTCTCATTATTTTTATCTCTTTTGGTCATTCCCTGCTCCCTGCCTATTTATTTCTCTTCAGTCTCCATTCTCTGCTTTGGCTGTATTGTCTCTCAGAAAGCACAAAGGGAGAGGACTCAACAAGCCAAGCCCTGACTGACAAGTCCAATACTTTCATCTCCCCATCTCTGCTGCCATGACTGCAGCAGAGCCCCACTCCTGAGTGCAGTTCATGGGTCACTGTCCTTCCCTGCCTGAAAGCCTGAAAACCTTTTTTTTGAAGGAGGCTGATTACAGCGACACATTCTCCCCAAACAGTTCTTTAGTATGATCACTACCTCTGTTACTTCTCTGTGTCCTGTACAAGCAGGTCAGGCCATGTATGCTTCAGCCACACAATCACATCCACATGCATCAAATGCAACACGTGCTACCTGTGCTGGTACCAGCTGGGCGAGATGAGGTATCTGTATTTATTTATATTGTGCTTCATCTTGGAACAGGTGGTCTCCCTGATTTCTTGGCATCACCAGCATGTGTGAGGCCCATTCTTTCATGCACTGACGTTTATGGCTGTTATAGATGTATGACTTATCCCTGGGTAATGCCAACTAAATCAAAATTATGTTTATGCATAAGAACTGCTTTATTTTTTCAGGCATCCAGCTTTAGTGCAGGCAGCTCAAAAATGCTTTCCCATCTTTTCTCCTTAATACCTTGTCAAAATTTGATTAGTGCATTATCCCTTCTATTCTAGCAGGACCAGCCTTTAAGCAACAGAATTCATTCTTCTTTTCCATCCCATTCTTATGACATTTCCTCTTAGGCAAATCTTTCATGCTCCAAGAAAAATAATCTAATCTGCAGGGACTGGCTGTCAAGTGGTTGCAGAATTCACTGAGTTTATACTCAGCACAGCCGAGTTCCATGCTGGTTGACTGCTGCACACCAAGAATGTGTCATGGAGTGCAAGGTGCTTATTTGGGATTAATAATGGTGCAGTGCTCTGCATCACCCTCCAGGAGCACCACAGCAGCACCAAAGCCATTACAAAGCCTCGGATGGCACTGTGCCCCTCAGCCTTGATGACAACTTTTAGCCACTGCTGAATAGCTCAACTGAGCTGGAGGAGACTTTATCCTTCTGCTTTGGTTTTAGTTAGAGCAATTTGTCCAGCTTGATCCCTCTACTGCTCCATCAATGAATTCCAACATACAGCACTCCTTGGACCATTGTAGGAGCAGAATACTCCACAGCTGACTGCTCCAAGAGCACAGTTTGTTACACCTTATCCAAGAGTGAAATACTATGCATTTAAAATAAAAAAAAGTGGGAAGACCTCAGCTCCCACCCCGCTGCTTCAGTCACTTGGGAATAAATCGTGAACCTTTAAACACTATTCAGAGATCACAGAGATGAACTCCCACATTCAGGATGACTTACCATCTTTTGAGCTGTCCTTTTGTCAATCCAAACAATCCAAGTGATTAATAAATCCCAGCAGTTTCACAAAGGCCTGCTGAACACTCAAAGGTCAGAGCTGTCTCTCACAGTGGGGAGGATGTGCTCGCTTTGCTGCTGCTAATTCAGCTTTGGGAGGTGTGTAAGCCAGCCATAAACAGCTACTGCTAATTACAATTAGGCTCCAGATCTTCACCTACCACAGGTAAATCTGCAATGTGTTTGTATGTTTGTGTCTTATTTAAAAGAGTCACAGTGTGAAAAACCAGAGTTGCTGACTGCCTGATTGGTAACAGCCCAAATCTGCATGATCTTTACCCACATTTTTACACCAGCTTAGTCTGTAACATTAGTTAAAACATCCCTCATCCTGACACTAATCTGATTTATTTACATACTTATTCTTGCACCACTTCAAATCCTACTACAAGATCTACCTCCCAGAGACTGGATGTGGATTTGGAATAAAAAATATAAACCCAGAACCAAATAGGAGATTCATTCTAGAATTGAACCTCCCCTTCCTTCTTTCACACAAAAATTCTATTATTCTATGCCATATAAAAGTAGCTGTTAGGGTGCTGTGTGAAAAACAGAATGCTTTACATTTCTTACTTTTCTTAAAAAAGGCGAAACAGAGAAATTATTCTTTGATTACTCTGTCTGATGCTTGAGGGTTGTTTTAAAGGTAATTTATTTATTAAAAAATGTAATTTCCTTTAAACACCACAGGCTTTTTTTCATGAGTCTTTCCTGTTACATAGTTCTCAGAAAGTCACATACCAGTTTTTCCTGGTGAAACATGCTGAAAGACAAAATCATTACCATAGGTGGGGATTTTTTAAATAATTGTTGATCTTGCAACTACCAATATGTTTGATTAGCAGCAGAAAAGCAAAGACTGGCCTTTTCCTTAAAAAGGCAGCACCTTGTCCCATCTCCTGGAGAGAAGGTGGCTGACCAGGATGTTGGGTTTGCAGCCAGACCACCCCAGGCAGTCACACACTGGAGTTCCAGTGGTGAGGACCTGGCGTGCAGGGCTGTGACAAGAAGGTAGCAGAGTTAAGACCTAACCCTGGCTCTAACCCTAGCTCCAGTATGGATTTGTGAGGTGGAATTCTGAGCTTCATCCCCACCCCAGAAGCCTCTCCCCCAGCCTTGCCTCAGTTTCCCTGGTGGCCCTGCTGGGGTCACGTCAGCGCGGGCAGAGGATGGTTAAGGAAGCCCAGTGTCAGCATGTCACTGCTGGGCCTCAGCACCAGGATCTGGTGTCTGCTCTGAAGAATGAGTCATTTTAAAAGAATGTAGGTATCAAATATGCAGGCAGTTCTCCAGCTACATACAAGTTAGACTATCTGTTTCTTGCTGATACAAATTTTCACACACTAGGGGGGAAAAGTGCTGGTTTCATGCATCACTTTGCACTGGACTGTGTCCAGTGGCTTTACTTATCATTATGCAACTGAACCCAGGGCAATTCAACACCCTAGACAAAATTAGAAATACATAAACATATTTGCTGTTCTTTGCTCTCCATAACAATATTTGTTTCTCTCCCCAACCCAAGATGAACTGCACAGAACAAAATGAAGTGCAGAAAAAAATCCTCATTATTTTATTTTTCTGAATTGAGTACTTTGCCATTTATTATTGGCTTGCATAGCAGATCAGATGGAACTATATCAGTTTAAAATAAAATACCATCTTGATAGCTGGGAAAATTCATGCATGGACCAAATCTACCATAAGGCAGCCCTTAATCAGGCAAAAGCTGAAACTTTGTCAATATAGGGACAAGCAAAGACTCATGACCAATGTAACTCAAATTCTGTTCCTACTAAACTGAAGAACTTACAGAAAAGCAAAAACCTAAACAAAACCAAAGCAAACCAAAACCACCCTGACAACAAAACAAACTAGCCTGTATTCCAGTACAATTTTTCATCTCCAGAAATCATTGATAGTAACTGTGGAGTTCACACAAACCTTTAAGCCATTAAAGAGATTAGTCAAGTTTTGCTTATGGGGAAACAGCATCTTAAGTGATGGAAACAGCATCTTTGTGATACATTTACACTGAGGAGGATCTGATTCCTGGAATCATCTGTCTTGCAATGAGGCAGTTTGTAGCACAAGAATCTGTTCAACATACACTGAGACAGTATTAACGATTTTCCATTTCAGTTTTGACCTCTTCCTTTCACCTTTTTTTAAAGACAAAGCCTGTCACTTAAATGTCTGTGGCAAACTGGCACAAAGCACACAATAAATATCAGCTGGCCAGGGCCACAGGGAGGCTCAACATCAACATCAGAATTAGAATTCAGATAGTGCAGCCAGGGTTTTGCATTTCTCTCTCTGAAAAGCATAAACAATTTACATACACAGGCAGCTGTTCCCTGGAGGCAGAACTGCAGAGGGGCAGGAGTGGGGTCCAGTCCTGTGCTTCCTCTTGATCCCTGCCAGGGTAGCTCCTTACTCCTGAACTCAGCCATGTGAACTATTCAGCCAAATGCCTGCTGCCATTCCTGGGCATCCTGCAACCATTGCTGCCTGAGGAGTGTCTGGTTCCTCCTTCTACTGACAATTACCATATTTCTTTGGCCATGTGTTGAAATGTTCCTCTTTTGACTGGGAAGTAAATTTAAGAATATGGCTGATAGTAACCACATCACCTTAAGAGAAACTTCCACGTGTTTTGACAATGTTCACAAAGTATACTAAGATGGCTTTAACCATGATGAGGTACAGGATGAAAAATTTACAGATCTTGGTAAAAACAAAGACACTACTTCATTTTCAGTAGTAGAGAAACAAAGAAAGATCCAATTAATTCTAATGACCCACATCTTCTGTAGCTATCAGATCCACCTTGTTAAGCAATTTCCAAATGCTAATTATAACATCATTTTAATGGGAAACATGTCTTATTGTGGTCCAGATCATGTTGGCACTCAAATAAGTGGGAATTTTGCCATTGACCTCAATGGAAACAGGAAGTCTCATACAGTAGGCATTTATAAATTTCAGATATTTGTCCCTATAATTTATAAATGATGATGTTGCTTTCAAGCCTAAATCTTACCCAGTCTCAGTAGAAATCCATGGAATTTCTTTCTTTTGGACTCGGGAATGCTCTGTTTTCTGTGTATTGTATTTATTTCTGTCAGGGAAAGTTAATTTCATTCTGCAATCTGTTCTCCAGACAACAGAGGAATGACAGCAGCAGCCTCTGAAAGAGCTGTGTCCACTCTCATCAGCCACAGGGACTGTTACTGTGCTGTGTGAGGAGAAGGACACAGGGACATGGCTGGGCCCAGACAGACTGTGGGGCTACCCAGGGTGAGATGTGCTGAGATTTCAACTTGATTCATTTGCCCAGAAAACTCTCTTTATCAGAGAGACTCCTCAATGCAGAATAAAACCACCAGCGCAATTCTCTGAGCATCTCCTTCTTATAAAGCTATAAATACAAAAATCATAAAGTAAAGTCTGACATGCCACACACATACAGAGCCTGTCTTTGCATGCACAGGGAAAAAATTATCTTGATTTGCTTTTCATTCTTATAAAACCTTTGAGTTTCTCAGCAATGGGATTGTGGCCTCTTAACTTTTTATTTGTATTTAAATCCTCCCAGCTGAAGAACTTAGAGAGAAACAATCTTTTGTACTTGAAATGTTTTATAAGAATGAAAAGCAAAAGAAAGTAATATAAATAGGAGCACATACTAAATTTCAGTGTTGTCATATTTAGTGGTGCAATAAAAACCCCTATTATACATGCACTTTACCCTAATCAAAACACATTGAGAGATTGATTCCACAATCTGGATTCATTAAATTCCCAATCACTCCTTACCAGAGCTTTATTTAGAAATTTGCCAAGACTCGTTTCCTATGACTTCACAGCTGTAGAATTTACAATCCAATTCACCACTAAGCAAATGTTGCCTGCAGAAATGTCAGATAATACAAAATATCTCAGAAAGATCTGGAAAGCACTCTGTGCTCCCCAGAACAAAAATAACCTTTACCACCAAAGAAAGATTCCTGTCACATATGATTCAAAGAATGGACTTTACCGTATTAATGACAAATATTTAGAAGTCGATAAAATGCAGGCAGCACATTTGCTTGGGGAGGGAACCTAATTTTCAGTGTTAAGAAGAGTCACTTTTCCTGGGTTTTTCACTGTACCAGGAGTTCTACTATGATATTTACAGACAGATTTGTAAAACTCAGCATTTGGTCTGCAGCTCCTTCCTAACTCTAGAAGTCTAATGTTATCAGCTCTGAGATAAAGGCAGAAATAGCTCTGTGCACAGATGTGCTCTAGGCAACATCAGAAAATATGTCCCTTCTCTCAAGCTTGTCAAGACTGCACGTTTTCTCTTGCATGAAAAGGAAATCCAAGGCTGCATTTTTAGCAGCACTATAGAGAAAAGACACTAAGTCCTTGAGAGTTAAAAACTGGATTCATTTAAAAAATCCATCTTCCATGTATTTACCTCAAAAACATACCTCTTTCCCTAAACAGACACAATCTTGATAAAATTTGAAACCAGTGTGTGGGATGTGATCAACAGAAGCTAGAGAGAATTTGGATTCTGGGGACTCTTTTGGGTATGGAGGCAGAGTGTATTCCCCAAACACAGAACTCAGTGTTTTTGTTAAATATAGCCTTAAACTCTCACTGTGCTTGAAAATACGTGTCAGCTTTATCTGCATTGACCAGTCTGCAATTTTACACCCTGTCAGTGATCTGAAAAAACAGTCTTAACACAAACTAGGCTGAGAGCCTGTGCTTTTAGAAAACCCTGGGGCTAGAGTAAAATTCGTGCTCTTTTTCAATTTTGTACTGTTGCTTTTGTGCCAAGATCACACCACGAGGCTTGTGAGCAGCAGCACAAGCACAAGTTCTTGCTGCAGGATTATTCAGCTTTGCTCAGTTAAGAGCACAGTGGGAGGAACACACATGAACCTTAGAAACTAGAATTTAGGGGGAAAAAAGCATTTAAGGGTCATAGAAAGATATATACTCCATGATTTTGGTGAAAACACTTTCCCACCAAGGAGAAACTACTAAACTTCTTTTGTTTTCTACTGAATAGTTATTAATGAATTGCACTACTAGCAGGAAAAAAAAAAAAATTCAAGACATCATCCTTTAATTCTGAGTTTTCTAATACAGATGCCAATATCCTTTAAACTACATGCTCTGCCATATTCAGGTAAACAAGTCTCTTATTCACTAAGTCTGCATGGTTCTCTTAAGAATGGTGCTAAAACCATCATGGGGATTTTGGGTCACCTGAGATAGGATATCTGATCTAGCAGTTCCTTAGTTGGAATTTCCTTAGTAGCCGAAACAGCAGAGGACAAGCTGAATTATCAGATTCATCAGACAACTTAAAATGTTCTAAATTAAGTGGTGGGTTAAACACATTGATTTTCCTTTGCTAGGCTGGAGTGAATGGAAACAAGACCATTTTTAAAAGTATTGTTTGAGTTGAATTAATTTGATTGTAAATGGAGTTAACAATAGCTTTTGTGTATCAAGCCTTTTTCACCTAAACACCCTTCAAAATAATCAGGAAAGAGACTACAGAGAAATCTCATGTTTGTTGCTTTAATTGTAAACATGTCTCATCTATAATTCTATGGTTTTTTAATCTCTTCCATCTGCTCTGCATGTGCTCAGCATTCCCTGGACACAAACAGACAGTTTAGTAACTATATTAGCTCCATTCTGTACTTCTTACATCAAGCCATGTCATGCCAAGCAAGCATGACATATTCAGCCTTACTCCTGCTGCTTGTGGCAGGGTTGTAAATCTGTTGTAGGAACTGACCCACGGGCACTGCTCACACTTGGGACAACATCAGATCTCCTCAGGGGAACAAATGGCTGCTCTATTTCAGTGGGCCTTACCCAGATTATTTTAAATAAGCCAGAAAAATCTCAAACTCTGTCCAGTCATGAGACAGTGTCTCCAGACAGGTTTTGCTCTCTTGGCAAAGCTGAATTTCAGGCTGTTTTCCTCCCCAGAAGCACAGCTGAGCGTGCTGTGCAGCACTGGCTCCACACTGCCCAGGGACAGCTGCGACCCTCCTGAGCCATGGGCTTCAACTGGGCTTCCTGGAGAACCTGAGCTAACAGGAGCCAAAGTACCATGGCCTCATTCCCAGGTCTGTCCTCTCAAATCCCACCTCTCTTGCAATATCCCTACACAGGTGATACCCCATAGACTGCAGGCTCCAGGAGGTTTATGGATATTCCTTTTGTGGGAAGGTTGTTACAACATTTTAACCTCTAAAGATTGTACCTTTATTTTCCATTTTACTAATTGTGTTTGTTTCTCTAGGAGCAGCCTTGCTATTTTTGCCCTTGTTGTTTTTGCAGTTTTCCCTGAAAAACTCTAGGGGGTTGCTAAAGAACTGGCAGAATTAGGACACCAAGATACAAGTGCTGCCTGATTATCAGATCGTGTTTTCTATACTTCTAGTTTTAAAACTGGGTGAAATCCAATTCCACTCACTCAAAGGAAATCCTCCTCTTGGAAGATGACCTGCTGGCCATTTCAGCAGGAGATAAGTTTAGATGTTTTCCTTTTGTTAATAACACTGAGCTGCCCATATACTCAGGGTCTAAATAGAAATGTATTCTGCAAATAAATATAATTCTTCTGATTATAGAAGATGTCCAAGCAAATGCCCCAGAGCAGTGGGTCACACTGAGTCACTGTCCCTCAGACCCAGCAGAGTCACTGCCCAGAAACTCCCAGGACTGCCTCTCTCAAAATGGAAAAATTTGACCAAGACCAGGCTGATCATTTCAGCTGCTTGCATCCATAAAGGCACTGACTTTTAGAGATTTTATAGAGAACTGCTTATGGAGATTTTAATTTAAGAGTGGTGGCCTTATGCATCAGTTTCAACAAGGCTTAGCACAACTTTCAAACCTTATTCAATGGATGCTTCTCTATCCATTTTGTAATACCTACATCTTTAATGGAAAAATCTGCTTGTTCACCAGATTTTCATGAATGTTAAACCATGCCTAACTTTGTACTTTTCTCCAAAGCATGACTTGAATTCTTCTACCAGTTCTAATAATGCATACTCTTTAATTCCTATGCCAAAAAAATCCATCATTCATAACCAGAAGCATTCATAATTTAAATGACTGTCTCTGCTGTTGATGGCACCATCAATTACAGGGTTAGGTGATGGGGAAGATCTGCACTGATTAACATGCATTTTTCAACATCACTGCTCAGTAAGGTTTTATATAGCTGCAACTGTCAGGAAGTGGCTGGGATCTGGTATTCTGAAATTACCTTGCCATGGTATTCTGAGATAACAGCTTTGGAGCATTTCTTAGTAAAGCTTCACATTTCATTTAATAATCAAATTTCAGAAACATCACATTGGCCACAGAAGTAATTAACTGTCCAGAAAAAATTCTTCATGACAAATTTTGCCTGGAACTACAGCTTGTACAGCCCAGCTCAGCAGAGTGTAGGACATAGAATACATTTGCAAAATGTTCTTACTTCTCAAATTCAGCAAAGTACTTAGGCATTTATTGTCCTTATCACCTGCTTTCATCTACCTCTACTCAGAAAGGGACAAGCCAAGATGGAGAATTTGGGAATCAGCAAAACACCTTCTGCTCTCACCATCTGGCTCTTTAAATATGGATGTTGCTGTATGGTATATCCAAACGCAAAAGTCAAATAAAATAATGAGTGAAATCCTTCAAAAATTGTGAGTTCTCTCAGAGAATCAAAAGTGCATCAAGCACCTCCCCATTTACCTCCTCCTGTGTGAGCAGGAGCTCAAGCTCAATTCCTCTGCAATTCAAGGGTATTTTCTGCTGTAACAATGAACCAGGCACAGCCAGGCTGCAATTCCTGTTCCAAGGGAGACAGGCCTCCTGCTCTAGAGATTCACCTGGCCTTTTCTAGCCTTTTTCTCCTTAAGCTTCCTGTTTCGTAAAATTCCTTTTTAGCAAGGTGCAGTCATTATTAAAATTTCAGCTCAGATGAAGGAGGCCATTACAATTCAAGGAAAGATTAAGTGAATTTATGACTTGAATACAATAAATTTAATTTTTCATTCAGAACAACAGACTTGAAGTAAATTACTTTACACCTGACTGCAGCAATTTGCCAATAAAATCCACAGTGGTTTGTCCATAAATGGAAAAGAAGAGCTTGCATTTGCTGTATGGGTTGTCCTATGCTATACAATAAAGCTTGAAATCACTGGACTATCTGGACACTGATATCACTCAGGAGCTACAGCACAAATGCAGCACTGTACAAGAAGAACAATGCCTGCTTCTGTCTTTTCATCCCACTGATCCTTCAAATATTTGAACAGTGGAATCACTTCATTGATGCACCATTTGATTAAACCAGGCTTAGCTCCCAAATGCTCAATGGATTCTTGTTTGTAAAGACTTGATGCTTTCATATCCGATGCTGTTATGTTTCAAGTACCAATTTCCATATTCATTCAGCTTACTTCCCTATAGTCCTCATTCTAATTATTGTCAGTGTTGTTGGCAACGTCTAATGAGGGATGAAGGAATGCTTCTGAGTTCCTAGGTCTGGGTGTTGTGCCCTGGACACATGAACTCCACGTTTGGACAACACCCAAACACACACCAGCCCCTTATCATGCTCTAGTTTGCATCGAAAAGAAGCCCAGCACCCCAGGCTGGAAGGAGTTGGGACAAGTTCTGGCCGTTTCCCAATCTCAGCAAATGGAGGAGAAGGGAATTAAGTCACACCTCACTGGGCACCTTTAAGTCAGATTGGATCTGGGCTTTGTGCACAGAGAAAACATCTCTCAGAGTGAGCATCTGGGGCTTTTGAAACCCATGTATCCTTGGAAAATACTTATATACATATATATATACCTCCTTGAAAAGGAACTGTGCCAAAAGAATCAAAGGCCCTGCCTTATTCAGCACTATGGGTACCAGATCAGCAAAGCACAGATAATGACCCAGTTCCTACTTGGTGCTCCTGCAATTACACAAGCCAAGGAGCTCTTTCTGTTTATAGTGGGACCTGTTGTTTACACACTGGGATAAGGACTATACAGGAACATACAGACAGGCTGAAAAACATCTGAGTTCATTTCAAACACATCTATATTTGAAAGCCTGCTGCAACTGAGGATTATTTATAGTGCTTATAAACCACAGTCATGGAGCAGGACTGCACCAGGCTATGTAGTGTAAACACACAGACTAAAGTTACAACTCCTGTAACAAGGATTGTCAGGGATTTTACCACACGGGATTTGAAGAACACAGCTCAAGAACAGAATATGGTAGATCAAATATTGAATAGAAGTTCTGTTTTCAGCATGTGTCTTTGCTTCTAGCTTAGCTAGAGAAGATTGCCCTGGCAGAATTGATTTTATTTTCTACTCAAAAACTATGATAATCCTACACATACCTTGTTATTGCCATTTCTGTTTGGACACTTTCAAAAATAATAAGCTCTTTGCTTCAGAATTAAGGCAAGAAAATTGATTCTATATTTTTTTTTTTACATTTACTGCAGGTAATTTAAACCTATGATGGTTGGAGTCATCTGGAGGTTCAAGTATCTTGTCTGTTTATGAATGATTGTATCAGATTTAACAGGTCCAAAAATCTACCATTTCAGAAATCAGACTATGAGAACTTCTTTCTTTTAAAAAAAGCCTTTTTCTTTCTGCATCACTAAATGAACATTTTTAGAAAGAAACAGAAATGGAAGTGAACTGGAAAGGTTAAATTCAGGAATAAAATTTCTGAGCTACAGCTTCAGAAATGACATAGAATTTACATTTGGCCCATATTCCTTTCAAATTTTGGAATCAGGATTGAAATTCCCATTTCAGATATGGAGGACCAGAAATTGTCTGATTTATGTAAACAATCTACTTGGCATAAAAATTATGTTTTCTGCATGTAGGAAAAATATGACCAAAAAAGTTTTGTACATTAACATTTTACAGGGCACTAGGAACTGAAAAGCTGCATTGTAAATTTTTAGTACCTCTGAAAATCTACCTCAGAGGTTAAACCCACATGACATTAGAATGATAGCTGGTGAAAAATAAATTACTTAAATTTTCTGATTCATTCAAGTTTGCAAGAATAAACTAGATGTTATGTGGTGTATTTCCCACATACAGCCTCCTCCCCCCATAGCAACCCTTCTAGCATTTTTCTTTATCCAGTATTTTACTGGGGGTGGGGGGGGAGTAGTTATGAGGTGTCTACTGATAGTAGGCTAAGTAATAAAACCTAAAACCACTCACAGATATTCCCAGATCTCTCCAGGAGTTACATTCCTCAAATGACTGGAGCATGATGCATTAATATAATTACACTAAATTACATCTACACAGCTTCTTTCATCTTATATATTCCCAAAGCAAATTACAAGCTGAATGAATATTCCACTCTCACTGCTCACAAGCCATTTTACAATAGGTTACACACATCTTGTCTGGTGATTCCTGTTCCCTGACTCGTGACCATGGATACCCCTATCAGAGGCATTCATCTCATCCATCTGAAAATGATCTCAGGCATGTAAGAGGCACTAAATCACACTTATTTAAATTAAAGCAGGCACTCACACAACTCTTGTTGCTCTCTTGCACATGATTCATATTGGCACTCAAAGAAGGACAAGAATAGATTATAGAACAATCACAGAACTTATGATGATCTAAAATACAGCTTTTCAACCTGAGGAGGTAGCTTCAGCTTCAGATGCTAAAATAATTAAGTTTAAAAATGGGAAGAATAAAACAACTCCATGCCTCCAGAAGGCAGAGCCTTGAGCAAAGAGAAATGCTCAAGCCCAAATGTTTGAATCTGCTTTTAGTGGCAGCCTGACAGGCTGAAATGAATATCTTTTCCTTACTTTTTCATACTTCCTCAGTTCTTCCCCTGTGAAGTTGGATGGCAGCTGCAAAGTTCCTAACAGTTTTGATTTAAGAAAGCAAAAGTGACTAGACAGATGTTTATGCAATCTCTAATGCAGGGCTTGAAAAGAAAATGGTAGTTGGAGGCTGGTTGTAAATAGTTACATGATCCCTGTGCATTTCATCAGTGCACATGTTCTGGATCTCTAGTGCCTCCAACCTTACAGCAAAAGAGACTCCAAAATTTGCTGGAGTCTGAATACAGCTGAACAGACCAGAGCCATAAATCATTTGACTACATGCTTTACCCTTAAAATCCCAGGGCACAAAAGAAATTACCTTGTCAAAGCCTCTTAGAAAACAGAGCACACTTTTAAAGACTGCATCCTTATGTGCTTCACATAAAGTTCAAACTAATGGCAACAGCCCACAGGCATTAGGAGAAATAACAGCAATCAATGCTATTTTTAAAGGGAAGAGTGGGGGCGAGGGGTTAACATATGTGGAATTAGCTCTGGGCAAAATGAGAAGCCATTGCATCTAAAATCAAATGCATTCTCTGAAATAGACACCAGGGACCAAATTCCCATGCAGATTCCTGCAGTCCAAGAGTTTCAGCAGAATTTGGCCTTCCTCTTAACTTAGCTTCATTAGGTCATTTCATGCCATCAGTTTTTATGTTGGACACCCTACGTACTGCACTTCAGTTGTTGGCACTATGTAAACAATTTTCCAGATTGGAGGGGGAGGAAAGGGTGGTGTGGGTAAAAGGGAGAGGAATTTTTTTCCCATTTAGAATAAAAGTAATTTCTCAGAAGAGTTTTAGAGGGAAAGTGGTATTTGTACCCCTTCTACCAGATGTCACCAGTGACAACAAGAGCCAGTATTAAATATCTCTCCATCAAATTCTTCTTGAAATTTTTCAGCGCCAGCTGGTCAAGAACCCATTCAGAAAACAGGGAAAGCTGAAATCTTTCAAGGCCATTCTTAACCAACAAAAGAATTATCTTCTCTGCAAAAGAATTATCTGTGTCTGAAACTGTTTTGTGGAGAACTGACTTGCAGAATTTTTAATAAGAAAAAAAGTTTGTAGCAGTATTTTTTCTTATATTTATATACTGAAAATGAAATAGCACCTCCTCCACAGAGAGAATCTTTTGCAATGGTCTTTTGTTGCCTTTTGATCAACTGCTGTCAGTGCTGGATGCACTAAGGTCTAGTAGGTACCCTCCATTTGTCACTTTTCTGTCTGGCACCCTGATTTATTAGTGACTGGCTGCAGTGACTGGTTAGGTTCTGTCTTCCATCTTAGAGGGAAATGCTTTGGAAAAAAGATGCCTTGATGCTCTCTCTGACATTAAGACAGTCTCTGCACCGTCACCTCTTACTGTGCCACCACCTCAAGCTGTGATGCCAATTGCACTGTCATCCCTTGCCATCCCTTAATCCTGGCCATAATGATACCTTGTGCTGTCATCCGTATGACTTGTCTTTCACTGTTCTGCTACCTCAAGGCACAAGTGAGATCCAAGCTGACAGGCTCCTCACCCAGCTTGGCTACAACATTCGTGGAAGAAAATTGAGATGATCAAATAATATCCATGAAAAAAGTAACTGATACAAAGGAACACTGGGAAACAGCTCTGGCCAAACAATTCTAGAAAATAATCACTTCTCTGGAAGGGATTGACGACAGGCTGAAAACTGAAAAGACACTTCAGATATTGTTATAGCGATGATGTTGCTATTGAAATTTTCTATTCTGAAAGCAAAGATCTTTCATGTAGGGCTCAGGGACTTTTGTCTCAGAGACAGCTGGGCAGATCACAACCCCTTTGCTTCATACATACCCAACTAAACAGGTTGTCAGAATCTTGCAGAATTGTAAGATTTTCTCTGGAAACAGAACAGATGAAATACCCTCCCCCAACCAACTGTTCTGATGGATTGACATAATATTATTTTACCTCCTATAGCAACAAATTCACTGTGTGGTGGGTTTTTTTTTCCAAA
Organism: Haemorhous mexicanus; assembly: GCF_027477595.1. Taxonomy (NCBI): domain Eukaryota; kingdom Metazoa; phylum Chordata; class Aves; order Passeriformes; family Fringillidae; genus Haemorhous; species Haemorhous mexicanus. The sequence goes on along the minus strand of NC_082357.1, from coordinate 9,830,546 downwards.
CAACAGATCAGCTATTCTAGAGATAACATGGCTATTATTTCCCCTGGTTTGCTATGCAAACAATACCTGAACAGTTAAAAGAATACTTTTAATTTTTCCTTTTTGTTTAGTGCCCCAATGATGAAACGCTATCACTCAGAGTGTCTACAGGTAAGAGAACAAGTTATCACTTTTAAACAGTCATTAAAGATACCTCTTCAGAAGTTATTATGCTTCATTTCATCTGACTCCTCAGATCAAGTGTATCAGATAGTGGGGGCTTTTGTCCTGCCCTACATCACATGAAGAAGCTGGTGTTTTCTGCTTAAATCAGAGGAAATTTGACATGACTCTGTTCTTTTTGCCTATCTGGCCACTTATCTTGTTTCGTTTGCAAATATCATATGTATTCTCTTGAGATAAAAATAGTGCAAGATGATTAGTTAGGCAAGTTCATTTGACACCATTCCCCCTTCGTGACGCTGAAATCTAAAATCTGTATATGGTATACAACTTAAAGTATATATATGCAAGCTCAGCTCTGCTGGAGACACACTGCAAGTACCTTCCTCCCAACCTGACTGCTTCCTTACCCAGTCAAGAAGACCACAAAGGTAAGCTGATTAGATCTTCTGCTTTCAAAGAAACACAAAAGCAAAATTAAAGTATCTATTCTTATCTCGGCTTCCAGTATGTTGTGTCTTTACAAGCTAGCATAGAATAGAATCAGCATTTGGATCAGAGGATGGAACAAGACAGGAACTATGTCCCTTTGTCAAAAATGCTGTGATTTTTAGGTTTTCCTTCAACTCTTCCCCTTTTTGATCCTGTCAGCAGTGAGAACTAGGTGAACGGATGAGCTCAAAGTTATATTGCCTAATGCTGAGAGAGGGAAGCATTTTGCAGAAGAACCCACTGGGACAAAATAATTCAGTAGTAGAAGAAAAGTAACCCAGCTGCCTGAGCTGGGGAAGGATCCATTGCCATCAGTGGGAATGTGTGCCATCACTTTCTTAACTGATTCAGAGATATTCAGAAAAGAACTAAAATGATTGACAATTTATTCTGCTGCAAATCAACAGGTACAGAGGCCATTTCAAATTTTAGAGGAAGTTTAAATCTGTGTTTAGATTTCAAACCAGTGTGCAGACTATATATGGGTACCACTAGTTGATTCCTTCTCAAGTCTGTGCTTAGACAGGAAGAATGAAGTTGCTGAAGATCAGTTAGGGATTAATGAAAATATATTTCTATTCTCTTCTGGCTTTCAAGAATAACTTTTCTATTCCTTAGTCCCCTTCTTTCACTAATATGAATTAAGAGTAACATTGCAAGTTTTAAACTGTAACCTGTCTGCACTGGTGTGTGCAGTTTACCAAACTGTAACTGCATCAATGCACTAAAAATTGATTAGAAATTCAGGCATTATAGCATTTTGTTAAGTAATACACATTGCACTGGCAAACTATTGCAGCTGTTGGTGGCTGAATGGGACAGAGTATTTTTCTCAAATGAAATGCTGCTGTGTCAGAAGAAAACACCTCCTTCACTCTACTAAGAATGAATATTAGGTCATGATACTTCTGTTCTAAAGACAACAATCTACTGAAATGTCAAAATCTGGGCAAAAATATGGTTTTTTATAACCTATATGGAATGCAAAAAGAAAAGAACCTCAGAAAATACTGACAAAAACTTTTTTACAAAGCTTTCGTGGAATGTAGTCTTTCAGTGATGCAGTAGCCCAGCAAGACACATTTATCATTGCAACTAAACAGGAGATGAACTTACCCTCCAAATTTACATGAGTAAAATTACTATTACTAATTCTACACTAATATTTTCATTCTTTGTGAAGGTCACTACATCTATTGATAATAACACTTGATTTTTCACACTCCAATTACACTTACTCCAGATACAGTTCTAGGGGACATTCTAGCCTTATCTCTTACGTGTGCTGTAAATACACTCTGGGTTTTACTGAGTAATAATCCACCTCCAGGAAAGCCCACACAGAAGTCATGGAGTTGTGTGGTGCTGGACACCTTGGATGTGCTCTGCCAGTGCAGCAGAGGCAGCAGATCCTCCTGAAGCCCCACGCTCCCGCGTGCAGAATTCCTCCCTCATTCCCAGCTCTCAGTGGAAGCACCTGCTCCAGACATCTGTTACAGCGTGCTCCACTTGCCATCAGATGAATAATGTCTCCCCTATCACACACTGTCACTGCAGCAACTTCAAATAGAGCCATGAAAGTAGGAGAGAAGTCGTTTTAATGGCTAAGTAGCTCACATTTAATTTATTTTACAGTTCAGCAATGGCCATCACTGACATCCTCTCTGCTAAAGATATTGAATCTGCTCTCTCCAGCTGCCAGGGTAAGGAATGGTTGCTCTGCAGACAGAAGATGCATATCATTTTTATGTCTTACGATGACATACCTATCATTTTCCCCTCAGATTCCTTCCCTGTGAGATCTCTTTCTAAGCTACATTACAGTATAGTCCCTTAAATTCAAAAGGTCTCACAAGTGGTGAACAGCAATTAAAGGGCCACCATTTCAGTTAGGGCTGGCTTAACACTAAGCTGTCAGTGTCTAAACCTGTTAAAGACTTAAATTTAAAGTTGGCTTTGTCCTTCAAAATTTCAGAAAAAGCCTCAGCTAGAAGAATGAGAGTGTCATTTGTGAAGAAATTATTAGTCTCAATTCACTTAAGAACTGCTCAATAAGACCAAGACAATTTTCCAAATACTCAAAGATCTGGTTTGTCTGTAAATTACTTTCTCTTTTATCAAATTCTTCACCTAAGTAAGGACTCTGTGAAAATTAATGAAGAATTACAGAAGTTGTTTGTAAGTCACAGCAGCACCTTCTCAATATTTATTATTAATTGCATGTGACACATTGCATAAATCCTGATTTAGCAGAATATGCATTGTAGCAGAAAACTTCAAACTGGCTGAAAGGAAACATGACCACAGGCACAGAGTGATTAAAAAGGGAAATTATTATCCACTGGAGCTGCTCTTTTGCTACACTAGGGAACAAGAGAAAGAGAGCAGGCTGATGTTTAAGAAAAGACATACATATTCACAAGGAATACACACTGTAGTAGCGACTTCAAAGGAGAATATTTAACAACTTCTGTTTCTTCCAGCTGATGATTCCTTCAACTACAAGTCTTTCTTCTCCATGGTTGGTTTATCCAGCAAAACTCCTGATCAGATAAAGTTAGTTTTTGGAATCCTTGATCAGGACAAGAGTGGTTTCATCGAAGAAGAGGAGCTGCAGTAAGTACTGTTCAGCTGCTCTATTTCTTTAAACAACAAAAACCTTAGAACTTGCTTGGTGTCCTTGAAGAAACCCTCGATGTTATTTTAAAAATAAAACCCAAATCCTTGTCTTTCCTTGAATCTGTGTGGATTCCCTCAGATAATAAGAGCAGACATTACCTTATGGGACATTTCAGAGAGAAAAACTCAAGCACAGCACCCTGTTCTATTTCAGGCTGTTCCTGAAGAATTTCTCTTCAAATGCCAGAGCCCTCACCTCAGCAGAGACCAAGGCTTTTCTGGCTGCAGGAGACACTGATGGGGATGGCAAAATTGGAGTGGAAGGTAAGACTTTGGAAAATTGATTAACTTTGTGGTTTAAAATGCACACATTTAAGGCTGCATTTAAACTGGGGCATGAAGAATACACATGAGTACTTTGGCCTGATACTTTCTGCCATAATTTTTGCATGAGTAAATACTCCTTTATTTTTATAGCTTTATTCCCATTTGATCTGTTGCAGCAACAGAATATTTGGGCCCAGTGTAGATTCTGGTCTTCCAATCAATGATAACAGCTTTGGGGTTAATCCTGCAATGTTTCTGATTCATAGACTCAATGTGCCAGATTCTGAAAAGATTCAGAACACCTGAAAGTCTCAGAATTTCTATTACAGCAGTGGATGTTCTGCACTTCTGGCCATACAACATTTCCATTTTTACACACATCTCTGCCTAAAGAAACTTATTTCTTAATCTCCTACTATCAAAGATTGGCCACTATTACTGGGTGCTTAATTCACTAATGTAAAATATGACTGGTATTGTTTCTCAAGGCTGCAACTGCAGCAGTGCAGCACAGGATTTTGTGATGAGTGCACATTTCACTGGGCAGTCATTTGAGAAACTCAATCAAATTCCTGAAGAAAACCTCACAGGGATGATGTGAACTAGTAAGGATATTTCTTTTAGAAACTGCAGCACAGAAAAATAGGACATTATGCATCATGTATTAGAGATGAAGTCACTGAAAACAGGGCTGTCTCAGCTGAACTAGGACAGGTGGCAATAACTCCAACAGACACACGTGCTAATCTTAGCCAGATTTGGGAGGAGAGAGAGATACACTGTTGGAGGAATTTGCTTTAGCAGCAGCTTTAGCAGCTTCTGTTTATAAGCCCCAAATAGGGCATTGTATTTTGCAGATCTTGGCCCTTAACCATTGAATCTCCCATTCTGGAATTACTTCACTACAGATATTTTTTATTTGGAATAACAAAACAAAAAAACTCCCCTCACTGAGAGCTACAGGCTCCTCTTCCTTGGCTATTATCAGAGTTTGTAATAGGATAAAGATAGTTTACCTTTAAGTCAGGATTTCCCACAAATACAAATTTGCAGACACACTCCTCCTCTCTGCACTTACTCTTTTTAAGGAGTGAAAAATCTGTTACGCCCCCAGAATCTCAGTTTAGCAGTAGCTTGTGCAGTGTTATAATAACTTTGGGAGCCCTCCATGCCTAGGAATTTTAGTCATTTTTATCTATCTTTTTAAAGATGTCAAAAAACTACTTTCAATGAGTTTTATGCCCTGCTTTTCTCACTTTCTTCCTTGACAGAGTTCCAGTCTCTGGTGAAGGCATAAACAGCATTAGACCAAAGGCAACCTTGGACTGACTCTGCCAATTACCTCGTCCAGCAAGCACCTCGCACTCAGCATGTGTTTGTACATTTTTATATTGTTTCAGGCATTAACAGTTCCCCACACATGAAGTTCACACACCTGATTGCTGAGAAACCTTGCAATGTTTTGGTCACATGGTATTGTTACATTTCCATTGTAAAGAAGGCACTTTGTGATTTTCCACCACTGATAATGTTGATATTGTGGCTGGGAGAGGGGAGAAGACAATTAAAAAAACAA